>NW_024609837.1:18053706-19253706 GCF_016920785.2 Ixodes scapularis | reverse complement strand
TTGTCCGCTCGTTCCCATCAGAGATCGGAGACGCGGGCACCGATACGTGCATCGAAACGAAATACTACGCAATGTCTAAGTAGCTCGTGATTGGATCTGGCGGTTCGTAGCTTCTGCCTTTAGTCCATCGTAGGGTGAGACGAAGTATAGCGAAGAATGCTTTTCGTCATTGGCGAACAGTTTCGCGGTCTCGCCGACCGTTTTTCGCTAGCAGACCACCCGGAAGTGCAGAGCGGTGTGGCGATTGCTATAGACACTACGTCTCGAAACCAAGGTGCACGTGTACTTCAAAGAGAAGCCGACAAGGGGCAGTGATAGTTCCGCGTGCCACGCGGAGCGGTATTCGCCCTCATATTGATCATGGCAGTACAGATATGTACTTCACGTGATTACTTAAGGTCATGTGATCACGTAAACTTACGTCATCACGTAAACTTACGTGATCACGTAACTTCACGCGGTCACGCATCCTTCTTTTTGCTCGTAAGCTCTTTTCTGCACGTTACCTTACGCGGTTACGATCACAAAACCTTAGGTGGTTACGTGATCACGCAGCTTCAAGTGATCACGTAACCTTCTCTTTGTACCCTGCTCCTCTTCCCTGTCCTCTTCTTCCTTTATACCCCCTCCTCCTCTTCCATACTTTCCCCTCCTCCTCCGTAACCTCCCCTCCTCCTCCTCCTCCTCCTCCACCGTAATATCTCCTCCTCTTCCGTACCTTCTCCTCCTCGTCCTCATCCGTACCGTCACCCCCTTCACCTCCTCCGCACCCTTCCCTCCTCCCTACCGTACTCTAAACCACTAAAAAATCTGGTCGCCGGCGGACGCCTTGGATATGCAGGCGTATTGTCTGCATACCGGCACTTAACGGCAATTCTACGTTGCCCGTTTGCGTGCACCTAATGTCTGGCTTTGCGTCCTTTTGAGCCGCCTGCAGTCTGATAATGCTGCGCCATCAAGTGAAGTAATGTTTCTTCTTTTATTCGATTTAGTGTGTGCACCCTACAACACACTTCCGTTCTTGACGCTCAGACCAAGCGCATCAGGATGACGGCATCAAAATAAATAAAATAAAAAAAAAGTTTTTTTTTTGCCCGGGTTATCTGCACTGCTGCGTCAGCATCGTCGCAGATGGGTGAAAAAAAAAAAAAACTGAAAACCCTCTGCTAGCTTTCCTCGCTTCGCTTACGAGCGGTGACGTAGATGACGTGACAAAATAAAAAGCGGTCAGGCTTCAGTTTTCAGGAAGTGTTGGCTCTTAAAACGTTGACTATGTCAACGTTTTAAGAGCCGATGCAGACACTCCTCCTCAGGTCAAAATAAAACTTAAGACACATAATATTGAAGATGCCTACATTAAATCTCTTACAGCTTCTTTTCCGAATTCAAGGACCTGTTTTGATTACTTTTTAGATTGCTGGACGCTTCTAGGTTAACGCAATCAAGTAATACCCGACAACTAAGCCTCACGAACTCTTTCCACAAACATGAACCTCTAAATGCCATAGCCTAAACACCGTCGGCGGCTTCAAAGAATCATTTCGTTCTTGTTTATTTGCGTGTCTGTGTCTTGCCGCGGGTCCTTCGTCAGTTTAATCCGGCGGAAAGGCAGTGGATCCGGATTCCACAGCGAGCTTCATTGATTTCCCATCGCGTCCTCTTTTGCTGGCCCTCCTTCCGTGTACTTCTCAATGGATGCTTTAGAAGCGGTCCTTCTCTTTTTGGCGGGGTGACTTCGCGAGTATCGGACTCCTTCATTTAGCTGCTTCCTTTGTGCGCCGGTCGTCATTTCTCCGGTCATTGTTCTCCTCCTAGCACGGCAATACTTCAAAAATCGAGTTCTTTCCTTTCTAAGTGGCGTTCCTCCTTTCACTGTTCCTGATCGGGTTGCAGTTTCCTCTGCTCTTTAAATTTCCATGGCTAGAGCCTGCACCTTTAAGTCAATCTTCGGGCTAACGTATCATTCTATGAGCAAAACGTACGCGAAACGTTTTTTTTTTTCGTCGGACAATTTGTGAAAAATTATAAGAAATTAGAATAAAATATTTTTATGGGATAAAACTACGAAACACGCCAAATAAACTGGTGTTAAAAACTTATTCAAACATTATTTACCCTGAAACATCTCCATATAAAAGAACGCAAAACGTATGAAAATGAGCTTCTTTAAACGCATTTCACGAATACATATATAATTTATGCTTAGTCATTACTGAAGTTAAAAAGAAAGTCAAATTTGGGGGTTTTACGTGCCAAACCAACGACGGGCATCTGGCACGCCCCAGCGGAGGACTGAGGATTAATTTCGACCACCTGGGGATCTTTTGACGTGCAACCGAAAGCTCGGTTACACGGCGCCTTCTCCGCAATAAGCCTCCGTCAGATTGCAGGCACCTCGACCGGAATTCGAACCCGCCACATGGGGATCCGTAGGCCGGCGCTCTCGCCTCGGAGCAATTGAGGCGGCTATTATTGTAGTTGCCTTATTATTGCAGAAATGAAGCTAATTTTTTTAAATGTGGCAAAAGCGCCCGACAATAATATAAACAATACTTTTTTTTAAATATTATTTTGAGCTCTTAATTATCTGCAATGCCTCGAATTAACTTTGATGGCAAAACATTAAGTAACCCATGATCAAAAAAGAAAAAAAGAAAACGAAAACAAACCTTCCCTTAGATTGATCCAGCTTGCCTTTGTTATAGGGATTTGGCCGAGCAACGCCGGCTCCGAAGAGGCATCTCCCAAAAGACAAAGACTGCACAGTTGTGCTGGTCTATCATAGGATGTACAAATTCGGGCTGTCCCAAGTTTGCGGGCTCACTCCACAGCTGCCGATAGTTTAGAATTATGTGCACTACCCACATCTTTAAGCGCAAAATTCTCACACGAGGAAGGTCTTTCACCCCAAAAAAACCAGGCTAGGGAAGTTTAATCTCGAAAGTTGGTATGTTGGTGTTAAACATGTTGTGTGACGGCAAGTAAACTAAGTCACCATTTCTAAGTATTGATGCGCACTGTACACTGATATACATGCAGAAATTGATAACTACAGATTTTTCTGGTGCTGTTGTTGAGTGTTTCTTGATTAGTTCATAAAACGATAGCTGGGGTCATAGTTAGCTTAATTCTATAGAATTCGTACTATACGGAAGTTGTGTCCTTAAGAGAAGCGCTCAACTTTATACATTTACGTATACAGGGTGTTTCATGAAACGCGGGTCAAATCGTACCAGTCAAAAGTTCGCATCGCATGAAAAATGTTGATGTAGTTTTGTTCCCTACCAAAGGTTCAGTTTAGAAACAAAGAACAATGTTTGATATAATAGATTAGTAACTACGTTCGCTAATTAACTCCGAAACGTTAAGTGTTCATTTTTTTAGAAACATTGTGGGCATTATCGAAAATGATTAAATCCGCCCATAATGTAAAGATATAAGGCACGCGCAGCATTCTACGGCGCTATGAAAAAGACTCAATTTACACGTTTCCTAAAAGTGGGTGGGTGAGTTGGGGGGGGGGGGGGGGAGTTTTAAAAGCCGGCGTAAGGACACAGCAATACAAAACTAAACTAGGGGGAGCACAATCTTCTACACCTTGCTATAGAAGAGCACCTTTGTACAGCCTTAGTTGTATCTAGAAAATTTATATTTAGAGCTGGCGTCGTGCAGCCAATCTCCTGTACCGAACACGAGATAGCTCAATTTAAGTTCAGGTATATTGTTATTCTTTTTTTTTTGGATGTCATGTTTTACTCAGTACTTGCCGTCAGTTGTTAGTTCAAGACATTACATACAATTAAGATGAATTAATTATAAATTAAAAAAATGATCTTTTTTAATTTGCGTCATGCATTTTGGCTTATAGCTTTTTAATCTGCGTCGTGCATCAGCTGCGCTTCCGCTTTAGTAACAAAACTGCGGTAATGGCTAAAGATTTTCGTTTTTTTTTATAAGTTCGTGAAATTTATTTAGATATTCTCATTTCGATACTTTTCGGGCCATGTATTATAAAGTAGGGCTTGTTGGTAAATAATGCCACGCTCGTCAGCGAGCGACCGCGCGCGTGGCCGAGTGGTTACCGTGCTTGGCTGTCGTGCAGAAAGTCTGGGTTCGACTCCAGTCAGTGGAATGCTCTTTTATTTGTTCTTTCATTGCATTCTCGTGAGTTCGAGAACATTCTCGTCAGATCGAGTTCTGAATGTTCCAGTCGCCGAACAATCTGGGCCGATTGTTCCAGAACCCAACGCGCGTACATAAGGGACTCCGCGTGCTGATCTGCGGTCAGTTTTTCGCCCAGCGTTCGACTCTGCTGCTACGCCGACTTCGACGCCCGCGACGCTCCGTTATTATCTTTTGTACCCTTTTATTTTTGGCACAAGTTCGCCACAATAAACATTTATTTCTTTCTGTTTATTTATTGTTTATTGTTTATTGGTCACCACCCGTGACATTTTGGTGGAGGTGCGGGGTACCGCATGCCCGTGCAGCGTTCCCCTCCCAGGACCCGTAGTGCAAGCCCGACTCCAAGCTCGCTGAGAAGACCACTCAGCGCGGAACCTGAAACTCGGACCAGCCGCCGCACCAAGGGAGACGATCCGGACTACGGTTTGCTCCTGGACAAACCCAAGCCGAAGAAGACGACGATGGACAACCAGTCGCAGGCCCCCGCTGCTCCTGCCGTCGTCTACCTACCCGTCGCTCCTCGGACACCGGCTCCCTTCCATGGCGAAAGCCACGAAGACATCGACGACTGCGTCCAACGGTACGAACGAGTGGCCCGTCATAACGGGTGGACACCAGAACAGTGTCTGCAAAACGCTTACTTCGCCTTGGAAGCCACCGCCCGGAACTGGTTCGACAACCACGAAGCTTCGATCACTTCCTGGGAGCAACTCAAGGCTGAGTTGCGAAGAACGTTCACGAACCAACAACGAAGAACGCGCGGAAGAGCTTCTTCAAGCGAGGATTCAAGCCCCTAACGAGAGCGTCGTTAGCTTCGTGGAAGATGTCCTGCGACTGAGCAACCGCGCCGATCCCGAAGCATCCGAAGCAAAGAAGCTCCGAGTCTTGATGCGTGGCGTCAAGGAAAACATTTTCGGTGGTCTTGTGCGGAGCCCGCCTACCACCGTCGAAGGCTTCATGACGGAAGCCACCAACATCGAACGTGCCCCACAAGCACGAGCCACCCACTATCAACGAGTTCCCGGGGTCGGTTCCTTTTCGCCTTCCGGCTGCAACACCACGGACATCCGCGAGATGATCCGAGACGTCGTCCGGGAAGAGATCAAGAAACTTCTACCTGCCGCCGCAAGCCCAGCTTCGCCCTCAATCGCCGAGATTGTCAGGGAAGAAGTCCAGCAAGCGCTGCAGCCTGAGGTTTCGGGCCTGACGCAAGCTTCCAGGCCCGAAACGACGGCAGCTAAGTGACCTTCTCGCCGAATACAGTGACTGCTTCGCGACGTCGTCGAGGGTACGCCAAACCACCATTGCGAAACACCGCATCGTTACCGAGGACGACGCGCGCCCTGTGCATCGATCGCCGTACAGAGTCTCCGTTAAAGAAAGGGAGGTGATCCAGGAGCAAGTGCAAGAGATGCTGAATGACGACATAATCCAACCCTCAAGCAGTCCGTGGGCCTCTCCAGTTGTACTGGTTAAGAAGAAGGACGGAACGCTTAGGTTCTGCGTGGACTACCGGCAGCTGAACGCAGTGACGAAGAAAGACGTCTATCCACTCCCCCGCATCGACGACACGTTAGACCGGCTGCGCCACTCCCGATACTTTTCATCCATGGACCTGAAGAGCGGCTACTGGCAGATCGAAGTCGACGAACGGGACCGAGAGAAAACAGCTTTCGTCACGCCAGATGGGCTGTACGAGTTCAAGGTGATGCCCTTCGGACTGTGCACGGCTCCAGCAACTTTCCAGCGTGTCATGGACACCGTACTGGCAGGACTGAAGTGGCAGAGCTGTCTCGTCTACCTCGATGACGTCGTAGTGTTTTCCAGCGACTTCGACGAGCACTAGCGACGACTCCGAGCAGTTCTCCAAGCCATACGGACCGCCGGACTCAGTCTGAAGCCGTCAAAGTGTCGGTTCGCCTATGACGAACTGAAGTTTCTAGGTCACGTGGTTAGTAACGAAGGCGTTCGCCCCGGCCCAGAGAAGACTCGCGCCGTCGCAGCATTTCCTGTACCGACAGACAAGAAGGCCGTGCGAAGGTTTCTTGGACTATGTGCCTACTATCGGCGCTTCATCCGGGATTTTGCAAGGATTTCCTCACCACTCGCAAACCTCACAAAGGACGCCGAGAAGTTCGAATGGGCCGAAAAGCAGCAGCAGGCATTCGACGAGCTGAAGCGACGACTGCAGACTCCTCCTGTTCTAGGACATTTCGATCAAGATGCGGAAACCGAAATTCACACGGACGCAAGTAACGCTGGACTTGGCGCGGTACTGGTTCAAGTGCAAGACGGCACCGAGCGAGTTATCGCCTACGCAAGTCGGACTCTGTCCAAGGCGGAGAAAAATTACTCCACGACTGAGAAAGAATGCCTTGCTGTCGTCTGGGCAATCACGAAGTTTCGTCCGTATTTGTACGGGAGCCCGTTTTGTGTAGTCACGGACCACCACTCGCTCTGCTGGCTTGCGAACCTCAAGGACCCGTCAGGACGCCTCGCTCGATGGAGTCTGCGACTACAAGAGTTCAACATGACTGTGGTCTACAAGTCAGGGCGCAAGCACAGCGACGCCGACTGCCTGTCCAGAGCCCCCATCGAAACACCTTCCGGCAGCAGCAACGACGAAGACGACGAGTGCTTCCTAGGTGCAGTGAACACCGACGACATGTCACGACGTCAAAGAGACGATCCTGAGTTGCGCGCGCTAATCGAGCACCTCGAAGGACGAGGGGGTACTGTCCCCCGTGTCTTCTCGAGAGCCCTGCCGACTTTTGTCCTCCGACAAGGTGTACTTTACAAGGAGAACTTCGGAGACAACAGCACATCATGGCTGCTGGTAATCCCCACCGACCTTAGAGCGGAGATTTTCCAAGCCTGTCACGACGACCCGACGTCCGGACACCTTGGTTACAGCCGTACGCTGGCCCGAATTCGTGAAAGGTATTACTGGCCCAAGCTGCCGAAGACCGTTCACTTCTACACACGGTCCTGCCACGAGTGCCAGCGACGCAAGAAACCGCCGACGAAGCCGGCAGGTCTCCTGCATCCGATCGCTCCCCCGACCGTACCGTTCCAGCAGATCGGAATGGATCTACTTGGTCCTTTCCCACCATCGACGCAAGGAAACAGATGGATTATTGTCGCCACAGATTATCTCACACGGTACGCCGAAACGAAAGCCCTTCCTGTAGGGACTGCTGTGGAAGTCGCCAAGTTCTTTATCGAATCCATCGTCCTCCGGCACGGCGCTCCCGAAGTTTTGATCTCAGACCGTGGATCATCGTTCATGGCCCAGCTGACGCAAGAAATCCTTCGTCTCAGCCACACCAGCCATCGGCGCACAACGGCGTACCACCCGCAGACCAACGGGCTGACGGAGAGACTCAACAAGACCATCGCCGACATGATCTCCATGTACGTCGACGTGGAGCACAAGACATGGGACGAGGTGTTGCCGTACGTCACATTTGCCTACAACACGGCCGTGCAAGAGACCACCGGGGTGACACCCTTCCAACTGGTTCATGGTCGTAAAGTAACGACAATGCTGGACGCGATGTTACCACACGAACCGGCTCTCGACGGAAGCGACGACGCCCAGGTGGTTGCCCAACGGGCAGAAGAAGTCCGCCAGCTCGCCAGACCCCGTATTCAAGCCCAACAACGTGTCGACAGACTCGACACTGGCCGCTACAACCTTCGTCGTCGGGACGTCAACTTCCAGCCCGGAGACAGGGTGTGGGTGTGGACACCGATCCGCCGCCGTGGTCTCAGTGAGAAACTCCTAAAGCGCTACTTCGGACCCTACAAAGTACTTCGTCGACTCGGGGATCTGAGCTACGAGGTGATGCCCGACGGAACATGGACTTCATCACGCCGCGCTCCACGACCGGAAGTCGTCCACCTCGTGCACCTCAAGCCGTACTACGCGCGATAAGACTGCCAACTGTGATCTTGTGCACCGCTTGATAGGATTGTGTTTCGCGAGCCTCCGTATGTTCCCATTTTTTTTCGTTTGTTTCGCTCTGTTTTGTTGCCTTTTACGTGGCATCGAGACGATGCCTTTTGAAAGGAAGAGTAATGCCACGCTCGTCAGCGAGCGACCGCGCGCGTGGCCGAGTGGTTACCGTGCTTGACTGTCGTGCAGAAAGTCTGGGTTCGATTCCAGTCAGTGGAGTGCTCTTTTATTTGTTCTTTCATTGCATTCTCGTGAGTTCGAGAACATTCTCGTCAGATCGAGTTCTAAATGTTCCAGTCGCCGAACGATCTGGGCCGATTGCTCCAGAACCCAACGCGCGTACATAAGGGACTCCGCGTACTGATCTGCGGTCAGTTTTTCGCCCAGCGTTCGACTCTGCTGCCACGCCGACTTCGACGCCCGCGACGCTCCGTTATTATATTTGGTACCCTTTTATTTTTGGCACAAGTTCGCCACATTAAACGTTTATTTCTTTCTGTTTATTTATTGTTTATTGTTTATTGGTCACCACCCGTGACAATATTTGTGAATATGTGCCTCAAACGTGTTTACTTGAAATGCTTCGTGGCTTTTAAGAAAAGAACACAAATACGTACTGGCAATATTTAATATTTTACGCAAAATATAATTAGAAAATGTTATTACTATGTGCAGGATAAAGTGAGAAATTGGCGGCTGTGCAAATTACCATAGAAAAACTCTAACAATCTCTACGCCTCAAACTTCGAAAATTCATTTGTCTGGAAGAATGTTAGCTACACCGTTCATGTATAGCTGAAAGACCAAGAACATAGCTTTCACACATGCAGAGTGTTTGTTTTTAATCTTTAGAGATTTGTTTATAAAAAGGTGTGAAAGCTACATATATCCTGTTTTTGCAGGTAGCTTTGCGATAACTCGGCTAATTAATTAAAATGTAATAAAATTAAGTTTTTAATCACTGAACAGAGACGTATGGCTCCAAATATAAACTTACTAAGCGTCATCAAGAACCACTAAATAAACTATTTTTAAACGACTTGAAGCTCGTGGGACACTCGGAGACGCACCAAAGTTACCACTCGTGCAGCTGGCGCAAAGCTAGCAGTGGCGGAACGCTATGATAATCTGATCACCCACGTTCCGAAGCTGCAAGCTTTGCGCCTGCTGCACGAGTGGTTACTTTGGTGCGTTCTCGAGTTCCCACGAGCTTCAAGTTGGTCTAAAATGAGATAATTTAGTGGTTTTCGATGACGATCAGTAAGTTTATATTTGGAAACATGTGTCTAATTTCACTTCTTAAATAATCAACTAATAAATTTTAAATAATTAACCGAGTTATCGTTATGATTATCCCCCAATAGTATGTCCCCCTGGCCATAATACTCACCTGCACAAACCGCTTAAATGTAAGATTCACGGCATTTTTTTTAACAAATCTGTAAATCTTACGAAAAAAGCACCCTGTATGTTTCATATAAACATTAAAAAAACAATTGAAGCTTGAACTATCATTGAACGATTTCACGTTAACACAACAAAGAAGGCATTCGTGCACAGTGCATCCAGAATGAGGGCTTTGTATGTTGTGACTTCCTACGTTTATATGCGTTTACCAAAGTACACAATTATGGTAGTTCGTCTGCCCTCTTGTCTAACCCTAATTCAGACACGGTTTATAGAAAATTGTGTATTTGTTGGAGGACAATTACGGCAAGTAAAAGAAAACTTATAAAAAAACTCACCCCCGCACATGCCAACAAAAAAAATGACGACGACAGTTTTTAGTTGTGGTTTACACCAGACAAGCCGACCTTCTGTCGATCACAGTCAGCTTCCATCATCATAAGGAGTGACTTTCAAAGGGCCACAAACTTTACCCGCGACGTGAATCTTAGCCGGCAGGCACTATTCTTAAACCCCCTGCCTCTGTGTGTGAAAAAGAAAAACACCGGCAAATGAAACCGCAAAAAAAAAATGAAAACTTTCTTGCGGCCTTTTTGCCGACGTCAACGAAGCTCTCTGGCCGCATTGGTTCTTGTCTTACACCAAAGCGCCAAAAAATTGGAATTGCGGCAAATATACACAGCAGGTCAAAACAATAGAAAAGGGATGAATGTCTCAAGTCACGACTCGCAAAAAAAAGAAGAAAAAAAAAAAGAAAGCTTTTACGCAAATGCGGAGGCGCGAGAGAGGCTTACGTGCGATGGGTCGCGCGTGAGATCAAGCAGAAACGGGATTCCGCCACACTCCGCTTTGCTCCCTTCTTTTCTGAAAATATGTTCTCGTGTATTGATGTGCTTTAAAACGATCGACTAAACACGAAAAAGCTCAAAGGCGAGGAAAGATCGGGAAACACCACATGTAAAAATTTACGCCCCAACAAAAAGAAAAAGAAAAAAAAGAAGAGAAACTCCGATTGAAAGGACAGGACCCGCAGAGACACCCTAGCCAGTTCGAAAAACAACGTTTGATATCCTCAGGCCGCGGAGTTCTGATCTCTTATCGAGAGTCAGCTGTGTGTCATTTCGTTTTCTTCAGCTGACACTGTGTCCAGCTGCCTGGATCCTGCCTCCGATCGGAAATAGGAAACTGAGGCGTAGATTGAGAGACCGACCGCCTCTTTGGGGCAGGCTTGCGACTTTTGGGAACCGGATATAGCTTAAAGACAGTCTGAAGGTTACGCTACAAGGTTTTACGAAAGACAAGAAAAAAGTACTTGAAACAGCTTTATATATACATATATATGTCTGTTTTAAAATCAAAATTTATGGTGGGTCATGACCGATGGCCGGATGGTCACTTTTTTATTGTCCTTAAGACAATATGGCTGCGGCTCGACTAGGCTTTTAAATTGTGTTCTTTAACTCGCAGATGTATGCATGTACCCATTTTCGTTTGAGCGAGAGATTAATAAAATGTTCATTTCTACGCGTGTCTACCCGCCCAAATGGTGGCCAACTTAATAAAATCCGGGCTACGTTCGGTTAAACGTCTTCGTCACAGTTTACAAGCATAATTTATGAAGTGCTACCTAAAACAACAAGTTGACGTACCACATAAGCATGTCCCAAATGTTGAAAGTTTTGTTTAAGCACAGTAAACAACATGCTGATATTAAGCAAAAAAGGTTTGTTTCCAGCTTCAAGCTAATGGGGGTTCGCTTTGTAGAGCTTTAAATGCAGTTATTCAAATGACAGGTTCGTGGTGTGGCGTCTTAAATGGGGAGCGTCGCCTCAAATGTGGGCATGAGTGAAGTCACACGCGAAGTTTTATTTTTCTATCCCATTCCCTGTTTTTTTACAGACTGCTCGCCTCTAATACGACGGGCTGGGTCGAAAGAATTGCGCAGTCGTTTGGGCGGTGTTGCGCCAGAAGGAATCTTTCGAGTTTGGCGTGGGATTGGGAAGTACGAAAGGCGAGTGAGGTTTCTTCTCGACACACCCTAATAGATGAGATTGGGGACCACTAAGAATGAGGATCCCCTATTCCGCTCGACGTCAATGCTTCGATGCATAATGATGATGGGTCATGTTCGGTTGTGTCACGTAATTAGTCTAACCCGGGTCATTTTTCCTTATAAAATTCATGCACTACTTCTAGAGCCAAACATTTTCATAGCTTGGTGTTCTGTATACTTGGCGGTTTCTAATCTTATCTTTGTGGGAAATATAATATCATCGTAAAATTTTCCGACATGCCTTGCTTATCAGTGGAAGGACGGGCAGTTTAATGTAACACTCTTTTTGTCAGTCTTTTGTCGGTGCAATTTCGGCTTCAGATGTGATCCACACTGCGAGACGGGGAAAAATCTTGACTTGACGTGCAGTTTTGATCAGGGTCAGCAATGAAACCTGTGAATTCCGAATCAAAGGTGTAATTAAATATTGCAGTGCCCAGTTTTTGTACCCGACTTAGTTTGAGTAAAATATTAGAGGGGTCATAAAACAATGTTTGAACATTCTCCCTGTTTAGTTTTCCTCATCAACTCACAAATCGCGCATTGTACCAAACAGTTCAAGAAGACGGAAAGGAGGGAGTCCCATCTTGCTCAGACCCTCGTTCCTGTACCCGGACACAGCCATTATTCTCCTAGAAGATTAGCCTGTCGCTGAAAACTCGAACAAAAGTTGCTTTCCCCACTTCCTTCACCCATAAGCTGAGAGTGCTGCGCAAGCTACATGCTCGTTGGGCCGGCCACACTTTTACCACGTTTGATGCTCTCTCGGGAATTCCTACGCGCAAAGAATTAGATCAGGTGATGAAAGGGAGGCGGCTGATTGGTCCGGCAAGCGCATAGCTTCCACCGCACTGTCAGCTTAGGCTGAAGGGAATAAGTGAGATCCGGCATCGTGTGACGTGCGCTTGGGCCTGGTGACGCGCTTTAGGCGCCTGAGATGTATCAAAGTGAGAAGGCAGAGCACTTTTCAAGAGAAGGAGGTAGAAAATAGTCCACTGTGCTTTCAAATTTTCGCAGTGAAAAACAGGCTTCTGACTTTCTACCTTCTTTTTTTTTGGCCCACTGAACGATATGCTACCAGTAAAATCTCAATGGAAAGTCATTCATCCCAGCTCAGAATTCGTTTCATGGGCGCTTGGAGTCTGTAAAAAATATTAACGCGCCATATTTGAGTTTTCAGATATGATGTTTGTTGTATACAAAAAGCGTTCCATGGCTGGTACCATCTGACATTTAAACAAGCATATTCCGTGAATTGATTAACAGAATCTTTCGAAACTGACGCTATCGTTCGCCATCAGGAGTGATCTTATGCCCTTCCCAGAGATATTTCTTTATAATAATTTTAGTTCTGCGAGAATCGACTAGAGATTGGTTATATGTACATGTGATCGAATTTACAGAATATTCAAATATTCGCCGGAACCTCTTGGTATCTGTGCCATGCAACAACACGTAACAAAGAAAGATGGAGTCAGGTCGGACAAGTATTTGTCGTGACAAGTTTTAGCTGCACTATTGGGTCCAATAGTCTTTGTGGCTAGAGTGCTGCACAAGACGTCTTTCAAACCATATGGCAATCGATGTCTTAAGTCGCATCTTCGCTAGAAGCACAACTTAAAGGGTAACTGCAAAGAAGAAAAAAGTGTTTTTCTTTTAAACAGCCTAATTGGGACAAGCATATCACAAATGTTCCTCGAAAAAAGAAATGTCATTACAAATATTTACGCCACAGGACGTAATCCAGTCGGAGTCAGAACTTCTCTACATTTGAAACTCCCGCTCTTTCGACCACCACGGCGGAGTAGTACGCCCCGTTCCTCACCCTTGGACTTGATGTTCGATTGACTTGGCTACGGAGTTGTACGCAGCGTCGCGACCGGGAGGGGGGGGGGGGGGGGGGGGAGGGGGGAAGGACGGGAGGGCAGGAAGGGGGGGGGGGGGGAAGGTGCCGCCCATTTACGCTGGAAGCTAGCGAAGGTTTGCTTTCGTTGCTTTTGTTTGGTCGGAGAAAATCTCGCAACAACAGACGCTCAACATGGCGCCGGTATTGTTTTGGTTTGACGGCACTTGAGAAGCTCCGTTCGGAGTTTGTTTTATTCTTTCTGTTGCCAGTCCCTGTGATGTTCCCGGAAGAAGGAAAGTATCATCCGTAGTCGTCGTGTGTGCTCTGAAAGCGAAGGGAATCACAGAGTTCAGGAATGCGCAACCGCAAGCCAATTTTCACGACAGCGCTGCGTTGACTTCGGGGAGCTCGTTCTGTTTGGTGCAACACGGCGATGCGACAAAGAACTGAAACGTTCGTGGTGTGGCGCGGTGCTTGGAAGTAGAAACTCACACTAACACGGAGCTCAAATTGGTTGATGCGGGGTTGAGGTTCAAAGGGTTCAGTCCGGTCGTCGTCAGGTAATCCGGTCCAGCTGATCCGGAAGGACGCAGCGAACGTCTTTAAAGGTAAATCTTCCTTTGTTCCGTTTCAAAATCTGGAAGATTCCCGGCGCATACCGTGAGTAACAAGCCGCGGGCGTTTTCAACACAATTACACACTTTTAATTAAACAATGCACTCCGGATTGTTGTCCTAAATCTGCCGTTTTTATGCTTCGTGTTGATGGCCTGCGTTGCACAGCGATGTGTTTCCACAACGACGCACACCGCTCGAGTAGATGATTCGGTCCTGCAAACGACCGGTTGTACAGAATTTCAGGGGAACAAGCCGGCACCGATATTTTCCTGTAAATCTCTCGCGAGTTACTTGCTCTCATTATGGGGTGTGAATAAATTTGGGCAAGATTTCCTACCTGCCCACAGATGCATGAACTGAGACCATTCCTTTCGTAGTGAACATAGTGCTTTTCTTTATTTCGGGAAGAGGCGTTGGTGCATTTATTATGGTACAATCATTTGAGAGTTCATAAATTAAGGAGGGCGACCAAGCTTTCCCAACCTTGTCTCTTTCCTCTCTGGCACTGGCCCTAGTTTCAAGGTGCAGTTTCAGTAGGCAGGTAAAAACAGCTAACAGGTAAAAACAGCTGTAAAGCACGTAAAAGACCGGGAAGTGAGGACGGTGTGGACTTCGTGTTTCGCGCTTTTCGCAAGGTCACTATAGGGGAGTGGTACACTGTTAGAAAAACTCCTGTCAAAATATGGGACACATACATGCTAACCTTGTTGCCACAATATGTACTGTATCACCGAACTACAGAACATGTTCCATACTTCTTTAGTACGGGACATGTTGTTGCTGTATGGGCAGCCACAACAAATTCCATACACCATCATCACGGAACAAGTACTGTATGCTACAGGAAATGTACCATCGTGGCACACAGCAGCGCATGTTCTGTTGCAAGCCATGCAAGAACATGTACCATTTTTACGAAGTACCTCACATGTTCCAATGCGTCCAAAACGACACAGGTTACATTTCTTGTACGTACGGAAAAAGTTCAGTCTTGTTTGTGATAGTACTCGCCCCATTTTATGTTACTGCCGCTATTCATGAGTACATCCGGGCTTTGTATGTCACATGCCAAGCTCCTCCTTGAAAAAGTTGATATGCGACATGCAAAACAGGGATGTCCTGGCAGTTTGCAGGCGCAACTTGATGCACGTCTTTGCAACATAAAATTACCTGCAATGCGCAAATGTTCCCCAAACTTGTATGTATGGAAAATTTAAACTGTCGTATCTAATGCGAGCACTATCCTGAAAACAGAACCATTAATCTGTGACATATATACTCAATAGAACAGCCAGGAATGCCATGAGAAAGTGTTCACGTGCTACGTCAAGTTTAGAGAGCATTGTACATGTAGTGACGGGGATAAAGGCAGATAAACATTTGTAAAAAAATCGTTATCAAACTAAGTTCACGCTTGGTCCTTTTGGTTCCAACCCATAGCAACGGACCCATTGCAAAGAAGACTGAACAGTTTGCTGCTTCAAAAATATTTACATTTATTTTTCTTTTAAATGACTAGAGCCATAGCCTCCTCTATACGGAGAAAGCCTGGCGCGTCGCGTGAAAAGACGGCCGCCGTAAATGGGAAAGGAGGGGCGGAGAAACGGGAGCGGAGAGAACCTTTGCTGCTAGCGCCACAAAAGAGCGAGCGGCCAAACGCAGAAACACTCTTTTCTTTTTCTCTCTCTTTTCTTGTCGCTATCGTGGAGAGGAGAAACTCAACGTCCACCCTTTCCCGTTTCTCCCTGCGCCCTTTCGAATCTCCGCGCCCGTTTCTCCCGGAGTACGAAAACGACGGTGACGAAAACACAAAAGCAAGCGTGGTTCGGGGAGCGGCCGCTCATGACCCAAGCGCTCGCTGTCTAGGTCTGCCCTTTCTGCTCTGCGCTACCATATTGGTCACCGTTCGGCGCGCTCCTCCTCTCCTTTTTCCCGCGGCCGCGCGCCCTATGGCTCCGTCGTCGATGTGCCAGGCTTTCTCCGTATAGAGGAGGCTATGCTAGAGCAGATACACAATAAAAAAAAAAAAAACACAGTTCATGCCGCAAATATTTTGGGGGGCAGCTCAGCCATAAAAAGAATATCAAAGTGAGCAGTCTCCTAAAAAAATGTGACCAAGAATTATGCTGACATGCTACATCTCGAAAAGAACCATCTTGGCCTATACAACAAATTGTAATATTAACAATAGAAAAAAAAAGATTAATCTAAACAAGCACCGAAGTTTCTTTCCACTTCTTTTGGAACTTCGAGAACCCTTGGAGGGCTCCCTGCGCCTTCAGATGCACCCGAGCAACTTTTCTTGACGACTGCCGGGACCCCTTCTGCGGGTTCATTGCCACAAGTCGCCTGAAAAAACAGATAACATAAATAATGGGTGGGATTTCTTAGAGGAGGATGCATACCAGAAGCTAAGGAGTTCCTGGCTCCTTTTTTAACTTCTCTATCGGTTAGTAATCCAATCTGGACAAATTCTAAACCTCGTCTATAGTATACTTTCAAGCCGAGACACGCCCTTACTTTGGACAGTCCGTGCACACACCATGAGCCTCCAAGTCTGATCCTTGCATCAAGACGAATTGTGATTGTACACACACACAGAAAAACAAAAAAAAAACGATTCAGCTTACTGGCATCAGTTCTCAGTAATAACTGGACACATTTCGGATCTTGTGTCAGCACACAACGCTAAAACATTCTACAACCCGAGACGGAGGCTACAAAGAAGGACGAACACATCCGTCTCAATTGAAACGTATGTCTTCGAAGCCTCCATCTCGGTTTGTAGAATGTCATATTAACCAGCTCGCCTGCCTAGTAAAGATGTACCCAACGATACTTCCGTTAAAAAAAGGAATTCACAGTACCAGTAAATGCAATATTACAAAAAAACTTGCCTGAAGTGCTTAAGCAGAATATTCTGGTTATTATTAGAGGGAGGTTATCATTTGAGCCCGTTCTCGTTTCGCCCTTCTCACTTGGCCCTTCTCAAAACAACCATTCTCAAAAAGATCTTCTCTGTTGGACCTGGCGCATTTGGTCCTTTCCCGTTTCGTCGTTCGCATTTCAACCCTCCTCATTTGAGTCCGTTCTCGTTTCGCCCTTTTCACCTGGCCCTTTTCAAAACAGCCATTCTCAAAAATATCTCGCTTTGACCCGTCGCACTTGACTCGTTCTATACGAAAATCGTTTTTTTTTGGGGGGTTATATTAATAAGTGCATTGATATATTTTGTGCGTGCGTGTGTGTGTGTGCCACGCTACAGGCATACTCTCTCTGCCAAGGATTTTAGCAGTGCGTCGAGATCGTCGTGAAAAGCTACTAGCTGACAATAAAACAGACCAAGTATTTATCGCAGCCAGATCATATTTCGAAATGTCACGTTTTCTGGGGTCTCTCGACCTGGGACAATGCCACCACTTCTATATTGCAGTGTTTCTCAAATGGAGGTCGCGAAGGCATCTATAGGGGTCCGCGAAGCCATGTCTTATCAGTCAAGCACGACAATATTAGTTGTCTTTCTTCACGTCGTTAAGAAACGTTCCAATTTTTGGGTGAGTACTCTCGTGCGTGTGTCAATGAGATAAGTCTACTTCACACTAGCAATTAGTTATATCCATTTATTAAATCATTATCATGATAGCCTATACCTTTCTATTCCCCTCACCCCGAGCGGGGTCCTCCATCATCTCCGCCTTTCTACAAGGGGTCCGCGAAACATCAGTGGTTGAGAACCACTGCTAATATGTATGCTATTTCTGTTCAAACAAAGTTTCCAAATTAAATGTTCATCGCTTTTTTTTTTTCGTTTGCTTAGAGGAAGGGAAGGACGCGTCATTGTACGATTCTCAGTGCGCACCTCTACACATAACATATACCTAATGGTATGTTGGGGGCCCAAGCAAGGTAAGGCTCATCAACAAAGCCGCGAAGGCATAACAACGTTAGAAGCATGCCGAAGTAATGTCATTCGGTCGTAGGGCGAACGGGCAAAATGAGAATGGGCCCAGTTGCGAAAAACACGATTCGGACCTTATGAGAAGGTTCAAACGAGAAGGACCAAATGAGAATAGGACGAAATGTGCAAGGTTCAAATGCGAATGGGACGTTTTGAGATACACCCATTATTAGAATGCTCAACATTCATGTCTTTTGGTTCATATTACTTATTCTAACTGATAAGCATAGCCCGGTCACAGGTATATTCGTGCGCCCCTGCAGAACAAGGGCTCATGTATTTGAAGCCGATCGATACTAAGGCGGATTAAAATATAAGTTGCATGCTCCGTAGGATGCACAAGTTCTAGTATTGGTTCTATATGACAATGTATCTGAATACCAGATTCATACTGATTCTTTCATTATATTGCAACATAATAATATGACTCACAGAGAAACGGTCCTCTCAAGCAGGTCACGCAGTTACTGCAGCACATCCAATTAATGTGAGCAACGAATATTTTCAAGCGAATTGTGAATAAGGGTGTCTAGAAAGCAGCAGTTTAACATCAGGCCTTTGCCTTTCTTAGTTCAAAGTTTCAACAAAAACATGGCACAACATGTTCCAGGTTGCTGCTGAACGTGCCAAACAAACACAAATGCTAACGCTAATATGCTGCTCTACAAAACATATTTCTTTCCGAATTGCTGCCGAAAGTTACACACTTTGTTTAATATAATTGACAATGCCTCAGCGAAAGTGTAACCAAGCTGAATGAAACCCTTAATATATACATGGGAATACTGCAATACGTTTGAAGAATCGTTATGCGTCTGCAACACCGAGCGTTTTTTTTTTTTTTCTTACAGTTTTGTTTAAAAAAAAAAAGCCATGAAAGCTACACTTATTCGATTTGTGCGAGTGAGTTATACGCCCAGGGGGCATTTGGGGGTGGTTAATCTTCGCGATAAGTCGGCTAATTAATTAAAATTCGTTAATTAACTTTTTAATTACTGAAAATAGTCATATGGTTCCAATTAGAAATTTTGCTGAGCGGCGTCCAAAACCCCTAAATCAGTAATTTTTAGAAAGACTTTGAGCGCGTGAAAAGAGCAACAGTGCGCTGAAGTTACTACTCGTGGATAAAAAACAGGATACAAAACATCGCCGCAAGGTACGAAGTCAGAGTGTCACTATCTGCCCCTTTCAGGCTCAAAGGATTACGCAGGAAGGTCAACAATAAAGTGGACGAGACTAACAGCAAGGCACTGTGTCAAGTGAAACACAGGAGCAAATTTGTTGAATGTGTCGAAGGTGTGGTATACAAAATACCACTGTCGTGTGGAAGATCCTACGTCGGGCAGATTGGGAGATGCCTTAACGAGAGACTAAGGGAGCACAACCATGCATGCGGACAACTGCAAGTACCTGGCAACCTTGCAGCGCATTGTTCAAAATGCAACTGCAAAGCTCTCCTTGACACTACTTCCATCTTGGCCAGATCAAAGGACAGAACAAAGCGTGAAATAATCGAGGCTTTTCACATGGCCTCGGGTAGACACGGAGCGTGCGTGAGTGAGCCATCACTAGCTTTGCGACAAGAAGAAATAGATCTACTCAATAAGATACCAAATTTGTCGGAGCAAACGCCAGGCCCCAGGTAAACGCTACACAAATACACCATCCAGTTCGTATATCAAAGAGGCAGCTACAGCAAACACCATCAACTTCAGAAGCCAACAAATTCAAGACATCAACCATTCGTTTTCTTAGCCGCAATTTCGGAAATACGGGTCGGGGGAGAAAAAAGAGAAAGAAATTAAACAGTTGTTAGTCTGCGCCAATTCATACATGTTTTTGTCTGTCCTTCTGCATTAACTGCATTTCTCCAGTTTTTTTCCGCGTAACTACGCAGCGCAGCATACCATCAATACTAAGTAGAGTCGGGCAGTATGCCGCCCCGAATCAGGAACTATAAAAGGGCTAGCTTTATGCAGCTGGGAAGACGAGACGCTACACGCTGGGCATCCCGAACTTGGAATATACGACACCCCTAGGGATAGTAAAATAACACTGCGTTAGGAACAACTTAACGTATACGTACCTTGGAAAACAAAGCCGTCTACGCACCGCTGAACGCCTCTGACGACGCGATAACAACGTCGAACTCGCCTTCCGAACGGGCAGCAGCACTCCGCAGTTCGCGGGCCCACGCCGGCCGGCAGCGACTTGCGCATGCGCGGGTGAGAGATGTCTTCCTGCGCGCGGCGTAACACGGCTCACGGGCACTGTACTTCCGCGGTCTGATAGAGTTCCATAAAAATTGCTGGATATCCGGCACTTTTGGGCGCGTTCAATTCGCTTATACCAGTTGAACCGACTATAAACTGTAGTCTTGTAAGGCTCTTTTTATTTATACGGATAAGCTCATACTTATTGCCTAAATAGCACATTTCAATGCATATGGTACAGTTCCCGTTTTTGAAAGCAGACAGCACATTGTATGCATTTCCAGAAAACGGGACATGTTCTATTCGGTTTTTCCACGTAGATTGATGGAATTTTCTAACAGTGTATTACGAGCTGTGCGGAATGTGCAAACGATTTTGTAATGTCCGTCATTTGCGTCTCTTCAGCGAAACGAATAAAATGTTCTACAAAGACGCAACCACAAGACAAGATTTACGATAACAGTACACATTGAATTCAAACAACTTTACGTAAGATAGTTCGAAAGCCGAGAAAAAAATGTGTCGGCTAGCGCAGAATTTGGACGTCCGAAGGCTCATGCGGGCAGCTGTTGCGCAATAACCTGGCTGTGCCAGGTTTTTAAGTAACAGCTGTGTCTCAGAAACGGACTTTCGGTACGCCCGGTGTGAATCTTGAAGGCCTCCGGAGCGAAATGACGAGGACATACCTGTGCGTTCGTAGCTACGCGAACGCCCGATTTCCTCCAGCCAAATAACATTCCTTTCGGGGCGACATGGCTGCTGGAAGGCTCACTGTTGCGATCACCCATCTGGAACCACTTTACAGAGCAACGGTGCCGCTTTAAAGGAGCTGACATCTCCAAAAAAATGGCATTTGCACGCGCAAGCAAAAAAAAAAAAAAAAAGAAAGAAGGGTAAGAAAGCGCAGAAGACAATGGAAGTAACAAACCGCTCTATGAAAGCAAAAACCGCACGTCGCTTCCTATCACTGACAGCTGCTAGACACACACTACTTCACTTCAGGAAGTCTCACTCAAGCACCTGGGTCAACACGAAACACTGATCACTTCGGCGATACGACTAGGCGAGACAGGCGGAAGCAGAGACTTCGGCAGCCATGAAAAGAATTAGGAGGCTTTTGTTGTTTATGGTATGAATCAAAACGGAAGTGCCCGCCTTGTTAACCGTTTAAAAAGAGATATGACTCTAATCACATTGGCTATTCCTTAAACGTAAAAATATGCAATTCAAAAGGAAATTACAACATATAACAAAGGTTTAACAACGAAGATCTAAGCTGTCAATCAAGCTCTTAGCCAATGAGAAGAGTTGCCATCGGACGTCGCTCTGTGACGTGTAGCAGCCAGTCCGTGACGTATAGCAGCCACTCTGTGACGTATAATACCCACTTTGTTGCGCGCGATTTAATACGGACGAAATAGCCGCAAACTAAAATCAGTCTCGTGCGATAAATATTGCTGTAATTTTTTTTTTCCTGGAAAAATTGATTTGAGACATGCTTGTCCTGATTAGGCTGTTTGGAAAACTCTTTTTTTTTTCTTCGCAGTTACCTTTTAAGACATCGACGTGCTCATATTCCGAAATCTAGCACAATCTTCTTCCATCCATATTTGCAAATTCTTAAATGTAAAGTATCTTGATGTCGCGCATGGCGTTTTTAAAATAAAATATGGTGGCTCGGTGGCTGGCTGCATTATAAGCGTTTATTAGAGCATATACTTGTTTTATTATGTTACAGATCTCACAGTGCACCCAAGTGGCGCCCTGAACACGCACTGAGTCCGGAAATCTGGCCATCACATTGTGTAAGCGCGTGGTTCCAGGGACGCCATGAACGCCGCTCACACCGTGATTCAACCTCGGCGTGTGATTCGAGGCCGCCGTCCACACTTGCGCATTGGAAGAAAGAACGGACATCGAAGCGCACCAATGAAGTCACCAAACGGACATCGGTGGTGCTTCGCTGTTGCTCGATTTTGTGTAGGAATGATTGGTTGATATAATCGACGCGCGAGGTAAGCTAATATCTTGGGCGAGTTTTGAACGTTTTTTGGAACCTGTAAATACGTCCTGTGACTAGCAAGGTGACACATTCCATGCTAATCTCTAAGTTCCATGCTAAGTTCTGGTGCAGGTCTCTCCCACTAGATCGGGTCGCCAAGCTCAGGCTTCTGACAAGTTGGATGACGATGGGAAACAAAACTTTCCTGGTAAATCAGTTCCCAGTATGTGGCCATCATCTTGGGGCCGATGCCCTATTTCAACCCGACCAAACGACTGTAATACATTTTTTAAGGTATATAGGGTATTCCCGTTGTGAGCGTTGGTATTTTTTTTACTACTGAGTTATCACTTACTCGTTCAAATAGTTTATCATTGGTATCCATTGACTTTCTGGTTGCCTTTAAAGCGCAGTGCTTTATAGACTTGTCCATGAATTGTGTACATTGACAACCTACTTCTACTATATTTTGGGGGGTAAACAATTACGCGGCGGACATATTTCCCAAGATAACTTATACGTTTTTTTTCGTTGACAGCACTAAGTGGACACTATTTCGGTAAGCTGAATACAATAATAACTAAAAAAATTCTGTTAGTAAGACTTCTATAAATGGCCCACATCTTCTACCCTGTAATTGAGTTGATAAAAATCTCGATGAGAGTCTGCGTCACTCCAAAATCTAGAGCAATACTCCCACCGCGTGAGTTCCCTATTTAGTTAGGGATCCCTTAGTATAAAGCTAGCAAAATAGCAGAGTCCTAATAGCGTTCTCTGATAAAATGTATTAGATATTGCGTGCATGTTTGGTCAACAGACCCTAAACGTTTATGTTGATTAAAACAAATGAAACTTTTAATGAACTGTTAGAAGGACTTACCCACTTGCGCCTATATGTTGCCTTTTTAGAAAAGATTTTCTGCGCAGCAATTTTTTGAAACTTTCAGCTGTGACGTTCCACGTGTTTTCAGCTCTAGTTTCTCTTGAAGACAGAGTTTTGTTGCACGTTCTTGAACTTAGTGACACTCTAAAAACGCATAGACAGTAGCGTCAGTCACAATGTCGTTTGCTTTTCATTTAAGTAGAATGGATTTTCAGTGTTCTGAACGTAAATATTTCTTGACGATATTAGCGGAATATCAATATTAATTTTTTGCGTAGCGCTGGTTAATTGTTTTTTTCATGTTTGCTTGATTGCAGTTCAGTTTGGTACTTGATAAAAAATTAATCCGAAATAGATTCATAAATTAAATTCAATAAATAAATGAACTTTGCTAAGGCTAGCTTGAAGTCTTTATAAAGAGCTTGTGAACAGCTTTTGTCAATGTGACTCATAAGCGGGATTTGTTTATTCATAATTTAAGAATGCAAACCAAGAATAATAATATTACTGCAGTAAATGCTGCGACAGAAAATAACACGTTGCGCTTATGGAGAAAACATACTTCCGAATGAGTCCTATCTTGCAGTGTAAACTCTTTTGTGTTTCTGTGTCATTCCTTAGCACAGTGTAAGAAGTTATTTAGGAAAAGAAAAGACAGTTTTTTCTTGTTGGAATTGTTACGACGGCGGGTGATGCTGAAGAACTTGTCGAAATGATTTTTGTTTTGTGGTCCTTCATTCATAATTTTTACGGCGAGCATCGGATTCACTTTCGTCTCTGAAACCACTGTATTTCTTCACTAACCATTAGAAAGGACAATGCAAAGCCCGCTTCCACTTTCTTTAATGAGATATCAGTGGTGCAGGGTATGTTTATAATTCATCCGGGCTTCAAACATCCCGAATATTCTCCTTCATAAAACTGTTCCACGATGTTTCGGGTTGTGCAACAGTAATTCTTTAACTGCGGAAACCTGTGTTCCAATTTAAAACAAAAATGTATCAAACTGTATAGTTAGCATAAAATTTTAAATATATGAACAATAAACTTTATGGTTGACGATTTGTAAATAAAAACATAATTGCTTATTTCAGCGCCCGCCCTGAATTTAATATGGCTTGTATGACTTTAAAATATATCGTGCAATTCATTCATACACAAGAGTGTTATTATACCAGATTTAGTTCCTGAAATGCTTGTTAAAAAACGTGAGACCACATTACTTCAAACATTCTAATAAAAAATGTATGACTTAAAAGCAATAGTACATGCAAAACAGTTGCCCCTTGCTCTAATACGCTATATCGAGGCTGGTCATGAATGAGGTTATTTTATTTGTCCAGTAACATTGTATCGATTGTTGAATTTAGATAATAGGAGGAGCAATCGCAACAGGAGAAGGGCAATTAGTGAAAGTAATAGGATAATCCCTTGAGATATAATTAAGTGAATCGTAAAATGCTTAGAGGTATGTAGCTGTGGCCAGAGGCGCAACCAGATATCCACTTAGCTGGTTTTAAGGTGTCGTTCCACATGTTGCAGTGTTAGTGTAAGATGATTTTAAAACTCCATTAGGCATTTATCGAACACTACAGTCTGATGTGACGAACTTATAAAAGATTTGCTACTAAAGTATTGCTTTATGTGAATTACTTTTGTTTAAAAACATGTTCTTGAAAAAAGTGTATTAAACTGGCAATTTGTTTTCACGGGGAATTGTGTAGCTTGGTTTAACACTGGATTTTATGTAGCACTCCTGGGAACGGCCGTGCGACAGCAGGATAAGGTAAGCTACCATGTAGGTCCAAGAGCAGTTCTTATAATCTGTGCACGTTTCATATGCATGGAATATCAATGCAGTACTAATCATGATAATATATTATTATATAAAATACTTAGATAATATATTAATATATATAATAGTTATTTATTATTATATATAATATGTTTAGCTTCTTAGGGAACATATGTGTTCTACAAAATTTTATACACCGGCCTCACGTCGAGATCAGCATGACGTACCGCCATAAGGCATCGCCATATACTGTGCAGTACTATGAGCATGAACATATTCCTAAGGTACAGTACATTCTTCTACAGACAAGAACCAAATGCCGTGGGACGTTAAACTGATATCTTCTTTTTCATAGACCTTTGTAGGACGTTAAAAAAAAAACACTGCGTCCAAGCAGTCAAGAAACACATATTCAATGGTTTTTGGCTTTTTGCACAATAAGCAGTTTTCTGACCATGCTACTGGTATGCCGAATAACTTGTAGTTGGGCTAGTTGGTGAACGTTGGAAATCATGGTGTAAGGAGCAAAAAAACAACGGACACAAGACAAAACAGACATGCAGGCGCCTGTATGTCCGTTTTCTCTCTTGTGTCCGTTGTTCTTTTGCGCCTCACACCATGATTTCCTACTGGTATACCATTTTCAACTAACCAAGCTTTTACAGGAAGTGATCCGCTATGCAACTTTTAGTAGTAGTAGTAAACTTTATTTTGTCCGAGATGGAATTTAGGGAGGAGGGGAGTGTGAGGGCCCGTCCTCTTCTTCCTCAGGCGGCGGACAGGCCTTGGGTTTTGGCGGCGTCTTCGGCCATCTGGACAACCCGAAGTTTGAGATCCGGGTCTGAGCTAAGCAGTGCAGGCCCTCACTGCCCTAAAGTAGTAATGGGAAGGGGAGGTAATGAGCCGGTGCGTTTTTGGATATTTATCAGGGGGCACGCCTAAATGATGTGGCGAAGATCGGCCCTACCTGCGCATAATTTACGATCTGCTATATATAGCCCGGGATACATATGACAATAGGTCACTGGGTTTGGGAATGTGTGCATTTGTAAAAGGCGCCAAGTAACTGATTGCTTTTTACCTAAGTTTTTGTGAGGGGCGGGGTAATGCACCCTGCCCTGTCTGTAGTATTGTAGGACTTCCTTGTAGGACACCATCCGGTCCCTACCTGAACGACGAAGGTGATTCGAGCTGCTCATCGTGAGAGGTTGTCGTGCGGCCGCGGATGGCCAATTCTCGGGCCGAACCGTGTGCAGCTTCGTGTCCCGGGAGACCGGAGTGCGCCGGTGCCCAAACGAGTTCTGTCCATCTGCGCCGGGTTTCGGGTACCTGGACTAGAATTTTGAGGGTTTCGGGGGAAATGCGCCCTTTCGCGAAGTTTCGTATGGCTGACTTTGAGTCGCTGACTATGAATTTGGTTGAGGATGAAGCATACGCCAAGGCGATTGCGAATTCCTCCCCGACCTCTGGCGAGGTTGTAATGACTGAGCTTGCAGCGATGGTTTGATTTTGTTGATAATGTACAGCCACTACCATAGCGCCTCGATCACAATACTCGGCCGCTTTCCTTTCTGCGCTCTTGGTTGTACAGCGGGTGGGTGCTTTTAGGTAATGGTGGGACATGAATGTGTTTTCTGAGCTCTATGGGAATGTCCAGCTTTGGTCCAAATTGGGTGTTGTATGTAGTCCTGAGTGATGTGAGAATATGTTGCCCCGTCGTGGACTGCGAGAGTCTCTCCAGTTGAGAAATTCTTTTGGCTTCTATGAGCTTGTCAAGAGTATTGTGTATTCCTAGAGCCTCAAACTTTTTGTTCGTGGTGGTAATTGGGAGGTGTAGAGCCTGCTTATAAGCTCTTTTGATCATGAGGTTAATTTTGGAACGTTCATTCTTTAGTTGCAGGAATGGGGTAGCGTAGACTATTATGCTTATAACGAAAGCCTGTACTAATCTGAGTAGATTAGTTTCTTTCATGCCGTGGTGTCTGTTGGCGATGTGCGAAACGAGTCTTGTCGTTTGATGCACGTGTGAGTCCAGTGCCTTTATCACTTCATTGTGTCCATTGGCCTGTATTTTGAGTCCAAGGATCCTGATGCTCGATACTATTGGAATGTCCTGTCCGTTAGATATGAGCGTGATTTTAGGGGGTGTGTGGGAAGTATTTTTACCTCTGCACGTAGGTCTATACAGTAATGGCTCTGACTTTTGCGGGGAGCGGGAGAGTCCTTTAGCCTTTAGGTGTTACGTATTCGTCGACTACATCAATCCTGGTTTCTAAAGTTCCCTGTATTTTAACGTCACTCCTTCCGGTTACCCAGAGTGTGACGTCGTCTGCATACAAGCTATGCTGTAGATTAGAGATGTTGGCTAGCTTGCTTGGCAATCCTAGCATGTCCATATTAAAGATATAGGGAGACAGGACCGAGCCCTAGTGTCCCTCTATTCCCGAGCGAAATGCTCTCCGAGGTTACCCCACCGACGGCAATAGTGGCTGTCCTCTCTGTATAACTTGTACAAAAATATTTTATTAGTTCACGCAGACACGCTTTCACGTCTGGAGAATGAGCAAGGGTTTATATCTTTTGCTATTGCGTACCACTCTGCAAAGCGAAGCTTAAGCCGCCTCCTGCAATTTTTTTAATGTTTGCTTGTTTTTGTACTAAAATTTTGAATAAAGAACAGACAAGGTTCAATGACAAGGTTAGAATGGTGGAGAAGAAACGTAGTTCTCCCGCCTCCAGGGCAAGCTTTCTACCTTCAACGATGTTTCGGCATCTTTTGGGTCTCGCGTGAGCGCAAGCTGCCAAAGCACAGCGGAAAACCTGGAGCACGTGCTAGAGACCGAACGTTTGAACAACATGCTATGCCGTACTCATTTTGTCATTGACTATACCAAGACATTGAAATCATAAGAAACTTCTTGCCTGCGTCACTGTCAAACACACGTTACTAAAATTTTCCGATTGGTATTGTGCTGATTGCAGCTTTCCCTGGCAAAAACGCGAAGTGTTTCTCTCCCTCGAAAATTACTTGGAACATTCCGTCGTTGCCTTCATTTTCTTTATACTGCGAGACTGTCAATATATTAAACAAAATAACGCGCAAATGTGTAGTACTATTCAAAAAAAAACTAAAAATAGCGTGAAAAAAAAAAAAAAAAAAAAAAAAAAAAAACGACGCGAGAAATGCGAGGTTAAAATTAATTTTTAGGGTTCGGGCCGTCCTAACGACATCAGCGGTGAAAACCACTTCCGATGAAGTATCTTTATTTTCGAAGACTTCCGGTAGGGACGAGGTGCTTGGAAACAAGGAGGCAGTCAAAAAAAAAAAAAAAAAGATCGATGCCTAATTTAGAAGGCAGGAAAATGTGTTCCAAAGACCTCGATGTACCGCGAGGGCTTTCGCGTCTCAAGCTTTGCTGTTCATGTTTTTTGTTTTACATTTGTAATATCGTACTTTTATATCTTGCGTATTTGGATTTCATAGATTACGTCTACCTAATGAGAAACTTTGATGTCTTTAAATGTCAACGCTATTCTGGTGAGGAAAGTGCATAAATACAATGTCTTTTTTACCTTTTAATCAAGCTACGATGAAACTAACGTTATTCGAGGAGCGAATAAGGTATGTCTAAAAGTAATATACACTAGTTTTGTTACAACAATACGTGAAAAATTAAGTTTTGCGTATACTAATTGGGTTATTAATTCTTATTTTCCAGTGTGTCGAACCGAAAAAAATACGGTTTCGGTTACGGTTCAGGTTCAGGTAAATTTATTTTGTTCCGGTTCAGTTCCGGTTCGATTAATTCGATCCGCGAACGGGTTCGGGGCGCTGAACCGGTTCGCGAACCGGTTCGGAAATTATAAATGACAAATTGTAACATCAAAATAAATTACAAATAAAACATCTGAAATCAGCACATACGAAACGGGATACATCGTAGTGTAAGGCTCAGGGATTTCTACCAGGAATGGTTTCTTTATGTGCACTCAAAGGTTACATGACCAACGTTTACGCATCCGGACTTCATCTAATTGGGTCCGACGCAGTAGCTGTAAAATCCGCGATTTCCTTACAAACCCACTTACAAGTAGAACTCGCTAACTGTCCCGCCACCTCGGCGTGTAAGCAATTGATGGAACAGTGGGGAGAAAATACAGCTTTCTTTATTTGAACTAGCCTTCGGTAACTCAAATTAGACCCTTAAAAAAGTTTTCATTAAACAAGATACGGAATATAAAAAAAAAACACTTCACCGAACGCAACGCCAGAAGGACGTAATAGGATAAATATTAAAATAGAAGAGTTCGCTGTCTCACGAATATGTTAGCTTCTGAGTGCCTATACGAAACCGGTTGTATTATTATCAAACTCCGCAGCCTTTTCTTTTCTCATTCCGATGGAAGCAAGCTTCAAGAACTCGCGCGTTCTAGAAACGTGTTATGAAATGAGCACACAGCAGCATTTAGGTTTTACGAGATTGTAGGTAAATTAAATCCCGTGACGCGATTTTTTTTTTTTTTTTTGCACAGCCTTCCAATTTTTTTTCTTCCGTGCAAGCCGCGACCAGCGCAATACTGGTTCCTATGTCAAGATTCATGGATGCAGCGTTTGTCAAGATTCATTGATGCAGCGTTTATATTCCTAAGACTGAGTGGAGAAGAAAAATATGCAAGCGAGGTGTGTGTCGTTGACGGCACTTAAATAACAAATGGCATTGATAGCACATTTATTGTCAACAGCGCGTGGCCGAACCGTTTTGACACGAGCCGGTAACCGTTATTTTTCTTCCGGTTCAGTTCCGGTTCGGGTTCATCGCGATAACAATATAACGTTTCGGGTTCGGGTTCAGTTCCAAAAAAAATACCAGTTCGGTTCCGGTTTTCGGTTCGGTTCGGTTCCGGTTCGACA
This sequence comes from Ixodes scapularis, assembly GCF_016920785.2. Classification (NCBI taxonomy): domain Eukaryota; kingdom Metazoa; phylum Arthropoda; class Arachnida; order Ixodida; family Ixodidae; genus Ixodes; species Ixodes scapularis. Next base: position 19,223,877 of record NW_024609837.1, on the reverse strand, counting down.
CCCTGTTATTTTCCTTTTTTTACGACTGTTCAAGTGGCTTCCTGCAAAGCAATTTTTTTATGTTTACGAAAATTACTTATTTCGAAGCATGATTTCATGAACTGAAGTAATGCAAACGCATTAAATGAAAAATTAGGAAACCAAATTAACAAACGGTGACCAATTTTGAAAAAAAAAAAAAAAAAAAAAACGTAAGCTTGCAAAACATTCGTTTTAAAATGATTTGCGGTATAATACAAAATATTTTGGGGCCTCAGCTCCACCTATTGAAATTCCACATACCTTGAAAGTATATATCACAAAGCATATTTCAGTAGAGCTACGACAAAACTCGTATATTTATTTATATTCTGCATACAGCTTTATGGCGTCCGATTCAAATATAATGCGCAAAAGGTGAAGTGGAAAACTTGCAAAATAAACAAACATTTAACTCTGCCATACGGGTTTTGGCACACAAAATTGCGTTATTCAACCACCCCGCAAACTTTGACATCCCCGGCACGCCCTCATTTTAATACCAAAAAAACTTTGTCGAACGAGGCAATGTCTGTTCGTGCACGCTTGTAAATAACACACTAATTAAATAACAAAAAATGTACCACGTCCGTTCGCCTCATTCGGTTACAATAATCCGAATGCAATAGTCTCCGGAAAGATGTGGCGTCTTACGGATTTCTATGTTATTACAAGGATCACAATGTCTACAAACTGCTTGAACGAAATCACCCTCTTTTACTCGCAACAACCGTGCAGTAACATACCGCATTGAGCAAAGCCAAAAACGTCAGGTGTGTGCTTACTTACATAAAAAAAATTGCGCATACCGACCATATCGTTTGCATCTGGCGACAAACCTGGATAAAAGAAGCTCATGGGGCCAGCCTTTCCAGGCTAGCCATTGATCCCTTGTTCACCCGGAAGTTAATGCAACCCGAAAGTATGTTCATTAATAATCTGCGAGACAGCTGCGCGAAGGCTTCCGCACCAGCAGCGAGCAATCGCGAGCGTTAGCACCCATCGGCCGTTACCTATGCATCTTTGCTAATGGCTCTTAGGGACCCGAAGTTTGGTTAATCATGATCTCAAATGGAGCGCAGCATCACGCTTAATTTCATGCTCAAACTTTCAATCAGACATTATTTTTAATGCTAACTATTTGCCTATTGTCGCAGTCAAATTACATAACATTTGTATCACAGGAATCATAAACGAGACATATTCTTGCAACAATAGTACAAATAAGATGTGATAGTGGCCTTACTATTTGAAGCAAGTAGCAAGAACACAATTTAAAATGCACTATATAAACGTGTATTTTTACAAAATGTATATCGAACTATTATGAGTCGCGCTAAAAGTCGCTTGGTATTCTTTTACGAGAGGCCTGTCATCTGGCAGCGTTCCCAGTGTTAGTTGCAAAAGAGAAATTGAGATATGACTTCCTAACCCTCTTTATGCTTCATCCCCCCCTCTAGTTCGCTCGCTTCCTTACGACTATAGAGCCGGTTAGTCTTGTCGCCCTTACTACGCACTTCACCAAGAACTTATTTCGTTTAGGTGCGCAATGATGTCTTAGGCATCTCACGAGGGGTTGCGCGACGCGAGCGCTGCCGCGGTGCTTCCTGGTACCTGTAGTTCTCCCCAGTTTTCCGGCCGCGTCGGCGCGCATTGTACGCCCGGCGTTTGGGAATTTTCGGGTTAGCACGAGACTTTTAGCCAGGTGTTGACTCACGGTTTTCAATCGGTGGCTTCACATGGTTGTATGCCACGGAGCTATAATAACAGCACAAGGCAAAAAGGCCTCGGATATAATGTCTTCCCGCAAGAAAGAGGCATGGCAAAGAAAGGTCGACAGAGCCGGATTGAGCGGCAGAAAAAATAGCGTTTTACGATTTGTCTCGCGATTTGCTTCATAATTTATATCCAATTATTGCACGTCAGCTAAAATATGTAAGATTACAGGGCACGAGACATAGAGCGTGCCGAAGTGTTCCGTAAGCTGGAATCTCTCAGATCATTTGCTCCGTAGCAGCGTAATCGTTGGTCTATCTCAAATAGGACCTCCGCACTGCTTTGCTGAGGCCGTTTTTAATACACTTTTTACTCGGTGTATTTTGGTGGTTATAACTGTTATTGCGACGACATGTTTCAAGTACCACTGTGCTTCAAAAGATCAGGACAATCACTAAAAAAGAGCAGCGATTCCCGATATGCACCACTTGATATAAAACAACTTTTTTCGGAAGCCGCCTTCATTTTTGTCCCATACCAAGGCGAAAAGATTACATAATGCAATTTAGAAGTGCAACACGTACTTACCGCCAAAAATGTAACAAACGAACCTCACCCATTTTGTGGTGGTCTATTAGGCTGGTGTTACTGATCCATTCTGCATTAGCACCAGTCGAGACCGCAGAACAAAGCTTCCCCCGTCGGGCGACTGTTAGCGTTCGGATCTTGCGCAAACAAAATAAAACTGAATAGAAACTGTGCACGAAAAATCATCTCCACCCCAAGATTTCAGGTATCTGGCATGGTTGCTTCTTTTTGATAGATGCCAATTATTACGGCGCGTCAGGCATGGCCTTTCTGTAGATCAGTTCTTTGTGTGCAGGCTTCTCCCGCTGTTTATCTGTACTCTGTCACACAGGCTGTCAACCAGAATGAAAGAACTTTTAGAAAACTATCGCTGACCGAAAGTCTATTTAGCTCCTCTTACTTGATGCCTGATTAAACGTTATGCACAAGACCGAGCACCACCAAGCTCAGTTTTTCATCACATTTGATGCTGTTCCGTGGTGCTACACCGAGCCGATTGTCCCTCGAATTTTCTTGTTCGTTGCTATTGCACTAGATGTTCACTTGTTTGCAAGGTAATTGAGACGTCCGAGGAGTCGAAATGCTTAAGTAGTATCGCCGCTTTTTTTTTTTTTTCGCGGCCCCAGTGGGATTATTCCGTGAACGGCAGTGGGCTCACGCGTTCACGAAGACGAAGGAGCAGACGACGACGAAGCAGACGACAAAGCGATTCTAAAGCGATAAGACGACTGAAACTGCTTTTCTGCACTTGCTGAGGGAGGTAAGGCATCACAAACAACACAATCTTATGAAGTCAAAACATGCAAGAGAATCAAGGTGAAATTGGGGCGTGCCAAATGATAATCTATGATGATGTACGTGCGCGGAGCCGTATGTAGCCGGGAAGCCGGGAAGGGATGACTACAAGTAGCATGGCGGAGGCACCACTTCCGGGATGCGCTCGCCTGCGCAGTTTGCTTGGTGACATCGGTCTATTGTGAAGGCTTTCAGATTGTCCGTCCATATAACGTTCAAAGCATTGTCACAGCTCGATGACAAGAAAAAATATATAAATCTATACCCATTTTATATTGTTTCTTTCAAGCTCGCCGGCAGCCCTTGTCAGCTGGCTGGGTTTGCCTTTTTTGCTTGTTTCTGTTTGTAGTTGCGCTGTGTAGTCTTGTCGACCCTACAGTTCTCGAGATGGGGTGTTTCTTTATAGCAGAACGTTGGGCGTTTCCCTTATTTCAATAATAAAGACTACGGCCCAACCCCCGAATCTGCGAATTGCGCGAAGGTTTTGCAGTATGCGCTCTCCGGCCCGCCATTAGTCCTCAACGGTGCGTTAAGGTTACCCTCAATGAAGGTGTAGACTCTAATTCCGGGATTCGTTTTGATGATATGAGAAAAGATATAATGCCTATAATACTTATTTAGTGAACTTTAACTTTCTGTTTCCGTTTCAATCAAACATCTTGTTCTTTTTTTTGTTTTTTATGTGAGTAGCAGCTTTTTTGATAGTGGATCGTTCAAGTTGGGTAATACTTCGTTTTCACTTCGCGCGGTAGTGCTCTTTAGGACGTACAACTTTAGAATTTACCAAAAAAATACATCAATTGACCTAACATAAAATTGGGACTGGAGAAAACAAATCATCCGCATTTTTTGCCGTTTGACATAAAAATGACAGGCTTCAAGAAAGGCATTACAATGGATTGCGTGCTCGAAACAATAATTTGCGAGGTTAAGATTCAGGTTTACTTTATTGTGTCGGATCCGAGCTGTGCCGCCCACAACACTATTTAGGAGGTTACAGCTTTTGAAGTTTATGCCATAAATGAATTTACTCATCTTAACTGCTCTGCGGAAAGCATAAAATCTGTGTTACGTTCGCTACTGCATTCGAATGACTCGTGTTTTTTTTTTTAAGTAATGAATGTAATGTTCCACAGTTCCACTTTGCTGATAGCATTGCTTCCGGTAGCGTTTCATACAAGTTGACCGAATATATGTGTGGAAACATTCACCTGTCATGTCAAAAAGACAGCATAACGTAGCCGCCGGTGAGAAACAAATAGCAAACCCCGAAAGCTAAAATAAATATAACGTATTGGTGGTCAGGTACCGCAGACTGAACAACATATTAAAACCCGATTAGCAAAAACAAAATATTGAGTCAAGAAAAAAAAGGCGAGAAAATATTCGCGTTCTGCATTTATCGCTCTCGCGCGTCCACGCGGAAACCAGGGATATCAGAAATAACGAGTGGCGGACTTGCGCCTCATCGGCTCGCAGGTGACTGCGTCAGCACGGTGCCCAATCGGTGATGCGCCCGTTTAAAGTTGCCCTCGTTCCAGATTCCTTTTGAGCTTTCTTCGGTCTCGTTTTATTGGGTGCAACTAAATCATTGCACATGAGCACCCCATGGTCACTTGTTGTGCTCGGTTACAATCAAAGCCTTGTCAGACATTTTGGTTAGGGTTCGCGTCCAATCAATGCTGGGTCATGACTAGCTGAAAAATTAAGTGTGTATGTGTGTGTGTGTGGGGGGGGGGTTGTGCCCTGAGGATTTCTAATCCCAGCGTTCAACACGCACACATGCGCGCATGCAGAATGCGCACCTTCAAAGGAGTAAACCGTCTGTACGAACGAGGTTTTCCCTTGTCAGTTTTTTTTTCGATTACCTTGGCTACATACTTTTCTATTTTCTTCCTTTGATTCTCCAATGTACGGTCGTAATTGATACATCAAATATGTGGCGAAGCTCTAGATTCCTTTTGTCCGTAATATCCTATTGTACGATGACAGACTATTTCAGCTGCAACGCTCCTTCCTACGTTTTTGGTTCTGCCGATTTCTAAAAAGAACGCTTTGGTTTCAATCGTTTGATGGAACGCAAAGTTTGTGTTCTATTATTTGAACCCTATAACAGATCGAGAGCTTATGGGAAGTTGTGGGGACCGCAGGCGCCTAAAAAGTTCAAATTGGATATTCCAGCTGATATCGTTCGCTGGGTTACAACTTCAAACCAGTTATCAAAACTAAAATGAGAATGACAAACAAAATTCTGCAGCAGGTTTGATGTACATGTCGTCATTAGGCCGTGTTCCTCCCATGGAACTAACCGGATGGACGAAACAACATTGGCTGAATAAACATGATTACTTTAAAAAGACTTTTCATTAGGCTAGTACGTGCAGTACACCCAGAAAACTTCTAAGCGCAAATGTAGCCAGATACGACGAAGGGGAAACAGACAAGCGCATCTCCATGTCCCCTTCTTCGTGTCCATCTCTGTTTGCGCGCACAAGTTTCCCGAGGAGATTATTCAATCTGTAATGGTTGCCTAGCGAATGAGCAAGCTGCCTGCTATCGAAGGTTCTCTTGTAAAGATGTTATCAGGACATAAAGAGAAAGTAGAAAGAACAACGGTGGAGGGCATGTCACGTGTGCTTGAACGCGCGCCATACAACATAATTCATGATTTAATATTTTGAGAAAACAAAAATTCCTCGCTTAGACATTCTGCCAAATATAATGTAGGTGCGATGCAACCAATGCACCGTTCTGCCCTGTGGCTTGTGAGTGGTGCAACGCCATTGGTCGGGTGTGCTACAACGGCAAACTATCAGCTGCGCCTGGGCTGCGTCGCCTATGAACTTGCTGTGGGGCAACCGAAATTAACACAAAAACCAATGATGGTCTGAGCCATTTTTTTTCGCATAAAGCTGCTGGTATAAAAGGGTCTATCAACTGGCCATTCTCAGATAGAGGATGGTTCTTGTTTATTGGAGTAGACTTTTTTAGTCTCGTTGCATTTCGTTTACAAGGTAAGATCTCAATTTGTGCGGGAAGACACAAATTACGTCTGTATGAACTTTGTTCGTACAACGCATGCTTCAACGTGACAGTATTGGAGTTTAAGCGTGAAAATAGTAACCATTTATTAAATTCCTATAAAGTAAAATTTAACATTCAGTACCAAAAGGCATTAAGTATCCCAGGTATGAGAATAAAAAAGACAATTTACAGCTACCTTCATGTTCTCTGTCTCCTTTATACTAAGATTACGGTTTTCTCCAAGATATCTAAAAACTTAAGGTATTCTCTAATGACAGCCTGTGATCAGGTAGAAGGTTTGCAACCGTATGATCACCACTTATATATGAGTGTCTCTTCGGTCTTTTATATTGGGGTAGTTTGAGACAGCTTGACGCCAAGCTGCACCTGACATTAACAAACACACAAAAAGAGCAGAAGAATAATCCACTCAAACGGTTGGATATAATCACTTTGTGGTCGCCTATTTCATCAAACAGAGACAACAATCATTCAAACTACATATTTTCGTGTTGCACTAATCGTGATCATTTATCGGACTCGCTCTGTGATTACTGGTAGGTATCCAAGGAAATAAAATTCCGCCTCACTGGCGGGTTAGCAAAAACCCGATTTTTACGGTATTGTTTGGAGGTTGGTTGACATCGTTTATCTTCCTGAAATATATATAAAAAAGTTGGAGTTTGAAATGCAATTAAAACATAAGAAGGAGAGATATGTAAGAGGTCAAGTTGGTTGGCACGCGTACACCGACGCACTATGCGTATTTATTATAGTAGCAGAAAACGTTATACCCTGTAAACGTCCAGAAAAAATATAAGGTTAGGTAATACGAATATAAAGGAACACTACCCCAGCACGATTTAAATAAACGATAAATTGTTTTTAATTTTAAAATCAAATTAGGATAATTAAGGAAACAATTTATTTTTACTTTTTCACGTTTATTACGCACAGGGACTAATATGACTGAATTGAAACGAGTGAGTTGAGTCATTCAACTAGAACGAAAACGTTTAGGGAAATTTCAAGATTTAAGAAACAGTGTTAAGGTTGTTGGAATGACTCGAAAAAAAGTAGAGTGCCCGTCAATTTTGGAAAACACATTCTTCAGAACTAGATGTCCATTTTCTTTTAGAGCGCAGCTCTCAGGCGCCCGTTTCCGGCTTGAGTAGCGACGCCGTCACCGTCTTCATAACTGCACGTTGCATTACGGGACGATTTTTATGTCACACGTGACGTCACATGTAATGTCACAAGAAAAAAAATTTCCGCTAAATTTGGCGGAATTTTTTCTGTTAAATTTCTGCGTTTCTTTTAAAACGAGATGAGTCTAATTGTGCAAAAGCCGGGCGATAGATGCCAACCGAAGCGAGGGCTCATGTGAAAATGTTCGATATCAGACGGAGTATCTTAATTAAAGGCAACACAGGATTTCGCAGAGTAGTGCATGGCTTTGACATTTTTAGTATTAAAACACATTAAACGAACATGTAAGCAATAAGAAGCTTTTTTTGGTCGCGTTCTGTTGGTCATATATTAACAGCTACCACCATGTCTGGTCTGTTGCCCCACCCAAAGGACTTTCATATGCATACTACCGCTGTAGGTAGAAAATTCACGCTATGAATTGTTTACTTTTTACTCATGCAAGCTCATTCTTTATAGCTTTCCTGCTCAACACGCACTAACGTCTAGGACTCCTCCAGAAGTTTTTAGGGAGATGCGTTAAGAAATCAATTGATTTGGTTCCATGAGAGGGCTACCGATCAATTTCACTCACGTGGTAAACACAGAGATAGCAGTAGAATACACACCCCTAACGACTGCGGAACTAATGATTGCTGAAGGTTCTAATACAAATGCGTATTTTTCTGTCAAGCTATTTCACCACTAGGATACGTGATATACGTATACCTTCAGCACTAAGCAACACACACTACTGTAATATCGGCTTACGCGAATGTTTTTTTTTTCTAAACCGGCGGTCTAGGTGCATGCTTTTCAGTATATTACTAGTGATACCTGCTTAAGGCAATAAGGTTACGGGGAAACTCAAATAATGATTGGCCAAGTCGCGCAGTCAAAAATCCTTAATGCAAAATTACATTATAAATATTTTTGTTCAAAATAATAATAGCAGCAACTACTGGCAACTTTCGCTGAAAACATTTTGCATTTTTAAAATTTCGAGCTTCTGGGCATTTTCGTCTAACGAGCATTTGTCTTGCTTGAACTGCATTTTATTACGAATGTTATATTAAATATTTTAAAACATTTTTATATTCAACAACAACAAAGGAAAAAGATTACGTGCAGATGCAGAATAACTGCGTAACTCAAGTGACTGCCTTCATTGCTGAAGGAAGGCGAACAGACGAACAAGTATAAAAAATATATTTTGGGCGCGTGAATGATTAGTAATTAAATCGCCATTACCCAATATTAGGTACCCACACGGGTCTTCAAGAAAACATAGCTATACACAAACTTAGGTTTTCTTTTCACACCGTGTATGTTTGGGCTTCACTGTATTTTTAATATCACCGCTCGGTTTAAGCAGTTCTGCGTGAAAAAAGGAGAAAAAATAACTTTAAAACTCCAGAATTGCCTCTAACGATTATATAAAAAGGCCAGGCGAGACTAAAACTTAATTATAAGCTTCAAGATGTTTTTATTATTTTGCGTGTGAGATGCTAAGCCATTTTATTAGGAACCGCCTTTGAGAAACTGTGTTCGATGTTTTCACTTCTGAAATATTATATATACGTGTAATAATGAAGGGTGCACGGCAGACGAACGTATTTATCTTTTTTTTTGGAGGGGGTGGAAGTTGGTTGGTTGGTTGGTTTATTTAGTGTTGAGAGCGTAAAAGCTACTAAGGCCATAGAGCACCAAAAACAAGACTATTGCTGGAAAAGGTTTAGAGAGAAAAAATAGGCTTGAGTAGCCAGTGATTAGATAAAAGATGGTAGGGGGTAGCAAACGGTAAAAGAGTGATGGGCATGATATGTAGGTTAAGAAAGCTACAATCGGCGTAGAAGGCCGATGCAATCTAAAAATTTGAAAACATTTGTGTGTGTCACAAGAGAATCACCAGTTAAGAGCAGAGCTTGGGTTAGTGAAACTTGTTCTTGATACAGTTGCGAAAAATACAAAAGACGTTCTTCATGATAGGCAGGGCATTCAACTAGAATATGTAGTATGCTTAAGGCATTGTCACACTGCTCACAAGTGGGGGCATCCTTCCCACGAAGGAGGTAGCCATGAGTCAGATGAGTGTGACCAATCCTGAGCCGGCAAAGGACAACCTCAAAAAAGCGTTCCTGGTGGTGTGCACTCTGCCACTTGCTCAAAAGAGGTTTGATCATGTACAACTTGTTCCTGATTTCTCGATGCCATTCAGCCTGCAATTTGGACTTTACTTGACACCTGAGAAGGACTTTGTAGTCTATATAAGGAATGTCATGGAGATCACCTGTTCGCTTCACACAAGTACTTGCTGCGCGATCTGCTGCCTCATTGCCCGAAATGCCCACGTGGCTGGGAATCCAGCAAAGTATAATTTCGTTTCCCTGTCTTGAGGCAGCAACAACATTATTTCGCAGTTCAAGAAGCAGGAAGTGCGTGAGGGGTGTCAGCGTAGACTATGCATGCAATGCACTGAGGGAGTCGGTGTATACGATGGAGCGAGACAGCCTTTTATCAAGTATGAAGCTTATGGTTAGAAGAAGACCATTGATCTCTGCTGTGAAAATAGAAGCAAAGGAGTTATTTCGCTTAACAAGTTGAACTGTCGGGCGAATCATGGAACACCCAACAGCAGATTCCGTCTTTGTATTATCTGTACAGAAGTTTACATATTCGCCATACTGATTTTGCAGTGCAAACAATTCCTGAAGAAACACACCATTGGGAGTATCAGCTTTCTTGTATCGCGTAAGTGAAATGTCATACCTAATGACAGGGTGCTCCCAAGGTGCTCCTGCAACAGTAGACTGCACTACAGGAGGCCTCCAGTCGAGTCCATGTTCTCACAAACACGTTTCAATCTCAAAGAGAAGGGAGGCGCAGTTGTGGCTTTGTTTTGAAACACCCTTTCAGAGAGCATGTCGTTCACAGCCATTTGCGCAGGGTGATCAGAGATGTACCTGACTCTCAGGGAATACATAAAGCCCAGTGAAAATCTTCTCTTTTCAAGAGACAGCTCGTTGGCCTCCTTATACAGACTTGGCAAAGGAGACGTGCGAAAGGCACCCGTCGTCAATGGCAACCCAGGATGATGGACAGGGTCGAGCATTTTTAGAATTGAAGGCCTAGCTGAACCGTAAACAATACTGTCATAGTCCAATCGTGATCGCACTATCGAGCAATATATCCTCAAAAGGCACATCCGGTCAGAACCCCAGGATCGGAGGGCAGGACTTTAAGAATATAAGTGATTTGTGAAATTTTAGTATTAGATTCCTAGTATGGGCAACAAAGGTTAGTTTGCTGTCAAGTGTGAGACCCAGAAACTTGTGCTCAGGCTTTACAGAAACTGTAGCAGTGTTTAGTGCAATAACAAGGTCAGGAAATAGTCCGCGTTTTCAAGAAAAGCACACACAAACTGTTTTATCTGAGGAAAACTTAAATCCAATTTACTGGGCCCAGGTTCATAGCTTATTGATGGTTAGCTGAATTCGTCACTCACACAGGGACAGATTGCCAAAGGACACAGATCTGAAGGTCCTCTACATAGAGTGAATATTGCGCCGATGGGGAGATAGCCAATGCAAGGAAGTTCATTTTGAAAATAAAGAAAGTGACACTAAGAACGCATCCCTGAGGAACTTCATTTTCCTGGACAAACACTTTAGATAAAGTTGTTTCTTTATGAACACGAAAGGTACGCCTGCTGAGGCATTCACGGAGCACTCGACCGCGAATACCCAGATCATACAAGTCCCTGAGTGTACCAAAGCGCCAGGTTGTATCGTAGGCTCTTTCGAGGTTGAAAAACACAGATAGGCATTGTTGTCTATGAACGAAGGCCTCACGCACGACTGTCTCCAGCCGTATTAAATGATCAAGAGTGGACCGAGACGACCGATACCCGCATTGGTTCACATCTAGATGTTTATTTAATTCCAGGAAATACATCAGCCTTCTATTAATTATTCGTTCAAGAGTCTTTCCAAAGCAGCTAGTCCGAGCGATAGGCCTAGAACTAGCTGCACAGGATGGCTCCCTGCCGGGATTGAGTATGGGTATGACGGTTGCCATTCTCCACTCCAATGGAAAGTAGGCCTCAAACCAAATACGATTAAAAAGGTATAAAACAATATCAAGTGTGGAAGGATGGAGATGTTGAATCATATAGTAATGAATGCCATCTGGACCAGGAGCTGATGACTTAGATGTTTGGAGCACTGTGTTCAGTTCGTGTAAGGTAAAGGGGGCTTTATAAGCTTCGCGTTTACCACCGGATGTTTTCAGTACCGTACTTTCAGCTTTCCTTTTAAGTTGCAGAAATGCAGGCGAATAGTGCTGCGAGCTGGAAATAAATTCAAAATACCCGCCAAGGATGTTGCCCTGCTCTTCAAGATGGCCTGGGCATTTTTCATTTCCAGAAAGAAGTAGAATGGTGAAAGCATGATATGAGCCATTTACTTTATGAATCCCGTCGCATACTTCCTCGGGAGAAGTACAGCTATTGATAGAGGATTCATAATTTTGCCAGCTCTCGCGTTTTGCTTTGCTACGAATGTACCTTGCATGAGCTTCCATTTTTATGGAAAGATATCAGGTTATCCAGGGTTGGATAACGTCTTAGAACACCCCAAAGCATTGTTTTACTGCAAGCGACTCTCTTCACAGTCTTTATTCCACCATGGCTTCGGTCGTCTAGGAAGCTGTCCAGACGACTGAGGGATTGAAAGTGACGCTGCAGTGAGAATATGGGATGTTCAAAGATGGTTGTGCTCATCAATCGAAAGCTGATCGAGGCGAAAATACGCCAGGAGTGACGACTGCTTAAAAATACTCCAGTCTGCCTTTTCAAACTTTCAAAGTGGGTGGCACGTAGGTGAAGACTGAGGAGTGTCTTTAGATTTTAAAACAATGGGGAAATTGTCCCCTACATGAGGATCCTGTTCAACAGTCCATGAAAAGTCAGGTAGCAGATTTGCACTGCAAAAAAAGAAAAGATCGATGCATGTAGATTACAAGGATGATGGACTACAATACGTAGGATGTCGAGTATTAAAAATGCATAGTGGATGTGAAAATAATATGGGTTTGATTATCTTTCTGCGTGTATCTGTATGATCACTACTATGTACATTAAAATCACCGAGTAACAGAAAGGACTCTGGAAGGTGACTTAAAAGGGAGTCGAGATCGTGTCGCTTCAGAGAAAGAGAAGGTGGAATGTACACTGAACGTAGAGTTATGGCCTTATGCAACGAACAGTGATAGCTTCGAGTGGCGTCTGAAGCGGAACCTCTGCACATGGAATATATTTTGGAAGCAGCCCCGCAACGCCGCCGCAAGAAATGAACGTGCTAGGGTGGTCTTTACGAAACACACTGTAGCGTCTCAGAAAGTTAGTGTGAGATGTATTCAAGTGTGTTTTCTACAAGCATAAGGCAGAGGCCTTATACTCTTCTAAAAGAAACTCAGCATCTGCACGGTTAGTGAATAAGCCACGGCAGTTCCACTGAAGAATTATAGAGCCCATTTTGAGCATAAAAGATTTCATAAATGAATTAAGCAATTCTGCTTTTGCTACACCCTAAGGAGGAACCACGGGCTTTTTTCCTTTCTGTGTTGATTTAGCAGTTTGCCATTCCATGTCCTCCTGATCCGAGGAAGTACTGGAAGAGTCGGCAATGCCAATAGCTCCCACTGCATCCTCAACCTTGGACCCAGGTTTGCCAGTTCCGACGTTGTAGGAGACCTAAGCCACGAGTTTCCGGCCATGGCCACACTCTGCCGAACAAGGCTTCGACGTACCAGGCCGGGGCCCTCCCGCGTTCACACTTTCAAGGCCTTTTGACGTTGATGGAGCAGCAGGTGGGCCCTGTTGCTCCGTACCGAGGCGGGCCGCCTCCGAGGAAGTGGAACGATGGCCTTGCTCCCCATCTTGAGAAGAACCACTGGGACGAGGCTGCCGGTCAGGCGGAGGTTATGCCTGAATCGACTGGGGTGTCTGTGTGCTCCCAGTGTCACCTGGGGCACCCTGCTTCCCCGCAAGTTGTTTCGGGGCCTTAAAGGGGCCTGCCAAGTCCTTAAGAGAGTACTGAGTGGCCCTGGACTCCATACGTGGTGCAGTGCCTCTGCGCACCGCGTCGGAGTAGGTACCATTGGAAATGAAGGAAAACGTTTGTTTTGCTTCAGGATATGACAAGTTCTCTTTGGCTCGTAAGCTAAGAATTTCCTTTTCTTGTCGCCATAGAGGGCAGGAGCGAGAGTAAGCAGGGTGAGGATCCCTGCAGTTTGCGCAGGCAACTGAGCCTTCACAAACGTCGGCCACATAGGCGTGGCTCCCGCACTTTCCACACGTCTCCCTCCCCCGAGAGCTGCGCGACACGTGACGAAAACGCTGGCAACAGAAGCATCGCTGTGGGTTTGGGACGTACGGTCTGACACGGCAATTCAAGTAGCCAGCTTTGACGAGTGCAGGAAGCGTGTGTCGTTCAAACGTCGGGATAAGGTGTTTGGTTTTCACTTCTGCACCGTCACGCCTCGTCATAATACGTTTGACCGCCACTACTCTAGATGCCCGCAGGCCTTCCAAGATCTCGTCTTCATTACTGGAGAGAAGATCATCTTCTGAAATCACCCCTCGAATGGTGTAGAGGGTTCTGCGTGTGCGTTCTGTTACGTGTACGTCGCCTAAAGATGTCTATTTTAAAAGAGTAGTGCTCTGGAACTTTTTTGCAACTTCAACAAGTAGATCCCCAGAATGCAGTTTCTTTGCTTTTTATTCAGCACCTATCTTACTGTCCAGAACCTTCGCTACAAGAAACGGTGACATCTACGAGAGGGATTTGTCAGGAACCTCGGATTGAATTACCATAAATCTTGAAAAACTTTCGTGTTCCGTATCTTTCACAAAGACTGTTCGTTCGGGATGATGCCTCTTAGCGGCACGTCCAGAACTGGGGGTTGGGGCTGGGGGGTTTGTCATGAGAGGCGAAGTTTGTTCGGAACCTGTGGTGTACCGCCCACTACGGAAACCAACAAGGAAATAGATGACGCACCATAACAAAAAGGGCTTTGCTGGAGACGTTGTGCTATTAGCACTGCCCAGGAACTATAACCAAGTGTGGTTCTGGACAAGGGGTCTGTCACCACCCAAGGTTAGCCTTTGCCGCCAAAGGAGTTGAAAAAGGAAATAAGAGAAATGAGAAGAGTGAAAAGAAGGAGAAGAGAAGGGTGAAAGAAGTGAGGGGATAGTAGAAGATGTGGCGACTAGACTGAATCATCCTGGCCGGGCCTTACCAGGACTTCCGTTTATGAGAAGCGAGGACCGAAGTGGTGTATTGCCTCACCCGTAGAGCCCCGAAGGGTCCAAACCTATCCCAGGCTCGGCTCAACCACCAGAATGCCCTTTTCCCCAGACACTGGAAAGTTACGCACATCCAGACGTGGGCGGGCGAACCCGCATGGCTCGTGGTCCGTGGAGATCCCACTCTCAAAACACCTGCTTTCACAGGTGCCCCTTGCGGGGGTGGAAGTTGGAAAGTAAAACAAAATAATGTGTGATATAGCCTAATCCTGGTCGATAGGAGACTAATTCTACAGGCTTTTATACATCCAAAAGGAGTCATTAAATGTTTTTGTTACCCGTAGCATAGGGTACCGCCGTAAGTCCACCGTGAACTTACGCGGACGACTGCACGGTAGTGGGTTCGATTCGCATGGCTGCACATTTTTATTGGCTCATGTTTCCGTACGGCCACTGCAGCATAATGCACGTAAAATTTTAAAGAATTACAGCCGCATTACACTGGCTGAATATATATTTTAAATGTGTTACTGAACATTTCCTTACAGACGTACCAGTGTAAGATGCAGCATGCCCCTGGTTTTGATACTTCAGGGCAGAATTGTCAGCTCCTGTATAAATCATTAATACACGAATTTTGACTTCGTGATATATGTTATTTTGTGGGGAATTCTCGGTATTGTAACGTAATACGTACTGGAACGTATTTTTATCTGGCGTTTTGTATTTGAAATACATTTTGTTAGTACATTATATGCCCAAAACATGTGAGTGTTTGCATAAATAGATACCATCCGAGAAGCAAGTCGACGAAAAGGTAGTTTCACTGGACGTAATTTCCCGTTACTAATATTATCGAGAACGTAGACGATGAAACGTATATTTAGGAGATATAAAAATGTTACGCATCATGTTGTTTACTATTATTTGGCTTTAGATAAATAAAACAAAAACAAAGGGAAGAATTGAGTCGTCTTTCCTCAAAAACTGTTCCAGCGGTAGTTGATAATTAATATTTTTATGCTATTTCGGTAAACCGAGTCGCATTCCTTTAATATTGTTTTGTTTTGTTTCAGAATAAAATTTTTAAAACGGCGTACAACGTGCGTGGCACTTCTTTTCTTGCGTGAGTCTGAAGGTAGATAAATTGTAAAATATTTTATGACGCAGTAAAGGAACGAGTAGTTTAGACAACTTCGGCATCTACCCTGATGTGCCACTAAATTTTCAGTTTCGCTAAAATGTGTTGCATTTATATCAAGATATGTTATTCCAAACCACTTTTTAATTTTATTTTAATTAAATAGGCTACATAGAAAGTTTAAATTAGTTATCTTCGCCCCAGCGGCGAGCGAGCTAAGTTAAAATAAATTGATGAGGGTGGGTCATGCTCCTAAAGAACAGCCAAGACTAAATCCGAAAGTTTTCAACTTCACTATTAAAGAACGTTTAAGATCAGCGAGTTTTTGGCTCGAGTGGGGAATTAAATATTACTTTTGTCGAGTCTGAAACTGGTGCGTTTTCTGTTGAATTCCAGAGGTGCGAAAAAAAAATACTCTGAAATAAATCGCCCAGCTTGAAGTGCCGCTCACTGAATTTTTTTTTTTCTGAATTCGGAATCGATTCGTGACTACTTAACTCATCAGGTTGTAATACATAAAACATAATACCTTTGCGCTCTGAAAAGCGTACTAGTTATTTCTTGGGTCTTCCTTCTAAAGTGATGGGTTATTTTATTCACAATAAACCATAATTCCCCTAAGGATAAGGTACGAGTAAAATACCTTCAAGAATCTTTGATTTTGGAAGCTGTTTCATGTTAACTATACTGAAGGATTGAGGCGCTTAAGATTTACTAATTTAAATTAAACCTGTAGTAACACTGTTAAAATGTAACTTGTTTAAAGGTAAGCCAGGTTTAAGAAAATACTTCTTTGTTTTATGAAATATTTACCGGAGTCGTCAGCAGTCTATGATAGCTCGCACTAAATATTCTAAAAAAATATAGTTAAAAAAAAACGTTACGTTAATTTTTTTGGTGATTGTTTGTTTTCCTTAATTGATTGAATGTACGAAAGAAAAAAAACTCCTATGAAATAGTTCCTACCCTATTCATGTAAAGACCATTGTCGAACATGAGGATCATATTCACCAACTAAATAAATTCCAGTACTCGGGCTCTACTCGAGGCAAGTTATCATGTTTCGCGGCCATTCTAGCATTGTGTTTGTCATAAATGCTTGGCACTGTGTTTTTCGCATGGTGATGTCACTTGAACAATGTACGAAGTGAGAGTCTCCACTTAATTAAGTGAGAAATTTGACGTCAATAACCCGACGTCACGGACGTATAAAAAAATTTTTCTCTGCTATATTAAGTGGTGGAAATTTAAGTCGCGTAACGTATTCCCAAAGTTAGTTTCGCTGATAAAGAGATAAAATATAGGTACTAACTTCTAATTCACTTCCCAGGACGACTGTTTAATCTGTTATAAAGAAAATTCAAACGGTTGTTTCCTAAATGCTGTACAGTCTCCGGCAATATGAAAGACCCACTGGGAGCGCGTGGCCGAGGCGGTGGCTGGCGGGGGCGCTGCGAGCGCCCCGGGCAATTCCATTCTGCTTCGAGGGGAGGACGCTCACTCGGGGCTCAGCACAATCTGGTAAGCGCGTTTCGCTTTAGCTGAGCCCGAGTGAGCGTCCTTTCCTCGAAGCAGAATGGAATTGCCCGGTGCGCTCGCAGCGCCTCCGCCAGCCACCGCCTCGGCCACGCGCTCCCAGTGGGTCTTTCATATATCCGGAGACTGTACATAACGCATCAAAAATCTACGAAGATAAATGTCGCTGAACGTTTTTGGTTTACCTGTTTACCTTGTGTTTGTGTTTAGACGAATTTACCAGTATTTTAAATTGATATACTTTCCACAATTAGCTACTTTATAATTATTGACCGAATGTCTCCTGCACCATTTTCATTTATTTGAACGAGTGTAATTTTTTCCAATTTATTTCAACGTTCACTCAGATACCTGCGCCGCTGAATCGTAGAGATATCTGTTGACTAATTCATTATTCGGCAATTTGAAGAGTTTAGCCACCGAAAAAGGACTAGAGGAGACATTCCTTAGGGTTCTGACTTTATTTATAACGCCTACAATATTTCCTCTCCTTGAATTATATATTCAGCGCTGCTTTACATAAAAATTATCTTCCCATGAAGGGGTTTAAACCTTTAAAATTTTATTACGCATGGCAACTAAAGTTAAATTGTTTGCTTGATGTTTACATGAAAGCCGTTGACGAATTTGTTCTCTGAATATTTCGTTAGTTTTATTTTGCAGTATTTTACCACGTGTTCGTTTAAGCCCCTTTCGCAAGAAGCACGGTTCTAAATATTACAAACATTGCATGAATAATCTGGTACTTAATTGCGTTTGCTATATCTGCGGGATTGTTTATTTCGCCTATTTTTTGAAAGGGTTGCATATTCAGATATAAATACCAGAAGTTTAAGACACGAACCGTTTTGGAAAGGAGTAAGTGTGAGCTCGACAAAACGCAAAATGCAGAGCCCTTAAAGTGTAGTGGATCATCCGTCCATAATTTTGAAGCTTAACGGCATGGACGTTCCACCGCATGCAAATCACACCAAAACTTAATTATGGGATAGAAGAAACTTTTTATTTTTGTGTATTTAAAACTTTTGAAGATCCAGCTGTAGCTTCCGCTTGAATTGATCGTACTGTTCCTTCAACCCCAAAAATGTGAAGCTTTTCCACTTTCAAAGAGAGCGCAGCCGTCATTCTTCTTTGCATTCGAAATAGTTGTTTCTGTTTCTTTTCTTTTCTCCACCGTTTCGACGACATGAAATCTCTTCCAGAATAAGAGCGCCGTAGTTGAGGAAGCCGTGGGTACAATTGGTATATTTTATAGGCTACCCTCTATGAAGCAATATACAGGTCAGTGTTATCTTTTGCGGTGAGAGCCGCTATCAGACAGGTGTTTGAGCGGATTCCCGGGTGTGTGTCATGTAAGGTCCGCATGGCACATGAGATAACATTTTGAAGTGACACCAAGGTGGCATCAACGTTACTTAATTAGTTCAGTTACGGGACGCTCCTTACACTGTCTTTTCTACCTTTCTCTCCCCACGGCTTGCCTCTCGTAGTTCGACGCGCCACAGGTTCGGATGGACAGCTGTCATGGTAACTGTAGCGTATTCTGTAGAATACACAAGTTTCGAAGCACAGAATCTAGCTTACGTTTCGCAGTCTTGAAATGAAATTATAGATGGCGCTTGAAACTGCAGATAGACGGTCAAGAATAGAGTTGAAAAAAACTAAGGGAGAAACACGGGAATCAGGCATGCAGAATAAAACGGTCTTGGAAATTTACAGATCGTATAACAAAGATTTTACTAAGGTGCACAGCTCCGTCGACTCTAGGGAAGGTCATTGCTGTTCGAGGCGAGGACATAGGTGTTACGGACTAAGACATATAGAGCTAGAGGTCAGCAAGTGGATACGGTGTGTGGATTTTGCGGTGAGGAAGAGAAGACGGCCAAGCATTTCATACTTCACCCTGTAGTAGCTCAGGAGACGACTAATTTGACAAGCGCACTGGGGTTTTGGTATAGTGAAAGAAAAATAGATATGGCGGAGAAGGTAGTGACCTGGGCCAGTTGGCTGACGTTATACATGATAAAAAACAGCTCAGAAAGCGCGGAATATGAAGAGAAAAAAAAAAGCATACACAGTATCTTAAAAAAAATTACCCAACGGACCACACTTGACAGCCGTGAAGCGTGTCAGTAATCTACTTTTCTACCCGTTCACTACGTGACTCATTCCCCCCCCCCCGGTAACAGCGTCAACGAAGGTTCACTTACACACGAATGCCCATGTCACAAAATGTGGAAGGCTTCTATAATCTCTAGTGTCACCCTGTACCTGTGCTCCCAGAATGTGTGTGTGCCCTGTCCAAGTCAGGCCGACCCTTGCACTCTTTGCAATGAATTGGAAAAAGGCCAAACCGTGGATCTGAGCGAATACGAGTCTTCTCTTAATCTATCATTGAAACATGTTTCTATTTGTATTGCATAGCACCTGTTACATGGCAAAAATATCTTATACACCACACACGGAAAACAAGCAGTCGCAAATGCAAATGCTTGCAAATGCAAATAAATTATTTGATTTCATTTTATTTCGTTTAAAGCGCCAAAACTTTTTCCGTCCGCCTTGTTACCTTTTGCATTCGAACAAGCATCTGCCCCCACACCGATCCTGGACTATATCTGGCCCATTTTTGGTTCGCCAAAAACACTACGGGTGTTCTATATCTGCCACCTACTTGCTTCGAGTTATGGGACACACGGTGGAGGTAGGGGACCACCATCATGATCTTCGTTCCCTTTGAGCATTCGTCCTCTCTACCTCCTTAGGTTTCTTGCTGGCTACTTAAGCCAAGAGTGCCAATGGTAACCCCGACTTTTTCAGTCTACCAATTGGTCTTCCAAAACCTTCAGTCATCTTGTGGGCATATGATTTTTTGAGGGCCAACACAAGGCACGACACCGCTAGGGCCCTCTTGACCACCTTCAAGTTGGAAGATTTTAAAACCCGGAATCGCCTTTTTTAAACGCAGACAAAATGACCAACTTACCGTTATGTCACCCAGGTGCATCGTCAAGTCAAGGAACTGCAGAACCTCTTAATTTGGCTACTCATACGTGAACCTCAGGTCCCCACCACACCTTCAAAGGCGTCTAAACCAAAGCGGTGTGTCGTCTTCTTCTGCCCCCTCATACAAAACAGAAAAGTCGTTTACTCATCAAAACACTCGCTTTAAAGCCGATGCTATGGTAATGAAGTCACGAGGAAAATAATGAGTCACGTAGTGAACGGGTAGAAATCTAGATTACTGACATGCTTCATGGTTGGCAGGTGTGGTTCTTTGTTTGTGCGCAATCTTTTAAGATAGTGTTTTTTTCTGTCTTCGTTTCCTTCATTAAAATTCTTCAGTTGCGAGTACAGATTGTCCTGTCTTGTTTAATCTTCGTCTTATTCCGCGTTTTCGAAGCTGTTTCTCCCATGATGTAATACTTGGGGAAGGTGGAAATAACCAACAAGAGGTTATCTGAGTGGTGTCATAGGTCGAGTGCTGGATAAATATTTTCTTATTCCCTTCCGCGTGACCCTTAGGGTGGAGGGTGTGGGCACAAGGTTGCAGAGAGGCGCCTCCGTTATAACGATTGTATATAGCTTTTAAGAATAAATCTGAAGTCATCTAACTCTGTGTTAGGTAAATGTAACAAAAAACACCGCCTAGGTTGTGCAAGTCGCCACCCGATTCAAAGGATTCAGCCCCGTCCGTCTGCCCGCTCGCCCGCCCTTTCATACCCTTGAGCCACCCGTACATGCCGCCTCGTGGCGTCCTGCCGGCGGCCCAATGACTCCCTAGTCCTGTTTCCTCCCACTGCACCTCGGTTGCTAGGTGCTACGCCACGCCGTCGCTCTCTATAACTATCCAATCCTGTGCTGCAGCGGTTGTTTTTGCACACGCTAAGTCACCTCATCTGCACTCACCAGGGAGAGCAGGAGTTTGGGGGATGTTCACCCCGCGGTGTAATGCCGAGAGGCTGCATTCACCATGCCTTGTTTTATATAACCGCTACAGGAAATGCTTACGTATTTCTTCGAGAATCAGCGCGGCGGCAGCAGCGATTTCGGCCCATTTTATTGAATACTAAAATGCCTAAGCCAGTTACAAACATTGGCAATCCCTTGGAATCGAGGTAGTAAAAAATATATATATATATCTTATAAATAAGATAACATAAAACGTTGCGAGACGCTCAAATATACACGCTTCAAACAAATATTTCATCTAGAGTCAATATGCTAAAACGCAAACTTCGTGTATTTCTACGCAGGTGTTTTAAGTAACATAAAAAAAAAAAAAACTTTTCAATTTTTTGTGCCTGCAAAAAAAGACGTTTTAGTATTGTGGAATGTGTTCCTAGCCGCTTCTTACGTCAAAACCTAATACTAATTGGAAACAAAAAAAAAAAAAAAGCAAAAAGACAACCCAGCTAATCCTGCAGAAAGATGGTGGGGTCATAGACCGGGCACCTTACGAAGCCTGGGGTTAACGCCGGGTCACAAGGTTATTAAAGGTTCGCGGTGGCAATTATAAAGCAGGCCTTCTCTCCTGCCTCGGTGGCCTATTAATTTCCCAAATGGCCACCCGCGAAGCCGCCTGCCCTAATCCTCGCTAAGCCTCGTCAGGAATACGGAGCCTGCGAGCGGACAGAGGAGCGCACGCCGGTCGGGCCCCCAAACCGCTATGCATTTCAACCCTGCGCTTGTAAATTTAGTTGAACGAACCGGGGCCGATCCCCCCCCCCCCCTATTTTTTCTTGTTTAATTAAGTATAACGTTTTCATTTACTGCCTAATTAAATAACGTTGGTTTTTGTTCTGCGTCGCATTGCGGAAATAGGCCTCTCGTTTTGGTGCACGTTTTTGTTTTTTGTCGTTAGCGTCTGTACAAACCAGAATTGCCTAGATTCGTAAATGAAGGGAAAAAAGTAGTGATATCCCCTTTTACCTTTGTTACTCAGGCTTAAAGTTGTACCCCGACTAGAGATGATATTTGCCGAGTGACAAAAGGGACATGAGATAAATAACACAGTAGACACAGGGACGTCTTCTTAGTCATATTACGTTTGGGTGTGAAAATATTAAATGTTTGAACAAATGAAAATCTAAAACTATCATAGACATACATATAGTCTGCAACAAATTCCGCCTTTATAAAAAGCTCCCTTTAATGCAATCTGTCAATTTATTACTTGCGTTGCTCTCAGGGGAAGCCCGGCAGCCGCAAGAATGACCCACTCCAATTCCCGTAGCGGCGGAGAGCGAAAAAAAGTCGTCTATTTTTTCGTAGGTTGTATATATGAACAAATTGTGATGAGTCACATGCACTGACTCAACACCGTCCCCACCCCCTTTTTTCTTTGTAATACTATATCGTAACAATCTTGTGCCGCGCAACTGCTAAGTGCGAAAAACTAACACTTTCAAACTGAGCTCCTAGGTTCTGTTTGATTGTACAGAACCATCTGCCAGGTGCAGAAAACAAACATTTCAAGCAAACCTTTAAGGCGAGTGACCATCTACTAAGCAAACTCCGTGCCAGGTTTGTAGCGTTTCGGTTTTCGGACAACGTGTCGGTGTCGGGATACGTAATCTGAAGACTTAGCCGGCAAAGGACCGTCACGTGATACACAAATCGGAGGCGTAGCAGGCAACGGAGATTGTGCTATAGTGAACCGTAATTGTGCAGTCCAATTTTCCACTATCCTTGGAAAATCGTAACTGCCATAGCGACTATCTGGACGAAATTTCTCAGGGTTCAAGAAAATCAGAGACCTGCGATTTCTATAAAGAACCAGTCCTGAGAATATCTCGACCACGTAAGACTTTGGTCCATTGGATGGCCGAGGTGCGATGACCTCCCACTTGCTGTGCTTTACACAAACTGAGGCTCCTGGTTTTAGCGCTTGAGGTTGACGCGCTGCAGGGCAGAAATCTATGTCTCGCCGCTGCGTTTCTCGAAGCGCACGGTCCTGGTTTCGGGCTTTGTTCAGGCTGACCGCTCGTGGTACCAGGCTTTGGGTGTGCAGCGGAAGAGTAGTTTGTAGGCACCTGCCGATCAGTAGTTCCTCTCGGGTTTCCTCAAAGGGTTGTGGGGTGTCCCTATAAGCTAGTAATGCAAGGTATACCTTGCATTACTAGCCTATAGCTAGTAATGCTAACTCTGCCTTTGCATATATATACATAGCTAGCTATATATATATATACTATTTACTAACTCTGGCTTTGCAGATGACACCTATAGGTGTCATCTGCCTTTGCCATTAGGGATTTCTTCGTTTTGACTCTCCTCTCTACTTCTACGTTCGCCTGATCGTACCTTAGGCCTCGTGTTAAGCCATAGAAGCCGTACTCACATGCAAACGCTTTAAACTCCCCCGATACAAACTGCGCGTAATTCTAGATTACTACAACCTCGGGAACGCCATGTATAGTAATAAAGCTTTCTAAATATGGAACGACACTAATAACTTTCATCGATGACAAAAGAGTGACTTCTGAATAACTAGAGGGGTAATCAACGGCGATGAGATAATGGCAACCGGTATTTTGACATAAATCAACGCCGGCATTCTGCCACGGTCTCTGCGGTGTCTCTTCCGTAATCCTGGGATCAGCATTTTGGTCCCGCCCTTTGCCACTTACGCGACAGTTGGTCACTAAGCTACCAAGCTGGGAACTTAATCCCAGCCACCATACTGAGCCTTTAGGTTTTGCTCTGCATTTTATGTTACCTTAATGACCCTCCTGTAAAGGCTTCAAGACAATCTCCAGGCTTCTGTGGAATCACCAGTATCTTCCGCCTTAAAAAGCACCCCTACACAAACAGTCTGTATGGATCTTTCTTGCCAATATGGCCTGAAGATCACTGGTACCAAAGAAAACTTCGGACTTTTTTTTTGCTGAATGGAAGGAAGGTATGGTAGACTTCGTCCTCTGCTTGAGCCTTCTTGACTTTTTTAAAGTTGTAGGGCTCAACCACCTCGACCATTCGCATAATGAAACACATCCTTACTTGTCAAGAGAAAGCAGAACAAAATATAATTTGACAAAAATACGAGAAAAAGTTTTCTTCAAATTCTGCTATTATTCTGCTAAAACGCAGGGTGCTAAAACGCAGGACTTATCGTTGATGTATTTTATTTATTATTTATGAGCGTAATATGCATTAAAAGTTTGCCTAGGGGAGGTTAATGGCAGTGAAAACTAATGTGAAACTCTAGGTTGTCGTTGCAAAGAACTAAAGGCGTTAGAAACACATCAAAAGGAACTATAATGCAGCGTCTTTATATTTGTAGAGTATTGTAAGAATCTAGTCTTCAGTAACGCTTCAGATAAAAATTAGCACAGAAAGCGAGCAAAATAAGCACAGCTCTAACTTGATCGCTGAAATTAAATCGGGATGCTCATGCGTCATATAGGTTTGCGCAAATACAGCGATTATTCTCTTAACTCAACTTTCTCTCTGAAACATTTGATGATTTTTCGACTCCAACGCTAGACTTAAAATATCCCTCTGACTTAGGAATTTCGCCAAAGTCGGCTGAATTTAATTAAAAATGAGGGGTTTCAATTTCCAGGCAAGCTCAGGTCCCTGGAAGATTGAACTCGTAATTAAGCGAGACCAATGAAGGAGAGGAATGATATGAATATATTAAAAAAAAGAATGCTTAAATTTTTCTTCGTGTTTTTGTAGTTTTGTGGGCTTCCAAAATTTAATTTACTAAGTTTTACCGACGCTCCTCAACTTTCGAACAACTGGGAACTGCGTCCAATAAAATGATAAAGACGCAATATTAACTTCTATTAAAAAAAACACGATACAGCTTAGTAAAGATCAAGATAAGTTAGAGAGCTTTGACAGGTATTAGTGAATAAACTACGCCTAGTTTAGAAGTATTATATAATGGCTGGGGTTCGGCACAAACTTTCCTTCAGCACAGGTTTACTTTAGATTAAGTTGAGACAAGCTGTTTAGGTAGTTTTAAAATTTAATAATTTTAGATTATGAGCAGAATGAGAAGTGCCTTGAAAGCAAGCTCTCTCAACCGTGTGATCTATTTGATCGATCACATGCCGCCCGCCAAGCTCCAAGCACAACGACATATTGTTCCAACTAAACAGAGCACTCTTAAAGAACGTACCATCCGGAATACAACCAATAGATCATTTTGGCTTTTGTAACGCTGAACGCAGCCACCAATCGGCGCAGGGTATCCGAGATGACCGGTTATGGTATCAAAGTGGAGCACGGGGATGGGCTTCTGCAACAAGAGCCATCGATCTAAGGTTAGGAGATCTCTGCCCGCGCCATCTTGGTCCTTCCGACGCTGCCACACAATTAGAGAGAAAACAACGGGGGCAATTGAATACCCGATACCCTTGAATAAAGGGTAAACGGTGACCATTTTTAGCAAGAAAAAAGGCCGGCTCTCCCGTAATTCCCTAGGTAAGGGCGCCTTCTCGGGACTTCTAGAATTGACTGAATCACCTCTTGACCGATGTAAACGTTGTGTCTGCAAAGGTCGTTCGCTCCGGCGACGTCTTCTTTGCCACAAATGTTTAGTTTTTTTCCTCCGCACTTCCTCTGAAATATTTCTTCTATAGTGGTGCCGCGCACAACGTAGCACTACATTATTTAGCCCAACCTCTTTTCTATTGGTATTCATGTTGTTAAAACAGAACGATACATTTCATTATTTGATTTTATATTATAACTGTTCTGTGACCAGAAATGTACAGTGGCCCATTTTTTTAATAATATAAAGCGAGCGTCGACCGCCCGGACGGCCAGCGCTGTACTACGGAAAAATGCGGCGTCACGGGAGAGGCTAGGCGCGTGCGCACAAAGCAATTTCTGGTGGGAGCGTCGTCTGTTAGGCCATTCCGTGGACCGCACACAGCCCCTGTTCCGTAGCAAAGGAGAGCAGGGCGCTTGCAATGTCGAAGTGCATCGCCGACACGCCCCTCCTTTTGAAAGGCGTTCAAAATCCTTTTGACGTTAGCCTGTGTAACGCCGACTATTGTTTCTATATTCCTTTGCGTTATGCCTCCCATCGACATTCTCAAAACACGTTCCCGTGTTTTTATGGGCCATCAAGACGGCACACAAATGTGTGCGCGCCCGCTGGTCAAAGAAGAGTGGGACTACTCAGCTACACAGGCTAGATGACGACAGCAACAATGCAGTTGATAATACAGAACACCAAGCCCAAGCGGAAACCCTGTCTATACTCCGTTTCACTTTGTGTTGTACCGCAGCCGACACTACGAGTTATCTTGGCCAGTCCATCGCTAAAAGTGTGTTACGTGGCATTCCCGTTGGGTACAACTGCAAGGGGAAGCACGATGTCACGTGGCAGGGTGAAAGCACTAGATTGGTTTTGATGCCTCGTAGCATTGTCTGCGGTATATAGTTTAATGCATCGTTGCATTCAGTTTGTCGCGTCACCGTATTTTTTTATTTTTGTTGGTGTTCACAAAATGTAAAGGCAAACATGAAATTACAAAAAAAAAAGTAAATTAAACTATAGATGACGCGCGGTTTATGCCACGCCTGAGCAGTATCACGCAAGCAAGCGCTGTTCAAATCTTTGCTTAAAGGCGGTTAGCTATGCCAGCAGATAATGAACAGGGGCTGTGTGCGGTCCACGGAATAGCCTAGCAGACTTCGCTCGCAACGGAAAGAGCTTTGTGCGCACGGGCTTAAAACTCTCCCGTGACGCCACACTTTTCCGCCGCACAGCGCTGGCCGTCGCTCGCTGATATTATTAAAAAAATTGAGCCACTGTACAGGTTACCCAAAGGAGTAATTAAATACCGTTATTCGTTACTTGCTCGAAAAAAAACAAAACAAATGAGTTATTAGCTATACATTCTCGAAAGGAACGCGTTACCTTACCTCAAAAGTTGCAAATTACTTTTCACGTTACTTTTACGACCAAATACACAACTGCTTTTGTTTCATTGTTTATTTTGTTTCTTTTCAGTAGTCGTAGTACTTAAGCAGTAGCTGCTTCTCCAAAGTTTTATGAGCTGTTTCCCCGCTTCCTTGAGAAGACACATCCGGAGACGCTGAAGAGTCGTTCGCGCTCGAAAGACCGGCAGTATTGTGCTTCAGCAGGGGCAGGTGAATCTGGAATTTCCGTCTCTTTTGTTCTCTTTCCTTCTAACGTTCGAAATAGACGATGGGCTCAATGGGCTCTCAGCCTTCTCGCGAAGGCGAAACCCGTGTTTACATTCGGACTGTACACGATTCTGTAGGGTTCAACCAACGAACCTTATTGTGTTCTTCGGGTGAAGGACATTCCCAGCTGTACAGTTCGACGGACATACTCAGCGATAAACGTTTCTATGCTATCATACTCCTTCGCGTTTTTTTTTTTTTTTTTTTTGTTTTTTTTTTTTGCTTGCCTTACTGTTTCTGCCGCAATAGACGCACACTAAGATAAGAGTTAGGACGAGGTTGTTTAAACGATGTAGTACACGGTATTACTCAAATGTAACGCAATAACATTACTTGTTATTTGGCATTAAAAGTAGGTTCCTCGCTCCTTTTCTAAAACTGTAACTTAATACGTTACTCGTTAACAAAAACACGTAACTAGGTAGAAGCAACTCCTTACTAGTAACGCGTTACGCACATATCTGCCTACGACGAGCGACACTACACCGAGTTGAAGCCGCGCAACTTGTCCACTAAACATTCACTTATCTTTTCTTTTTCAGGGTGTTTAACTGGTCAACACTTTTACATATAAATAGCTTCCGTACATTCCTACATCTCAGAAAATGAGGTGTTTCCTAATATAAATATACAGTTACTCGGTTTCTCCACTAAAAACCATCATTACCTTGAGATTGGGCAAGTAATGTCTTGTCTTGTCTAACCGTGCCCTTTTTGATCAGCCACCATTATGTGGCCTCCACTTTCTGTGAACGTAAAGAACTTACCTTCTGATAAATGTTTAGGTTCGTACACATTTACAAAACACATTCTGGCGCTATTAATACTGGACTTGAATACATAAAAGCGAACTTATTTTTTCCACACTGTCATGACAGAACTTTAAAGGAATCCGTAGATGAAGTGAAGAATATCTGTATTCATTCATGATACATTCCATCTTGAATATATTTATGAGTTTAGTTTTTGCTCGGCGCCGCACTTCTTGATTACTACGACCGGACATTAATAAGATGATGTACACTTCTGAGGGAGGTCAGCTTGCATCTACAGTTTATTTCTCAACTAAATGTCTTAGCATTGTGGTGATTTCTAGTTTAGAACAACTAAAATGTTCAAATGAAAAGTTACAAGATTTGCGTTTATGCACAATAAGTATATTAAAATATTTTTGAGCGAAATGCAAGAAAACTACGTTGTGAGTTGCAGTCACGTTCTATTCAACAAAAAAGAAACAAAAAGGTTATTATCTGGAAGCGTCTAAAATAATATTGTTCTGCTTTTGTTGTCACTTATTTTCTCAAACCAAATATTACCGCCCTTAGCAGAGAAATGTTCCCAAATACAACATATTCAAGTTAGAATGCATTGGCATTGGACACAAAAAGTAATGGCATTTGAATTATTTATGTCGTGGTAGTTTTTTTGCTCCAAGACGAACGCTTGTGAGCACGCACGCACGTACACGAACAAGAGCTTAATTGAGCCTACAAACATAAAGTTAATATAATCATCTAGAGGAAAAATTCCCATGCATTGCGACCTCTTGGGAACGGCGGGGCAGTGATGTGGACGTCGGCGGATCCAGTTGGCGGTCCTGATGGGCCTATATATCCCTGGCGACGCCTTAATGTGCACAAAGAAGCAGCAAGGTATTGTACCTTGTTCTTTGTTTTAGCTTACTTTGCAAAAAAAGAACACACTCATACACACATAGGAATCGTGGATTTTATAGAACAATATGAAGCTGACAAGCACTCGAGCAACTTTAACTCGTCACGGCAAAATGAACACGCCTAATTTGTAGGCTCACTTTCTCCGCTCTTTTGTCTCTTTATTTCTCGTTCTTCTTCTCTGTACCTCCGATGTCATAACCCAGAGTTTGCAGTGGTCTGCTCCCGTCTTTACCCTCCAGTCAATAAACGTTGTGGGAGCCGAGGGTGAAAGACGAGGCAGAGAGCACGTGACAGGCGGCCGGCGGAGACGACACGAGCTGGCGCGAGAGATTGGGAGCTGAGCGAGGCTGGAATCTGGACAAAGAACGACGGAGCCGGGGCTGCCTAGCCTGGCCCATAACGAACCCCGGAGCGGTTTACCAGCGAGGTCTGGAGCAAGACCGGTGGAAACGGCGAGCCCGGGCCATATGACCTGGGCTATGACGATCCCGGGGTGGTTCCGCAGCGAGACTCGGGCATTGATAGCCCGGGACAGCCAGCCTACGCAGCGCTGGCGTGGGAAAGGCGATCCGCAGGCCTGGACACGGACCCCGACTGTGAGCTCTGATCGACGGGCGACAACAAAGGTCGGCGGGCCTGGACTACCGGCTCTCGACGACGGGCAATCGAGAGGTACAGTAAACCCATTCGCTGTCTTCTCGTTGCAGTGTGTAACTCCCTGGGTGACGGGCGGAACGCTTACCGATCGGGCGACGATTATTAGCATAGAGGGACCTCCCCCATAAAGAACCCCACATTAAAATGGCGCCCAACGTGGGGCCCGTTCGGTATGCCTCTGCTTCTAGTCGTCCCCAGGGAGTCCCATGGATTCGTTGAGCGGGTTGTTCACTAACGCTAACGATGCCCGTTGAGACAAAGTATTTCGGAATTTTGGTGACTTGTCTCACAGCAGAGCTCAGCAGGTGTCTCCTCGAATCGAGTACTTAAAGGTCTCGAAGGACGAGGTTGCGGACGCGCGTTCTCGGGTACCCCAGAATAGTGGTTGGCAGAAGGTGACCCAACCGGGGGGAACACGAGGAGCGCGGTTAAGATGTAAGAAAGTCGTCTTCGGAGGCAGAGGAGAGCCACGGCATGTTCGCTGGAAGGCAGGATAGCGACTGGCAGGAGGGAACACAGCCAGGACTTATTCCATATTTAGGATTTAGGCTTGGAGTGATGCGGTAGGCAAGCAAGCGCTTGTCGAGGCCCGGGGTGCAGATGGGGTTTTGTCAGTGGGTGTCGGAAAGATTGCGGGAATTGCAGTCGACACCGGGAACACTGGCGGACGAGATTGTCAGCGGGTGTTGGATAAACTGGCATAAATTGCAGTTGACACCGGGAACGCTGGCAGGCGAGTTAAGGAGCAGTATGATTTGCAACCGCTGGGCCAAGACGGCTAGTTGCTTCGCGTCACTCCAACAACCGACGAAAGGCAGAGGGGCGACTCTCTCTTGAGGGGGTCGTTCCGGGAAAGCTACGAAATGTTTATAGGATACTTTTTCGGCTTCACTCTGGCCGGTCGTGGCAGTGACAGCAAGACTTTTGATAAGTTATGTCGCGTCACGACCTGGCCGGGGATGAGGCGGTAGACATTTAGGTGGCTTGTAGTTGTCCAGCTTGCCTTGAGGCGTGAACGGTTTAAGCGGGCTTGCTCGCTGAGCTACCGCCCCCTCCGAGGACCGAGCAGTCCCTAGAGCTCGTATGCACGTGGACGGAATGGGACGCTGACGCTTACATCGAGTAGCACATGGTATATGTAGCCGTTGCGGAATTGCGGGTATGGTATTTGGTCATCCCGCCACAGGCTTTGGATCCCTTCGATTGCGCAAAAGATGGACTAGGTTTACGCCATCGTTACCTGTTCTGAAGGAAAACTCACGCTTTGAGCAACGCAGCTAGTGGTTTTGCCGCATCGCTTGCTCCGAGATGAGAAGGGCACCCGAGGTATAAAGACGCGAGCGTCGTGTCTTACCTCTAGGCTTACTCGGCGAGATACAAGCGAGGAGGCTTGCCCGGTTCACATCGCTGACTTGAAAGGATACTACCGTCGTCGCGATGGGGAAGACGTATAGCATGAGGTTGCGGTAGGACACAAGAAGTCCCCTGTTCTTGGCGACCCACAAGCGAGCTCTGGAATGCAGACTTGCTGCGTTGGCCGCATGGTACACGAACCCGTCGGCAAGCTATGTGGCGGTAGAGGCTATGGCCACTGCCACATTCTGCGGCAGAGTATTTGTTCGCTGTGCGTTGTTTCTACAGTTTGTTCTGCGCAGAATAGCTTCTTGGAAAGACGGCCGTATACAGACGGCGTAACCCAGGAAGCCCACAGGGAGGGAAGACGGGACCATTCGTTTTCCCAAGTGCTCAGGGTGGCTGACAGTTGTTCGGCCTGACGAACGGTTCAGGCGGGCAGTTCTAAGCCCGCTGTGACCTCTAAGCGGAACGGGGCAAGTCCGTCTGCGTCGGCCGGACCAGCTTAGAGCAAGCCCCCTGCTGCATCGCGGTGAGTGGGACAGCGAGCGACAGACAGGTCGGCATTGTCTGCCGGCTTCGCTAGCCACCACCACCTACGCCGCTTTCGGACGCTGCAACGTGGCCACTCCGGCAACAGCAACAGCGGCCGCCCATGAAGCCCAGCGGCTCCCTGAGGCCCATGAAGTCCCCCGAAGTCCGGGCCTTGAGGGGGGGAGAGTGTGGGAGCCGAGGGTGAAAGACGAGGCAGAGAGCACGTGACAGGCGGCCGGCGGAGACGACACGAGCTGGCGCGAGAGATTGCGAGCTGAGCGAGGCTGGAATCTGGACAAAGAACGACGGAGCCGGGGCTGCCTAGCCTGGCCCATAACGAACCCCGGAGCGGTTTACCAGCGAGGTCTGGAGCAAGACCGGTGGAAACGGCGAGCCCGGGCCATATGACCTGGGCTATGACGATCCCGGGGTGGTTCCGCAGCGAGACTCGGGCATTGATAGCCCGGGACAGCCAGCCTACGCAGCGCTGGCGTGGGAAAGGCGATCCGCAGGCCTGGACACGGACCCCGACTGTGAGCTCTGATCGACGGGCGACAACAAAGGTCGGCGGGCCTGGACTACCGGCTCTCGACGACGGGCAATCGAGAGGTACAGTAAACCCATTCGCTGTCTTCTCGTTGCAGTGTGTAACTCCCTGGGTGACGGGCGGAACGCATACCGATCGGGCGACGATTATTAGCATAGAGGGACCTCCCCCATAAAGAACCCCACAACGTGTACCCAATTCTGTATATAAAAATAAATATAGCTGCAAAAAAAAAACAGGTAAAAAAGAAAAAAAAACAGCATTGACATTTTATTAACGTTCTTTTTTTCTTATAAGAACACAAATACTGAGTTCATTAAACCACCCTATTAGGTTTGAAGAGACCACTTGAGCTACGACATACCACGCAGAAACAACTGATGATCACTTTGCGCAAACTCTGTGGCACTATGAACGCGAAAAACAGAAGCCCCATCCAGAGAAACACTCGCGTATTTTAGCCAAATATTTTCGACATCATGAAGCAATTTGCATACGCCATACCATGTAAGAAATAACGAACACAAATGCCGAGCACAACAAGCTGAAGGTTTTCCCTATCTGTCACATCCACAGTCGTTTTTCTCAATGCGAAACTCGAGAAAACGCATTAGCCAATGATGTTCATTCAGGTCATGCCTCACGAGCAGAACATGTATCGCTCGTCCACTGACCCGTGGCTATCAGGATAAATATTCAGGCTGCCCTTGGGAATCTTAGGCATTAGTCATGCAGGCAAACGACTCCTCCCCAAGTGACAACCCGGAGCCGGTGCGTCTGGTGTTGAGGAATTAATGCTACTAGGCCGCGCCTTGACATAAATAACTGACCCGAAAATATCTGCAAAAGATCTATCCACACGTGGGTGGGTTATTGTTTTCGTTCTCTCGACATGACACCGGAAATGCAAACCTGAGTATTGTGCCACAACGGTAACATTGATATATGCAGTCACGATTATACTTGACTGTGTGAAATTGTTTCGGGCTTCGGCCCTTCAAACCGGTATTCTGTATGCAGAACGATGCCGAATGTAAAGCGCACTCGAATTACGGAAGTAATGCCTTAAAAGTTATATCACACAGCAAATTCTTTTTACTCTCGACGTGGACATGCATTTTCGCTTCATTTTTTGCAGCTATAATATTTAAAAGAAATTAAACTTTCATTACTATATTTGTCTTTTGTGCAACGGCTAATTAAGAAATTTCATTTCGGTCCCACGACAATGTTGATGCCGACTTTGACTCCAGAAAGCTGCATCGGTTTACTGCATTATTTAAAAGACCAAGTGTCACGTGGCATCATGGTGTCGTGTGACGTCACGTGACGTCATGTGACATTGCGATGTTAGCAAAACATTTTACCCCCAAAATTAGACAGAAAAATTTTTCGCTAAATTAAGCGTATGCAATTCTCAACCACGATCACCATACAGAAAAGAGGCCCTGGGATCCTCTGCTCAACATCGCCACTTAAAGCCATCATCTCCAAAAAAAGAACACCACAAAAAGAAAAACGGGTAGTTGTTTTGACGTGACAACGTCTCAGTCGGAGGAGAATACTGGGCACCAAAAACAGATTTTTCTAAAACAGTTTACTTCTCTGTTACTATATCAACCAGAAAGCAAATATAAATAAGTTGTCATGAAGCTACTATCGACTTAATGCCTGACTCTTATGAAACCAACCCAATCAGTTCCCTTCCGCGCAGCGGCGGGTTTTCACGGCACGTTTTGATGAGCTGTCCGTGTGCGTGCTCAGTACAGTTTGACTTGCTGCTGCTAGCAGACATGTCGTTCGTCTGATTCGTGTCTGGTATTATTTCGAAGGTAATTAGACGTACACTCCACACTAGGTGTAACGTAACACTTGTTGTAATACTGTGTTAATAATTCCGCAGGAAAGTTAAAAATTACGTCAGAAATCGGCAGCCGAGGACTCCGGTTCTGCCCTTATTGAACAGATATTGCTAAGATGTAAAAAAATTGATGGACCTCATCTAGCCAAACATGATGATGAAAGAATATTGAAGATACTTCGATCCGCTCAGGAGATATGCACCCAAGTGATGAATATAGTACGCACGACGCTGACATGGCGTCATACACGCCGCCATTTTGTGAAACTCTTCTCATGTCCAGTGCGACCACGGCGATGAGGTGTCTGGTGTTTCGATCTGCACTTGTTTCGATTTCCTGTGTGAATTGGGATTGAATACGCTTGCGATTCGACTTGACATCTGTTGTCTGTTTTTTTGTGTATCGTATATTTGTATACTCGTGTTTAAATATTTGTATGGTTCGATTGATTTTGTTCCATACAAATATTGATTTTGTTTCATACAGATGTGTTCCATTTGATAATAGTATTTAGTACATTTTATTACTTAAAAATCAATTTGGTACATAGGATACACGCGTTTCGTTTCATTAAACTCGGCACGTAGACACAGTCAAGTCTAAAACTTGCGGCCATGACGTGTACGGAATCTGCACGTTTATATATATATATATATATGTATACATAAGCATTTGCAGAACAGAAAAAAAAGTTATACTAATTGTAACGTGCCTAACATGCTTTCTTTCTTCTCGAACCTTCATGGGGTCCCTTAAAATATTAATAAGAAGAAAGAAATCGAAGACGTATGTAAAAATTAAGTACTTCAACAGGTACGTAATTACTGTCACTAAAGTTCATTTTTTATATAAAACGTCAATGACTTGGTAAAACAATATGAAGAACACACAGAGGCATCAATAATAAGATGCTTCAATACAGTCCATTGGAAAGACTGTTTGCTTCGGACAGCTTAGCCATTTTGTCCAACAGACTATCTTGCGCTCCTGATGCATACAAAAAAAAAAGCTCCCGGATATTTTACAACCAAAACCGAAATAGAAATAATGCAGTTGCTAAAAACACTATGTGCACGGAGCCAGCAATTGCAAGAGTTCATCAGAGGTAAATACTTCAGATAAATAAACTGCCTTGCATCTGGTAATATATAGTACCGTCTAATAATATGAACAATATTCTTTGTTGACAATAGCGCTTTGTGATCTCCAATTATTCCGCCGTTCTACTTTTGAGACACATTGTGTATCAAAAACATAATGTAACCACTTTCTCACTAATTTTAATCGATGTCGAAAATAGCCGCCAAGACTCGGGGTTCGTAACGTGCGATAACGTTTTGAATACATTCGTTTACTCCGTAAAAAAAGTATTATTGCGCAAACCACAAGAGAGATGATAAGGCTTACGTTTTATCCACTTACATATCGTGCTTATTCCTGCTACAAACTCCACAAAAAATGAGTTTGGTGTTCGACTAAAATACCAATACTGAATTACCTTATCATAACATGTCTAACCTGCCATTCACAACATTTTGATTATTCAATTCAGGTAAAATATGGCATTGTCACGCTCCCTCTGTCTTAAGTTCCACCAAAATATGGAAATTTTATTTTAAAATATTGGGTCAAGCAAAATTCCTAGGAAACAATAGAAACCTTTTTTTAACTTAATAAAAATGAATTTGTTTTATTAGTTTTTCCAATTGAAAACAATATCTTAATAAAAGCGTCCCGGGAGGTATATACGTTCTAAGCTAATAACATTGCATTTTTTCTCCATTCAACTTATAGGAACAATTTAAAGAGCAGATATCTGAATAACTTCTCGCATAACTTGTATCTTTGTTTTCTCACTTTTGGCAAATATTAGGTTTTTATGCTTTTTGAAAGCTACTATTTTAGGGAACAAACGTTTAGAGGCTGAAAATCTCGTAATCAAATCATCGTCGGCCTGTAAAAATAAGAATTGACCTCCTTGGAGGAATAAAATTGGGATCAGAGAATAGGTTTCGCCGTCATATATAAAGATAAGGTACGTTCTCTCTACATTTCTCAATAAAAGAAAATATCAATATAATCGATATAAACATGGACAACAAAAAAGTTATTGTGTTTTTTTACCTTATTGCGAAAATGAAATTTTACGGAATGTTCTGCTCCTTCTGGTGCTCGAATTACGCCGCAAAGGTATTTTCTGTTGCATATTTATTATTTATTTATTTATTTATTTATTGAAAGTACCTCAGGGCCCGAAGGCATTACAGAGGGGGAGAGCACACACATGAAACAAATATAGTAATATAGTAACAAGTCAACAATATTAAATATACAACAAACAAAGAAAAATAATAATAATAATAGGTCATGGGTCACTGCTAAAATAGCTAGTGATGGAATTTCTAAACAAGTTAGTATCAGTTATAGTAGCAATCAAACCGGGGAGGTGGTTCCATTCCTCGGCTGTGCGGGGTAAAAAAGAAGATTGAAATGTTGTGGTAAACGAACTTGGAACTCCAACTTTATGCTGATGGTCAAGACGGGATGAAATGTAAAAGGGGGGAGTAATAGAGGACTTCCAGCAGAATAATTTATTTGGGAAAGGTGTTAAATTTTTGATCTTGTTCTCCAACACTGCGGCCTTCACAATAATGTTTTTAATGTTATAATAACCTAACCATTTTTTTTATCCATTCATGCACTTGAAATTTGTGGAGGAAGAGAGTGCAGAGGCATAGCGTACGGGGGAGGGGGGGGGGGGGTGCGCACCCGAAGTCGACCACCAGCGGTGAATCTGCGTTCACTGCCCTCCGAACAGCGTCGTACCTGCTGCCTGATCGCTGTGCGCTCATTCCAGCTCATATCGCCGGTAACTGTGCTGGCAAAGGGAGGCATTAAAAACAAATTTTGAAAACGATTTCGATATTATTTAAGTAGCCATCTAGGTGGGTAATGATAAACAAAGTAGTGTGACTATTACTATTATGAAGAACATTTCGTTCTTGTTATTCCCGAGGTGGGGATAAACCAGCGAAGTTGCCCGGTCTGGCCTCATTGCGCCGCAGAATATCGAAATGAACGTCGTAGCTTTCTGGCAGACGTATGTTTTCTTTTTTCGCACCTGAGCGGCCTTTTCTGGACTGATTGACGAGTGAAATGTTTGGGGGAAACGCTCGTGTCTTAGCGTCGGTGACCCCTAAAAATATATATGTGTTGTTTTGTGGGAAAAAAAGTGTTGTGGACTATGCGTCTTAAATTCCAACAGACGTCTCAATTTAATATCTAATTGGATAGTTGCAGAGGAATTCTCACTGCGTAAAACATTTCTTGTTTGGAATATATCGTTAGTTCGGATGAAGTTCATTTTGAACCGGCTGCCTGATCATACGTGTCAAAATTGACGTTTAGCTTTGTTTGCAGGTCTTATTCGATAGAATTGTTCGTGTTAGCTGGTTGCGGAGACGGCGGCGCGTTTTAACATCTAGCCGGGATTGTCTTGTTTAAGAGGCCGTGCAAAAAAAAATATTTTTGACTTTTTTAGCTAGGCGTGTCATACATCAATTAATAAAACTAACGACTCTGGTAGTTGTTTTGGTTTCTTACCGTTTAAAAATGCCTTCCTGGAGCAGCGATTTCTGATATTGGTATCACATCAGTAAAAGGTGCGAAAAGTTCATTTACAGTTATGATTTTTAAATTATTAGGTAAAACGACAAAACGAACTACAGTATTACATTTCGACAGCAGCAAGTACATAATTACGTTTCGCCGCAGTACAACCACCGATCCATAATAATCCGGAGCTTAACACGGGAGAAATATGAAACAGCGAGCTATCTCCGGATATGAATAATGCAAGCTAGGAATCGTTCCACGCGCCTTCAGGATAAGAGCTGGGAAAAATGAAATTCACCTTAATGAGAGTCAAATCCCCTAAATAACGTTTATTTTTTCGTTAAAAAACAAAACAGCAACAAACAAATATCAAAGAAATATTTGAAGTGCTGTTTTCATTTCTATCTTTTACTTTTATTGTCTCGTGCTGATCAGCCCCAAACTGTACGGGGTGAAAGGGCCTAGTCGGGCTACACAAGTCACCCTTTGGCCCATCCTCCTTCACCAGGAGCAGTGTTGTAAGCGCTACCAAAAAAAAAAAAAAGCAACAAAATACGTTACTCGTTACTTGCAAAAAAAAGCACTTGAGAAGGATATCAAAATGCCTGTCTTGTCTGTTTGTCTTAAATACCCCTCTTTCCTTACCGTAAATTAATAACAAACACGCTCAACCATCTACACTCATTACCGTTGCCGATAAACGCACGTTACCCGTAACGGACATTACGTGCGCGTTGCATTTTATTTATAAACTGACCCTAACAACGTCTTTTCTTTTTTGGTGACTACGCTATTTAACATTGGGGCAAAGGGTGTTGTCGTTGTGGATTTTCTAAAGTGGGAGTTTGCCTGGGGAAAAGACAGGGAATATTTTAAACGTACGTCGAATGCGTGCAACAAACAATGACATTGCGCCTGAACTTCGTTTCAGCTTAAGTTCAGACACAGCCCAAGCTACGAGCTAATGGGAGCAGTCAAGCAGTTTCAAAAGTGGAAGTCGCTGGACCTTTTCTGTTTAGTTTGGTTCAGCAATGATATAGCATGTACAGAAACATGCCGAACATTATGACGGTGCGCTTTCGATACCGTCTGATTGGTCCAATCAGTTCGTAGCTTTGTCCGCGTCGGAACGAAAAGTAGTACCGAGTATAGAAACACAAAAAAAAAAATTCATTTTTTTTTTAGGTTTTGGGAAGAAAATTGAACAAGTAACGTAACTATGTTACCCGTTATTTGAAATGAGTAACGTAACTGCGTTACCCGTTATTTCTTCTAAAAGGTAACGAGTCGGTTATTGTGTAACCAAAACGTAAGGAGTTACCGTCAACGCCGTCAATTGTACTGCTTAACCGTCAACACTGAGCAGGGGTTTCCAAGATCCCGACAGCGGGGGCATCCCGGCAGGCCCGACCACAGCTCCGGTCTTGCCAGTGACGCCTGTTCCGTAACGCAAAAAATAAATGTACGCCAAAAGACAAAAACATACAAAAAAGAAAACAGCGGCGCAGCGACGCGCATTAAACGAGCAAAGAAGAATATCAGAAAGATTGTGAAAAGACCACATTAAAACGCGGGTTCTCTCGCCATAATATTTATCGTACACTGCCATCCTCAGCATTACTATTCGCAGCAGTTTTCTACTTGCAACTCCAAAAAATGTAATTAATTAGAGATACAATTACTCTCACTTAAGAAAGTAGTCAATTAGATCGCTTGATTGCTCGAGAGCAAATGTATTTGGCCGCTGCTTGAACAAAAAGTAACCATTAGTTTTCCGATTATTTTATATTTTCAAAACGACTGTTCATAATCTAAACCCCGAGACGAGAAGAAATATAACGAAAAACACGATTTTATTCCTCTTTGTCTCAGGGTTTAGATTTTGTTTTCTAACCAGTTCGCTCGCATGCTTTCCCTTCTTGCAGTGCGTCCTCCCTGTATGAAAACGGGGCTTTATTACTCATCTTTGTTTCATTAGAATTAGAGGATTATGAGCCACTTATCTTCTTAATCCACCAATTGTGGGATATCGTTTTCCTGTTGTAGTTTTGGTTCGAGGATTCTTCGGTCTTCTACGAACAAACTGCGCAGTAAGTGAGGGGATCGCGCTTTCAAGAAAAGCGCGAGAGCTGGCGCTGGCCAATCGCGACGACGGTTAAGCAGCGTAGGCCGCCTATCCGTCTCTGCGATTAGTCAGCGCCGGCCTTCACGCCTTCCTTGAGGAAGTGGAGGAGCGCTTCAATTGAGGTGAGGTTTGCGAACTCGGCCGTTAAGTTCTCGGTGAATGGAGGAAGCTAAAGCCCAACCGAAAAAAACGCCAATACAAAAAACAAATTGTACAAAAAATTACTAGGCAATTGTTCAGCATACGTGATACGGTCTAGCGTCACGTGACATCGGGTCACGTGACGTCAAATATTTTCTCGAAATTCACGGCGGAAACTGAATTTGTTTCTAGGTCACGTGACACGAAGTCAAGTGGCGCCATCTTTCCCGCTAAATTTAGGGGGGAAACTGAATTGGCTTCGAGGCCACGTGACTCCAATTTTTCCGCTAAATATAGAGGGGTAAACAGACTGTGTAGAGCTCTCGTGACATCTAATCGTGTGACGCATACAAGAGTGAATCACTTCTAAACTGTAATTTAATTACAATTACAGTTACTTTGCTTCGAAAGTAGTTTAGCTACAATTACAATTACTACTACGTGAAAATTAATTAATTACAATTATAAATTACTTTTCAAAAGTAATGCAATTACTTTACAATTACTTATTTCTGAGAGCGACCCGACTTGAGCCATATAACTTTAAACGAGTTGTATAGAATGGAAAGTATTTGTTCATTGCTTAATCCAATGTTCACGTATTGTACTTTCTTTTTATGAATTTCGGTAATCCATGATTGAACTTGATAGTATAAAAGGGCAATAAAGTACTACGTTCTTATATCTTTAATAAATATTATTAAATTAGTTCACATGCTGGACGACATCAGATCGCTAAAGAAAAAAATTGGGCTGACGGATATTTGTTAACGAGGCAAATAAAAATGTGACAATTATTCATATTGGAATATTTTCCAAGTGTTAATATAAAAGTAAAATCCACATGCGCTAATACGACCACATTCACATACAAACATATATTGTAAAATATTTACATTCAGTTGAGATTATAATCACTCAGAAATATATAATTACCAAATTGGGGCTCTCGAATCATTGGTGACAATATACTCAGGTGCGAGGTCAGGCTCCAAAGTGCTCATGCAAATAATATCCGAAGAAAAACCAACACGAAATAAACTCTCAAATAATACAAAGATAAGCGTATGCGGCAGTACTGGAAGACGGACGTAAAAGAAACTGGCAAAAAAGAGAGAAAGATAACTTCATAGCCAATTAAAATTCCAAACGTCGGCTGAAAGCTGAAGCTCAATTTTTTTTTTCTTTTAATATTTTGACATGTTTACGCTATTGTTCTCTTCTCGCACCGCAGAGGGCGCTACACGGCGCCGTTGAGATAGGCTTCAAAGAAGATTGTCTCTAAACCCGCATTGTAAGCAACAAAAGAACAAAAAATGCGACGTTTATGTTGTGTGTGAGTCTGAGTTCTTTGTCTGTGTGTGACTGTTTCACCGAGAACTAGGCCGCTTGTGCGAGCGCTGTGGCTTTCAGAGAGGTTCCGTCGGCGCCGTAAAGTTTTGCAAAAGTAATTGTAATTGTGCCTGAAACGTTTGCAATTACTGACGCTAGAAAGTAATTAAATTACAATATTACAATTCATTTTAGCGAAAAGTAATTAATTAAAACTGAAAATTAGAAAAAAAAGTAATTAAATTACAGTAACTGTATTACTACCCAAGTTTGGTGTGACGTCACTTTTCTCGCTAAATTCAGCGGGAAACTCAATTGGTGTCCATGCCACGTCACGTCAGTTTTTTCCCTAAGCCTAGCGGGGAAACTGAAGTCAGGTGACGTCATGGGCTACGGCTTAACGAAGTGCGGTTTTACCAAATCCGGAGGAATGGGCCAAAG
Source organism: Ixodes scapularis (assembly GCF_016920785.2). Classification (NCBI taxonomy): domain Eukaryota; kingdom Metazoa; phylum Arthropoda; class Arachnida; order Ixodida; family Ixodidae; genus Ixodes; species Ixodes scapularis. Next base: position 19,182,112 of record NW_024609837.1, on the reverse strand, counting down.
CACGTTTCACTCTAAGAGTGATGAAGTATCTTCGAGGAACATGTACCCTTGTCGCACCGGGGTTGCCAACGACGAAGCTCATCCGTCAACAAGTCAGCCGCGGATGCCTGCGAACTGGGCTCATTTATAGCGCGCTTTCCCTTTCCTGTCATGACCGGGGGACGAATAACCGTCCCCACTTATGGCGCGTGTGCGCGTCGACCGTTAGCGCCGCTAGCTCCACAATAACTCAGCTTTAATGAAAGCCTGCCGAGCTACAGCTCGACTCCGCGCGTGCACACCGACGGCGATCGACGCAAGAGTGGCTTCTTCTCCTTCGCGAACAAAACCAGGCGTCGGAAACGTCGCGTTCACGGCTGTCGCCGTAATTGAACCTGAGGCGCTGGCGAGGGCGAGGGAACGCGGCACGAGTCCGTGCGAAAGAAAGGTAACGCTCAAGAACTGAACGTTCTGGCTCTCGAGTGCTGTACATTCCTTTCTATTTTATTTCATTTCGGGTGGTTGCATAGAATGCGTTCTGTCTGACGTGTCTGCAGAAAAGTCGTCTATGGCGCGACTTCGTTTTTTTATTCTTTAAGGGTGAGTGGCGATGTGCATAGAAGACAACACGTTTTAGAGCAAAATGTAGGAAGGACTCTATTTCACAAAGATACTTTAATGTAGCGACTATTATATTGAAATATATTGTTGTACGTTGTTAGCACATGATTTCATGTTGAACAAGCCATTTCAGGAGAACTAATTTTAACCCAACAAGAATTGAAAATAAAGGCACGTAGTTACTTATTAACGTAAATTTCTTTAGCGTTTTTATTTTGATTTAACGTCAGGGACGAAGTGTCACATGAGGCCACTTACGTGATTTCTAAAAATAAAAACAGTGCTGAAGAGTTGTTTTTAATATGCCAGTACATACAATTCGGTCCTAAGAAGATAGAACTACTTTTTACTAGAAAAAAAAAAGATAACACTTTGCAAGTTAAACAAATATCTGTATTTCTAACCGCAGCCAAGGTACCAGCCTAGAAGATAGCTCATTCCCTCATTAATATAAAAAATACAACATATTTATTTTATGCGTTGAATTCAGACCAAGAAAGACTGACATAACCTATACCTCAGACGTCTACATATTTTGAAAAACGTAGACGAAGGAACGGGCTGCGTGCAAATAAAATGGAAAACAAATTTTTTCACCGCCCAAATAAAATAAGCCATTCTATTAACACATACAATACACAGGATACTGCACAGAATATCATAAAACAGTAAGCACTGAGAAGATCACAGTTTCAGTTATACTGGAAGAATAAAAATGGCGTCATGCGATGGGCATTCACGACTACATCTTGCGACCCTCGTATGCCAAGATATAGGCGTTCAGAAATGCCTATGTTTGATGTCCTGTCCAGTTCATCAGAAGAGGACGGCTTCAGAGGTTTTACGCATCCCTCAGCCCCAATTACACGCGTATAATTGTGTATAATTGTTATTAAAAATTATGACGAAATTTCGGATGACAATACGGAGGTGTACCTCGCTGCATGCCCAAACAGGAGGAATGACGCGGAGCAAACACTTTCTAGCACAAGGATCTGCATTCAACTGGACACGTACACCGGAGACAGAGGAACACTGAAGGCTTGAAGGCTGGTTCACACGGTCCCGTTTTCTTAAGTTACATCACGCTATAAAAGCTTAAGTACAACTCAGCGGGACAGCTGTGCTCTATATTAAGCTTAATTGCCAGTTCAAGGTGATAGCCTGTCACGCGACATTGGAAACACCAATGTTTAGGTGACTTGTACGTGACGCGAGAAAACGGCGCTTTATGAACTGGCCTTTACACTGAGACTTTGGTAGTCGGTCGCTGGATGTGCACGCGCCGCCTTTGTGGTGCGTTAGGCGGAGAGCGCTAGTTGGGAGTGGCTTGGGCATCTTGGTCTCCAAGCGGCTAAAACTTTTCTTGGTGGGAACACGCCGTCAGGACACTCAAGGTCCTTTCAGATACACTATCGAAAAGAGTATAAGCAGGAACGCAGGAGCACGTGGCTTTTCATACACGCCGACCTACGTCGAGGCCGATTAAAACTATAAAGAGGAGAGGGGCTCTCGAGAGTCTCCGCTGTCTGCAATATTGAACGGACGTCAGATCCGGCTACGAACCGTCTACTACAGATCGTAGCCTTGGATTCAGTTGGACCTGAAGTGAAGCTTAGTATAGAAACCTAAATAGGATGATATGCGGCGTCGGCTTTTGAAAACCAGATGACGACACCGGCCCTGTGAAGTCTGCTGCGGCACGCCCCGCCATGGGTGGCTTGCTTCTCGCGCGCCTTCCGATAACAAGGAACCTGCATTTAGACGTCGCATCAGGGCTATATACTCCGCTTCGTCTTAAGTCGCAGCTAAGCCAAGGCTACACGCTAATGGAGTAAATCGAGGGGCGATAACCTTGCGTCGTCGCGGCGTTTATTTCGTACAGTGTGCTGAAAACGACTATACCAATCAACCGCGGTGAATGTTCAGTGACTTTGCGCTTTTTTAATGGTTGCGTGCACTTGTAAGCCGTCTACCCTTGTCTACACTAGAAAGTATGGCAAGCCAGAGTATTGCCTTGTAAACTCTTAAGGGGAAACTTACCGTGCCAAGAAAGTGTTGTTTATTGACATCCGCTAATATAAAGTTTGATATATAAAAAAATCGAGCATGTCTCACGCTCGGAGATAATTGCTTCGTTCGATGCTTCCGTTCGAAGAAGATAAAACAAAGAGATGGAAAAAAATCAACTGTCACCGCTTTTGTCAAGTCAAGCACAACTTCAGTCACGGTGACTGATCGTGATCATGATTAGTAGTTAGCAATTGAATGGCCCAATCGGATGCATGAACCATTCATCCGAAAAGTCAATAGAGTGACGACAATGGCACGCTCCGCTGTTTGTGAACAACCTTAGGTCTGTCTTTATTAGTTGTGTCAGCCCATTGTAAAGACGTGCCAATGATTGAATAAATTAAACGCTTTATTACCTTTTTTTTTTGCTACCGCTTGAATTTGTGTTGCAGGGGAGATGCAAGGGTCACAAAAAGCGGGACTCTAGCCCCGCCGCTCGAACGAATCCGAGCAGCGTTGCCATCGTCCGTCTGCGGACCTCTGTCGAGCCCTTGGGGTCGGTTCACCGCCGCAGGCTCGTCAGAGGCAGGTTGAGGGGTCGCATGTGCTCTAGACCTCTGCTATGCGGAAGCCACGCAGGTCCAGAGGAGGTGTTCAACGCCTGGGCTGGAGCTGGAAAGTCGGCGCTTGTTCCACGTCAAGTTTGGTGGTGTCGGGACGGCGGCTTTGTCGCCGTTCATCGTCAACCTGACAGTGCGGCACTGTTGGTAGTAGCGCCAGCGTTCTTTCACGTAGGGAGCGACGGCTTCTGCCGTGGGTATGAGGCAGAAAATGACTGTTTCGAAGCTCTTAAAGCCAGTCGGAAGCGGATCGGGGTTGGGGACATGACAATAACGAGCGTTAAGGGAATTAACTTTGCCCAAAACCTGAAACTGTGTCTTGGTTGTAGTTTCAATGGGCGGAGTGTTTTGTTTGCAAAATCAAAATCTCATAAAAAAACAGTGTAGCGGCTTAAATAATTAACAAAAAGGGCTGCATAATTCGTAGTTCTGCCAAACACGTTTAAATGAGGTAGGCTTATAGGGTAGGCGATGGGTTTTGTTTCGGTGATGCCCAGGACAGGATGACCCTTAGTAGATCAGTGCCTTTGGTTGGTGGTCCTCTTAGCTCAGGCGGTGCCTAAGGCAGGGCTTTGTATCGAAACAGATTATGTCACACCAATACCTTATTTTGTAACGCTCCACGCTATTTCCCTCACCACCATTCGGGGACAATCTTGTCCGCTGAAATTTTTGGGACACCAAGAAAGAAGAAGCGCGGTTTTCTGCCCTTTCTTCTCCTCCTTGTTCCTGCTCGCTCCTTCTACACTACCTGTTTCTGCTTCTCGATTTCTCTCCTTGTTCACTCCTCTCCGCCCAGCGCTCTTTTTCTAACCACCTGCTTCTGCTCCTCCTGTTCCTCTGTGCTAAGTCCATGGCTCATTCAGTAGCGCGCTCGGCGTCCACGCCGGTGACCGGGGTTCGATCCCTGACCCCGGTTGCTGTTATTCTTCAAGATCGTTTAGCGGTTACGGAATTACCGGCCTGCACAGTTCCCGAGGTTAATGGCCCTATAAAATGAACTGCTTTAAAATAAATGGCCCTCCTGCCGTCTGTCACAGTTGCATGCGTTACATCATTGTTGCGTAGGGACGCCTTCGCGAGTCAAGCTTCAGATGACCCGAAATCGCAACACGAATTTCGCGGCGATATTTTTAGCATGCTAGTTGAGCGTCGACTTGCTGAATAGGCAATGAAACGAAATTCCTGTTCGCGCCGATATTTGCTTATTTTTATTACATAACCCAGGTGGTGCACATAATTCCCGGCAGCTTCTGTAGGTAGCTTCATTTCGGCTTAACACTTAAGACATCCATAAGAACTGTCATTTTCTTGTTCTTTGACACTTTCTTACTTCACTACACCCTAGCTTTGCGGTGAATAATTCTGAGATTATTGGGCCCTCCACTATGCAACTAAGGAAATGCTGGTGCACGCCATGGGCGTCTCCGCAAAACACAATCACCTCCTCAGTTTCTGTCACAAAAGCTGTTTCCTCTGATAATTCTGTGTCGGAAAGAGTGTAAGGCAAGAAGAGTAATTTAGTAATGATTTTCAACGTTTTTTGTTTCGTATTTTCGTTTATAATAGCAAACAGTGGTAAACTATGTATTGCGTTTGTTCTACGCTACGTGGCGCACTTGAGGGGATGCGCATTATTTAAGTATCCCATAGGAAGCTTCGCTTTGTTCCGTAGGTTTCTCTACTCCTGACCAAGCGTATAGTATAAAACGCGGCCATGGATCGCGAAACACTAAACAGTCCACTATATGTTAGCACCTGATATAGTGATATAAACTTTTGCACACATTGTTGCTTACACTGCTCTCCATTGTCAGCCATTTTTAGCCCAGCGGCCAGTTAGTTCACCGCACTTCATAATTGTAACGGGAAACTTCATCTCGACCCATTTGCTTGTGATTTATTTTTATAACACTAAACACGAATACATTGCATATGGAACGCAATCCATATAATATAGAGGTTTGTATGCATGCATAGTGCACGGATTATATGCGGAATGAAACACACTTTTCATTCTTGATAATAATATTTTCCAATACATTTTTGCTTTGTTGTCAGTGCGTAAAATATATCAGCTGCAAAATTTGTTGGTTTTGGTTTCGTTTTAGAGAATGTATATTATTAATTTTCTCGGCATTCTAATTGAAAAGTCTCTTTAAGAACAATTGTAATGTAAACATAAAAACAATAAAATAAAATAAATCGAAAGTGAGAAAGAAAGGAAGAGAGAAAGATAGAATGACCAGACTAGTAAGCGAGGCCGAGACCATTTCAGGCAGTCAATGCAAACACCATGGGTAGGAAGCCGGTGCTAATTTGGCCTCGGCCGAGAACTCAGGACGGTGAACTTTGAATTGACAATCTCCGTACCGCCATTCGAAATCGAAGAAGTGGGAAAGTCTTCTTGTTTTAGTTTAATTAGTTGGAGCGAAGAGAATGGATAGTGCAAATTGCTCAGGAATGCTTTCCACCTCGGTTTGTGGTGGTGGCTGTCTATTTTTCAATGTCAGCGATCAACAAGAGGGACAATAATCGATAGATAGAGCCCAGCACTTAGCGATTTGAAATCAATGTAGCACCGCACGCCAAGCTCAAAGGATTAAATACAACCTATGATCAGTTTTTCGGTCACAATTTTGTGTGACGTTAACGCAGTTCGCTTTCTGGCGTTATTGTGTTTATTCACAGTGCTATTTTTTTATAAAAAAATACTGTAAAAACACGGCTATTTCATAGTGATTACGTTGCCGCCAGCAGCGGCCATATTTACACAATCGTAATGCGAAAACTTGTTGACTGTTAAAACAAAATATACAAATTAATTTTGACCCAGCTTGCACGTCCCAGCTTGAGATGTGTAAACAATGATATAACTTATTGATGTTTCAATACATAAAAAAAATTAATGCCATCACTCGGCTTGCGACGAAAACAAGCACAGAATCCCAGAAAATTGAAACTTCGGATTAGAACGGAGATCGACTGAAGATGAGCAGAGTTTTCAAGTGAGCTGTATCAATGTTGTGGTATCACGTTGACTGCATCCTTTTTTATTTAACACTCCCCTCATTATGTCTCTACAATTGCAGACAATTATAATTACTTAAACGTCGTCTTCAATTTTATAGACCGCGACATTCGCTGCGTTTGATGAGTATGTATGTGGCGCCATTACTGAAAAGAAGTGCTCACTGCCGACATCCCAGCGTCACACATATATTATATATGGGTTTAATTTTTTTCTAAAAATAAACCCTTAACATTTTGCCAAAATAGTTTATAAACGCAGCTCAGATTAATATCTGAGCTGCGTTTATAATAAAGAACTAGCTATCAAGCAATTCCTATGATATATGTACTTTAACCGAAACAAACGATGGTTCGACTGAAGTTTCTCGTGCGAATATCTAACAAGTCGGGGTTTAAGGACCATAGAAGTAATCCTAGCCCGCTTCGTAAAATGGGCAATCCATCATTTCAAGGGATCAAGTTGCTATGTTTCCTTCGAGCTACCCGCGAACGGAAGCGTAGGTTTCTTATTTCCTTCTAGAAATCAGACTTATATGCGCAGATACGCGTGCCGATGTCAAAACCAGTCCTGTAGAATATCCGTCTCACTCAAAGGCCTCTTCATTTCACGACGAAAAAAATATATTAGAAGTTCAATAGTTTTCACTTTGTTTGTTTGGCTCTGTTAGCGTAGTAGGTAATATAAACACCAATAATCTCTGTACCGCAGCAATTCCTGTTTTTTAACGACTCCTTCGTTCATTGTTTTTTTCTTTTCTATATAGTCTTTCATTATTGCATGATGATCAAGTGCCTGTGGAGATGTTCGCAGTTTGGTCCAATGCGTTGAAATTGAGCTTTCGGTAACACCAGGTTTCTTAAATTAATTTTTCTTCGTTGGCCAGAACTGTTTAAGTTAGTTTTCTTTGTCTAGGCTCATGCAGCAGTAATATTCCATATTACGCTCCTTTTATGTGATGTCAATGCATTCAGATATTTAACATATTAATGTTAAAGTAAAATTTGTTATATGAATGTCAATTCATATCGAAAAGCAAGACTCAATTAAACCAAAGCAACCCATGTCTTTATTGTAGAAACGCAATGCAGGTAGTAGAGTAGGACAGCAAACTACGGGTTTTAACGAACACCTGTCGGTAGTAATTGCATGTTTTCACTTGCTTCAGGGCAGTTATATACTACACATAGGGAAAGGGTAATTTCTCATTGCAAACAACAAAGTAATAAAATTTCTTATTATTAAGAAGATAATCTTGCAGCCTTAATTGAGAAAACTAATTTGGGGTTGATTCTTTACTGTAGCTACAAGAAAGTTATCCATATGTCTGAGAGCCCCTATCGTATCAGCTAAATTAGCAATTATAATGTTCAAACGTTCTTTACCTTTTTACGTTCCATATCAAAGAGTGGTGTCTCACTGGCCCCTTGATATCACTTTAGATCAGTTTGTGCAATGTAAAATTATGTTCCACGGCACAGAATTGAAATGTTTTATTTATTTACTTGTTTATTTAACAATACTATCATTCCTTGAAAGGAATACAATAGGAGCGGTACAAATCAACACAGAATGAACAATGCTAAGACAACGCGGTCACGTTCTAATACAACACTACGATAGGAAATACAAATTAGACATCAAAGTGAGCTTGGCATCTCGGACAAGGTCCAAGCGCGTAGAACAGGAATATAGAACTGGCCTTTCATCTCCGAGCCATCCAATCCAACGAAGAAATACGCGTGTTAACGAAAAACCAGCCGCAATGATTTCACCATTGTACTCTAGGCTGAAAAAGGCGAGGTGTGTCATGATTGCTTGGGAATGGAAAAAGAGAGGGATGGGTTCAACTGAGCTTGGCTGTCCTTCGAAAGAAGTCCTAAGAATTCATATATAGATTGCATAAAATTGGCTACTCACGCATTTTCCGCTGGCAAAAAAAAAGAGATAGTCTCCTGATTTATAGGAGAACAATAAGAATCTTAGATGCGTCGCCGAATCAAAATGCTCCCGGCAGTCGTTATTTTCTTTGGTATTGTTCAAACCACTAGTTGTGCATTTTCAGACAACATTTAATCACAGCAGAGCAATAATCACAACAAAATTAAGTCATGATGATCACATGCGACACTTGAAAAATAACGTGTTTGAATGTCTGGAATGAATGGTTTCGAAAAGAAAAACACTAGATTTGAAAAATCACGAATGTTTTCAGGTGTCATTGAGAAAGAAAACAATACGCTAACTGTTCGCTTGAAGCTGGAACTACACGCGAATTATTCATTTATACAGAAGAAGTTAATTGATGTACTTATGTCAAATCGCACCCTTGTTAGGCACGATACAATCAGTATTTCACTAATTTTTAATCTATTAATCGTTCTGATACTGAAAAAGTAGAAATTTTGATGTAAAAAACAAAAAAAAAGTTGTTTCATAGAATACCGATTTCTATAATCTTTGTGGCTGTCTTTTTGCTAATAACCTGACATGTGACATCCCGGCAGTATAACTATTTAAACGGGCACTATGTCGTTCATCATATCAGATATTATTATATACAACCAGTCTATACTACAACTTTTTTTTTTAACGTACAAACTCTCAGCTATGCTAGATTCGTTGCAATAGTATAGATTTTTTTTTTCAAAATCAACCTTCAAAGTCCTGGAACCTAAAACTAACTCTAGTACACATATAAAGAGTCAAATTTCCGATAACCGCAACGAATGAGAGGGGCATCAATCAGAATGTACCCGTAGGAAATTAACTCCCATCAAAGTGATGGTGCGTAGTGAGCCAATGTAGGGCAACATTACGCCAAGATCAAAAATACTTTTCCAGTACCCACTCAAATCCGTAGTCATGCTTGCAGTTAAACATTATGCTCAAAGTAATGAGAACATTACTTTAAGTTTTTGAGTCAATAATGGCAATACGTGAAAGGTGAAAACAGGTCGGGGTTCTAATCAGATAATTATTCCACGCGAACACTTTTGTTTTTTCAATGAAGGAAGGTAGAAGCCAATTCTTTTTTTTTAAGTTTGATGTTTTATACTTAATTTTATTCAACGGTGAAGCAGCACCGATACTACGAGACATCGAACCCAGCCCAATGCCGTGCGAGTTTCCCATAAACTTCTGGAGGGGCGTTGCGACGTACGAGGTAGAGGGTCAGTTGATATGCTAGCAGCTTCGCATTCGCTAGGACGGCTTACTGCGTTCACCGCGGTCCATCGCAAGATAAACTGATGTATTGCATCAGTGTCGGTGGACGAGCGCAAACAAGGAGCTTGGCGCTTCATCAAACACGACGTTTCAACAAAAAAAGCAAGAACAAAAAAGCTTGGGTTGTAAGTCACGAGCAAATTAAACCCCAGATAACCACCTAATCTTTCTCGGTAAAAAGGCAAATGTTTTTTTTTTTTTTTTTGGCAGATCGCGTAAGCTGATTATATTTTATAAGTTCATTTTCCTTTTTGTTTTCTAACAGTCAATCTTGTCATTTTCTCGTTGCTTTTTTTTCCCCAATGGCGAAGTTAAAAATTAAAGTAGGTATAAAAGAAGCAAAACATTGTAGCTGTGTCGGTATATTCCCCAGTTTCTCACTCTAGTGTGGGCTAGATAAAAAAAAAAGTTTTGATTTATATAAAAGCAACCAGGTAAAAAGGCTGATAAAGAAAAATATTAAAATTTAGCAACTTTAGTAATATCTAAGATATACGAGATACATTCGTTTTTGTGCCTTCAAAAATCCTAAATTGACATCATATTTAGCCAGCAGAAATCATTCGTTCCAGTCTTATAAAGGAGGAGAATGTGTTGCTGAGGTGCAAGTCCTTAATACGTTGCCCTTGACAACCGAAGGTTTCTCGTCGGCAAAGAATCCAAGACTACCCCGCCCATGCGCCCCTCCAATTGCCGGCACGCTTAGTCACGAAGACAATATCGGATCGCGAAGGCAATAAAAAAAGGCAACAAGAAATCTCCCCCCCCCTCCCCCGAAAAATAAAAGTGAGAATGAGCCCGTTGCCTAGCTGTTAATCAATTATCTAGGAAAGGTTATTTTTTGCAGAGTGAAGAATTTGTGTTTTCGACATCATCTTTCATTTTCGGGCGAGTTTTCTCGTGTGTATGCCAATCAGAGACGTCTACTTTACTTTGGCCCTTAGTTTTATTCCTTTATAATCTCATTATCATAATTATACTAAGCCTTTCCTTTCCCATCATATCCGGCGATCCACAAGGGGTCCGCGAAACGTGAATGGTTACGAACCACTGAGCCAATGGGCCGGATCGTGGAATTATTGCTGTCTCGTGGGCCGGAAAATTTAAATACGACAAAACTAAATAAGTATTACTACTTGAGCATTTAAATGTAAATGAATGAATCTGAGATGGATGAATACATATACTGAATTTTGAAATTAGATATTTAGCTAAGTATTATATTACACAAGAATTTGGAGCATGAAAACTTCCCAGGCATAAATCAAAGCGCATTTGAACTTTAGCATGTGCACACAGGGAAGAGGACTAATGAGAATAAAAGACATAATGCTGACAATATGCCATAGATTAGAAACAGGACACTAATCACTGCGTACATGAGAAGGTAAGAGAATTATAACGTACGTAATTACCTAGAGATGTAAAAAGGGTACTAAGACTGGGAATACAGGTGTGAGAGGAAACACTTTACGATAAGCAGATTTCACACTTTTTTTTTTTTTTGCATTTTCGTTTACGCGGTTGAAAGCTGAAACTACACGCGAATTATTCATTTATACAGAAGAAGTTAATTGATGTACTTATGTCAAATCGCACCCTTGTTAGGCACGATACAATCAATATTTCACTCAATTTTAATCTATTAATCGTTCTGATACTGAAAAAGTAAAAATTTTGATGTAAAAAACAAAAAGAAAGTTGTTTCATAAAATACCGATTTCTATAATCTTTGTGGCTGTTTTTTTTTCAAGAAGCAGCGTTGCAACGCTGCTTCTTTACGCGAGCTTATTTTTTCGACGGTCGTGGCTGCTGGAAGCGGGCCGCGGGTCGGGCTTCATTGGAAGTACCGGGGCCAGCCAAGGGCCGGTCCGAAGACATTCGAGGGCAGGATTTGATTCGTGGGCTGGGGTATTGAGACCCCTGCTATAGACCAATGTCGTCACTGGACGCCCGGGGTTTGCACTAATAGGCACGCCATTCGAGGCCGAATTTGGCTCTCCTCGTCCCTTTGAGGTGCCCTTTTAAAAACCGCCATAACTGAACACACTTTTAGTCCTCTACATTTTATGAACTTTGTACCCACTCCCTTTGTATCACCCCTTGAGCCATGATGGTATTGAAATAAATAAGTAAATAATTAAACTGTCCGGCACTCGTGTCAAACAAACCGTGAATCAAAACCTGGTTGTCATACACGCTGATCATTGTGCCTCGTGAGATTTCCACATTGGGAAATCAGTAAGACCTCACTGCAATGTGACAGTGCCAATCATCTTCCAGCCATCACAGATAGCTGCATACTATATGATGGCAGCACATGTAAGTAATGTGTTGGCTTCCACAGCTTTAGTTTGAAGAGTTCAATGACTGTAATATATTTAAACTATGGGCGTTCTTTGGGGTCAAGTACATCTGAGCATAGTTGCAAGGACATTTATTCTCAGCGACGTTACGTTCGACATCGGACAAAGTAAAGGTTGATTTTCTAAAACAATGTAAGCTCCTCTGCCTGGAATAAAGAACAATACGGTTATTATTTATCATTTTTTTGTAAGTTTGGAATAATTTTCTCAGGACAAGACGTCGTAGCCGTTCTCGGCTAGGACGCAAGTATTCTAGGCTCTGCCGGCGTTGCAGTCCGAGCGATATGCGTGTTACCATACGACGCGCATGCGTGACTTTGCCATCCTCTCCCAGCCATCTCCTTTTATTGTTTTAATTTTTTTCCAAAATACGCCGTGCAAGTTGTCCACTACGCAGTTCAACTAAGAGGAGGCCATCAACCTCTAGCCCGATCTTTTTTAGTAACCGATTTGTAGGAAAACGTAGTGGAGATTTGCGCGATGCTAATGGTAGATTAGCATAACATGAGAGTTCTTCGTGAAATACTTTCAACGCTGATATATTATATTTCATTTTGAAATAGCCTCCCATCGCACAACACGCTTGTTTGAAAGTTCAAGCACCGGAACCGTGTAGTTGACTGAGTTTGAGAGCTGCTTCTCTAAATGCAAGGCCAGCCTGGATTATTTTTATAATATTACGAAGGACATGGGCACACCCTGCTGAACCGCCCACCTTGTAGAAAGTATAATTTGATATTTTTTCCGAAGTTAATTATATTATTAGGTTAAATATGGTCTATAATAGTGGAATGAGCCACAAACGAGCTTAAAAGTTGAATACCATATCATTTTAGATTGTTTAGTGATGATATATCAAATGCTGCACATAAAGGGGAAATTGAAGCTAGGATTAAATAAGCACAGACGTATTTATGGTAAATAGACAAGACCGAACAATATTATTATACACATAATAAACAGAGGACCGAGAAGAGCTGAACATTTATTAATCGACTCGCTGGTTCAGATAGACACAAGGACAAATGCTCTAAACAGTACGCACAAGAAAAAAACGCATTCGCACGGTGACGAAAATTAACCCTTGGAAAACCAAACACAGAAAACAGCAAAAACACTTGCCTATAAACAAAAATCAGGTACCACAAAGTAAGCAGAAAAAATGTAACTAAGTTGGGGCGATAAAAATCAATAACAAAAAACTAGAAGAAAATGGCCTGGAGTGTATCCCGTTAAAGAAAATGAGGTAGTAAAGAAAAATAGGTCAAACTAAAATTTAAAAAAAAAAAAAAACGATAAAAACTCTAAGAATCATATTCCTAACGAGCGTGTTGGTACGATGTACTAGATTACAGAAAGTATAAAACAGAGAGAGGACGAAACACAGACGAGATGAAAGAATGTACTCGTCTGTGTTTCGTCCTCTCTCTGTTTTATACTTTCTGTTATCTAGTCTAAGAATCACTTCGCTTTCCTACAAGGAGATCAGAAAATGCTGGCAAATAAAATTGGCTAACGAAGCTTGGGTAGGTTTTATTTCCCAACAATCTCATACCCAGACATTTCCGTGGGGGAAAAAGCATATTTTAAAACAACGTAATCGTTAAACCTGAAATTAAATCAAAATAAACCAAAACAACAAGTAAAGAAGGTTAATAAACAAAGAAGGTGGTTAGCCTTACACGTGACTAGAACCGGAGATTACGGAAGAGATTAAAAGACTTGTTTTTGACTCTTGTCCTCTTTGACGTCCATCGTCTCCGGTTAGAATCATGTGTATCATGTAAGTGCTGCGCGCCCATAATCCATTCAGCAAAGGAAATTTTGGTTGACATATAAATTGGGCCGGCCCCACCTTTCCACTGATCTAGTGTTCTGTTTGCATTCATGACCGGCTGGTGTTATATCAAATTCGCTCGACGAATGGCCACCTACGAATGTGGCGTTACATTCACTCAGACCTAACCACAGAGATAACGTTGCAAATTACTTCCGATCCTTCTTATGCCGCACAATACCGATAGCTACGTACGAACAAAAATGGCAGAAGCTGTCTTGTTTCCTTTAGTCCCGGGTAACAATAGAAGATAATGGACTTGGATTCAGATGTCATTTACTCTTGTGGAGTTTGTCCGGTAAACTGGGGGCCTTATTGATGTCCAGTATTGAATTTCGTAATCTAGTGATTGAATGATTAGTGCGTTGTGCACCCAACACGTTGCTTTTATATTTCATAGTGTTTGGAACACTGAGCTATCATACGGTGCCATACTCCGTTACAGACGAAATTCGAGCTCAACTGACGTTTCCATCAGATGAAGCGAAATGAAGAGCGTCAAAAGTGCATCGTCACGACGCTCGTCTCTTTTGAGGGGTCAAAACCAAATACTGTAAAACCCTTTATTTTCGCGGCCCCTATTTTTCGCGAATCGGTCACAGATGACATAATCGCGACCACTAAATTTCGCGAATTCTAGACGCCTGCATAGAAAATCTTAAGGACCGAAATTTTCGCGCGCCCTTAAATTTCGCGAATTCTCCAATTCGCGAAATACGCGAAAATTGAGGGCTCCCGAACAATAAGGGTTTTACAGTAAACAAATGAATGCGCCGTGACCCCGCTCTTTTTTCGGGTGTGATTGGTTTATGCACAGATAGCAAGCACGTAAAGACCACGATGGCCACGACTTAGCACTATCGGCACTAACTGATTGGCTCTACCAGATTCTTGTGTCGGCTCTGCTCGTACTTGACGTGAAACAGCATATTTGCCTTTGGTTTGGTCCCCATAATTTAGAATGTTTTTTTTTTTTTTGTGTAACGGTACTTTATTATGATGTTATCAAACCATCAGCTCAAACAATCGTGGCTAATTAGCGACAAGCGTGCGTTATAGGTCGTTAATAAAGCCAAAAGTGTTATGTTATCCAAGAATAATGGCAAGCGGGCTGGTCTTGATTGACTTACCCTATAAATTGTTGTTTGACTTTAAATCTAGCTATTCCATTTTAATCACAACTTTCCGAGGCTATCTTGTGAATAAATTCTCGTTTTTTGTTCCTTGAACGCGACGTGGGAAAAGACGCAGGAAACGCAAAATAACGTGTCTCTAGATACAAGATATTTGAAAGTAAAAATTTCTGAATTTTCTGTAATCTACACAGCCTGTCTTTCAACAACCAGTTTACTGTGCGGTAACAACTTTATCATGCACGCGTAATATACCATGTATATTACTCCTGCCACCCCTGATATACCATGTATATCACGCGTGCCACCCCTTATGTAATACCCCCTGATGGGGGGTCTTTAAGGTAATAAAGTGAAGTGAAGTGAAGTGAAGTGAAAAGTTACTTCACGGAACGGTTGGTACTCCCTATTTTTATAAGGTGCCGGTGCTTACCCGCACAGAGTCTCTTCGAAACTCTTAAGAAATTTCGCGTAGCATTGATGAATGTCGCACACAACGAAAGTACATATTTTTTTAAATAATGTGATTCTGAACGAACTGTGAGGCATAATGCCAATATTGCATTTACTACTAACCCACACTTGCTCTGTTTTCTTATGAACCCCTGTTGTTTCGATAATATTATCTTGGTCTAAGATGGCACGTGAACTCTGAAATGAGCAAGTCGCGAACACTGAAATATATTTAAAGAAGCTGTTATACGTGAATAGCTATAGAAAAACATATTCCCTTAAAGTAAACGTGATAGATTATTGCAAATGTAGCTGTCCGGCAGCCGGGTTCCTGTCGTGTTTGAAACACAATTATCTCATCTGCCTTAAGTAACTGCCGCGTAAGTAAGCACTCGAACAACTTGTAGTCACGAAAAGGATGTCGAAAGAACGAGCTTAGCGCATTCAGTCGACTTTCTTTGCGCGCTTCTGTGAGATGATAGTCTTTGTTGAAGAAAATAAAGTTGTTCTAGTAGCACGCAGTTTACTTGCACGCGTGATACAACACACTGTACGGTGAAAGCAAATACAGCAAATGACGGGAATGTGTAAACTGGAAACCTAAGCCTATATGGTGATATCTTAATTAAGTACTAAAAAAAACGTGACATGAAAGAACCTGGACGGCTTGGGAATCCCATCTAGAAAAATTACTTGTATCAGAAAGTTAATTTTTAATGCGAAAGCATTAACTGTCTCACGGAGCGAGCTGACGTCATCAGTTTGAAGCGCGAAAACGGCTGCTAGTTTCCGCCGCGATCCCAAGAGGAGCGATTCGCCTTTGGTTTTATTTTTGACGATTGGGCTAGTTGGTCATTCATATTAGCGGCACTGTGTATGTCTACCGCCTTCTACTCTGTCCTTGTCCATGCGCTGTTTGTTTTCCGCTAATTTGGTTTCATTGGCTGGCGCGCGTCGACGGGGCTCCCATCGGCCGCTGCGCCATGGTGTGATGATTTGAACGGGACATAGAAAAAAAGGAAGACAACATCGCAGATGTGACAGCTCAGGCAATCCCGTGCAGTGCGGTTTTGGGGTTGGACGCAGAAGGAACGAACGCAGGTCTATACGCCGTGGGCCCCAGCAGCCAAGTAATGTCCCGGACGAATGCCTGAGCCCTCTGGGGGCACCAACCAGGCTTGCCGTGGAACCAGCGCCGGCACCGAACATCGAGCCCTCGCCATCTGGAAAACACCTAGGGCATCCGAGGTTCCGACAACACCAGAAGTGCGGCGGCAAGTGAGCAGAACAACCCAGTCCATTCTTCTTACCAACACACTTGGTCTCCGATATCCTAAAGTGCGCGAGCGTTAGTGCGCAGCAGACTGCAAAGGGAGCGGACGAGCAGCTTGCATGCTTTCGCAGTCAAAACTCATAATAAGTGCTTAGGTGTACCTAGAGCTTTTTTTTGCGTTTGTTACACCCTGTGGCAGTCTGATGCCCGTCAAAAAATTTACACGTAACGATAATTTCAGTATGAATTTTAAACAAAAGGTATATTAGTTTACTTCAAGCTCGGCAGAAACCGGATAATATCACACTTTCTATAATATAACGCAGGCCACAATTATACAGACACCCCCACTGTCGAAATCCGTTCTGTCCCTTGAAGCATAAAAGCCAAGCTTTTTTGAGGGAACACGACCCTCTGACCCACTTTATGTGGGTGAACAATTTCCCACGTTCCGTTTTAGTTAACGCCTACACATGTCGCAGATGATTTGCATCAACGTTACCTGGGGAGCTTCTAGGTCAGAGTTTTCATCGGTATACAAGTAGCGAAGAGGTTCCTACTTGGTTGTGGTATCGTAGGCTGTTAGCTCTGTCGTTCGCTCATAATTTTGATTTTATAAATTTAATCAGTAACGCATTGCACTTGCTAAACTTTTACCTTATACTCCCAGCAGTTTAAGTAAGTTGCGTTGGCTTCTTGTTTCGTATGAATTGATCGCTGAAAATAGAACGGCAACTTTTGTTAGCACGTTATCGGCTATTACGACAACAGACCGTGAATTCTGGTTTACGACATTTGAGTAAACGTGTCTTTAATATTGTTTGAATGTCTGAGTTCAAGGCAGAAAAATATTAGAACTCTCTGAAAGACGAATGAATAAGGTTAAAACGTATACAAAACCCTAGTACGCCAAAAAAGCAGGAGGCCACTCACTCAACACCACCGGTCACAAAGCATAGGTGTAACAATCCGTTAAAATTTTGGCAAATCAACTAAATAGACTAAAAAAATGCAAACAAAATCAGCACGAAAGACTTGTCAGGAACGGAAGACGTTCGTCAGGACAGAGTCCAACCGGACATGTTGTAAAGGTAGTAGGCTGAAGGTCGCCAGTAAGCGATCCACTGGCGCTTTACCCGAATTTTCGGAGCGGATGCTATCGATCGCCGAAGCTCCGGAGAATCGCCGGTGCCTTCCTTTTTTTGAATATCATTTTGAAGGGTAGATTGGAAAGGAAGCCCTGAAGACGAGCTGTTCGGTTCCGTTCTTTGAGCCCCCGAGACAAGAATGCGATCCGCGACCATTCACAATGACCCAGACAACAATGGGTCAAAGCAAGTGGGTTGAGACGAATGCTTGGTAGACCCAGGGATGCAGCCGGTTTCTGAAAAGGGGACGCTATTCTCCCTCTCCTTCATCAATTGAAAGTTTTTCAGGTTTTCTTAATTTTGCTTAATCAAAATGGCTTTTTTTTTGCGGCTGTTTAGGGTGTTGCGTAGCGTTCCTTGTCGTATTTAAATGAGGATGGAGCGGGGTTGAGACTGAAACGAGGTCATCGCACGGAGAGCGATCTCTTTAAATTGCGCCCACCACTATGAAGTTTCTTATGTTTTCAATGGCTAGCTGCTCAACTAAATGCGCGAGCAACTGATGATATAGCAGAAAGATAGGCATGACTTGAAGCGTGCACAAAATGTGAGGTTATAGGCGGCAAACTGAACATTAGTTTATTTCCACACTGAAATTTAACAACCTGGACTGTTTGTCTAGTTTTTATTTTTCCGCAATTTGATAACGCAATCTGATATGCCGGGGGTTGTGATAACGCAATGTGATTTGCCTTTTGCTTGAACGGTACTTTTAAACCGCATTTGGTTTTGCTCGTGTGAATTCTGACAGCGCCTATTTTGTTAAGTTCAGGCTTTTAGTTTTCATTATTACTGTAAAGTGGAACCTTAACATTAGTTTTAAATGCTTATGCTTTTTGTGGACCGCCATACAAAAGTTGTATATATTGAGATTAAAAACAATAATGCAATATTTTGCATGGTTTACTTTGAGAACAACGACGTTAGATATAATTTACACGTCGCGTAAGAATGTTAATAACGTGTGTAGTACAATGGCGATTGCTCCAGAAACCATAAGAGCGAAATGTTTTTCTTACAGTTTTTACAACTGTCTTTTTTTTCATGGTGAATACCGGAATAACATCTGATTTTGTTTCATCTTAGTGATTTATTTTTGTGAAGAACCCGCTGATTGACATTTCGCCTGCGATAACTAAGCGTGCGTGTTATCTTAAAAATGTATTACGCTGCAAAATATTCTTCCCATTAACTCTGGAAACTTTGCAACATATCAATGATGTAGTCTGCACTTCTTTCCACTCTTTCTATAGCTTAATTTTACAATCTTTTATTCAATCTGCTTTCTGAGCCTTTTCCAAAATTATCAATATAAACATCCGGAATTATTAGTCTTTACTGCTCAAATGTTGCAGTCTTCATTTCCAAGGATAATTAGGTTTTCGACATTTTTTCTTTAGCGGTCTACGTGTTGTTTTAGTTTTTTTATATCCGGGCGTTTTGTAATAATTGGAAATTTTAAATTATTAAATGTACTCGCTATAGGTTTTTTAATGAAACATGATTTAAATCAAGAGTACTTCTTTTGACCTTCTAATCATACAAACAAATACGCACCTAAAACACTAAAGGCTTTCTAATATTTTGTGCGTACTTTGCGCTCATTTATGTTACATTCATTGTGAAACACTTTTTCTTTCTTCTATTTATATTTTATCTTAATTGAATTGTTTTCGTTTGTATTTTTAGCATATTTGACAGTATAATTGCAAAATGTTTCTTTATTATTTTGGGTTCACCGTTTTTTATTCAAAATATGGTTAAATTCAATTCACGCAAAGGTGCAAACGAGGTGGATAAGATCACGATAATAATCCCTGGGGAAAAAAAAAACAAGGGGAAAAAACCCGTTTGCTCTACTTACGTCTAACCCCTAGTTAGCCCAGTTGAAAGAGCGCTCTAGTGGAAATGGAGATGTACTTGGATTGATACCAGGATTAGGCAGATTTTTTTAGTCTGGCACCAGTCACCTAGCCGCGCTTGGAGATTTGAGTTTATTCATTGTCCTCCTTGTTCCTTTTCTTCAGAGATTATTATACTTACTGTTGTCCATCTCGTTGATTTTTCATTAATTACATTTCATCATAACCTTAAAGTGCAGGCTGTTCAGCCTTGGCGTTACGCTGGTGGCAGATGTCAAAACCCATTTGCACTCCTGACGTCTAACTCTTGGTTCAATCAGTTGGTAGAGCGCTCCACTAAAATGGAGAGGTCCCTGGTTTGATACCAGGAGCAGGTGGATTTTTTCAGTCGCACACAAAACATCTTGCTGAGTTTAGAGGTTTTATTTGTTCTTTCTCGTCCTTGTTCCCCTTCCGTAGTAACTAGAAACACGAAACAATAAAAAAACGAACAAAACAGCACTAAGTTTTAAGGGCGAGGGCGGTGAATATAAACAAATCGCGACGAATACACATCTAGGCCTGCTTATTTTTTCGTTCCGTGTCTTCAATTACTATGGAGGGTCTTCAACAGTTCGCCCGTCTTTTTACCCTTTGCTTACAAACAACCATGCACGCGCTGATTGTTAAGTCAAGCCATCTACCAGTTAGCAACTTTCAGTTTTAAATACGATCTAGAACGATGTGGAACCGAACCCTTTTCCTTATCCTTATAATGTATTCAACTGCAGTTCTGAGCCTGGCCAGAACTCTTCAACTTTAACGACTGAAGCGGCTCGATTTTCCGATGTATATGAATACCTTCAGCCTCCGTTGTGAGTCGACCTCTCATCTTTAGCACCCCCCCCCCCCCCTTCCCTTCCTTCTCAAACTCATTCGTATTGCGCAGCCAGATCGTAGGACTGAGGGGAAACCCAGAACCCGTTTGAATTACTCAGTCAGATATACGATTCCTTCAGTGCATGCGAACACTCGTTAGACGTATCCGTCAACCAACCCGCAGTGGAGGAGAGGGTATGAGAAGGAGAAACGCAGATTGGTTCCCGCGTGTGTATAAGTGATTCGGAAGGCGTCAGGTGCGCTGGGGTCCTAACCTTGCCCTCCGGCCTCGTCCGGAGAAACAGCTGTTACTAGCCTAGACGGAAAGAAGGGGTTTAAAAGGGTGAGAAGGATTATGAGAAAGAAAGAACGTTTCCATCTGCGGCTAAAGAATGATGAGAGAGAGGAACTGAGTTAAAGTGAGGGAGTGAAGGAGAAATAGAGTGGAATGCTTAGAAGTGAAGAGAGGAGGTGGACGAGGGAGAGAGTTGAAGACGACCGCATTTCGCGTTGTTAGCGCTCTTTTAACCTTGTCTCGAGACCTTGTGCGTTATTAATAAAATGGTAATGGACTAGTACGAAACCGCCAAAAATGAGGGAATAAAAATCTTCCAGACACGTGAATATTGCGAGTGGACGCCCGAGACTGTGTATGCGGTTGGCTTGTGTCGCAACATAGACGTTCAATGCAATTCTTCGGTAAGTGACATTTGTCATCGCTGTGCATTTTTGTTACTCTACTAAACACCTCGCGGACGCAACGTTTGTTTTCGTTTGCATTAGTGCAAATGTTTAGTTTACGTTTAGTGTATGCGCAAGTACAGAGGCGGCGGAGGTCTTTCACTTCGCTTCGGACACAGGCTGTGCATTGGTTGAGATATGGTGCCTGTGCGTTTGTCGCACTAGTCTCAATTTATTGTTTAGCATCTGGAAACCGAGACGTTGTGCTTCAGTGGAAAAAAACATTGCCCAAAAGGAGGTCTGGTGGGGAAGTAAAGTCATGAGTTATGTAAATTGAAGATTCTCATTTTTGTGTTGCGAAGGATGCACCAATCTATTTTACCATGCAATCCGGGTCTACATTAATTTTGCTCTTTTGAGGTCAAAGTAATACAAAGCAAAGGTGTCTAACTTGTATTTTCAAAAATGTTCTCAATAAAAAGAAAAGTGTATGTATACGATGAATTTTTATGAGTCTACTTCTGCCTTTCAATCTAAATGCAACTTTCTTAAAATTGTAACAATTGAGTTGTAATGAGCAAAAGTTTGGAAAAAAATTATGTAATTATTTCTTCTTCAACTTCTATTCGTCTAATATATTTTTACTTGTTTTTGTTTTATTGGGTTGGGACAATGAAGGTAAGGGATTTCCCCACGTTGTACTTGGTCTATATATTAGAATGTCGCCTCGAAGCGGCGTAAGCGCAGCGCCGGGAAGGGGGGGGGGGGGGGGAGGGGGGGGAGGGTGTTAACACGCGTCCAGGTAAAAGCGTCGCTGTTCAATAAAGCGCCATTCGTCGCCAAGCGGCGAATGACATTATAGAGAACGCGTCCATGAAACATCCATGGAACGTACGTGTATAGCGCCAACGAAACATGTTTTCACGAGATACCGGGAGAATAAGAATGTCAGTATTGTACCGGCAGTTGTCACATGATTTCATACAGCTAATGGCGAATATCAGTAGAATTTTTGAAAAACATTCTCCCGGATGTGACTGCCTATACAATTTCGAACTTTTCTTTTTTTTTTTTTTTTTTGCTGTTGGCAGAATGGACACTGCCTATTTTTTACGCGTATGGTGTTGCGTTTAGTTTCCGAAGGCGTCTAGCTTTATTTTTTTATGTTTGAACATCGAACCATAACATTTGGATGGAATTAACACTTCCAGAGCGGAGTGCTGCACGCGTGAGCATTTTATAGATTGGAAGATTTTAACAAACCTCTGGATATTCTGTAACTGATTTTATGTCTTGTTGCCCAAAACAAATACTTCGACAGCAAAACATAAATCCCAATACACCTTATATTTAATGCAGAATGTCCTCCATGCTTCCCTCCCGATCTAGTCCCTTACAAATAGGTTTGAGATTTCCGCGTGCGAAAAGTTCTGTCTGCAGCTTGCTTGACTCTCACGCCGCTGGCTGGAGTTGAATCCCCGCCAGCGCTTGTCCTTCTTATCTTTCTTTTGTTTGCATCACTGCAATGTTCCAGATGACTCAAGAATCATGTTGTTCGTTCGAGTTGGGAAACACCTATACTCGTTTTCACCTCTAAAACAATAGTCTGTTCTACGCTTCGTTCATACGCCGCACGAATAGCTTCATGAGATTTGGTTGTCGAAGTAAGGAGCGATGATTATCACATTTGAAGTGTGTACTTGTTGATAAGAGCACATCTGTCTAATATAAGATGTGCCTACATATATTTTTAATCTCTACATAAAGTGGGAAATAGTTACACTAAGCGAGAAGCCCGTTGTTTTTTTTTTTTACTACGGTTCTTGGGGTAAAAACGGGTATAGATACCCACGCGCTTTCAAGAGGAGCTTTGCATTCTGCTTGAAACACGTGTACTTCCGTCCCCGTTGAACTGTGTACGGCCCTTATTAGTCTCTGTTTCTACGCACTAATTCGCAGCATTAAACATTCATTTTAGGTTTTATTATTCAAGTTCGTGTCTTTTATTTGTGACATAATTTAAAATTAATGCCCGCTTACTTCCAATGAAAAGGGGATAACAACGCAGTAAAAATGCAGAAAAATTGTATTTATGATCTAGTTAAGTCTATTAGAAACATACACTGAACATAAACATCAAGCACAAAACTGGCAAGCGTTTAACAACGAGCTGATCTTTTAAAGTATTTTTGGACGCGTGTGGCTTGTCCTTGTTATTGCCAAATGACCATTCATTATCACTCATATTTTTGTTTATTTATTATTACGCAGATAAACAAAAACAAATATTTAAACACCGTCGCTAACAGTAATCATCATATGATCAATTATGCCATATAAGATTTGATGTTTAGCTAAATATTTGAACCCCCAAATAGTATTAGTATTTTTTCAGGAGTGTTTAGAGCTCTGTCCTGTAAAAAAAACAAAATTACCTAAAACATTTGAAATATGTTCTACATTTTCAGGTCTCCTCTTTTGAACAAACACTTTGATACAAATTCCGAAGGCAATCAAAGCTTCGACAAATAACTAAAATTACCTTTTTAAATGTTAGCGCAGTGTCTTTATGTGGTTCCACAGGAAGCTCCTTTACAAACACACGTGTATATATCATATTGCGCCTAAAAGATGGAATCCCATCTGAAAATGGGGGGCTTGTGATTTTAGCTTTACCATGTATTACAAAAAAGAAAAGGCAGGCAATGCGTGTCTGGGTTTTGTTTGTTTCAGCAGCTTCTTCATTGCGACACCTGTAGCTATTCATTAGCAGAACTTCACATCCGTCGGATCGGAACTAGAATCCATGATTCATTGTTTAGTTTAGCCTCAGGCTACCTTCGAATTGGTGCTGTATCTTGTTTTCCTCTGGTGTAACTTTCTTAGTTTTTTTTTCTAACTCCTTTAGCCTCAGAGACACGAACATTTACACTTGTAGCTCACGTTTGGTTTTTATTAGCTGCCGGCCGCTTTTTTGTATTGGATCATCGCCACCCTCTGAGAAACTGAACCCATGTAGCATGCCAGAGCAATGCATTACTTCGCACATATTAGGAAATGCAAGGGAATATATGAAACAGCGCGCAAGAAAAACAAGATGGGAGAGAAGACGGACAGAAAACGAGCGCTCGTCCTTTGTACTTATTCTCAGCCGGCATCGTTGTTTTGCGCGCTGTGACGTATATCGTTTAAACAAGAGCAAACTCGCCCACATCGCCACTTTTATAAATGCTATGAACCTAACTTGGGCGTAATACGGTTTTGCTACAAGGCGTTAGCTAGTATCAGAGTTTTTTCTGTGAAAATATGTTTTTGTGTTTTTTTGGGGGGCTTGCCGCTTAAACGCAAATGTGCCAGACCTTTGTAAAACAAATGTAAAAATTAACCAAAGAATTAGCAGTAAACCTAAATCGTGCACACGTTTGGATATTTAGGTCCGAATTCGCCACACCAGAACCAAACAGTCAGAGGCGAAACCTAAACTTTGGAGAGAAAGGCTGCTGGACTAGTTTGTTCATCTTAGTTAAGCATATAAAATGGCACAAAAAAGGCAAGGAGGCGATGTAAAAGTGACAAGCGCTTTTCCTCTTTACTTCGCGCCCCTGTCTTTATTTTACGCAATTTTATATGTTTAACCTACCTTCTCCAACAGCTACCAGCAGTGAAGCCAAAGCTTGGCACTTGTTTGGCGAATTAGAGGCCAAGGTATCCGGAATCTGGCCGAAAAACGTCAACTTGGGCTCCGCCTCTGCTTTTTTAGTTTTTTGAAGCTCTAAATTTACGCACAAAAACACATTTTTGCCACAAAAACTGTGCCAGCTGACAGGTATTTTCCTCGAACAAAAGTGTGAGTTTCAATTCCAGAGTCTTGCCAGAGTTTAGGAGACGGTGGCTGGTAACTGGATTGACATCAAAGGAATCGATTTAATTACGCTCCAGAATTACATCATTTTCTTGTGTCATTTTTACTCCAACGTCTGGCGTTTTTTCTACTTTTTGTCGCGAGCGTCATGAGTTTTGTGTTTTCTTTATTCTGATTTCCTTAGCAAACCCCTTGCGTATATAAGAAAGCTGATTTAATATTTGTTCCTGGAGAATATAAAATGCACAGCTATATTGCATTTTAATCAGCAAGAAACACATCGCGCACAAATGTGTCTGATATTGCTATTTAACAATTTCCCTTAGGAACATTGACAGATACCCTAAAAAATCCCCTCCTTAATGGTAGTATCGAAAATAACATTTTTGTTTCGGCGATGTTACATTGTACTACTTTCTTGATATTTTGTTCATTGTTTTAATGATAACTTTTACTTTAGACAAATGTCTCTTCTCCAGTGCGTCCGTATTTCCTATACTTTGTGGTGAAATTTTGCATTTGATTCTTCCCATAATACGACTTGAGTACATCCTGAATTGTTTTGAGTGGAAACACCACATCGATGATGCCGAACCCGGTGTATCGGCAAACCTAGAAACTCTACATTTTGTTACTGATATCAATGCGGATTTGTTTTGTTCTCACAAATAGTCGTTGCGTTCCCAACTACCGTAATGAAAGTGTAGTGAAAACAAAGTAAATACTCACGAAGAACAAGGAACAATCGCGTATAAATCAACTCCCCTGATGACAATGACTTTACATTGTTGACTAACGGTCTGATTGACCGTAAACTAGTATGAATAAGTGAAAGTCAGTGAGGGTAAGTCGACAGCCCCGTTACATTTCCCTTCGCACGTCTGAACCTGACCTGGAAATATTAGTGGCCAGGAGATTTGCAGCGCTGCTGAGGAATAGGTATGTACTTTTAAAATGAGAGTCTTAGAAGAACTGAATATTTCATGTTCTTTCAAACCAATCTCCAACACGTGTACAGCTAGGTGCTACGAGGTGGAACCCAAAAACCTCTATATCCTTAAACCGCGCACGATTTCGAACTCGCATTTTATTGACCCCGGCTCTGCATTTTCAAAAGAAGAAGCTTTTTATTTTTGCTTTTTTTCGGTGGGGCGATCCGGGATCGTATTCTCTTCGCTCGCAATCGAGAGACCTCTTTCTTTTGTGGTTTCCTATGCGAAAACTCAGGGTCACTGATGTTTTCTTTTTTTTTTATCTCTTTTTTACAAACGAGAATCAAGTATTCTATGAAGTGCTTTATCCATTTTCAGAGCTAGAAGTAGTTGAGATAAAAAAGTAAACACGCACAAACTCACAAAACACTGAAAACATGGTAACAGATTAAACAAAAATAAATTACATTGGAATTGTTTTCCCCCCTTTCCAGCAGAATGGCTATAATACAAGCAAATTCGGAGCTTACAAAAAAAGTCAAAAAAAAAAAAGTACCATAAAACAGTCAACCCAAGAAAAGCCTTTCCGAAGAGTAAAATAAAAAAAAATCTATCTGTAGTTTTCTCATCAGAATATTTTATCTCATACCAGATATTTCAAAACATGTGTTTTTTCTCTTCCTTTTTATTTCTTGTTCACAATAGACTTTTTCAGTTTTATTTTCTTGCTTTTATATTTGTGTCATGTCTCATACTCGACTGGAGGCGAGGGTTTTATTTCTGCCCTGTGCCAGGATAAGCGACGTTATATTTTCGACCATTGACGTCTTCATCCTATCTCACAATGAGGGTGCACCAAACGGAGGGTGACCAGTCGCATTTATAAAAATAAATCACCTTAACGATCTCATTAAATTGTAGCAACGGCCTACTGTGCGATTCCCTTGTACGTATTTCCGCTTTCAATAGGCTTTGTGGGTTTGCTCCATCTGGCGCTCTGGGTGAAGCCAGCAAAAGCAGTAATTTTTCAGCTGTCTTCATATCCCAAGACCTTTTTGGCTTCACCCACTTTCTTGGCTTTGAACCTAAAAGATACGAAGAAAACACAGGAGGTTTTGTATATGGACGGTGGATGAACGGTACAAATATTTTTTCCCTGTTTGTATGTAACTTGGGTGGTTGCCAATTTTCTGGCATCTGGTAGTTCAGCGACATGTTTTTTCTTTGTCTACACACATAGTTTAAATACGATGATTAATCATAGTTACATATGAAAATTACGGCAAAAAGTTATAAACTACAAAAAAAAAATGTCAGTGAGGAAGGAAACACGTACGCTTGTAATTATATCCGTGATGAGGGCGCGTTATTTTAGAGCCAGACAAAAATACATTTCCTGAAGTCTTGCCTGATATCACTGATCATCAACTGAACGGTTTTGGGGAGGGTATAGTAATTTCGGACTTATCTTTGTTTCTCGATATTTTTTTATTAATTATTCAACTTCGGCGAATCACTCTATTATAGTGTACATCGAATGGATTAGGATTTCATTTTTTATTGTTTTATGAAGTATATTTTAATAAATTCGTTGCATCAGCTCTATTACCATTTGGTCCTGCCCTTTTGTCGTATAAAAAATAGACCCCTTCCAAAATGCTGCTCTGTGTTGGCAACTGTGGATTCCTTGCATAATGACGGACTAAAATCTTGAAGCTACAGCGCACTGGAAAAAACACACCTCCAGAAAATGCGATGTGCGCAGTGACATTCCACTTGCGATACGGTTTGATTGGCTCTTTCACTCGCAGAGTTGGCCGCGCTTCGACGTTAGCTATCTTATGAAATGTCTTCCACTTTTCTCGATGCAGATGTTCCGCCATTGTGCAGTGGTTCCGCCATTGTGCAGTGGTTCCGACCTTCAAATAATGGGCACCTGACTTTCTAAATGGGTCTATATCATGACCTGCAGTGTTGAGCCAGGCGAGCCATCACTGAAGTGATAACAGTCAAACGAACGAGTGTATCCTGACAAGGCGCTAGATGACTACGTATTGATGATCTGAAACGAAACTTGCAACATGTCAAGAAAGTTTGTCTTATTGCCTTCTTTCGAGCGTTAACCAAACTTTTATTTCCTGTTTGATTCGAGCAACCTGGAAACATGACTCTCACAGAAAAGATTTCAACTAATACTCAAACTAGTTAATTCCGTACATTATAATCAAGGCAGTTTAGTTTTTCAAGATATCGAGAAATAAAAGGTTATTTTGATAACATGCTTGTAAATGTATAAACATATGCACTGCGAAAACCGGCCTAACTATAAAGAAAGTTAAAATGAGTGCGGTGGAGTTTTTAAACTACCAGAGAAGCGCCTACGCTTGAATCTCGAATCGTCGTCTCAAGAGCTTCCACGCCGACCTTGGGGCGCGTTTTAGTTAATTTAAATTTTTGTTTTTGCTATCAAAAACATGCAGTTTTTTTAATAGAAAATAAAGGAAACAAGTTAAAGGTGCTACGAAGAAATCGGCAAAAATCGAGCCAACCTGGAAATAAAAATGAAAAGAGCTGCGGTGAAATCGAACATTATCTATGCACACAAAAAAAGTATACGAAACATTCCTGGTTGATTTTCGCTCTCAAAATTGATGCGATCAATCCAGCAATGACAAACAGTATATCGCTTTATAAATATTGCGAATCCCCCTAGTCTTTCATTAGTGCTTCGTAATAAAATTGTACTCTTGTCTTTGGGAGCCTACTTCTATGCGCAGCAATAGCAAACGTCACAATCCAGTAATATATTCGCGTGTTAATTCTAAAATACTTATGATTGAATGTTGTCCTGTACTGTCCTTCCTTTTTTTTGTCTTCAGACCTCATATTTTATGGTGCTAAACTAACTAGGCCTCCGAACTATTTTGTTCTTTTATATTATTTTATTTTATTGAAGGTTGAGTCGAGTGAGCGCTGAAGGAAGAAAAACAAAATAAAGTCGAACTTTTAAAATACATATGGTTACTTTAAATTGTGCAAAACTTAACGAAGCCACCTCATAAACGTCCACTTTCTGCTTGCAATTCACTCAATATAGGTGAGGGAGATTATATTTTCAATGGCATGAACTATTTCAGAATACTGATTTTAATTGCGTTCCTTCTTCTCTTGTGTAGGTGTGTACGACCGTGCGTACGTAATTGTTTTCACGTGCGTTCAACTGTGTTAATATCTACACGTGCCCTAGCCTATGCTCAGAGTACATGTCTCGTCATTTCGCGCCGCGTGTGGGTTTCTTCCTTTGCTGAGGATGCGCCTCTTTCCTCCGTCATCGCTCGTAATTCATCACAGAAGCAAATCAGAAACCGTTTGGAGTCTGTTTCGAAAGACGCCGCTAAGAGGTTGGAGTTCCTTGCAAAACAGAACAAGTTGAAACAGAACAGAATGTTCTGTTTCAACGCTTCGGAAAGGCGCGGTGGCATGGAACAAATTGCGTCGGACGTTAGTTCTGGAGGCACTTTGTACAAGGCTCCTTTGTTTGTTCTCTGGCACGATGTTGGACGCGGCAAACGGATTTCTTTGTTCGGTTAGCTGGCAGCGAAAATGGCGACTCTTATAGTTGGTTGACTCTGGCTCCGTGTCTTACGGTACCAAGAGTTGGCGAAAAAGATAAACAGGGCAAAATACTTGCGATCATGGGAGTTGCTTTGTCGCTGTTCACTGATAACCTCACAAGTAAAGAAGCTTGTACGAGGAGATCTCTAGTTCGCTCGCCTGGTATTATTCTTATTTTTTCTTCGCATCCTCATTCTGCGTGTGAGTCGGACATGTTTCTTGTTATGAGTCAATATATGTCGCTGCTCTGCTTCGCAATAATGTCGGCTGCACTTTGCCTGTAGGACAAGCTGGTTATCGATTTCAGAAAGCGAAAAAACGGCAGAATAAGGCAGCTGAAGGCATGAAAGCTTTCGCACGAGCAGAATGTAACCTTCGCAAAATATGTAGCATTAAACACACAAACAAACAAAAAATACGAAAATATGTTTCATTGATTTGTGGCCAAATATAGCGTGCGAACCGTGAAGCTTATGGAAGTAAGTATACGTTCCCGGGCTTTCAGCCTAAGAAAATTCTTTCGATTTGTTTCATTCATTTATGTATTGATTGACTAATGGTTACTTTCGAACCTGCAAGTTTATTGTACATAGCTGCTTTTTAATTTGTGTTATCATTTGTTATCTGTAAGTATGAAGCTGTTTCTTTGGCGTTGATCTGAAGGCCACGTTTCTCTTTGTGTCTTCCGAAACGTATCACCGCACATCAGCGCATAGTTAAACTGTTATCAGCAGGAAGATAAATACGCTATACTTTGGACGGCGAAAGATTTCTTCAAAGCTTAAGCGAGGGATCGTAGAAACGAAAAACCTTATTTCGAATTGCTGTACTGAGCTTGATACGAAATATTAGCCTTTATCTTTTCAGCTAAAAGTTGCATCATGTTTCTTTTAATATGTTACGGTTGATATATAGCCCCAAATTATATTATACGATTAATTTGTTCTGAAACACACGTATACATAAATGTGTCGATGTAACGAGCGCCAGCCAAATTGTGTACGCGAGCTTATTAATAAATTTATGTTTTTAACGCACCTGGTCTTTGTGGCGTACGTAAATGCAGAGCCCCTTGGCATCACCTGCAATTGACATTAAACTGGGTATAATATTTTCAAGCGCACTATATTGTGAAGAGTCGTCTATACTATAGTATACCAATGTATAAGAAGAGCGAGATCTAGAGAAGACGGAACCGTGTTTTTCGGCCAGTGTAAATAAACTATGCATCGGAGAAAGCTCGAACTCCGTGAGAATGTGACTCTAGCTGACAGGGTAAAACGCGACAGTTTGAAAGCATGACCTTACCTGTATCAGGAGATAATCGATAAAAACATAATCTCGTAATGAGCCGACGTCCACCTAAGCCATATGTCGTCAAAACGAGAGATGACACTGTAGGCACCTGTGGCATCTCTTTCTGTAAAAAACAACCTTGTCAGCAATGAATGAAACAGTATTACCTTTTTTCCTGGAAACTGTTTCCTACTAATATAAATTCTATATGCGTCCACAACGTCAATTTGTGTTTTGAAACAGGTAACCTCATTCTTTTAAAAGTTTCTCATTCTATCTCAACCGATAGCGCCATATTTTGATGGCGGTTAAGCTTTCTGCGATGCGTAGTTTATTTACCCGGACCGAAAAACACGGTTCTCATTTCTTGGGAACTACCTGTATAATGCTTATGCTCGTTTCTTTCTTGCCAATGAAATTGCACTAATAATAGGCCGTTATACCATCTAAGACTTCGAAAGGGCATAGCCAGTGGATATACAAATATAATTTCAAGAAACATCAATCAATAATTCAATATCCAATTTTCTTTTATCTGAAAAAAAACAACAACTATGTTTAAACTCTAGTAGAAAATACACACACCCCTTGCATCAGGAGCGTAAATGACGTGGTATGTGCACACCGTTTTACCCAACCAACAACGCCTCGTTCGAGCGAACGAACGTTTGTTATTGCCTTGGAAACAAGCTGAAAGTAAAAAAAAAAGAAAGGCGTTCGCGAATCTCGCGTTTAACACGGCGTTCTTTGCACAACACTTTGGCAGGACTGGGCTTGTCCGGGTTTCTTGCTGGCAGAGGCTGACAGCTCAAGCCTACCCTAACTTGTTCTACACAGCTTAGCGATCTCCCAATTAATTTCGGACGCTTTCGCTCTCTTATTTAATTGGCTCTTGGGACCGCGTGTTTAAACATATACAACTTTTTGGTAAGTGCAAGTTTGTTTAGAGAGTGCGTGATTAAATATATGGCTTTCGATTAAACATTAGGGCTTCATAAATACGCAAGTCTAGACGGAAGCGTGTTTTCACCTAACTTCGCTAAATTGACGTTCCCTGATGACGCTCTCTGATGTGAAATTCCCTGATGAAATTCGACGTTCACTCATTAGAGTGTGAAGACCTGTAATCGAGGAAAGTGGGTTTGTTTACTTTTGGGTGACATACAATACGACGTAAATGTGTAATCAATATAAAATTCATACATCTTAAATCCAATATAAGGTTGTTTTATTTAAGTGGTGATATTATGAACAGTAGATCAACCGCATTGCAGACGCCAGACGCAGTCGACGCTGCCCGATGGTGTAACCAAAGAGCCAGCGTCAAAAACACACCATCACAATGTTCGTCTTGTTTCTGTACATTGTCTATCACGGCTTAATGAATACTATACAAAAAAAAGCCCAGTGACTTGTGGTTTTGACACTGCTTGAGGGGTCCCATTATCTTGTGACATTTAATTCATCTAGACTTAAACTGAAACGAAGTATAGTAAATGCTTTTTTTATTTTGTAAGTCCTAAATATTTGTGAGATATATTATGGCTTGGTACCTATTACGTACACAAGAAGACGTAAATGTTCTCGTCAAGTACATAGCAATCAAGCAAAAGGTATGTAAGAAAACGTAACAAAACTTTCCTTTCGAACAGAGGCTTGTGAGTGGGTGATTTTAATCTGAAAACATTGTAACAAAAGTGTAAGGGGAAATGTACAGTCTATAGGAGCATCTAACAGAAACAATAGGCGTGCACTGTAAGAATGAGTGAAGGGCACGTGATGGCTCCTACTTTGTCGCATTCATAATCTTGCGTATCGCAGCCTCGTACATGTGCTCATGCTAACAACTTATAGCTTGGTTCACATTTACCGGGAGCGTTAGCTCATGGCTATCCTGCCAGTCTAAGTTGTTCCTAACGTAAAACTAAGCAGTGCAACAGACTGCTTTAGGGTTATACAAAATTACAGGAAGACGCTTAAGCTACGCCTTCAAGAGGGAAACGCGATCCCTAAGCATATAAACCCTCGCTCGTTCCTCAGCAGCGCAAACGTGTCTGCGTGGACGACATTCTTAAAACAGCTGATTGTTTACCGACCGCAAATCCTGTTTTTTTGCACGTCATTCCTAGCGGGTGTCAAGATGTGAAATGCCTGGCTTCTGGCCTTGGCTGTTCTGGCGTAAATTCTTATCTCTTTTAATGACTTTTATTTTCTTGCAAGTAATGAAGTAAATAGAAGGGGAAGCAGTTTAATTACTCATATGTTCTCTAATGGGATATTTCGCCGGAGAAGACGCTGTTGTTGAGACACTACAAGCACGAGCAGGAATGTCGCGCACAACAATCAGAACGTGAAGTTATTTTCACCATTTTGATTTGTAAAAACGTTAGTGTTTTCTTTTTTTTTTTGACGCCACGGCGCAATGAAATCGGTGTGTCACAAAGAAAACACGCATAAATTTGGGCTTGCTTAGCATTTTTTTTATAATATTGTTCGGTTGACCGTCACCAATAAAGTTCTGCAGAATTACTTCATTACTGCATTCCGCCGACTATACGTCTTTGCAACCGGTTATTATTTTTGTTCGCAAGTAGAAACAAAAGGACTCTGCATAGTGCGAAATAGAGAATTGTGTTATGAGAAACAATATGGCGATGAGTGCTTCGTTGGGTGTAATTTATTGATAATTATGCCGCGCCTGTTAATATAATAAAAGTACTGAAAAAAGTGTGTGCTTTGATGAACTACGAAGCAATTTTAATGCGAGGCAGGTGAAAGAAAAGCAGCTTTCGATAAATGTGGCTCATCATATTCTTTAAGCTATCTATTGAAAGTTAGTCAATAGGCTATCAAATGCCTTTGTCTTGAAATTTTATATTCAAATGCAAAACTAAAAACAAAAATTAAATTTTGGTGAATATTGTTACAATACTGTTTATATTTTATACCTTCACCTTTAAAAAGACCTATATTTTAATAAGACTGCCGATAAATTACATGCATAAAACACACAGCAGGATTGTACCAAGTTTCCTCAAAAGCGTAGTCGTAACTTTAAAATGTTTCACACAGAATAGCCAAAAAATTCAGCAAAATTCTTATTTTATTGGACGGTCAAAAAGCCTGCATTTATAATAAAATTTTGCAGTGAAAGTTTGGCGAGTGGCTGGTTTTTAACGAAACTACACGCGTACAGAGGTGTGCAATGTGCGTTTGAAGTGATTATACCGGCTTCACCTCAAGAACCGTAGTAAAAAAAGCTCGAATCCACGCGGAACACGACTAATTTTTTTATTTATGTGCAGAACTAAAATATACGTATGTAGGTGCATTTTAGATAAGATATAGCTTATCTTATCAAGACGTACACCGACAACCATATCATGCGCAAGAAATACTTCGCGCGGCGTATGAAGAATGCGCTGAATTTTAATTTTTAGGTGAAAACGTGTATAAGCGGTTATCATATAATATTTGGATTAAAAGCAACAGGTTTTTTTAAGCATATACTCCTGTCTTCATGACTTAGTTAAAGCCATTATTATCTTCATCCTTCTATAATTTAGGTACCTATGATACCATGCAATTTGAGCATCTATCTTCCCCCCCCCCCCAAATTTCATAATTGTGGGGCCTTTGAACATGTTAAAATAGTAAGTTATATTTTTTTTCTGCTGGCTTCGACCTCATTATTTATGACAGCATAAATGTACAGTCGCACATCGGTGATATAGTTGGGGCCCAAGAGTCAATAATATCAATTTAAAAAATAAGTATTAATCACTGTTTTTTTCTTTTATTCAGACACTTATAGCTCAACGAGATATTACATAATGTGATGTAGAGGGGAGAAAGAAAGTTGGGAGTAAAAGCAGAAATGTTTATCCAAAATATCAGC
This sequence comes from Ixodes scapularis, assembly GCF_016920785.2. Classification (NCBI taxonomy): domain Eukaryota; kingdom Metazoa; phylum Arthropoda; class Arachnida; order Ixodida; family Ixodidae; genus Ixodes; species Ixodes scapularis. The sequence goes on along the minus strand of NW_024609837.1, from coordinate 19,147,406 downwards.
ATCATTATCATCATCATCATGAGCTAATATTTGTGATCATAAACAGCGAGATTGTCTTTATTTTGATGCACAGAAAATATTGCCCTTTTGAGATGTCCATGTCCCCTCAATGATGCGTTATAGTGTACTCTATATGGGTCATGACAACTGGCAAAGCCTACTCTCAGACGGGCACTTTAAAGCAGTTTATTCGGAACTCCGTTAAAGTGACCGTCTGCCAGGGGTATGAGATGGTGTCAAGTAACAAACGTAACAGCAATAAAACTAGAACATGTCTAACAAATGTCAATTCGTTATACGTGTTCTAGCTTCAGTGAATAGTTAAATATTACTCAAAAAATACCTAAAGTGTTGAGCGTCTGAGTTGAAGACGTTAGGTAATTGTTCTGCGCAATGTATTACAGAAATGTTGTGCGCTGTTCGTAGGACTGGTTAGGTTATTTTTTAACTTTGTTCGTCAACTAAGAAAGTGAGAGTCACCTTTAATATTACTTGCGGCAAACAAATGCAGACAGCTTACGTGAGGATCGAACAATCAATTTAATATGCAGGCACTTGTGTTAAAAAATGTATCACGCTGAACTTTCGAGTTTAGTGAAGGGCAACCTCATCGGTGTGAAAGTCTTGCATAATCACAATAAAATCATAATAAACAGTGAGGCCAATGTAGCGGTCATACACAATTAAAAGCGTGTCTGCATATTTTCAGTTTTAACGTGGTTTGTAAAACCAATACCGTTCCAAACGCTTTAAAATGAACTTAAGTTGATACGTATCAAAGAAAAATATAAAATCTGACGATGAGAATTCACACGTAATCCTGGAAATGACACCTAGCATCAGGAAACCAGCATTCATAATGCAGGAAACATTTTCATTAATGAACATAATGTGGGTCAATATACTCCTAAATTTTTTTAGCACTAAACCGTACCCAGAGGCAAATTGTCAAGAAAGTAAATAAAGCTTACAATTTGTATTTTTTTGAAAAAGACAAAACTAAGATTTTATTGGGTTTTTCTTTTTAAAACTGCGGTAGCACCAATTATGAACTGAATTATAATTATCCATCAGCCGTAGACTGGCAAAATGTCTGAATGTATGAACTGCAATATGCCTGGGCGGGTACAAGAACTGAGAACATTTATGAAGATATTAGATAGGTCCCAATATCCGAAGAAATGTATTTCTTTCTGTCAAATAATTTAAATATAATGTAAAAAGCTGGATATTCGTTCCATATTACCTTAATGCCGAAGAATTTAATGATTAACTAGGTCAAAATCCTTCGATATATCAAATTACATGGCGTTAAATGCACGCGATGAATGACTATCGGCGACACGACATAAAAAAAAGGATACCAGTTTGGTCTTTACAGCCTACGAGTGAATATTCAAGATGTGACATGCTGATTTAACATTAAAAAATTGTGATATGGGCTTAATCAGAAGGATTTTATATATTTCTGCAAATGCATAAATCAGGGACATCGGTCTGCACATTTTACATCATCGGTCTTGCCTCCTTTGTGAATGGGCACTATGACTGTATTTTTCAAAGCTAGAAAAGGTGTATTATATTACCTCCAAGTTGCTTTAAAACTTGGCATCGTTTTGAAATCTCAAATTGTATTGCAGATGTGAAAGCTCGAAATATTTTGAAAAAACATCAATATACTCTAAACTTATACAGCTACTTGGAAAATTGAGGTTCTCTTTGTACGTACTTCCTATGACAGTTTCTTAACTTTATTTAATATTCGTTATGAATTTTAATCCTCTTTCCGTCCACACCTTGTTGCCCTGTATTAGTGGCCTCAAACTCATTTGAGTTTAAGGACACTGCTTTATGCTTTTTGTAAACTCACGCTTTCGCCACTGCCAACTTTATAATTTATTTGTTGATACGATTACTTTGAATTCTGCCCTGTCGTCATAACAATAATCTTGTGAGACTGCCCCGCCAAAGTTTTGTCATTGTAATAGAACAAGAGAGCAAGCGCACTCTCCAAGCTCAACATGTCTCTAAAAACAATTAGTTGATTTGACAGCTCTTGCTTTTCTGGCGATTTATATTACAACACTCTGAACAAATATATATATATATATATATATATATATATATATATATATATATATATATATATATATATATATATATATATATATATATATATATATATATACTTTTTTTTGTTGAGATATTTGTTTTTTGAAGGCGAGCATCCCGAGCTTGTAGCTTTATCATTGGCTGTTGCTCCTGCTGATAGGGAACTCGATGATTGTTGTGCATTACAAAAAGAGGGGAAGCAAAACATAAAACAAAAGAAAGCGCAAATGAACACCAATAACTATGAACTACGTGAATATTTAAAAGACCAATTAACGGCAAAGCGTGTTGGCAAAATTGACTGACAACAGAAAAAATAATACAAACTCGGGACGTCGTTCCTCTTCCCGAGTTTGTTTTATTATTTCTCGAGTCAGAGGTTGAAAGTGCAGAGTTACTTTTCGAGCGAAAATAAATCGGCGAGATGGGATCACGAGACCGCGTGTTAGTTCTAACGCTGGAGGCATGGGAACCGGGACTAGTAACCGGTTGCCTGCGGGCCGCATTCGGTCCGCTGGCAGCGTGTTTGAAGTACCCCTGCCCCATAACAATAAAGCGTTCGTTTAAACTTCAAGGGATGGCGACAATTGCTTTCTAGGTTTTCTACCTGGGACTATAAACACAAACTCATATATTACGTCAAATTACAGAAAGCCTCGCCGCCCATATTTCGCGTGGCATAATATAGACCGATCTAGGGCTTGCGATTTTGTTGGCTAAGGTACGTTATTCTCCATTACACCAAGTGTCTCTCACACACTTGGTGTAATGTAGTGACGCAGAAAGCAAAAGTTATTGACAAAAATGGTCTCACGGCTCTCACGGTTCACCTAAAATATTTAAGGGTATGAAGATGGGATATTCGTCGAACCCTCCTGGCACATCCACTAGCTTGATCACATTTTTTTTTGAGTCTAAGAAAAGACCTGGCTTCAGTTTAGAGCTTCCCGTGAGCGTAAATGAATAAAAAAAGTGGGCATGTTGCCAAAAAATAACCATACATTTTTGTTGGAGTTGTAAAGCGTTCGACGAGCAGTTCGGTACCTTTTTTATAAGATAACGGAAATGTCTGTAGTAATTGGCCCCCTGCAAACGGTAGCTGGAAATCTAACCTGCATTTACTTAATTATCTCACATGTTTGGAAATCCAGACGAAAATAATCGACCAAATAAAAATGCATGTTATGGAAGTAACAAAAAATTGAGCTTAAAGCCGAGGGGCACAAGTGCAGTGCGAACTAAAATATTTACACTCCATTAAAAATAGAGATAATTATATTCACTTTCTTTCAACCTGTTTTAGAAAAGCAGAAAAGATAAATGGTACAGTGTACTATCGTTAATTCAAACTCTTAATTCAAACTTGCGTAAAATTCAAACTAACACACAGGTCCCATCCTATGCGTCTCTACTTTATACTTTAGTTTATTGAACTTTGCTTTATTCAAACATATTTTTGTCCCACTCGAGTTAGAACTAACGGGGTTCGACTGTATTTCATTATATGACATAAATCCCCAAAGCACCAGTGTTAGTCTATTGTGAAATTTTGAAAAATAATAACTGCACTGGAGTGGATTTACTATCTACTTAAAGAACACAAAACTAAAAACGTTCTAGGAGCAACCGTTCGACAACCCATATTTATTCCCTACAGTATTTAAAAAAAAACCTAACCCAAGGGCAAACTATATTGTGACAAACACGTGCTTCGATTATCTGCAATGGCTGTGGAATTGCATTTGTGCTAATATTTATTCAATACGCCCTTTTTATTTTGCACACAATGATTTACATGGACCCGTGCACTGACATTATAGTGAAGTTAGTAGCATTCTGATGAGATACTAAGCTCTCCTGAATTCCGTCAGTGTAAATAAAAATTCCTAGAAAATTGGTTTCAGCAATGTTTACACTCAGTTACAAAAGGTTTTCAATTCACATCGCAATTACCTATTCCACAAATAACATTACAATTTGTAATCGAAATGCAAAATAACTTTCCCCTTAAAATCGACGACTTCAAATAAAAAAACAAAACATGCATGGTGTCATTCTTTATAAACTATAGGTGAAATCTTACAAATTTGATCGCAATTCAAATCAACAAAAAAAAGTTACAAGCGAACAGACTTAAAATAATTACGTTCCATAGGTCATATTGTGCAAGGCGCATAACGTGCCAAATCTGTTGAAGAGGGTAATTGCATTTTGCATTGCGAGAACATGCATATACACGGGGGCTGTGACCGAGATATCGAATAAAAGAATAAAAAAACGCTATTTGAGACGCATGTATATCGATGATAATTACACATGCACATGTCCAATTTCTGTACCGTTAGCCGATATCATCGAGGAGGAGAACCCAGCCGTCCAGCCCTAAACGAAGTCGCAGCAATCTCGATTGTAATCACGTTCTTTTCTGGCGAGGTTTTATCAACGACCACTCTTCGATGAGTGCCAGCGCCTCCGAGCACCTACCCTTTGCGTAAATATCTCTCATTTGTCGATGGCTCGTTGCATACGCACGTACTCAAAAACGAGCGAATAGAACCCGGTTAATACTTTCACGTTTTAGATACGTGATTTGTAAGTGGTATGAATGGAACCATTATGCAATCGACAAATCGGTAACTCGCCTTGATGATTGCTACCGGAGATCCACTTAGATGACAACCGCAGAAGTCGCTATGTGCGGTACTGAAGTTAGCAATTGTCTTGATTTATTCTTGAATCTTAAAACTTTTTTTGTGTGGTTACACTGAGTAATTGCATAAAGTGCGTTTGGGTATAGCTGTACTGGCTCTTATTAAAAAAATATATTCAGAGATGTTTTTTTTTTAAATTATACACACAGACCGTGATTACGGCAATGCTTGTTTCCCTGGTAAGAAGATGTCGCAGATAATTTCATATTTTACAGCTTCTCAAATGTGTGCCTAAAAAACGACCAGCTTGGACATTATCTACAAAATGGCATCGCGGTTTGAGGCGTATACTGTATAGTTAGAAAAAGCAGAAATTAGACTGCAAGTGGTAATTGTTATTTTACTAAACAGTGTAGAGGAGCATAAAGTTGACAACGGTCCTTGTGTTATAGCTAGGTGAATCAGACACAGTACGCGTGGACGTAAAAATTAAATCACCGAATGAAATAAGCCCATAAGAGTAGAAAATTTTTTTTATTACAAGCAAAAAGAAAGGAGGGAGGTTGGAGAACGGGGAGATTAGCATAACCAATAACGCGAGCATCAATGGTAAAATTTACGCATTGTCGTGTGCGGATTATGTATTTCCATGTAACATCATGCAATGCCGCCAACCATCACTTAGTTGTTTTCATTAAATGTATTAACTTATTAGATTATTTATATTTACTTGCATGCCAGTGATATTTTTATGTGTTATCCAGATACCCTGTTTCAGTCTCGATATGCTGTTTTTTTAACACTGAAAATGGCGTTAGGTCGAGTTAAATCATTTTGATTTCAATGTACATGCTGCGAGTCGGTTTTATCAAAATAAACAAGGAAGTGCCCCAAAAAACTAGTTCTCAATTTGAAGACAACGCAGTAAGTACAAATATAAGGCAAAGTGAGAGCAGTGAATTTCACGGATGTATAATTAAAAGCATTGTACCCACGGGAGAAGCGCTTTGCCGACAGCCGGCCGTCAAGTTTTTTGTGCAAGCGACCGTTCGAATTACACGTCTCACTTTTATTTTATGTTTTTCTGTGGCAGTAACCATTTCTTTTTGTCTCGCAGGGTACCGAAGAGTTCTTCTTTCAAAGTGCACTATTTCTGGCACAGAATGCGTGCACAAAGGGTTTTTGTTATTAATGGAGGCCCGCAAACATGGTTGCAAACGGTGGCTGATATTAAGCAAACCACTCTGCACTCTGGTGTTTTTGTTATTGTCATTTTGTTAAATAAGAGCAGGTATTTAAAGACAGCACAGTTGAAGTCCTTTCACTTTTGCTTTCTAAACATCTCTTGATTACATAATTTTGTTTTTAATTCAACGACAAACGAAAATTTTGACAGACAATACAAATTAATATAAAGGTATTAGTTTTCCTGTAAACATTTGGCAGATTTTAAGTCTTCAAACGGTTTCCACGTTGAGAAATATTAGCAGGTAGGTTAATTAAAAGATCACAATAAAAAAAGAACTTACGTTGATATGATTTAATTTTTAGCTAGGGTTACTTGGAACTCTACTTGTCGTTGTAATTCCCTTGATAATTCTGCCAACAAAATAAAGGGAAAAAAGTAAAGCATAAAATTATCATAAAAACAAAGCCACACTTCTCCTCAATTTTCAGAAATTCTCTCTTAATTAAAATTCCATTCGTCCTTTCTGAGCTGCAAATGAAAGCAGAGACACTAAAAAAGGCCCTAAACATAACTGCTCTCTGCAAAGGTGTAGATTCCGCAAAAAGGAAATTGCGCACTTTTCCTTAAGTGCTAGAATGTCTTATCTCCTTGACGACAATCAAGTGGCCACGTGCGAACTTGGAAATACTATATCGGTGACAGGTCTTTTATTGCCGTCACCGCCGCCGAAAATTAAATTATTCTCGCTAGAATAAATCAAACATTGAAAGCTTGAGCTAAGCTCCAACGCTAAAGTGAGCTCAACTGCACTCAGATAGAACCTCGCCACATTAGTTTGCCATAACTCCTGCTACTTTGTTAAATGATGGTCGCTTTATGTATCATATATTGTCATTTGCCACTCCGACATATCTATTTTTCCACATAATGTCACAGGTTTCAGGTTTTATGTGGCGTCCCCACGTATACCCGCTTTCCGTCTGTCTAAATTCAACACGCCGTGGGCTTGGGTGCTTCAAATGCAAAATAGTTTTTGACATAACAAAGGAATTTGGATTTTAACCGGTTCGTGGTTCTAAGGGCGACGATTAGTTTACGTTCTGCACTAACGTGAGAAATTCTGCTACGCAGTATTTAGAACCTCATAGAAGGAGGGAGTTCTCTAGATGAATCTTAAAGTAACACCAATAGTTCGTTCGTTCAGTCGTTCATTCGTTCATTCGTTCGTTCATTCATTCATTCATTCATTCATTCATTCATTCATTCATTCATTCATTCATTCATTCATTCACTTTGTGTGATCATAAACAGCAGATGCCTTCGCAATGATGCACGAACAGTGTGATTACAAATTAGTCAAAAGAAACTTAAATGCTACAACATTCGATATAAAACGTTACTGTCTGCTGCACCGATGATGTTATAGAGGAGTTGCACGCGGGTCAGGGTGCTCATAAATATAGATTTATTAACAAAAAAAAATGGGAGACACGCGCCAAATTGACTTGGAACGTGAACATGACTAGGCGACAACAGACGTGGCACCGTATTGAGGGGTCCTTCATAAAGAAGGCCCTGGAGGAGCGAACAAATTAGTAATTGTATTAGGGGAAAAACATTTTAAAATATTGATTGTCGAGATATTTCAATTTATTAAGGGTAGAAGAGCGTTTGTAAGCTAGTTACGGCAGTGTCTTTTAAATTTTTAAAGTGAAAAACGCAGAGTGCAATGTAGCCGCTGAAAGAAAACAAAGATAATTTGCTCAATACTTTGAATTTTTAAAGGGCGGCAGAGGCAAGAAGGAGTCTTAAACTCTTGGTGTTTGTGTCCTCCTTTCAAAACCCCAGCCACGGGTGAATGCCAAACACTTAAGGTATTCGTGACTCCAGCGACCTATAGGGGACTCCTATATCAGAAAAATATGGCGCTCTAAAACAGGTCGTGCCGTTTCATGTGCCAGATAAGCGCACAACGCTGGGACATCAGCGAGAAAACACTGGACTCAAAAAGGTTTGCCTCGATTTTTTTCCTCTACCTTTCATACCGGCGGCGATCTGTTGGCGTCAGCGAGAGTACAGAGGCTTGGCTTACTTCGAGAAAGCGATGAAAGGTTCGGCTACTGTCCTTCCACGGTGGTGATGAACGTTGATAAACGCGGAATGTCTCGTACACACCGTTACGTATGTTGCGTTCAGAGCAACCTGGGGAACAGGCTGAGACTACTGTCACGACAAACTCACCAAGACAACTGTTTCATCGCTCATACCATCGACAACATGTAATCATAGAAGCAACAAGATACGAGCAGAAATCGCGAAAGAATTTGTTTCGGCTAGTTCAGTGTTTTCCCGCTAGGTGCCTTTCGTTTCGATGGAGTCGCGATTAATGTAGTCTGCTCAACTTTACCAAATAGAACAACTTAAAGAAATTATTTTTATTTCTTGTTTCTTATTTTTGTCCTTTTTTACATTTGTCCAGCTGACTTTAATTTTCAGAGGTTTGACGCCATTTTTCATACTGTAATAGTAAAGCACGTGTTAAAGTAGACAACAATAATAATAATTTTATTGCAAATGAACAAAAAATATGTTAAGTCAGACCTGCCTAAGCCAGATTAGGCTTGACTGGCAGTGTCTTACAATCAGTGAAACCAGCCGTTTGAAAAGGGAAACATGCAAAAATAAAATCCACACGTAGAAATTAGAATAACAAAAGCAAACTAGTAAGCACTTTACGAACTAAAATTTCTCAGGGCTTTTTTGAGCTTGTATTTTGTTCTTAAATTTAGTATGCTAGAAAGTAGTTTGTTCATAAATGCTGGTACATTGTAACTACGAGCTCTTTTTTCAAATATTGTCGAACATCGAGGTGTCCGGTAACGCTCTTTGGGCCTAAGAATACGAAAAGCTACATCTATAACTTTAAATTGACTACCCCAACAAATGCTTATGAACAGCAGCCTCCATCAATAGCGAGTTAAAATAACACGAATGTGGTGCTTTAAACACGTCAATGTCCTTACCAAGCCATAAATCATAGAATATGGTTTTTAACAAAAACAAACAAAAAAAAAACGCAGAATCGGATTAATTCTAATTTGCCAACGCAGACCACAATGACCATGCACGGTAATACCGCAATGGAGAACACTGTACACTAGAGCATGTACAAGCATATTTCGAACGGATTGTGGCACATAATATCTCGTGTTGTGTAGCAAACAAGACACTGCACGAATTTTTTTACGCACATGAGCAAGATCAGTGTTCCAGGTTAGATCACTGTCAAAAAATAGGCCAACATATTTTAACATATTTTACAGAAGATGTATGCTGTATAGGCTCACACGCACATGATAGGCATCTAGACGTATGTAACCGTAGAGAGGAGGTCAGATTAACTTTTTTTAAAAGGCTGTGGAAACATATTAGCTGGGTTTTGGATGCATTAAGTTTAATTAAATTAGCTTCAAACCAGTCCATAGTCTTAATTGCCGCTGTTTGAAAAGAAGAAAGGGCATTGGACGCTCTGGATAAAAAAACGGTGTCGTCAGCATATTGAAATACTGAAATTGGTACCCCCATGAAGAGGTCATTAACATAAAGATTTTATAACAGTGGACTTAAGACCGAGCCCTGTGAGACACCAGCTTTCATTGAAAAGAATCCGCTTTGATACCCTCCAAATGAAACACGCTGACGCCTATCCTGTAGAAAGTTTTCCAGTAAATGTAGAAAAGAGCCTCGAAAGCCTAACTTTGAAAGCTTTGTTAACAAAATGTTGTGGCTAAGACTGCCAAATGCCTTCTGGACATCAAGGATCAGTGCGCAGGCGACTGTATTCCGTTCAAAAGATAAATTTAGAATGTCAGAAAAGTCCTCAAAGAGCATTTGAGTACCTCGGCCTTGTGTGAATCCGCACTGATAAGCAGGTAGTAAACTGTGTTTTCTAAAAAGCTATTTATAGCTTTACACAAATGTTTTTTTCAGTATTTTAGCAAAGCAAGACATAATGGAAATAGGTCGATAATTTTCTACGTTATTTGGCGCGCCTTCCTTGAATAATAGAATCACCAAAGCTTTCAACGGCTTAGATATCTGCGTTAATGAACAACAGACAAAATAATGGTCACCAAGTTTAGCTTCAAAAATTGCAGATTGGATTACTACGTTCTGAGCTCGTACGTTTTGTATGAAGAATGTTTGATACTACCAATGGGCCAGATATAAATTCCTCCCCTGTCGTATCCTGAATTTTTGCTTTTAAGTCCCATTTACACTGAACTTAAAGATAGTCTGCGACTATGGTCACTGTGAAACAAAGTATATCAATATTAATATCGCCATTTACGTATACAAGCTCTTGAGACGAAAGTGAAGACAAAGCTAAAACAAAACCGGCCAGAAAACAACGTGCATTACATCACGAAGGACGATAGGTTGAGAAAAACACCAGGGAAAACAAAGGAGTGCTTAAGTGCAGCATAACTACTTCTGCCTGTTGGAATGAAAATTTTAACTCGGTCACCGACCAAATATTTTTTATGAACACAGCCGCACCCCCTCCTCTCCCTATTCGACGAGTATAAGGAAACACCTGATAGCCAGGTATTTTATACTTAGTGAAACTGCACGAAGAAATGTTAATCTCGGTCAGTACAAAAGCATCAAAACAAGAGCAAAAAGGGGAGATTGATGCGAGATAATGGTCCCAGTATTTCCGAATGCTTCGGATATTAAGATGAGTAATACAACAAGTATTACTTTTGATAGTTTTTCTTTTGTTGTTTAATCTGGTTCCAAGCCATTTTGAGAGTTTTATCGCGTGCAGTCGTCGTCACAATGCTCTAACTTTTGAAGAAAAGGACAAAAGATGAAGAATATTTTTTTAAAGATCTAAGCTCATGAGCGGCAAGGTCTAATATTAACGGCGTAATATGTTTGCTAAAACTTCACTTGCTTGGAAACTAAAGGCAACTATATTTTTCTTTTTTTTGTGGGGGGGGGGGAGCATATATTTATGTTTGCAGTTATTAGAAACATTTATTAATACAATACTGCCAGCATGACAGAGAAGGAACTCGCTTCGTTGTACTTCTAGAAGATTCGAGTTTAATCTTACCCCGAGTGTAAACTATAAGAAGGCGAGAATGACCTTACCCAGTCCATCCCCCCCCCCCCCCCCCCCCTCAGTCTTGCCCTACTTTACTCCCAAACATTCTAGGTCGAATGTTCGGGATGTCTGGTATAGTAAGCAAGGAGTCCAGCGTGGATTTTCCGACTCACTTTTGCTCCAGTCAGGTGTTACGCCGACGCCGCGTCGTTTCGCGGCTGCAGTCTCGACGCTCATTCTTTATTTTGTTTCTTGCACAAGGTTGCCCATTAAAACTTTATTTTCAGTTTACGCTCGTCGATCTTTTTTGATCCGCGACAATATAAAAAAAAGAGATCTAACCTCGAGGTTGTGGTGTTCTTCTCAAGGTATATTTAATTTTCATAGAGTCCAGTTTAAAGTGTCGGCAGCTCACTAAGTCAGAAAGCGGGCTGCAGGATAGAAAAACTGTATAATTTGAGTAGTATATAAAGACAAATAACACCGCCCCCCCCCCCCCCCTCCCTTGCGGATTGTAAATTGTCTGGCTTGTGTTTTGTCGAGCCTGTGCAACAGAAGAACGCTGTTAGCTGAAGAAATTTCGTTGAAAAGACTGAACCTCACAATAAAGGGTCGTATTTACGCTTGTACTTTGTCCGAGTGTAACTTTTGATATTGCCGCGCGCGCAGCTGCCCAAGTAGGCAGCGCGCGCGTGGCCTAACGGTTATCGCGCTTGCCTTACACGCAGAACGCCAGGGTTCGATTCCTGGCCGCGGCTACACATTTTTGTTGACACTGTAATGTGATGTTCTGGTGAATTCGAGAACCGTCTTGGCTGATTCGAGGTTAGAATGTTCTACGCGCCGAACCTTCTAGGCCAAACGATCCAGAAACCCACGAGGGTACATAAGGGATTCCGCAAGGCGAGCGGAGTCAGTTTCGCACCAGCGTTCGACTCTGCTGCTACGCCGACTTCGACGCCCGCGAAGCTCTGTTATTATCTTTTGTACCCGTTTATTTTTGGTACAAGTTCGCCACATCAAACATTTCTTTCTTTCTGTGTATTTATTGTTCTTTTGGCCACCACCCGTGACAATATAAATATAAATATCATTTGTGCAGTTATCGTCGTATATATATGATCGGGTGAACTTTCGTCAAAAGTGAACCTTAGTGAATTAATTTATTTCGCATAACAAATCCTACACAGTAAAATAAGACAAGAATCACCTACATGGTTACCGCTACTTAAGTGCGTTGTTTCTGCGGCCTGGTCACAAAACGTCTAATGGATCCAAGCGAAATATCGGGGACCCAGACAGGAGGACTCGCGGGGGAGCTCAATGAGTGCGACATCGGACTTGCCTTCTCTGTCCTTCTTCACGCGTAGCTATGGGGCTGAGATTAATGTAGGCTGGATTGTTTCGCCAGTGTAACTGGCCGCTCTTGGGGCAAGAAACCGTCCAGGACTAAAGAAGTGTAAAATAGAAGCTGTAAAGCCTGCTAGAACGTGCTACAGCTTTTCGTTCGAGCATTGCTGCCAAGCAACAACGCAAAAGGTCTGGAAGAAAGCAGGTAGTTCGTTCATGCGGAAAATAGCGGAAGCGAACAAAATGGAAACGAAAACGAATTCGGAATCACTACGAGTGCCAGGTTTGGATTACTTTTCGCTTTTTTATATTTCAACATAATTTCTTTCACACGTGGCTTGTTTCCTGCTTAGATAGAAAACATGCGACGTTCTTTAGTGTCCCGTTGGATCTTTTTCTGCATCTTTTTCTGAAACCCTTGATTTTGAAATACAAGAAGTCTGGCAATTAAGAAATAATGCGGTTTATTGCCCTTCTCAAAAAATATCAGAAACCTCGTGTTGTCTCTGCCTCGTTCTTTGAAACTGCGGTATCTTTTTTTTTTTTCTTATGCGCTTAACAAAGTTAATTTTTCTGATATACGAACATGCAATATTTTATCTTAATATAATATACTTCGAAAGCAAATATTTTTGTAATTGCCACTGCCGAGATGCCTAGGTGCTAATGCAACTCAGCTTAAGATTGTTAGAAAATACCCCAAATACTCTGAGCAGATATTTTCTGTTAATCTTGCTCTTTTATGAAGGAAAGAACCTAAATACATCACTTTGCTTAAAGGTTATTTCGTTCAAGTATTGTTTCGTTTATTATTCTTGTTTTTTCAGTATTCTAAAAGATCAGGGCACCAACAAAACGTAAAAAATTAACTCCGTCATAAATTCCAATCAATATTTTACAACAGAATTCATTGAAACCCATATTTTGATGCGAAGTGCAAAATAGAGTAGTATACTGGAAAAATAGGTTTCTTATGGCTGAACGCTATGCATGTTTTAATAAAACTACGGTTAAAGTACAACTCTATGGCTTATGTTCTTGATGTATAAGTCTGAAGTGCTTTTCTCCTTAAAACCTTGAAACCTTTTGAATCTGAACATATCTAGTGGCCCGAGAGATTTCCAAGCCGTAAAAATTTGTAATTATATTCACTTTTTATGAACTGAGACATATTAAGTTTAATTAAGATATTTAACAAATGTTGTACTGCGTAATACCATGAATCACTTAAGGAGGGTATCCAAGTTCAAAGCTGCCAGCACCAAAAGACTGCAGGACTCGAAATTTGTTAGAATGTCAGTCTGGTACAAAAACAAAAAAGTACTTTAAAATTGTATATTCAATGTCTCCTTTATATACTACAAAATGCCCTCATTGTCGACGAAACAATAACTGTCGACCATCATGCCAAAAAAAAAATGACTACGCGTTCCCTCGTATCCGGTCCTTTCCAGTATATTCTCTCACCAGTTTTCCTGCACAATCAACCTTATTTCTGTAAAGCTGCAAAAAGCACGCCAGGAGGTTTTAATGGTCAACTTCGAAAAACTTTACCGTACCCGAGCGAATATTTCGTTACATACAAACTGCCTCATGTGTCATGGAAGGTTCCTTCGCAGAAGCCGGATTTGTCGCCCAGCTTTCTCCGCGTACCATGAAATGCCCTCGGTAGGAGCTTCTATCAAAGTATTCATTTATTTCTGAGTTTACAAAGCCTCCTTACACCACTGTTGGCGTGGTTGTTTCTTTGCATCAGGTTTTCGGATGCCCCGAAGTGCTCTTTCGTTTTTGAAAATTTTGCTTCCAGGTAAATGTGAATGTCAAGGGACTCTCCAGAGTCTAAAAATGTTCCATGTCTGGCGGGATAGTGCGATATTCTTCTAAGAGATAGCGGTTATTGCCAAAGATTTCGCTCCGGATTCTGTTTGTGTTTTGTGCACGTACGTCCTAGCCTGCTAAAATCAGCGGTAAACTGTCTCCCCTTAACATATCGATAATCATGACTTCACCATAGTGATGTCAAGGTGCCAGGTTAGGTTATGTCACAGGATATCACAATTTTAGTCCTAAAATGAGCGAGAGGTAATTGCACTAAATTTAGACGGGACAGTGCAACAGTGTACAGCGTCACGGCTGTCAGCACAGTTCATTTGCAGAACATGGCAACGAACTGGAATTGTTGCGAAAGTAAAGCTGTCCCTACCAAGTATTCAAACAGCGAACCGAGTTCCCATTTGGTATGCAATATTACGAAGCATGTGTGACGTGAGAGCGTTTCGCCATATAGTAGTAGTACACGAGGAAATACCCAGCGTCCGATGAGCAGGGAGAGAACGCAATAGCTCGACGCCTAGCCACTCCAGCAGCCGTAACTCGCAGTCAGTATGCGACTTTCCGTAATATAATTAAATTATATCTATCGTTTTAGAACGCCTCTGGCCTTTGCATTCTAGTCAATCTATATGGCTGTTTAAAAAACCTACTCTGCCAAAGGGTAGGCACTTTCATAAAGTACCGCGTAGGCGTATTTAAATAAAAGCTAAAGAACCATTGAATTAAAAAAAAAGCTGTAAAGGTCTTAATATAGGCACGATGAACACGATGCGTCTTAACATTTTTGTTTGTCTTATTAGTAGGGAAGTCGCAATCGACAATTAAATATGCGAGGGTCTTTGCGGTGTGCCGAGAGTAGGAGAGCGCAAGAGCCGAGGGAAGGACAAGCAAAGGTGACGTAATCGGCGGAGTCAGCCAAGCCTTGCTCGCCACTAAGCTGGCTCGGGGTTGCCATTGATGACGCCACGACGCTTCGGATAAATAGCAGACGGGAGAGACCCTCGCCGCATGTCCTGTAGCAATAGCTGCATTTATTTTTTTAAGATGACTACGGCTTATATTTACTCCTGCATAAGTTAAGTGCGATAACTGAATTCATGAGACAAAAAAGTATAGAAGTTCGCTCCTCACTTAGGTTTCATGAACATGCCTTGATAGTTTTATTTGGCGGAAAATGGAGGCAGGTTGCATAGAAAATACAATGTTCTTGTTTTCAAAGGCATTTAGAAACAGGCGGTACATGTATTTTTTTTATTTTATAATTACATGCGCCTTCAGCGTTAAACGATAAGTTAGTAGCGATTGAGATCGGATTAATGTATTTAGCTCTTTTTGTTGATAGCTAGATTTTTTCTTCGAAACTTCAATCCCTGGCAAAACAAGTAAATGAAAATATTTAAGGCTAACTCATACAAAATATGTAATATAGTTTAACTGATCAAAAGAAAATATTGCATATATAAATCAGCTGTAGCACAGAATAAAACTTAGGTTTACCTATTTTGCCTCACTGAACTTTTAAATCAAAAACATTTGAAATTTAACAAAATTCGCTTTTTAGACTTTTTCAAATGAGTGGCCGAGAATTCATTATGGAATGTGGATATACCCTGAAGTTTCCTTTCCCGCACAATAAACAGAAAGACAAACTCGGGGAAGGGACGCTAAAGCTTTCCGTTTATAAAATTATGAATTCCAACAACTCGCTTCAAGATAATTCCTGGCAGCAACCAGAAAGCGCTTACACGCCCGTTCCGAGGCCATCATCGAGCCAACGCTCCTGTGAGCGCTTCAAAAAACAGTTAATGAGTTCGAAGGGGCTCAGTCACCCTCACCCCAATCTCTCCATCACTGTCAAGTTCTTGTTCCCTCGAGGGTCTCGCGAGATTCTCGCGAGACACTCGCGCGTGACCCGGTATCTCCTTCGCTTCCTCATTTACGAGCCATTAGCGTGTTCCCGAATTCTGGGGCAAGGGGCACCTAAGGAGTGTCGCTCATTCGTTGTACACACTTGACCGCGTCGTCTCATCTTCGTTTCCAAAATTTCTTGCTTTTTCCTAATATTGCGTTCTGAATTGAATATTGAGAATGTCTCCTTGTGTGCTGAACGGGAGACTCAAATGTTCATAATCTACAGTCACCTAACGAGAAATAAACACACAACTAAAACATTAATGCGCTTGTTTTCCTCGCATCAGTTCTAACCAAAATAGTTGTAGATGCATATACCAAAATAAGAAAGAATAAAATGCTGTGAGCGCCATTTCAAGGATATTTTTTGTATAATTTAACTGAAAGGGCTATGCTGCATTTGCAAAATATTAGTGCCCTTTTTTTACACCCAGTCGCGCAGTAAGATATATTTAAAACGATTGACGTACGTTTAGGTTCTAAGTGAGATTTTAATTTTTTTAGTCATTTGGACGGAGAAAGCGACAACAATGGGATCACCATGGCACAGAAAACTTAAGAAAAAGTAGATTGTGCGGCAATCATGTTGGCATCTGAAGTATCGAGCGCACAGAGGGTAGCAAAGGCGTCTGTTTTATTAATTTTGCTTGGTGAATGTTTTACTAACAAAAAGCGGCTCTAGGGGGAACGAGGATTTTTTTCCCAATAAGAAGACATTTAAATTCCGGCAGCTGCATTTTTCACGCGCTTTTCGGTTTAGTATCTGTCTCTCGGCGACTCCTAGGAGACAGCATCCAACGAGAAGAAGGAACTCCTCGTGTTTCTTTTTTGAGATGGAGTCGAGGTTAAATGATTTTCGGCAACCAGTCCTATATTACTTTGCTTTTTTTTTACGATTTTACTGGCTTTATTTCAACCCCAAGGTTGAGAATTATTTTTTATTCTGTTTATTTTTTGTTATCCTAAAAAAACATGAAACGGCGACAAGCACAATGGGGTAAAATGGCAAGCCAAATCGGATCGTTTTTGTTTAGCATACGTCGAGAGATCTTCAGGCGTTCCTTGTCTGTTATGTTTTTTTTTTTTTTTTTCGTTTTTGCTATTTCTTATTTGTACCCCATCCCGGGCGTGTTAGCGCCCGGGGGTGTTAGCGCCCATCCCGGGCGTGTTTGATGGAAACCAGTGAGGTGACTTTGACTCTCTCGAAAGGCTATCTCGAACTGACGCATTGCAATCCTCCGCTTGACATGTTGGGTTCCTCTGCCTTTATAAAGGCTTGTCAAGTAACGTGTTTTTATGTTTTATTTCAGGCACAGCAGATCTATAAGAATGCAAGTCAAATTTCTGTTCTAATTTCAATCAAGTAAGCTGGTGTATTACATGTTTGATGCAAAAAAAAACACATAAAATTTAATAAAAATAAATAAAATTAAACTGGCGGCTTGTAAAAGATTTACCTAGCTAGGTTATTAACCTTCAGTCATCTCCCTTTAATAATAATGTAAGACCTGACACTGTGGCGAAATGCGGAATATTTCAAGTCGTACAAAAACAAAATAACAGAAAAACATCTCAACCTGTCTACAGACTATCTCTTCCTTTATCACCTCCCAGCTGAGCTGCCAACGGCCATGATTGTACGTGAAAGTTATAACCGAATGAATATTCGTGTTTTAAAAGATGCTTCTTTTCAATTAGAATGCATAGAAATAGAAAATTTGAAATATTGAGCTCAGTCTAAATATGCTCAATGTCCCACATCGTATTCTTTTCCTAATTAGGAAACATGAGAATTGAGTAGGAACGAGTGATTAGCAGAGAAAAGACATTTGCATAAAAGAAATTATCTCATATGTTATCATCGTGGTCAGAATTATTGAAGATTTGTATATTTTCTTTTGACCAACACTTTAAGTAATGATATTTTAAACATTTTTCTGTGAATGTAGTCTCGTTCAAGATTTCATAAGGTACTCACAACTTAATATTTCCTAAGGCAAATATGAATACATAGGGACGTGCGCACACACACACACACACACACCCACACACACACACACGCGCGCGCGCGTATATATATATACAGGGTGTTTCAGAAAACGCAGGCCAAATCGCTCCTGCGAAAACTACTCATCGCAACAAACAACGGCTTTTGTCGTTTTGGTCCTGGGCCAGGGGCCCATCTAGAAAAATTATTAAAGTCCGGAACAATTAAGTTGTTGATTATTTTTGCGTAATTGACTTTTTTAATATTGTGTTTAAGGGAATGGTTTCAATTATAAAATTGCTCAGCATCGTCGAAACACTAAATCAACAAATTGCAGAACGATAGAAGGCACGCGAAGCATGTTACGGCTTTCTGAAAAACTGAACAAATTCGACGGGTTTTTAAGTTTCGGTTTGTTACGGAGCGCATTTCCGCCCCGGCGGCACCGCGCCCCGTGGAAAGATAGTGCAACCAGCCTCTGCTGCGTCGTGCGATGACGGCGCAGCAGAGGTTGGTTGCACCATCTCTCCACGGGGCGCGGTGCCGCCGGGGCTGAGATGCGCTCTGATAGCAAACCGAAACTTAAAAACCCGTCGATTTTGTGCGGTTTTTCAGAAAGCCGTAAAATGCTTTGCGTGCCTTCTATCGTTCTGCAATTTGTTGGTTTAGTGTGTTTCGACAATGCTGAGCAATTTTCTAATTTAAACCATGCCCTTAAACACAATATTAAAAAAGCTAATTACGCAAAAATAATTAACAGCTTAATTATCCCGGACTTTAATCATTTTCCTGAATGGGCCCCTGGCCCAGGCCTAAAACGACACAACCCTTTTTTCGTTGCGATGAATAGTTTTTGCAGGAGGGATTTGGCCTGAGTTCTTTGAAACACCCTGTATATATATATAACAATGATGTAAATGTTCGTGCATTTTAATGAAGGTTTTTCTAAGTAACACAATGACTACAATCTAATCAGTTCAAAGTAATGCTATATTCTTTCGTCGCAGCCAGGAGTTTTTATACATCTTAGCGGATTGTTCGCAAGTGCTTTTATTCGCATTTCTCATTGTTCACTGTGAAGTTTTTATTAAATATTACAGTATTTATCTTATTTTGATATAAATTTACTACGTTTCTTTTTATCACACCTAATGTATTTTCTAGAAGTGAACTACGTAGTGAATATAACACGGCAGACTTGGTTTATAATGGAGCGCTGCATCACATTACTCACTCAGTGTGTATACATATGATCGCGATAAAATCCCCAACGTATTTGTTTCGAATGACTACAGCATTCCTTATATTTATCTCAAAAACCGCTACTCTCTTTCGAGGTTGCTAACATTAATTTTCATGCTCCGGTTTGTATTCATAGTTTGTTTAATCTCGAAGATAAGTATAGAGTAAGCGTGATTCCTTGTTATAAAGCAATAGCAACTTGTGTACTCAAGCCATGGATGTGGTGCGCCTTGACTCTAAATATATTATTTGGTTCTTAAGCGAAATGAGCAACCAATGGTACATACAGGACACCTAAGACCTGTTCTACAAAACAAATTTATTTTGCAGAGCGTTAATTCGGACGCCCACTTGCTAAAGCAGAGAGGGGTCACTTGTTTTATGGCGCCTTGTATTTTATAAGATCATACGTGCTTTCTCTGCTACGTGTAGTACATAGTAATTGCTTAGGAAAGGTATCATCATTCAGTTTCAGGCTTAAGCATGGTTACTGCAAACCCTAGCGACGCCTTATGCGGAGAAACACTAATTGAGAGGAGGCGAGGGGAGTTTGCGGTGACTTCGTTGAGCCTAGCTCAGATTAGATGAAGAGTGTAGAAAGGCAGAGTCTGGATACGTTTGCGTGCATTCTCTGTGTTCGTTCTCCAAGCAGAGTAAACAGGTCCGTCATTTCATCGTGTCGCAGGATCTGGAGTTCGAACGCCGAACGTCAGACCCTGCGCGGGAAGAAGGAGACGGACTTCGGCGTTTTATCAAAGGGAGAGAGTATGTATGAGGCACAGGCAGCGAGGCTTTGTGTCTATCCGTTCTCCTCCTAACCAGAGTTTGACGCTCTGACAATACTACACTCTTTTACTTCCTATATCACCAAGGCGTCTGGCATGGCCTTTTTTCTGGATATAACGTGGAATAGAAAGTTTTCAATTAAATATCAACATTTGAAATTATTTGACCTCTACAATAGTAAGGCAAGTACAGTCTCGAGGAAAATTACGATAATGTTGCCAAGAACACCAAAATTTGATAATTTTTTTAAAGCGGGCCAATTGATTCAATGGAAAATAATTTGTAGAACCATGGAATAAACTGTACGCGTCGGAAAGGTTAGTTGCTGCTCTCAGGTATTCATAGGGAACATCCATTTGTTGTTGATCATTTGAAAGTCTAATTTTAAGCATGTGTTGATGTCCAAGAAAGTTGAGAATGAGTGCAGAAACCTCTGGCGGCGTTTGTCTGGGGCAGAACGAGACTAAAATCAAGGCGTCCCTTGTAGCTAAAACGCTACATTTTTGGCGCATTTATAAGATATTTAGGGCAGAGTATGGAGTGGTTATTTACTCAGGTGAATTATTTGAGAGAAATAACTATGCTGCACCACTTATACTTTCTGTCACATGTGAAGACTCAACCCTAAAAGTGTAACCAAGTTAAAAATGAGTTGTTCCAGTGTCACCAAACGTTTTTGTGGCACATGTACTTTTTAATGTCTCTGCAGGCTACACCACCAAAGCCTTCACTCTGGCTTTCCGCAATCACAGTTCCGCTCAGTTCTACCGCGCTTGCATGCGACGAGTAGTCAGAAAGAACTCGTTGAGTGCTTGCAGAGAAGGGTGATATTTCTTGCGCTAATTCTGGACGGTCCTCACAAACAACCTGTGTCAAAAGCTCATGCCAGCGGCGGCCTCACTGCGACTCCGTTTTATTCTTTGGTTTTGTGGCCACTCTGTTTGTGGTGGTGCTTTCCCTGAGCTTTCGCAAGTGGGGTATGATAGATAGACTCGTGGAGCGTGCGGGGGACAGTGCGGACGTTGCACCCCAACGATAGCTCTTTGTAACACTGAAGCCCCATGTTTCCAAAAATGCTACCAATTTTGGGGCTGAAACTTGATCACATTTGTTTGTTTTACAATGCCTGTTGAAATTCTTGAGTTATAAAAATAAATATACTGGGCTCATAGAGGACCACAATAAAGATGCCAAGCACAAGCAATCCTCTAAAATATAAAGGAATCATATTTCGGTGTACATAGTGGTATTCCACAAGTAGCAGGCTTGTTTCCTAGCCGGTCATTGCAATGGACACAGTTCTAAATCATCTTCCTATTTTTGAAGCTACTAATGATGCAATTACTGAAAACATTGGCCCCATGGCGTATGGAATATATATAACGTTGATTTTCTTTTATACCTATGTCGCGTGAGACGATCGTCGTTTCCGGCGTAGCTTGCAAACAGAAATATCAAGGACGATTGGTCTTTCACGTTAATGTGAAGTAATGGCGCTAAAAAGGTTAACAGCCGTAAACTTTTGAGCTTAATTCGGATGAAGTTTTCTAACATACAGTCCCTGGGAAGAGAAAGCCGTTCATCTAAAATTACGTAGTCATTTATAAGTTTTGGTTGTTAAAGCATAAAAAACCACCAAAGTCAGTTTGTAATGTTCCCATTTTTGTTCTCATTTCTATTGACATTGCGAATATGAGAAAAGGGTCCGATTACTCACTCATTTCTCTAAACCAATTGGTTGTGCCATTTATTACAAGCGTCTTTTGATAAATTTTAAATGTTTATGTTCATTCAAAAGAAGTTAATTAAAAACAAATTATTCAGCCGGCCTCTTACTACTTTCTACAGTACAACCCAATGTTTAGACCGATTCATGTGTTTCTTTGGAAATTGAATAAGCGAAAAACCTGTAACAGTTCGAGAATTTTTAACCTTATACTTTATGAGAACAATAAATATAATTCTAAATGTAGAACTATGTTTAGTTTATTTACCTTATTTGACATCTGCCGTTACGAGCAAGTCTATTCTTAGCCATTCTTTGATTTCGAAACCCCTTTTATATATAAACGTTCAAAATCTTTTCACACAATTTCACAATTTCTATGGAGGAGCATGCTACCCCTAAATAATTTTGAGGATGAACACAGAGCTGGTTGGCACAAGTGACTTGACACACGAAAGAATAAAACACATATAGGGATGCACACACACAGACAGGACAGGACGTGCACAAAAAGAGTTGGCTTAGAGAAGCGCTGACCCATTGATGAGACATCATAAACCTCGGCTGTTATATGAAACCACTGTCCTGTCTGGCAGTGTCCGCCCCTGTCTGTTTTACACTTTCATGTTTCAAGTAAAAAAGAATTCGAATATACTGCTTGTTATTCTGGCTGGCCGCAATTTACAGCGACCTCTTCATTTCAAAGGATTATTCACTGAAAAACCAGGCAGCTTTGTTGTCGCACATTTTACATCCACGCAGCGATGTTCATAACTCTCGAATTTGTAGAGTCATCTAAACACAACAAAAGCACAGATCTAGAGGGCAATTTTCTTCTAGTTTCTTTGCAAAACCCTCATCTTTAGCGTCTCATTTTCTTTCAATACACCTAATAAATTATTTTTAGCATTTATGTGTTTTCTTGTTGCCTAGCAAAAAAAAAAAACTTTCATTTTAGCTCGAAACGTTCTGTTCATGTCTTCTTTCTGACGAAGCCGAGACCTCGTAAAGTACCCACGCGGGATTCACCGCAACGTCACGCCGGGTTGTAAACAAAACGAGCTCCTCGTTTCTCCTAGATAAACGGTCGGGCCTATTTCGTACCTTATCACCTTGAAACGAACACACTCGCACGAAGAGGCACGAATGGCGTGCAGAGCCCAGAAAAGGAGTGCCGCATTGAAGCCAAAAAAAAACACTCGGATAATAATCATGCGAGTCTCGGATGCCTCCGGGAGCTCATCCCAGTTGCGCCGAGGGCTTTCAAACCTCGGGATGTATGTTTGGAAACAGTATTAGGACGACTTGCACTCAGAATACAGCTCCTGGCTTCCTGGCTGGTCCCAAAGATGTGTGCGGATGCACGATTATCTGCCTGGCCAGGAGGATTCGGTCCGGATTGCGGCTTTTGCGACGAACGTTGTGGGGGCGATGTCGTTTTCAGGGCTCGTAATGGAGACATTCTAGGCCTAAGGCTGCAAACTGCTGCCCCTCAGGCCAAATGTTGTGGTGATTGAGCCTTATTCTGGGCGCCCTTAATGATCAGGAGTGTAAAATGTAGCGAAGGCGTGCGGAAGTTGCTTTTTGTTCATGCTGCGTATTTTACCTGCCACGGCACATGGTTCGTATTCTACACAACCCTTGTTAGTCTGCAAATGAATAAGAGAGGAAATGTTGCAAAAAACATACAGCATGGCAGCACGGTCATATCCCTCCGTCTCATGAAAGCAAGGAAGCTCGAGCAATAAAGGTCGAGTCAAAAGAACGCGGTGGCAAACAAAATATTCGTCGGGAGCTTTGTATTCAAACAGCGTACTATGGTGCTCCAATGGCATCTGCTGGACAATAAATCGTGAAGGCATATGTTCGTTCTGCATTAGTAGGGTCATTCACCATCCTATTTTAATGGATATTTTGGGAGAATTTTTTTTTGCCCTAAGTTATATTACTTAGTTTAATCTGCATTTTATTTTATATGCATTCATATATTTTGTGAATTTTCGCGAAATCTATTTGTAATGTAACAGAAACTTACTGAAACATAAAAACTCGCAGTTCGTAGATTCATTAACACCGAGCGATATGAAAAATAACACCAGACGATTATTTTGATTTTTTTTTCAATAAATGCTGACTAAGTTTTGATTCGCGCGTGTCGAGTGACCCGGGATTTAACATTGACACGGGTTAGGCATTGCATTTTTAATTTACGAGCCCTCAATTTTTTTAATGCGATAGCATTCTTCAGCTATTTCACCCGGTTTTCACGATATGCTATCTGGTCCCGAATGTGCCGTGCATATGCGCTGCTCGCGTATGCGCCGCGCATATGCGGAGGACGTCAGCACACGCTGGCGCCGCGCGTATGCGAATGTCGTCCTCGACGTCGCCCTAAAGGTCGTCCTTGAGATCACCCTAGAGGTCGTCTTAGATGCCGTTCAAGACGTCGTCTTTGACGCCATTCTATAGGACGTCGTTCTCGACGTTGTCCTAGAGGTCGTCCTAAACGTTGCCCCAGAGGTCGTCCTTGGGATCGCCTGAGAGCTCATCCCTAGAGGTTGTCCTCGTCTTCCTTCAGGACGTCGTCATTGAGATTGTCCTAGCGGGCGTCCGATTCGTCGTCTCTGACGTCGCCCTCTAGGATGTCGTCCTGGACGCCGTCCTAGCGAGCATGTAAACCCGCGCCGCGCATACAAGGAGCGGCAGTACACAGACATCCGCAATTGCGCCCAAGCTACGTGTAAATATACCCTTTGAATACAATCCTGAAAGCCCACGCTTTTCGCGCGACGAATTATGGGAGGCCTTGGTACTACAGTGAACTAGATTAGGGGTAGTGGGAAAATCCGTGACCTTGGCGTGAGGCGCTTCGTGTAGAAGCTACCAGGTAGCGCCGGTGCTGGATCACTTGTGCTCGCGAAGCCCGCGCCAAGCGTGGCTGTTTTCAACCTGAGTGGTTCATTAGTGTGGCCTATATACGCTTTATGGGTGTTGCAATGTTTAGGAATTAATGTGTAATGCTTACTTCATCAACGTAGCGAAAACCTGGTGACGCAGTTTTGCATCCTGGAGGGTAGCGGCGTGCATACGCGTCTTCTTTTTGTTCGTTTTCATTGCTTAGAGACAAGCCTCGAGCCCCGTGAATAATCACAATGCCAAGAACTTCACGTTTACGAAAACAAATCAGGAAAACTACCATCGAGACCACAGAAACAATACATGCAAATTTTGTTTTAGGTTCCTAATCACACCCATGGCTGCTGGCGGTAGCTGCCGCGACTCACGTGCAGTCGCGGATACGCAACGGGAATGCGCGTCATCTGTTCCAAGGGTTCCGAAATCCCTGGCCGCCGTTGCGCTGTACGTATTGCAACAGGGTCTATTATTAACTTTAGTTCTAGTTGGTACATGGGTAATAATGTTTGTGAAACATCTTGAACATTAAGCGATTACACACAGACAAAAATATAAACGATTGCAGAAGGTCGAAACAATCACCCAATTTCGAAGTGTCGCGCTGCAGTCCCGCTTACGTCAATTATTGCGTCGTAAACCAATCATAAAATAAAAAAGTTTACTCAAAATTTGGGTTGTGAGTCTCATGACGATTGCTATCGCAATTCATAGACAAATTATAATAGTGGTTTCTGCAGTCAAAGTCTCTGTTATGTCCTAGTTAAAAGAGCTTAGAGTGAAAATTATTATTTGATTTAAGTATTCCCATGTGTGTTTTGTATTTAAGAAAATATAAGTGAAATCCTTCTAAGTTCGATTTTAACTATCGGTAGTGGGAGTACCTTTTTGTTACGACCACAAATTTATTTACTTACCTAAAAATTGATTTCAAAATTGTATTGAAATTGTAATTGTATATACTTTTAGTTGAATAACATTATAAATAATTTTGTAACAATTTATTTAACTACAGTCACTATCCCATCTATAAACTTCGTAAGCGAAAAACAATAACGTACGTGAAAAATATAATATGTGAATCCTATTACTCTGTTCATAGAAAGTGCGCGCTGCACTTATACCAGTATATAGCTTAGGCAAACACTGAGCAAACTGGGTGAAGCAGACACCTCACCCATCTTTTTTTATTCCTCACACCTATCTCCAACAATTCGACGTTCTCAATATTGTATTCCATGGAATCATGATGGGTCCGTAAGAGCTACCTTAAGGTAAATCTCTTTAAATGAAGCATAAACTCATTTAACGCATCGACTCATTCGTTCAAACTGTGCACACTGGAGTCTGGGGTCATCAACCGGAAGGGTTGATGACCCCAGAGTTTGCACCGCTTCAAACGAATTGAACAGAGAATCACTAAAAGAAAGAAAATGGGGACATATAAAAATACAAAATACGAAACTAATTTGATGCGCGTTCGAACGGACAAGACGTTCAGTCGTCCATGATGTTCTACGCTGGAGTGTCGGAACGCAATTCGCGACGCGTTTTTCGATCTGCGGTCGTTCGACAAATGCGCGGTCGGGTTGCTGTTTGAGAATCAACACGGAATGTCTTCGGTCCGAATTGCCCTCCTCAGTAATGTTTTCGATGGCTGCTTCTCTTCCTGTTACTTGGCTCCTATTGTTTCGTCCGCAAGCGGAAGGAAGAATAAAAATAAAAAAAATGGAGATCGAATTGAGCGAAGACGGCGGGAATCGTCGGCTGGAAGTTTGTCCGCTGTTGTTGGTGTTTTCCCTCGGAACCGTGCTCCTGGTTCCCGAGAGGGCATCCGCCTGTTTGCTACGTACCCGCGCTGAGCACGTTGATCGCTCATGTCTGCGGCTTCTTTGGGGGTTGTTTGCACGGGGCCTTGATTGCCGCTTCGGCTGGAGGAAACCGGCTCTTCCCGATCTGTCACAATTTTCATTCACCATTAGGAAGTCAAGGGAGAGTGGAGGAGAAAAGAAAACACTACCTTCCCTGCATTAAGGTTCGCAGTGCAGCACCCTTAAAAACATTTACTACCCTGATTTTAACAAAACATAACCCACCATATTCTAACATAAAATACTTGAATCAGTCAAAAGCAGGCTTCTTTTCTCAGCTATAATGACTCCTTAGTGCCAACGTTAATAGCTATAATGACTCCTTAGTGGCACCTTTAACATTAGAAGGAATGATTACATTTCATACCCAAACAAGTTAATTCTAAAACTAAAAAGCCCCCGTCGTTTTCTTTTTCTTTTTGCGAACACTTTTTATTTGAAGATTTGTTTGCTTGTGTCTGGTAGAAATTTGAGTTAGTATTTTTTTAAATTTTAATGTATTTAATCTTTTTTGATGGCAGTTTTGCTTGTTTTATTATCGCTATATTTGTATAGCATACCAATGTGGTCGTGCGTGCGACTGCTATGAAAGAACGTTTGTGACAATGAGGAATGGTGTGCCATAAATTTCTGGAGATATTTCGTTAGTGATCTTCGTTGATGTTTTTGGAGTTAACGCATTTTCAAATAGGATGGCATGTCATCGTTCCTCCGCTGGAAGGTTGTCTTACTTTGGGAATTCTGTTAGCTTGGTAACAGAGATAGTGTTCTTGTTTTCTTGATATTACCTGTCTCCAAGAGTTTTTTAGTGCCGTAATTAAGCTAAAATTTTAGGATCTCGATTAATTAGTCATCTTGGCATATCTTCGTATTGACAGGCATTTGGCTATACTTAGTTCTATGAAAACTCGGTTACTGGTGAAATCTATAGCTCCAACAAGCAAATCGCAGCTCTCAGAGCAACGCATGTGGTAATGTGCATTTTTTGTGCGCTTCTTAAGAAGAAATCTATGAAATACTTCGCTTCATATTGGTTGACTGGGAGGCTGTGGCTTTCATATTTTGCAAAAGTACACTAATCAAAAATATGATTGTCAACTGAATGTAATTCTGCTTCGAGTGAAGCCAAATGTCGGGGGTTAACGTGCTTAAGCAGCGACGGGCATCTGGCACGTCCTACCGGAGGCACTGCACTCTAAAGAGAACTCGTGCGTATACTCTCCCGCAAACCATTCGGAGAGCCAATCAGCGCAACTTACGGAGGCAGCTCAGCGAATGACTATGCTGAAACATATGTTTAGACCAAAAAACGCAGTCTGAGTTGTGATATTAAACAATCCAAAACGTCACTCTTGCATTGCTTACTATCACAACTCAGACTGTGTTTTTGGGTCTAAACATATATTTCTGCTGAGCTGCCAACGTAAATTGCGGTGATTGCCTTTCCGAGTGTTGTTCACAAATGTAGATGCACGGGCCTTTTTAGAGTTTGAGGACCTCTTGAGGTGCATCCGAAAGCTGGGTTACAGGGCGCCTTCTCCAAAATAACCCTCCCTCAGATTGCGGTAACCTCGGCTGGTAATTGAACGCGCCAACCGGGTACTCGTAGGCCGGCGCTTTGCCTTGGAGCCACCGAGGCGCCATCCGCTTTGAGTAATAGTGCCCTATAGAGCATATATTCGCTGCGTTCGTAAAATAAAATGTGTAGCTTATATAAATTATTTACTTTTGTTATGTCAGTTTCCGATAATGTGTCTCTAAGGTGTACTCACGATCAATCGTTCAGAGGAAAACGCCGATATTTTAAATAAACGCCGTGGTTTATGCAGCTATCCAACAACCGCACACAAAAATCGGCATTGAATAAAAACACATATTTGAAGAAAATATATTATACAATCTTATTATTTGCATGCCTCTAAGGGCGCGTGCAGTCTCCAAGTGCCAAGATTGGCGAGACACAGTACCCACGTGGCTATCGTTTTCTGCCAAGTGGTACGTTATTTTGTGTTCATATTAAATCAAAAATTGTATCTGTGTTATTTTTTACCACTCTACAGCTTTTTGTTCTCCGGCACTTTTTGTTGTATGATTTTGTTTTTGAACTAATTGGAACTTCTTCGGCGCATAGGAATCATCTACTATATTGTTCTAACCTTCATTAGTTTCTCCTTTATCGGTCTTTCCGAGTTACTCATCCCCAGCATCGGATGAAGATAAACTGTTTCTATTTGTGGCGGCGCTCGACGTACTGCCTAAGGTAAGAAATCGGCTCAGAGAAAAAAATTGATCTTCTCATCAGTGAACAGAGGATAAAGTCGAATTTATTTATTTTTTGTTAGAAGCGTGCAATCTTAATAAAATATAGCCAAAACAACTATTATTTTACTGCCGCTTTTTCAGAAGCAAATAAATACACAAACAAATATTCATAACTACGGTTTTGTCGTGGCTTTCCTTTCTTGTTTTTTTCTTTTATAACCTCCTCATAAAGCTTGCCAACAAAGACCTAAGAAAGACAAATATGAAAACAAAACAGCGTGACTAGAGCACCAAAATCAGGTGGACAACTTTTTCAATATAAAAACGACGAGAACAAGATCTGACGAGATCATCAAAAAAGGATTACATCAAGGTATCATCTCAATGGGACCGATTTTCGGCACAACAGGAAGAGAACTAAAAGGTCTTCCTTTTCTTAGAAAAAAAAATTAATTTTCTTCCCTCAACAAAAAATCAATTGTTGTGCAAAATATGACCCCCTAAGTATTATAGAGGTAGGGTCAAGATCAGCGAAGCCAGATGTTCAGGTGCATTTCTCAATCCTTGAGCTTTTTTATTTGTTGGCACGCTGCAAGAGTGTAACATATATGTTAGAGTTCACAACTTTTTACTATAGCCATCATTACCTGAGTACGAAAATTCTATAATACCGTTGATTTAGCGAATATTAATGGTATTCACTTAGATTGTTTATACTATAATTTTGTTCCTGATTAATTTGTACCCTCAGTGTTTTTGCAACGTTACCAAGGAATCTTCCGGTCACATTCATAAAAAAATAAATCAGTGAATAAATGACTGAATGAATCAATCAATCGATAAATCAAATAAATAATTAACCAAATATTATCAATTAAATGACGTTCTATACAAACGGGGTCCTCACCAGGACCCAAAGTTCAATTTATATTATTGTGGTGGGCTCGTCATACATCTTCGTACTAATCACCACAAGATAATGTTACCTCAAGGTATAATATAGTGAAAATGACAAAGAGGAGATTACGCTAACTAAAATATTTTCATATCAGTTATGTAAACGAACATTTAATAGTAACCGTTTGTAATGTTCATTATATTGATTTCTGATAGACACAAATAAAAATGGGCTGCTGATTTCATAAACAAAATCCCTACGGCTAAATGATAGAAATTAGCCCTCAATGAGTGAGATAATATACGTCATGACCAGCAGGTTTAGAAATACAACTTTTCAATGTAAGAATTTCTGGCTTCAGTAACTCAGCCATGTTGGTATTGAAGGTGGTCATTACCAAAAACAATAAAAAATATTAAGTTTAGAAACTTGAATTGTTTGGTATGTTCATAATAGAAGCCTGGCTTGAACACATCTGATTTTGAAAAGCTACTCCGACTACGGCCTTTAGGAATAAATTAATGTATCATTCTCCCAGAACTCAAATACGTTGGGTCTTAATATGAACCGAATAATTTTACTTTTTACCTATTTTTTTCAGTGTCGTCATATCAAGTATTATAATCCCGGCGATTAATGCTATTCTTGAACACAAAATAACACTGATAGTTTTTATGAAATACACTAAAAATACGGTTGTTCGGGATTCACGCAAAATCGCAAGGCACGTCCTTTAAGGTCAAATTAGAGGTTTTTGTGTTTGATTAAAAACGTAGTCACAAAATTGTACGGTATAATTAAAATAAAAATAATACAGAAACGTAATGTGTCCATGACAGTAACAAATGAGCACACTCTAAAGGTTTTTTATTTTGCTTTCTTGGTCTTTTTTTTTACACCGTACATTTTGTTTTTGCGGAATGTGAAAAAGCCCTCCAAATGACGCCATTTCGAATCCCGTTCCACCCATCTTATTTGCGCTGATTTTCTTTTTTTTGTCACTTGCTGCCGCTGAATGTTTGCATCTAAATTTGTCTGCCAAGAATGTAGGTCGCACTTTTCTTTCCTTCATTGCGTTATATATTAAAAAAAGAATTCGTTGGCAACGTCATTTTTATTTTACTTGATGTTTCTGCCGTTGCATCTGTTTTTACAAATTTTTATGACAGCCAAATCCAAGGAGCCTAAAGAGTGTGGATACATTTAGGTCATGCACTACGTAGTACGTATGCACACATTTTGCTTTCGCGGAGATGCGCACACACTGACACACGCACGCCCACATACACTGACACAGACTGCGCCATATGTCTTGACGGCTAAATGTGAAACCGGGCGACGTAGTGGAGCCTCTGACCGCCTTGTAAAATTTGCTCTACAAGAGCGTCATTTTTTGCAGTCTGTAAAAAAAAATAAAAAAAACACCAATGAATATTGCGTAGCTCAAGCAATCCTTGTTTACACCGATGGGGAACCATTTCCGCTTTTATGGGCGCAGCTTAGACTACAGCGGACACGACAACCTTTCTCGCAAGATGAGCTTCGGTGATATCGGTTATGAAAGCCGTGCACACTAATATGAGAGAAAGAAAAAACGCAACCTTGGCTTTCCCGTTTCCCAGCGGATGCAGTTTTGGTACCCTGTTCTGCTTTTAAGAACCGCAATATTTTAGTTAAAATACTTTTGGATATAGAAATCTAGCCTACAATTTGTAGCGGTAAATTTTATGTTATATATTTCTCTAGCTATAAATTTTATTGCATATATTCTATCGACATAGCTTTTATAAGAAGACAGTTGAATCTTCTGAAACGAATATTTTTTTAAAGGAGCTGTGCAACGTTTTTAACGTTGAATTTTGACATTGTTTATCTTCTCACAAAGGACGAAAAGCATATGTCCTTAATTCGAAATCTTGAGATTCCGCCACGTAATCGCGGGGTAAAGATGAGAATATTTCCCGTCCTGAAGCTGCGAGCGGCGGCCATGAGCACCCCGCAGCATGACGTTAATGGTGTCTTGTAGAAAGATGGGAAGTTGTGCGAATGCCTGCTCGATAAAAAGTAACTTTCTTACAAATCTTCTTGTTCCAACATAAATATGAATGCGTCAAAAACCTGGTATCATTGACAACACTTTTATTATATGGAGATTTAGTGGCGCCATCTGCCAGAGGTCTATAAAACCGTCAGCTCTATCTGCTACCACGAATATCCGCCAGAAGCCGGAGGGGGACGGGGGCACAACCGTACGGGGATGGCCGGACCCAGACAAAACGTTCCTTCTTTCGCCATAGTGTTCGCTCTGCGCCAGCAGGTGGCCACTCGGTCGCAAGCGGATGAGTTCTCGATGCTCACTCATGACCCTAGAGAGAGAGCTTAACCAGAACCTCGCGCGACCCCCATTCACGTCACAGCGCACGTGACTCGGAAAATCGTGAAGGAGTTGCAAAGTGCTGAAAACCCCAATCTTTGTCCATTTTTAAAATACAACTAGGACACGCAGGAAAAAGCGTTTCTTTTCTTTACTTCAGAAAGGTCGAGACACCAACTCCCAAATTATACAAGCAGAGCACTGAAATTGTTACACAGCTCCTTTAAACACAGTTGATAATTGCAAATATAAATATTTTTTTAGTGCATGTTGCAAATTTAATATGTGGATATAAAAAGTATGGGTTCCGGAATAATGCAGATTACAATCTCTCTGAAACCGTAGAAACATAATAGTAGAGTCTACAGCAGATATCAGTTCCTTAAATTTGATTATCTCGTACTCCAAGGAAATCGCATTCCATTTTATTGTGTTCCAGGAAAAATTTCAATTTTTTTCTCCAACTTTAGTAATTTGGGTTTATAGATTCACGCAATATATTTGCTAATTATATAAAATTTGGCTACAGGAATTGTTTACACGTGCTCACCTTGTGACAACTTTACTATAGTTATATTATAGATATTGCTAGCAGCCGAATCAGTTCAGCAATCCATCTTGTTTCCTTTATTGTTCTTAAAAATTCGTTGTTTCGTGATTTTTCCGGAACGGTCTTGCTCTGCGGTGAGGATAACTAATATATACTATTTGCATTATTCACCAATACGCTACATTTTAGGACCCACATTCAGACGAACACACGCAGGAAAAATCCGTCATCAACTTGTCAACATGAAACCCGTTACCACCCACCGCTTTCGGAGTAGGGTTTACCAGGACCGCTTCATAAACAGATTATTGTTTGTCTCGGTTTGCTTACACTCCAACGTTAGTTATTCTCCCCATCACCTCAACACGGAAAGCGGGCAGATAATATAATATTTCCGAAAATCTTAGTCATAAATTATTGATGAAAATGAGAACGCGCACTCTTCACCAGCTTACAATTCAAGGCCGGGTCATGGTGGCGAGATTATTAACACTGCATTGTGTTTTAAAATAAGTATCTTAAACCTGCCTCATTTGTGAAGTGCATGAGATACGCCAAAAGGCGTCGCACACGCGAACGACAAGGTTGAGTTTAGTGTCAGAAGGAAATACAAAAAAAATTAAGATACAATTTGTTTTTGGCACTGTTTCAGCTACCTAAATACAATATTTTGTCTTGTTATATACTCCACGTTTAAGGCCTCCTTGATATTCACTACCTGGGTTATTTAATATAGGGGTGTTCATTTTCAGCCGAAACAAGAAAAATATTAGATCAAAGTAGCAATCGCTGATTTGTTTTTGTTAAAAGTTGTTTGAGATTCTATCTACGTTGCCCGGTTAAAGTTACGACATTACATTAAAGAATTAATTTGACACTCAGGCAACAGGTGGATAAAAGCTTCTCGGGTTCAACTAAATATTGATGTTTTTTTTAAGTAAATGTACTATACACTTTATTCACTGCAGGGTTGTTATTGTTTCTATTTGTTATATACGAATGGCCTTCTGGGATAAATAAAATTGATGAACTGCTTCTTAGCACTTAAGATGAAGATGAAAAGTAACGTTCGTTTTCAGTTTCTTTTTAATTTAAATTGTTTATATTGAACGTAAAAATAATTATAAAATAAAAAGAAGGACCAATATATATATATATATATATATATATATATATATATATATATATATATATTCCTTCTTCCTTTCCGAAGTAACGCAATAATGAATATTTTCACCTTTTTTGCTGAAGCCTGGTATTCAGTAGAAAAATTTTTTTCACCCATTACGTTTTATCAGTATCGTTTGCATAGGTCCTTAAAAGAAGTCTTTGTTAAGCGACGGCTCAAGGTTCAGGTATTGTCTTTAAGAAGTTTTGCGCATGTGATGCGGATTAAGTCAACAAAATGTGTGTAGTGTATTAATTTGAATTAAGAGTTATATTACACGTTTTACGACAATCATGTTTAAGTTGAAATCCAGCGTAAACATTCTGTGTAAGGTTGTCTGCCTGCCATCAGTTACGAGAAGGCGTCATCTATTCATGAACAACAAGAGAGCTTCCTAAAGTTTACACACGTCTCTGAACCTCATTTGGAGCGACAGCGGTTCACCACGGCTTGCACTAAAATTTATCCTCCTTAACGCACGTGGACGATGGGAGTTCGCTTCTCAAATAAAGGCGAAACAACTTTGGATATTTGAGGGTTTTACTAAAAGAAAAAACATTCTTTCCAGCGCCGGTCGGAAATGTGAAAACCATTCACACGTATGCGCACCTAATTAACCAAACTCAGAACCAAGAAATGCAGCTGTTATTCATAGACCAACTCAACTCTCTGACGTCACACCACTGTAGTGGCGCTGCCCTCGGAACTGCCCATGCGCAGATGCTTTACCTGACTCGATTCTGGCTTCTGCGCACGCGCAAAGCCCACACCTGGTGTGGACGATCACGAACTTGTTTGTAAAGAGTTTGTCGGTTTTTACAAGTTACAGTTTAGTTGATTTTAAGTTTTTTTTTTCAATGAGGGAGGGAAGTGAATTTCGGAAGTGTCGCTGGTAATAAAGACCAGCCCAGTCGCCTATCAGTGACACTGAGGCCGGATACTTGCGTACTAGTGACTATAATTGGATTAGCGCTTTTAGTGTGAGATATCTTCATCACTAGGAATTCAACAGTCAAGATAGATTGACAACATTTGATTGCCGTAGGTTTCTGATTCCGTGGTCACAATTTTGCCTATTTTACGAAAACAAAAAGTGTTTCATCTATTTCCTAGAAACTTGTGTTGCCATTTGTTTTGACGAAGCACTGCATAAATCTACATTCAATAAAATTATGGATTTGAAGAGTATATATGAATGCATATTATTACATTCGGAGATATAATGACAAATTTGTAGAAATTACAAAATAATTAAGTAAAAATTATAGAGCCAACTTATTTCCTCCCAAACCAAAATAGTTCCGTCTGTCAACACCTAAACTGATAAAAAAAAGAGTTATAGCTGCACTGATATTTCTAACTACCTTCCCTCACAAGGCAAACGCCTGTACATAAAGCAACGACTCTAACAGTGGCGTTCTCAAAATGGAATTGTATTATCTGTTCCATTGGATCCAAACTGAATTATTAGTAGATAAGAAATACACGTACGAGACAAAAGTAATCTATTATAAAATTTATGTATATAAAAATTGCCACAAAAAGCTTGAAGCGCTCAAACCTCTGGCATTACAACCTAAACCGAGATTCAACGCAGTAGTTTTTTTTTCATTAAGTGCTAAGTAAAACACATTTATGTTTTAAGTTAAGCTGCTAGGTCGAGAGGCTTTACTTCGGTGTTTCAGGATTGAAATAATACGCAACTTCGTTTAGCACATATCCATCAGAACATTCGATGTATAATTGGTACGGAAACAAACACAAAGTTCGAAGAGCATGGTAAAAAGTGACCTACACGTGACTCAGTTGAAGCAATAAAAATACACCCTCAAGGTTAACACGTGGAGCGTGCTCTGCCCCATTGTGACGAGGACATTATATGAGGAACGCTTTGACCACGATTGAGCACATAATCGCTACAACCACATATATAACAACATATAAGGTAGTATTTCGAAAACGAATTTTAAATATTGTATGACCAATGTATAAAAAAGGTGTGATTGATTCAAAAATACTTGTTCTTTATAAAAACAAAATATTGAAATTTACGTGACGAATAAATAAATATTTCTAAACCTAAGGTGCTACGCATGTTTACACCTTATGCATGGACGCTGAATCTCAGCATCATCACACGCAGCTAAAAACGTTTTGGGAATTTTAAGATAGATTATGTTTTTATAAAAATGTTATTGTTAAGCAAACTGATAATAATTTAAATCGCCTACTCTCTCAAAAATCACTGCGCGTCTACTTACCTGCAAAACACTCGAAGAGCCAATCTCTGCGATCCAAGAAATCAGCTCAGCAAATGATGGGGTGGAGCGTCTGATTAAAGCTCAAAATTAAGTCTGCTTTGTGGCTTTTCGCAATACAAGCATGACGCTTTGAATCGCGGAATGCCACAGCGCAGACTTCATTTCTAGGTCTAAACAGACGTTCCGCCTCATCATTTCCTCAGCTGATTTCTTAGATCGCAGAGATTGGATCTTTGAGTGTTTTGCGGGTAAGTAGATGCGCAGTCATTATTCAGAGTGTACTAAACCACACAAAAACAATATAAAATGTTTGATTATTGTAACTTTCTGACTTTCGCTAGGTCTGTTCAAGTAATTTCAGCTCGTTGGCATGTCTTAGTGTGCTTCAAACTACACATTACCAGGTTTGCGGATTATTAATTATTGCAGCTTGGATCAACATAATTAGCTGTGTGTATCAAGCGACGCGTCCGGCTGCGCAAAATGACAAATATACACATATATCACGCTAAATAACACCTAAGCTATACACCAATTAAATAGTATTTTGACTACAGCGATCATTAAAATGTGTTTTTTATAGGAACATAAATCAAGAAGACGCAAAGTTGCCGCAGTTCAACAAGTTGGTATCATTTCACCATAATATATATTAACACGAGACAAATGTAGAAAATAAACACTTTCAAAAGTCAGAGAAAAGAAAGGCAAATGATCTTTCCGTTAAGACGTTATCTGTCCAACGTATTTTATGTCTCTCATTTTTGATTAGTTATTAGATATCCCTTATTAGGATAACATACATCAAAAGGAACAAAACCTGCGTAATGACATTTGATCCGATTTATTGCTGTACGATATAGTGATTGGATTTGGCACCATGTGACGCACACGGCCATACATAAAAAAAAGGCCGCAATCAAACTGTAAAAACTAATTCATTTTCGTTCGACGTTGCCCTGAACGCACAGCGCTAAACATTTTTATATCGACTTTAAACTGCGTAAATCGGAAGGGGAAGGATGTAAGAAAAGATCTAATATTCCAAAGCCTTCCCTGACACGCGACAGCCACCGACCTTCAAAACGTTGCTTTTTTGTTTCTTTACTTAACGCACAAAGCATTCTTCATTGCGGTACATGTGCAGCATATGATAAGACCTTATCTTTAGCTCCTCTACTCCTTGAAGACAAACGCCGTCTTTCTGTGCTCTTTCTCATAAAATGCATATATCAATACTGCATACAGCTGCCGTTGAACAATGCGTGTTCTTTATGACGCGCGTCTTTCGTAATGTATAAACAGAAGTCTCTCTTTTTGTATGCTTCCAGCGTACGAAACAAACATTGTCCACCTGTCACACGACTCGAGCGAACAGCTCTGCATAACAAATAACGTCATCGGAAGAGGAAGGCACGACAATTTGAATTCTGTTTCTTGATCTCTTCGACTTCAATACACACAAAAAAGCTTGTCACATCTGTGTTTGTCTTTGGCCTACAGGATTCAAGGCGAACTTTGCTCTTGTTGGCTGCTTTTAGGTGGTATTTATGTGTATGTTCTAAAACGACTTAGAACTCTGAGATAGTAAGGCTTTACAGTTTTTTTTTCGTGTTGTCCATTGGGAGAAGGAGGGAAGAAACAATGCTGTGAATTTTATCATTTATACACTTTTAGTTGATACTTCACTCTTTTCTTTTTAAATAACATACCCGTAAGCATTCGGAAGGTCTCACATAAGGCAGAACAGGAAAGGCTGCTCCTGAAGTCATTTCTGAGGTATTTACACTTCAGTGATTTTCTTGATGAGCACACGGGTTTGGACGTGGACGTCCGGAGAAAAAAAGAAGATATTGAAACTGAATATTGTTTTAGGTCTTGGTTTTAACTAAATGGCGAGGACTTTTATTTACAGGTGTGAAGGGTTTAAAACCCATCAACATCTGCTAGAAAAGCACAAGAGAGGAGAAAAATTGCGATCCCTAGTTCTAACCATCTTCTTGGAGTGCCGTTGCGGATTGTACGCGCGGAACAAATTTTTCTTTGGTGACGGTCAGGGAAAATGCGCTTCCGCTTTTTAAACCGGTTGCTATATTACCGGTCATCAATGCTTTGTTCTCCGTCACAACTATTATTTATAATAACAAGCTATAGCGTTCCTATTAGTTTCTCTTATTCATGAGGTGTCAGAACTTGGAGTTAGAAGGGGCACGATACGAACGAATTCACGTGATTGCACTGAGATGTAGTGAACGTTGTTTAAACGTGCCCTGGCCGAAAAACAAGTATATTAGTTAATTTCGGAGTGCAAGCACTCCCGTACGCGCTACTTTGTGAGGAGGGACTGTCTAATGACGTCGTGAATGTTGTAATTTCACTGTCATAAAATGTTACAGAGAAAATGAATTACCTAAAAATAAATACAAAGTCTCTTTCTTTTAACTCCACAATTACCACCATGAAAGAATCAACTACACCGCTTCAGGTCTCGCCTAGTTCAAGACAAAAATAACACTACGCGACGGCAAAAGGCAAGAAAAAAGGAGGGTGCGCAAATACCGGTTCGATTCAAATAGCGCTTCGTCCTTCCCAACCTTTACAGTGTGAATGAAAGCCACAAAAACTGGATACTTTAACAGTGTCAAAATGAAGGAATGGCACTACGCTCTTTGATTCGAACCGAAATTCGCAATCCTTAACAAAACAAAACAAAAAAAAATCTATAACGTTTACACGCTCTATTTTTGGCACAGGTAATCTGGAAAAAGTATAGAAAGATTGAGAGCAAAAAAATATAAATCCGCGCTTATAATAAAAACATTCAACCGTCACCTTATGTCGTGCACATTTTTCCTGCACAACATGCCAATGATTCATTTCCCGAATAGGAATGGCTTATGAAATCACAACCCCGATGCATGCATTCTAAAATATGTTCGTCTTATACGCGCCCACTATGAAGACAAAAATGTCCCTGGACGTTGTATATCCTTAATTAAAGATATAGCAATGTTACCAAGAATTCGTACTGCAAATCAGATATGGCACCAGCGATTTTATAAAATTTTATATCATCTTGTGATTAATGATGTGTCATAATCATGGAGGGTAGTATCGCAGTGTCTTATTACGATTTCTGGTTCATTCGCAAACTTTCTTACTGCATTGTCATTGGGTGCGGAGTTATACGAAGAGACCCGGCACTTGCCACATGCTGCGTTATTTAAAGTCCTCGTTGACTATAGTTTAAAAAGAAAGAAAGCAAAGAGTCTTCGCTTAAAAGGTTCCGATTCATCTCCCATCTATCTCTATATTGCTGCTTCGTCACTCAGGTTAGTTTTTCAGAGGCAGCTTTTATCACCGGCTTCCTTCCGCTCACGGCAGCAGCCTTGTAATGTCCAACTACTTCGCTTAGCAGCGTCTTTTGTGTCCAGCTCGTATCGGCTGAAATATACATTATTCTGGTTAGAAACCAGAAACTTTTTTTTCTTGTTTTTTTAAGCCTTCGTTCCGTAGTGCCAACACTCTAGTTGCTTAGGGCTGTTCGCACTAAGTATAGAAAAAGTTTGGGTTAAAACGGCGTCCTTCCCTGAGTTTTTCTTTGGACATTGACGGGCACGAGTATTGCCAAATGATGCCCTTTAGTCGCTTCCTTTATAATCTAATGAACAGTTCACTCTAAGAAATGTCTGTGCATCTACTTACCTGCAACACACTCAAAGAGCCGATCTCTACGAGGTACGAAATCAGCAAAGCGTATGATGAGCAGGAAAATTTGTTTAGACCTCAAAATGAAGTCTGCGATGTGGCATTACACAATGTAAAGCGTCTCTCATCATTCTCTGAGCTGATTTCGTAGATCACAGCAATTGGCGTTTTGAGTTTTTTGTGGGTAAGTAGACGCGCAGGCATATTATAAGGGTGTTTATTGAGGTTAAAGAGTCTATTTTTTACGCTCTTTCGTCCAGAATTTGCGCTATTCTGTTCCCATACGATTGAAACTATTCCTACACATTTGCTACATCATCCGATAAAAATTCGGTGCCATATTTAATACTTTCCTTTATGTCATAACCTGATTTCTGATGGTGGTCAGTTACCAGTCTCGTGGAAGCTGTCAAGAAAAGCACTCCTCAGGAGACATAACTAATAGACCTTTCGCGTGACGCACGCAATAAGATCACATTTTGTCCACCTTTCTGTCGAAATAGTCAAGCGCCACTGTCAGTCACAACCAGTATCCATCATTATGAAAACGGACATCCAAAAGACAACATATTTTACCCATGGCGCGCATTTCGTTTGCCATCCTTCATCGAGAGAATTCTATTCGCTACACAAACTAAACTACCGCACAGAAGACAGGGTCATGAGACTTTCTTGCCAACGCGTCAGCGACGCTCCTGTCATATTGTTTTTTTTCTAGCAACGTTTCTCGTGGACTCGAATGCGAGACAGAAGCGAAGCAAGCCCTCGCCATAACAATGAAAGAAGAGTAGCGGGGATTCTTTGCAGCGCCTCCGAGGAAGCCCCAGGCAAATCCGAAGGGATGGGTCGTGCGTGAAATCGAGCAGAAACGGCATTTCACGATACTTTCATGTCCGTTTACTTCTTGGCTTATTTTTGCATTAGGAGCATTGAGACTCAGATATAAAAAAAGGGCGAAGATGCAAGTAAGTTAGCTGAAGTAGACGGGAAAATAGGGGGTCGGAACGGAACGAGATCTGCCAGGGTGAACCCGCGGATCCCATCTTCCAGCTGCCTCGGCTCCCTGAGACTCGGGCGAGGTCACCGGGTTTGATCTGTCTTTGGGAATCAGTTTTTCGTCGTCACGTTGCTTTGTGGTTACGTCCTTCGGGTCTCGAGATATTTCGTTGTGCATTGTGACTTGCCAGAGCTGGATGGGTGACTATCAGCGACGTGACGGCTGTCTGGAGGACGCACACTTGGACACGCAAAAGTTTCAATGAGAACGTTCAAAGTGGCAGAATTGGCCTTTTACAAGAATATGCAAATTAAATTATCCGATTTAATAAATTATTTGAGCAGCAAGCCGCAGAATTTATTGTTTTGGGACATAATACATTTCAGATTCACCCACCGCCCGGTCCTCATCTACTTTTCCTCCTCTCCTATAAAACAGTATGCGCGGGGCAACTCCAACATAATTGTTCTCATTTGCGCTAAATAGATATAGTTTTTTGTGTCAAATTTTGTTTTAGCTTTAATGTCACTGATAATCTGCAAATAAAAGCGGTGGAAAACGCTTATTTATGTTTGATAAAAGGACTGCTGCGTTGTTCTTTTAAATATAGAGATCCCATCAAAACGAGTAATTTGGCTGTAAAATATAGCGGATATTCGGTATTATCTTACTCTACAGCGAACATCACGCATGTTAATGCAAACCTCTTCCATGTTCTCAGCACTTCTGTACTCTCGAGCGGCAGATGCGGTGGATTGTTTAATACACCTCGTTAAGGTTAATTTATACACGGCAGGGCAGCTTCGCCAATACGTTCGCATTAGGAACAAGCGATTCGTCTCTCTCATTCTCTCATGAACGTTACTTCGCATCGCGACCACCGAAGCAGTCGCTCACTCTAATGAATTTCGAGATTCAGAGGTCGCTCAATTACAACCTCGAATAAAGCGTTCCTTGTGGTGCGGTGTTTCTATCTCCAACATGTACGCTCGTTCCGACGAAAGAGCGCCGTCGAAATACGTTGGAACGGGGCTCAGTCGACGAAGCTCGCTGAAAGTAGGTCAACTGGCGTAGGGTATGCACACTGCGATTCCGGGCTTCTATAAAGAATCGCATTCATCAAAATGTGAACCGGTTCTTCAAACGCAAACGGGTTTGCAATAGACTATTTCTAGGAAAAGCCCAACGAAGCAACACTGACAGTCGCCATTTCGTGGGACACGAAGCCCGTGATCGGATCCGAGTCGTGGCCGAACGGTGACGCAGCGCTCGTGCCCAATACGAGCTGAGCCGTGGTCACGCCGAGCGCTGACGTAGCCCTCGGGACCAATACATGCTCCGAGTGTGTGCATAAACAATGGCCGACTCGGATAACAGGAACAGCATCCACGAGATGGCGCGCTCATTTAGTTAGTGTATATTAACTCATGGACGCATGCATGCCTACGTGTGGGCTTGCGTTTCGGAGGAAGGGTCAGTTTTCTTTTTTTCACCGCAGAAAACAAAAGCAAAACATAGAAAGACATCACAAATTGTTAAGGTTTTCCCGAACGTAACTCCAGCAATTCAAAAAAAAATGTCAAGATCCATAAATTCGGCGTGAAAAGATTCGGTAAGTATAAGCCCCTCTTGAACATGTTTAATAAAATAATGGCCTTGAGGTCGCTAAGTCATCTCCATGCGCTCGCAGGTTTTGTTGGCCGCAATTTGCGTACTAAAATGTTCCGCAAAACACGTATAAGATTTGTATCAGATAAAAACACTTGTTCTGATACCCCAACCGCTATCGCTGCATTCAGGCAGGGACTGAGGATTGGGCGGTGCACTATACTTGTAGTCTAGGAAAAACACCGTTGTTTTTTTCCTGAAAACCCAGTGCTTCTGAGTCCTCGGCACCTGAAATAGGAACTATGACCCCGAACACAGATTAATATTTAAAACCCAAGACACAAAGTACAGAACGCTATTGACCGACGAAGATGCATAGTGCATATGTTTACCTGATTTGTGACCACAATAAATTGCATTTTATCTATGAAAAGAAATTAATACTGAGTGTTATATGAACTGTAGAGACCATGTGTGCTCTTGATGTGGCAACTTGGCATGCTCACATGTCGAAAGGTAGTTAAAAGAAACGCAACTCAGTTTATCCGCTTGCTCACGTGTATTTTCTATGCAGTCCCCACTTAAATGTCAATATAAAAAAAGTGTTGCAGCTTCATGCTTGACTTAAATCATTCTTGATAGGTAAAGCTTTTCATACAAATTATTTTGTGATGTGGTTTATTGCATTTTTAACACAATTCACGGTCTCAAAATTTGTTTTCCTGATTTGTCACGTGGGGCACTGTAAAATGTTTCCTGCCAGCGGACCAACGCGTACTAATAGATTATATGGAGTAAACACTGCTTTCAAACCACCTGCTGTAATGTACACTAGTTTACAAGATAAAGACAATAGAGTTATCTTATGGACCTCCACAGCCATAAATTTTGGTAATCTGACCATACCGACGCTTTTGTTTCTAGTATATTGGCTGATCGCGGAGTGTTGTGTGTTTTTTGCTTTTTACTCTTTATGACAAAACCGTTATTATGCCTCGCAGAATCAAGATAGCTTACATTACATCTTTACGGACGCGCTAGCGACGAAAGTTTTAAGAAAGCTTATGAAACGTTCTGAGACCCGCTCATAATTAAAAAGAAGAAAGACTATTTTTTTAACCTGCTTGCAGCTCAAGCGCACAGACACTCTAGCGGTTCTGCTCTCGATCTTTCCCTTATCTGAAATGAAAAATTGTTCCACCACCTCAACTTCAGTACAAAAGTGTCACTGAAACAATGTCTAATGCACTAGCTTGCGGCATGAGCAGAGCGACGATGTTGCCACTGAAAAACTAATTACAACAAGTTCTGCTTGCGTAACACTTATCTAATTAAAATTGCTATTTTCTACTACTTTAGGTCACTGAAATCGCGTCCTAAAAGGGCCCCTTCCGCCGACCCACTGGATATTAATTGGGCGAGTCTAGCGTACTTCGAAGCTAGCAAGGAAGG
Organism: Ixodes scapularis; assembly: GCF_016920785.2. Taxonomy (NCBI): domain Eukaryota; kingdom Metazoa; phylum Arthropoda; class Arachnida; order Ixodida; family Ixodidae; genus Ixodes; species Ixodes scapularis. The sequence goes on along the minus strand of NW_024609837.1, from coordinate 19,103,444 downwards.
GACATGAGCCATAGCTTCTGACTAATAATATTACTTCACAGTAACCTCATTATCTTCGTGGACGACGATTTTATTTTTACGAGACCCTCGCTGCTGTCTCCAAGCTATGATGCAACCCCTTCTGGATATGTGAGCCCATTGGTTACCTTGGCGACCTCCTCTGCACAGAGCACGTGCAAAGAAAAGTCTTGTTCCATGGAAGAATCTTACATCACGGATCGCCCCAGGCAGCAGCACAGTTGCTTAGCCGTAATCAGTCTTATTAAACTACGCAAGCCAATATTTTATCGGCGTATTTTTTTTTTCTTCCTTAGGCAGCAAATATATTCAGCGTGTAGTAGCTGTCAACGTCATTTGGAGTTGTGTTTACAAAACGACTTCTCACTTTCGGGAATTGTGCTTTTTTATATGACCTTTAAGAGTCGTGAATGCAGCTTTTTCTTTCATTCAACGTGCCTCTTTATTAATATTGTAAAGTTATCAACGTACTGCTTTCGCACAATCTCAGGTGTTATATGACATGATTAGAATAAAACCCCCTACAATATTTTGGTTTTGAAAGGTAGGATCATTTTGACAGCAGCAGTGACATGTAACAAAAATCTTAGGCGAATTGTGGAGTGATAAATATTAGGGATTGGCACTAGCTGGTGTTAGTAAAGTGAAAGAAGTCATTTGGACTCTTAAATGTCGCCTGCGGTCTATATCACGGATATGTAGGATTACAACAAGGTTACTATTTAAACTTGGTGAGTCCCAGTGAGCTCCCGACACAGATCCCCGGCATGGAACCGGTGGTACGGTAGGAAACCATCAGTGTGCCAGCGTGTTTCCGGGTCAGAGCCAGTCCAATTGCGGATTAGTCCCAGCGTAAAAACAGATCAGTGCCAGCGTACTTGCGGGTCAGTGCCTGCGAAATTGCGGATCAGCACCAGCGTATGCGTCATTCAGTGTACCCAGCATAGAACCAGCAGAATGCTAGCTGTGTCGGGCTTTAAAGCGCAGGAATGACATCCTACTGAATTTTTGAACAGCTAACTTCTCAGTAGATCAAATTGACTTAAACGTGGAAATGCTAAATTTCTCAGTCCAAACTATTTTATTGGTTTTCATATCTTTTATAGGTGCTGACCGTTTTTAACATGTTTTTTGGACTTGAACTGAGAACAGCCGGTTTAGTATTTGTGCAATTTTAAGAAACAATTCTGTGTGAACAATTGACTTCCTCCATGTATACAGTATACTCATGGCAATTATTGTATAGTCGTTGAGACGACATGTCCCATTCATCTGTCGCCCAGATGCATATTGTGGGTAGTACAAGAAGGGAACATACAAAATTTGTTTTACCGTGACACCCTTTATTGTGACTCGTGCATCCATAGCAGCTAGCTCCTCAGCCAGAGTGTCCCTCATCGTCAAAAGCGGTTGGAACCACCAGTGGAGTGTCCGTCTTTTTAACTCTATTGCCATTGCCCGCCTCCCTGCCCGTCAGCCACTTCTGCACCGCGTCCACGCTGCACGAGTACAACTTTGTATGGCACCTGTAAAGAGAATTGTCAGATCACACATATTAGTTGAGGGATAGGGGAAGCCAATATCTTGCATATTAGCTACACACAGGGTGCTGCTCACACACTGCAGTTTGTGAGCGTTTCCTTCGTGTAAATATAGGTCCCTCACCTAGCCTGCAATTCAAAGGTAACAGAAAGAGAGCACCACAGAGGTGGAGATTGTGGGTTTGGCTACCACGCTAAGGTGCAGATTCTATGGAGGCATATGGTTATTTCACGCAACATCCTATTAATCTGAAATGGGGGGCGAGACGGGGCGGGGGGCGAGAAGGGGTGGAGTGCAGAGATGAGTGGTTAAAAAAAAAGAGCAAAACTTCCCCAACTGACACTCTACAGACCAAGGCCTCTAAATGGTCGTCATTAGATTTTCAACTTGGAAACTAACAGGATAACAAGACAAGACCAACAAAAACCTTTTTTTACAGTTCCTTCAAAACGCTGCTTTTCAGCATGAAGGTTCCGAGAATGCTAACACAGGAGATATTCATAATAGATAATGCAAGTCAAATTTAAAAAAAAAAAAAAAAAAAACGACAGGAATTGACGACTTAAATTTTGCATATTGCAAGACTTAACGGGAAACTGAAGCTGTTCTGTATTTGAGGAAGAACACCAAAATCGTCTTGATATGGCCTCCAAGATCACGAATATCCAGTTTATTTTTTAAATCTGGTGCACGGAGGCTGCAGAAATTAATTTCTAAAGTACAGCTGAAGCCCCTCCTTCCCGGGGCGTGACGTCATGCCGGGAGTTTTCGGAATTTCTGCTTTCGCTCATCTTCAGCTCCTGTCAAACCTATGCACGTGAACTCTTGTATTTGTAAAAAGGTCAGAAATAGACGCCACAACTGGCGTCAGTGTGGAAAAATACAACTGGCAAGCTTGCAATTGCACACGCCGCCCACACGAGCGACACGTGCTTGGCGCCCCAAAGATCCTAGTACGACGTTACGACTGCTCTGAGGTTTTTCGTGTTTTCTCGCGTCTAGTTACACCTTCGGGGAAAACGAAAGCGAAAGCGATATTCAGATTCACAGGACAAAAATATGCCAGAAGTCACCTATAACTCGTTTTTTTTGTCAAGAAGTGTTTTAGTTTCCCTTTAATTGTCAACATATTTCAAAGATTGTGCTTGTCTATTGAGCTCCAATAGAGATACCATCAATTTAATAGCTAGTAAAGAATATGCATTACCGATGACCACCTTACACATCATGGCGTCCTTGAACCTTGACTTTCCTTGGTAGCCCAGAAGGGCCGAAGAACTGCTCCTGGACTTGCTTTGACAACAGGTGTCCCACTATCTCTCGCACCACCTTCTGCAGGTTCTTGCTGTCTCCTAGAGACACGAGCTGCTCCTCCTAGAAAGACAAAATGTGTTCTCAATATGTCAATAAAGTTATTTATATGCAGATACAATGGTATGAACATGTCTCAAGTAAGAGAATGTGAATGCCCAGGTAAATGCAGCAAGCCACACTATACATGCATCAAAATGTTACAATATTTACTAGAGAGAGAATAAAAAATATAAGAATATATGGCAACTCTACCTGTCTTAGACGAAACCACAAAGATTAAAATATTTCCCTCCATACGCTAAATCTCATTAGTCAGTCCAATTTGTTGCAACGTTCAAATTTTGCAAACGTTTTGATGGATCCTCTTTGCCCATCAGCATCCACTCAGTAATTTTAATAATGTATGTGGTTCTCAAAACAGTGCATTCAAGACCCTGCGCATCTTGACTGTTAAAGCTTAGTCTAGCTGCCGGCTAGTCACCCTACAAATTTATCACCTATTTTGCGACTTTACGAAGACTGGAATTGAAAAAGACATAAAAAGGCAGGAATTGACCAAAACCGTCATCATAGTTGCAAAAAATGGCAACAGCAGCACAGTATGAGTAGTTACCTTTCCATATTTTTGTTTAGTGCTGACTCAGTTGTGGCCCTGTAGGCCAATGAACCAACTTACTCAGCTCAAGCTCGCCTCGTGTAATAATCGCTTGTGCGACTACCGTATGCTATGCCTGGAGACACAGCTACGCATGCACTCACAACCCCTGAATAAAGTGGCGGATGCAATGACAGTTACTCTTTCACCTTGGAAAATTTGATTTCCTCTCATAGGGTGACCTTCGGTTAGGACTGGTTAACATCTCATTTTGGAAATGCACTACTAATGTAAAGTAAAGATGGAATTAATTAAGATTTACCTGGCAACCCCTTACAAATTTGTTTGGGCATACACATATGGTGGGCACGCTCAAAAGCGATTTTAGACCAGGCTAAAAGTTATTTTCAAGCATGTACCTTTACTTCTGTAGCAGATGCCGAAAGCACAAATGAATTTATCGCCCTAAATATTTAGATCTCTTGACTATAGCCTCAAGTGAGAACAGGAACAAAACCAAAAGAAGCCCAATATGTACTACAGCATCTCGATCCTTCTGTCAAGCAAGCATTAAACACAAAAAGCACGCAGGCAGGTTTGTGCGTGCTCCGCACACATACTCACGGCGAGAGTTGTTGCAGGTGCGGAATTTAACTTCTAAGGATAAAACGGGCAGAAGTGTCGTAGCAAATCAGCATGATTTATGATTATTTGCAGGCCGACATATTGTAAGCACCCAAAGGCAAATGTGTTGGGCGATTTTACTTCCCCCGTTGTGAAATGTTTTACTTAAAAATATTTCAAGAAGCGGCAGTTGAAAAAGACATAAAATGCCCTTCAATGAGGATGCACATGAAGGCCTCTTGTCTAAACGACCTTCGGGTGGAAAGAACTGTTCAAAAATGTAATGATGCACAAATATTTCATTTTTGGTGGCCACCGTCCATCATTTCTCCCTTCAGTAGCCTCTATGAAACTAAGTTTAACAATTGCAAAAACTTTACGCAGGCTACTAAAGCTGACTTGCAAAACGTGCAACTGGCGTTGAGTCACCTTGACACAATTCTATCGCAGGGTTCAGTTTAAGGGTACCCCTTACAATAAATAGCCTTCCATTGTGCATTGGCTGTGCATGCACTCTGCTGTTATAAATAACAGAAGGCCCATATTGAAAGTAGGGCAACTTACTCATTTTTAATTTGCCATCGACTGTGCTTAAAACATAGTTTGGGTGGGCATCCATTTGAAATATTACGGTAAAAGGCTTGAGTCCACATTCCCACCCCATTTGCATAAATCTTCAGATAACCCAAGTTAAACCACAAAGTAAGAATCGCAGCCTTATGCCCGTCAATATTGTGAAAAAGAGGACAGATAAATACCGGCAGTATACTGTTGGTGAAGTTCTTCAGCTGCGCTTCTGCAGCACTAAGCTGTTCCATGTTGCGGAGAGGCATCAGGAACAGCTCGGGTGGTTCAGGCCTGGCCAGTTCCTGGGGCGTCGCCTGTTCCCCGGGCCTCGCCTGCTCTCCCTGGTGCTTGAAAGACGCCACGTGCCCGAGCACCTGCCCAACAGACTTGCAGTTCCCTGTTCTGCTGCTCTAGGTGCCCATTCTGGATGTGCAGGTCTATCACGGCCTAACCAGCTGAGCGTCGAAGGCTGCAAGATAACCAAGGCATAAGAAAGCATTATCCATTTTGCTGATCAACATTATGCACTGATGATGCGAAGAAACTTTTTCAGAAACTTGGGTTTCGGGAAGTTTCAGAAGAACGCTTGAACCTTCAGGTGTTTCGGATGGTTTGGGTAGCTTTGAAACGGTTGCCAGACACAGTGAGTGTTTCAAGTTTTTGTAAAAATTTAAGAGACGTTATAATTTGTATGCAATATTCATAAATTTAATTTAAAAAAAAGTGTTAATCAAATAAACTTTCTGAAAAGGAGACACGGCCCCAATTTTTAGAACTTCACAGTTTTGGCTTGTACGGTCAAAATGAATGCTCCCACAAAGTTTTATGATGTGTTTTGACAATCAAAGGAAATAACAATAATGATTCGTCGGCGACGAACGCGAGACGCGCTGCGCTTGGCTGCGATAAGCACCAGTTTAAAAATCTGATATATAGGTCCGTGCCTATTAGGCCTAGCTTGGTGCCTGTACCCTTGTTGGAACTGCCATTTTCTGCGCTTTCAGGACGGCCTTTTTTTTTAAACTATCAACCGTCTAAGAATGGGAGAGAATCCCGTTAAGAACACTTTCCCTGGTATAGAAAACAAAATTGGCTGCAAGTGGCTGCTCTGTGGTCACATGATACCTCGCGCCTAGGCATATGACGCTTTAGAGTGAATTGGCACTTCCAAGTAAAGCACAGGTCATCAATTGCTCCCCTTGTTAAATAGCAGAAGTTCCAAATGCAACTTTGTTTTCTATCGTTTCACTTGCAGCATACAGCGTGTAACAGATGATCCACCTTTCTTCGGTTCTGGTAGCAGACGACGCAACGGCGTCTTGTTTCCCGCAGCAAATGACACTCTAGGGCAGACAAATCCTCCCTCTTTACTCACGTTAGCAGGCGACGTGTCTGTTAAAGAAAGGTCAGCTCCCTCAGTACAAGCCTGCCGAGATCTCAATCTCATAAAACACCAAAATCGGGCCATTGGTACAACATTTCAAGGTACAAACAGAAGCTGCACAGCACGGCGCCGAAGCGAACTTGCTGCACCTAAAAACAAGCCTCTAAGCTGTCCGTCGAACCTCTCCAGAGTAGGACAGCACCACGGCCGTTCTTGTCAGCATGCAATGCTTTCCCACAGCATTACGACAAAGTTTTGTGACCAGTAGCGTACTGAAGGACTCGGTCACTACTGTAATTGTGCATGTGTCACTACGAAGATTATGGAGCTAACTAAATTGAGCAACTGCACGCAAGCTAACCTGGTCAAGCATGCTAACAGAGGGCAGATCAAAAACGTGTGCTAGAACGTTATCAGGACTTTAGGTGAAAAGAAGCGTCGAAAAAAAAAAAAAAAGTTGCATTGCGTGCTGCAAAATTTGACGAGTGGCTCTAGGAGTCGCCTGCAGAAAAATTGTTACGGCTTTGCGAAGTATGGCAAACAATGCAAGGTTACCGTCATAATCTAAAACCTGATGCAAGGATAAATAAAATAACGGACAAGCGTCTCGCGGACGGCACAAACCGATGCCCCGCCAGCAGCGTCTCGGCGAGCTAGCATGCCTCCACCAACACGGCGCGGTCGCCGTGTTGGTTGTCGCCCCCGGAGACCGCCTTGATCACCGGACACAGCGCGGTGCCAGCCACCAGTGCTATACCCCTCCCCCCCCCCCCCCCCCACACACACACATACACTCACTGACGGATTAAGCGCGACGATGGGATGACGAGCTAGCGGGACGGTGAGACGACGCTGCTGACGCCCGACTCCTACTTCTATCTTCTCCCCCACTTTTCTCCCCTCTCACCCTACCCCAAGTCAGTGAAAAATGCGCCTAGCGCGCGTACACGACTGACTATTCCCCCCCCCCCCCCCCCCGCCTTAATTTTACTTCAACGCTTACAACAACACACGTAGGCCGCGGCCGTCTCGCCGGGCTAGCGGCGCGACACTCGTCCATACTCGGCCGGGAGCCCCGAAGGTGCGCTCGAAGCGTGGAAACAGCGTGATGCAACGAAAGGCAAAGGGCATCTACACCACGAACGGGCAGAAGCCGATGCAAAAACGTGCGCGAACGTAAACAGAAAAGTGCCGCCGCTCGCCACTACGAAATAATACGCGGCCGCATCCCTTTCCTGCTGCTCGTACTTTCTCTTACTTGACGGCTACTCCGTCTTGCGGGACATGCCGACGAAACGATCGTCGGGATACGGCGAAGGGCCGTCAACACCGTCGAGTCAACCACCAGCAAGCGTTGTTGAGCGGAAGTTGGTTCACTAGGCCTACATACGACGAAACCGACAGAACACGAACATCAAAATCAAAGCACAGGCGGTAACTTCGAGCGACTTCTGCCCCGCATAGATTTACATGCAGCGCTTTCACTCGCCACCACGGTCACATACAATTTTTCAACCCTGGAGCCACCGTACCTGAACCATGCCGCGAACCACGCCAACGTCCCGCTCGCCATTTGTGTTTGCTCACCTTCACCTTGTCCGGCTTTGGATTGGATGCTGGATCGGCTTTCTAGCAAAGTCTATCAACAGCTGGCTCGATGCTGGATGAGGTATGGTGGCTGGAAGGGGAAGTGTGACGGGCGCCGTATGCGCGCAGTGTCAGAGAGGGGCGCGAGTTGCGATGAAAATCTTCGCCGCCGAGAGGGGCGCTGCAGTCTGCAGGCGAGTCAGCGGTCTCGGGCAGAGTGTCGAACCGATATTTTTATCGGTTCGGTTCGGGTTCGGGTTCACGGCTTTCGGTTCAGTTCCGGTTCAGTTCCGGGGCGCAAAAAATAACGGTTCAAACCGGTTCGAACCGGTACGAACCGGTTTGAACCACTAAATCGAGAATATATTTTCCGCGTTGTTCTGTCAATAGGCACTATTTAGGCCGTGAAACTAACTGCTGCAAACGATCTGATTTTTGCGAGGACCTATTTTTGAGAATTTCGCGAATCGCCTACAATTCGCGAAAAATGGGTCCCGCGAACAATTTCGGTAAAATGTAAATACATTGAAGTTTATATTGAGATTCCACCGCGTCGAGAAAATTACAACCCGCGAATTATTCCAAAACTTCAGCTTTGACCTAAATCGCGAAATATTGAGCCCACGAAAACTAAGTCGTTTACAGTATATAGTTTTCTTTTTTTTTATCGTTTGTTCAATCCAGTTTGATTTTCAGGTACCAAAATTATAAAATTCTGTTATTTATTCCTACACAACAAGAAAAGAAAATCTACATTAACATACAAAACGTCGTGTTTATACGACTCAACATCCCTTCGTTTACCAGAGTCACGTACATTGTACCTGAATCGAAATGTTTTTGACGAAGTGAAGTTGGTTGCCTAAAATACCCGTGATTGGTACAACTTTGTATCGCAGTATTAGATGTTGAATCGTGGTTTTGCCCTTGAACTAAGGAATTAATTACAGTGAATAAAATCATGAAATGGGCACCTCGTTGCCATATATACCATAAAATGTGTTTTACGGAGTACGTTTCACAATATATATATGATGACGAGATACTGAGCTTAATGCAATATAATTTTCAAAATGTCACGAAAGTCACGGGACAAGTCCTTCCAGTCTATATTTTATAGAAACACTAAGCGACAATCGCAATGCTTGTTTTTCTAACTAGCATTGTTTGCTCTCAGCACCATGATGCGGGCGACGAATCATGCGAAAAGGAGTGGCTGAAATTGTTCACTCTAATCTATGAGCACCTTCGTACTGAGATCGAATTGGATAAACTGGCATAGCCTGGATGTTGAGGTTTGCTCTTGACAAAATGCCGGTCAATTTAATTTGCAAATAAGCATCACCCTCGCTAATTGATGATTTTTGTTAAATAGAACAAAGTGGGATTTCATGCTCTACTCAATTCGGAAGCTACTTAATCGGACACTTTCTGAGAGTTTAAGTGTGCAATTGTCATAGTTCCACCATTCGTTCCAGTAAAAAAACGCGATAATAAAAACACATAAAAAACGCGATAATAAACTTCTATATATTTCAGAAGTTATATATGCGTGAGGAACACATAGTTATTTAAATTAGCTTCAAAATAAAAAAAAATTATTTAAAGCTTTTCCAAATCACCTATAACGTGTCTATAGAGGATAAAAGCGGCAAAAAAGATTTGCAGAACATCGTTCAGATAATTTAAAGGTGCATTTACTTACATATCTTTGAGGTGAGGATCTTCTATTTGTGCTGCCAAATCTTCAGACAGGAATTAAGTATATTTTTATTATCATCGATAAATTTGACTTTATGAAGTTCACATAACCGCCTGAGATGGACACGGAAGGACGATACTCGAAAATACGCCAGCTGTTGAGTCTTCGGCAACGTGCTTTTGTTAGCTGTTTTGCAGTGTAAAATACTGGGTGGCAGGGTATGCCAAAAAACGCTGTGGTCACATGATATATCGGAAGGCCAATACACGAAATGGGCAGAAATAAGGAGATGACACGCAATTTTGTCTAAATAATCCCTTACATAACGCTTTACTGCAAAAAGAGATACACAGAAATGCAGAAAATGATATTCCTAATTAAACATAGATTCCGCGCAGGGCAAACGAAGATTTTTAGAATCCTAATATAAATCACTTTTGGGCATCAGCTTGCCTCAGCTCGAAACGTCGCGAGATACTGCCTCGGGAGGCTAATGTTATCTTAGGGTGTTTTGTTTTGGAACCTTACTTCACGACTCTGTGCTTTATCAGTCATGTGCTCCAACATTTCATTAGGCTGCCGTATATCATCGCGAGACTGCTATAAATACTACACAACTTTACACCTTGGACGTCTACTGCTGGTCTTGCGAACGTCGCACTTCACCAGAAAGCTGAAGTATTTAACATGGTTTGCACGTGAGGTAATCACACTGGATACTGGTTGTCATTGCGAGTTGTTCTTGCTGAGAAAATCAAATCCGGTGGGGCAAAATGCACGCTACAAAAGTTTCGCGCTCAGTGCAAGCTATGTATTTGAGAGGCACACATTTTTCTTGTTGGTGCATCGTCGTTAGGCACGGCGCGAGTATCTGGCACGACGAAAACGTGCTTTCTGGCAAGAGTGTATTTACAAATAAAAGTTGTACCAACTACCCATCTGTCACTATCGTTTCCAGGCCACGCTTTCTAGTCTGCGCCGAAAATGTGGGGCAGGGGAATCTTTACGAATAGTATGCTTTAAAACTACCCCCCTCCCCACTCCCTTTTTTTTTAGTTGCTCCTCAAGATACTTTTTATTCCTTAGGGATCGCCTGCTCCGTATTGAGTGGTGTTCACTCGACAATTATATTTGTGTCACTTGTTAACAGTAATTCTTCCTTGCTTTTACTTTGCACCACACTTTGAAGTTTAAACAAAATACAGGGCGGTCGAAACTTGGAGAACTTGAGAACGACACTCCTGTGAGACTTAGAGCGGCTGCCAACGTTCGGCTGTCCCCGGCGTGAGGCCACTAGGATCTTTCTTCTCAGGTATCCCTCCCGTACACGCTAATAGTTACATGTAACGTCGGACTAACACGTCACATTTAGACCCTTTGACACTTCTATTCTCGGGACAACTTTCTGGGGCAGTTCAGCAATAACGAAAACATGTTTGGGAGCCTCAATGGTGTGCATACATGTAAAATGGGTCGTGCAGCATTTTTGTTTTACCTTAAATTCAATAAATACCGCTAAGATGTAATCCCTGACGTTGATAACTTGCAAAATCATCCATTAGTTTGCCCCTTCGCGAAATGGCAGACAGTCGAAAGAAAGAAAGGAAACAGCTTTCCCCTCCTCAACTCGCAATCTGGACTATCAGCCACGTGATCTGGTCCTAGTATATACACCGTCAGTGTTTATCATAGTCATACGCAGGGTTGGCAAAGCAGAGAGCATGGGCTGATCTTCAGATATAGTTTTAGTTGGGCTATAATGCCCGAGCCCCACTAAAGCGACAAACAGAAACAAACGACAGCGGCTAGCCTTAGACCAGAGTATTTCGCGATTTGACAGGCTTTGTAGAATAAAGAAGGCTATGCTCAAACACGAGTATTATGCACACGATGGTACCATTTGCAAGCTTGTAAACGCTCGTGCTAACTTCGCGAGCACCGAACAACTCAAAGCCGTATAAAGGTACCATCGCGAACATGCTGCATGTCTCTGAGGCTTGTCGCTGTCTTTTGTTTCTGTTTCTAGCTCTAGTGGGACTCGGGCCCATCATAATCTTTGAGTTGAACACGAGCCGTTACCCGAATGTTTGGCGATGCTGGTTGTCATGAACCAGAGCATCCGACTCGGGATCACGACAATCGGGTACATCATGGTGTCACGTGACTCTCAGTGCGAAGTTGTGATGTCATGTGACGTCACGGTATCAACAACGTTAATAGATCTAGCGACGTCCTCAATTTGAATCGACTTGACGCGGTGAGTCACGTGACGTCACGGGGTCACGTGATGTGACATTAATTGACAACATGTCTTGACATCATGACGTCACTTTACGATGTGACACATGCCTAATCATAGTGCCAATAAGAAAGTGCCGCAAAAAACCAGGATTTATTATACATTGCAATTCTGTATATGACGATTTGATCAATACGTAGAGGAATACACGTGCCAATTTTTTTATTCCCAAATAATAAATTTGTAATACTAACAAAAAAAAAATACCGTGAACCATTTTGAACCGGTTACCGTTATATTTTTTTCCGGTTCAGTTCCGGTTCAGTTCCAAGATGGCGGCGAAGATTTCGGTTCGGTTCAGTTCCGGTTCGGCTAAAAATAACGGTTCTGTTCCGGTTTTTGGTTCGGTTCGGTTCCGGTTCGACACCCTGGTCTCGGGTGATCTGTTGGTTCGCGGGCGCCGGCGCTCTTCTCAGGCTGCTACAAGTTCGGCTGTTTTGGTTGTTCTACTGTTTTGGCTGTGAGTAATCATAATATGCATTAGGCTCATAATAAATATGTGTATTAAGATAAGCTCAAAGTAATCAAGAGTCGTCCTAATGTCATTTGGGTCTAATTCAAGTCCACTGGTTTAAAAGTAACTCAAAGGAATAAAAAGAGTAATAATAATCTCAACTGAGTTCATTATAGATCATTTGGAGGTATAATAACAGGAAGTAATCAAACCAGTAGCAAAATGTCAATCAGGCGGAATTAAAGTCCATTTGGTTAATAGTAACTCAAAGTAATAAAACAAGTTATTGCAATGTCAGTTGAGCGAATAATAAATAATTTTATTAAATCTTAGTTCCCAAAATTATAAAAGCAACTTGAAGTAATCAAAAGACTACTATTAATGACTTAATGAGCTACAACCGATAAATTGGCGCTATAATTATACAAAGTAAACAAGAGTCACCAAGTGTCATTTAGGCCGAATTAAAGTCAATTGAATTCAGAGTAACTCAAATTAATCAAGAGTAATCATAATGTCAATAATCATCACATAAAAATTCAATTTGCTGAATATTAGCGGAAAGTAATTAATAAAGAGTCATTACAATGGAGTTTAATTTGAATTAATGGCTAATGGGTCAAAAGTAACTCGAAGTAATTAAAAGAGGAATAACAATGTCAACTGAACTTATTGGAGCAATAATAGCCCGAAGTAATCAAAAGAGTAATCATAAATTGCAAGCTAAAATAAAAGCGAGTGCGCCATAACTCCAGGTTACAAAAAGAGTAATAAACATATCAATTTTGCCTCGTCAAAAGTGGGACAGTAACTCCAAGTAGTCACAATAGTGATCAAATGATCAGTTGTCCCCCACAAAATCAAAGTGTATAAACAATTATTCTAAGTTACCAAATGTGTAAGCAAAACACGACCACTGAATGCAATTAGTGCATATACTATATATCGTGGATTAAAATGACTGACCCCGGGACTAAAGTGGGTAGCGCAAGGATTAAATTGTGTGGCGCTTGGGTTAAATTGGGTGGTACTGGCATTAAATTGGACGTCGTTTGGATCAGGATGAGCGGGAAAACCTGTAGTTCAGTGTGTGGCATCTCCAGATCAAGCGGCATTCAAACATATGTCTGCATGCGCACTTTTCTTGGACATTTCTTGCTAACTTATTGAAAAAAAAAAAAAAAAAACTCGGCGCGCTTACTAACGCCTGTCCATGCGCTCTTCAGAGAAAGAAAAAGGTCAAAACAAAGGCTGCTTCAGAAGCAAGTAGTTTCTTCCTTTGGCATGTATTCTTGACGTATTATATGAAAAAATAAAAGTGAGGTCTACATTCTATGCCTTGTTCGTCACATTTTTCTTCGGCTGCACTTTGAAGCATATGAAGTGTTCACGATTCATAAAGTTATCAAGTAAAAAAAAGTCTAATTTCCCCAGTGGATGTTCACCTGCTCCAGCGTTCTAAATGTAAATCAAAAATAGTTTTTTTTTTCTTTCCTTTCTATTGCGTAATAAGGCGTCAGTAGATTCAGCTCTCGAAGAAAACGTCTAGTTGTCTTTTATTTGCGTATCAACTATTTTACAGTATTCGCAGCAAGGGGAAAATATCGCGCCGCGCTCTGTTCCTATGCTCCGCATGCCAGCGCTAACTCGCCTCGTGCGCGCAGCGCCCTCTATTATTTTCATCGCAACTCTGTGCAGCCCTCCGCTCCCGGCCGCCACACTTCCCCTTCCAGCCACCATAGATGAGGTCTGTTCTAGTCGAAGTATTATTTTTTGCGACAATTATATATTGCGACACAAAGTCGCAAATATATAATTGTGCTACTGTGCTACTCTATAAAAAAAAAAAAAAAAAAAAAAAAAAAAAAAAACGGGGGCACGAAGAAATACACGACGCTTCGACGAAGTGCCCCCTGGGAACTAGTTGGCCACTCAGTTTCGGTTTCGATTGAGCAGCTTCCTTTCATGCTATCACGCCGTGACCGAATGCGCCGCTTGAGTTTTCGATTATCTGATTCATTCTCGAACGATATAAAACGAAAACTGGGGCAATTTCCTTGCACACAAATTACTGCACACAAATTACTATGATGTCTTCCTCGTGTCATCATATATCGCCCACTCAAATTTTACGCTGATAGGAAATTAGGTTTTCGCAAACGCTGAGGTCGGCTAGCTACGACGGAGGCTCTAAAAAGCGTCTCCTACTCTTCGCTAAACCTTTTTGGACGAGCTTTTACTGACGCCCAAGATCTGTGTCTGAACGGTGTGTTTGAAATTATCTCGGCATACTCAGTCAGGAAGAAAGCAAACACATAAATATTACGGCCATTAGCAACCGTCAAATGCGCTTTGAATAATTTCGTTCCTTTGGTACACCGCATAGAGGTTCACACCCGTCCGACGCACTTCCGGCGAACGGTGCGACATTTTTCACACAATTGCTCGACTTTTGCTTTCTTAAAACGGTTTGTGTGTGGGAATGTGCCTATATGATTGCAGAAAAATTTTATGTGCATACGCGATGTTGAATATTAGTGGAATGCAAGCGGGTGGGGACTTAGCTTCGTGCAGTGCTGCGGGTCAGTACAGATAAGAGATAAGATGTGTATTCAAATTGAGCTTTTCAATGGCGCCTCCAAGTTTTACCTCACGTACTTAGGCGTATTAAGAAAAAGAGTAGTTGCAAAAAATAATATTTCGTCTATGGACGCACAAAACAAACAAACTTCCTGACCAGCTGTAAAGGTGCGAGTTTGATGTATGCAAACTTATTGGTCGTTACAGCTTGTTGACTCGTACACAAGCAACCCCGAGCTACGCAGCGTCGAGATTTCCAGCACTGGCTCGTTCAGATATATCTCGAAATGCAAACAGAAAGGCTCGATAGTGTACAAAAATGCAACAAGCATGTGTGAAGACAAGCTATACGTCTCGGGCTTGTGCTATAGATTCGAGGTCTGGCCATTTAGGTTAGTTTAGAGAGCAAAAATGATGCTCTCGTGACCAAAAAACGTGAGATCACGGCCGTTAATAGTCCACGCTGCCGATCGAAACCGAAACCATGCCACTCTCCTCCCTGGCCAACTATAAGTTTCCAAAGAGCAACGTGCGCCGTGTTGCACGCAGGGGTTTATGGAAGTAGTCTATAGAATCTCCTAGCAGTGGTAGCGAGAAGCAGATCTGGTTTTAATAAGCGCGTAAGAGTTAAATGTAGTGACCCTTTCTGGTTGAATATAGGGTGCACGTGATGTTTCGATTGTGATCATGCAGAAAGATGTAAGAAACGAATGTGCCGCCTAAACTGTGTCTTCCTCGGACAGACCGCCCGGACCCGGAGTAGTTCTCCGCGCAGCCTTTCTCAGAGGAGTACGATCTGTAGTCACTCGCAACATTTCAGTTTCGTTATTAACGTTGCCGCGGGGGAATGAAGGAGTTTCGCTGTTTTTTTTGTTTCGATTGCTCGGTGGGCTCTCTTGCTGTGCTTGCTTTCGTTCCTCTTGTCATGACCGACTGGCTCGAGCATACTGCGGCGCTGACATCGCTGCAGTTAATTTCAGGAGGTCTAATAAAACGCAGTAGCAGCGAAATCAGCGACAGCGACGGAGATACAAGCTTAGCTCCAGCTCGAGTGACGACGAGGCAGCCGTTCTCGGCGAAGTCTTTGCCGACTCATTCGCCTTGCCGGCGAAGAGGCCCAAGATATGGCGTTACGTCGAAGACGTTGTGCGCACCTATTCGGATGGAGAGCTAGGTATGTCGTTTGCTAGAAGACAATACGACAAATTCCTTTCAGATGGAACTCGCCTTCGGAGATGACGGTCGCTTTACGGCATACTTGTTTGGTATTGCTTAATAGACCCTTTGCAAAACGTACAGCGCCACGACGGCAGGAAATTTTGGGAACCCTCGGTACAGATCACGCGCACGCGCTTTCTCGTTGCGCCTCCGCGACTGCTCGCGCGTCCCGGCAGCTACCGCCAGCAGCCGTTGCAGCCATCCCGCCGAGTCGTACGTCGCTGCCGGCATACCGTATCTGTGGAAGCGTAAAGGCATCGCGAAAGGTGAACTCATTCCAACACGTTATTCGTCGGAACTTACCTTCACGTATTGAAGTGCCACCAAATCCATTTAGTTTGCACCGCAACCATGGCAGGTTTCGACCAGGTTGGACAAAGGGTTGGTGCAGCAGACGACAGAACCGGTACAAAGGAGAGAGATACGAAGGGGGCAGCCGTCGGATCGTCACTCGCCGAACCAACGGCCCAACTCGGCTGCTTTGTTGCCGTGGTAACCTGTGCCTGCTCGCGTATGCCACGTGGTAGCCGGAGGAGGGGCGTACCGAGGACTCCAATTATTTGAAGCGCGGCGCGCGCGGGCTTTTGGGATTATTGCAAAGGGTCTATTGCATCCTGCGGCTCGTACAAAAATACTTGTAGTTGTCTTCATCGGGTTTATATAACTGTAAGGTAAAATAAATACTGCCTCAAAGTCGGGGTCACCGTTAATAAAGTAGTAACAATCAACATTTTTTGTCAAAGCATGAAGTTCCGATCAGAACTTCATGCTTTCAGCAAGATAGCAATGAGAACCGAAACTGTTAAAAAGCGAGGGCAGACGCTATGAAAGCGGTGGCAGCGCGTGCAACTGGGAGGATCGCTTACTGAGGCCGACCGCTCAACGACCGCTTGCGTGGAGCGCTCGGCATCTGCCTGGGCGAAGGGCTGGATCGCGCATCCCCGCTTGGTCGCTGCAGCTGCAGCGAGGGAGTGAAGCCACCGATCGGCGATTTTCATGTTGAAAAATCGCGTTTTCGGAGCGTTGCGGAGGCTGGCGGCAACATGCTGAAGACACGTTTTCTACTCGTTCGTAGTCATTCGTCGAAGAAGCTCTTTAAAACCCTGTGTAAGCCCTGAGACTTGTCGTTGAGAACATGTGGAAATTTTTACGGAAGCGCAGTGCCGCAGGAAAAATGCCCAACTCGTCGAAAGCAAGTTTCGCCGCCACGATGCAACGCGCAGGTCACGAGTGACCCGCGCGTTGCATCATTGGACTTTTTTCATAATGCAACGTGCGGGACCCTTGTGACGTCACACGTGACGTCAATTGCGACGTCATTATAGGAAACGTCCCATAATGCAATGCGCGGGTCACGAATGCGACTGCACATTGCATTATAGGACGTTTCCCATGGCTCAACGCGTAGTTACGCCGACGGCGACGTTGGCGTCGCCGGCCCGCGCGTTGCATTATGAGACGCCTCCCATAATGCAATGCGCGGGTCACAAATGAGACGGCGCGTTGCATTATGGGACGTTTCCCATAACGCAACGCGCGTTTACACCGACGGCGATGTTGGCGTCGCCGTCGCCGACCGCGCGTTGCATCATGGGACGCTTCCCATAATGCAACACGCGGGACCCTCGTGACGTCACACACGCCGTCATTATGGGAAACGTCCCATAATGCAATGCAATGCGCGGGTCACGAGTGAGACCCGCGCGTTGCATTATGGGACGTTTCCCATAATGCAACGCGCGGTTACGCCGACGGCGACTGCGACGGCGATGCCGCTCAAGCCGGAAACGGGCGCCTAAGAGCTGCTCTCTAAAAAATTAATAGATGTAAACCAAATTAAATTTTCATTCCACAGCCATGTTTGATCCCGTCTTTTTTAACAAAACTGAAATAAGCCTTTGTTAACTGGTTTAAGGATGACGCGGCGTTAATACTAGGCCAAGAATAATATTAGGTGTCACCTTTTAGCATATTGAAGACATGCCCAACCTAACGGTCATTTGTAACCATCATATAGTTTCCATATGAGCGAAAAAGCCATGTCGGTTACATATCAAAACTTGCACGGCTCGAATGGCCTGTGAAAGCAGCGAAAAAACGATGTCGGTCAGTCACCGAAAACTCAGTGGCTGAACTGGCCGGTGATAACAGAAAGAAAACGATGTCGGCCAGTCAGCGGAGACTCCACGGCTAGACTGGCCGCTGACTACAGCAAGAAAACGATGTCGGCCAGTCACCGGAAACTCCATGGCTAGACTGGCCAGTGACTACAGCAAGAAAACGATATCGGCCAGTCACCGGAAACTCCATGGCCAGACTGGCCGGTGAATACAGCAAGAAAACGATGTCGGCCAGTCACCGGAAACTCCATGGCTAGACTGGCCAGTGACTACAGCAAGAAAACGATGTCGGCCGGTATCGGGAACTTTCCGGCTGGTGCTGGCCAGTTTAGACAACGAGTCCCCGATATCGGCCAGGGTCGGTTTCTCACCGGCGTCCCTGGCCGGGATCCGCCGTACCGCTCCCAGTACTGGCCGACGTAATCCCTGTATCGGCCGACATGGTGTGCTACCTGGGTTATGATGAACTCTTGCATAAATGCGGGGATTTTAGTCAGAGACGTACTTGCGTAACTTATATTGATTATACCATGTTCATGGCAGCCTGAGTATCTTTAAATTTATTGCATCTTTTTGTAGGCTACTTGACTTGACTTATAAAGGGTATTTTCATTTAGATAGTAAATGTCTTTTTTTTATTTTTAAAGCCATAGAATCCACACTATTGTGGTTCATGCAGGTGAGTTATAAAGCCAGGGGCGGAAAATATGTGGGATTAATTGTCATCATAGGTCGGTTAGTTAACTAAAATATCCTAATCTAATTTTAATTAGTAAAAACAAACACACAGTTTTAATCAGAAACTTGCTGAGCGTCATCAAAGCCACCTAAATCTGTCAAATAAAATAAGTAGGAGCATGTGGGAAGAACGTTTGAGAGCTAAAGTTATTACTCGGACAGCAGGAGCAAGGCTAGCGGTGCGATAATGGTCAAGCGCCGTTTTTCCGTTTTCTACGACCCACGTCTTCCTACCAGGAGCCTGCCGGTTGGACGGGTGGTAAAACTTTACCGCACTATTGCATTTGCCATTGTCTCGAATAATTTCTAAAAATTATTAAGGTAGTGGTTTCGATGAGGCACAGCGGATTTATAAGTATAACCACATATTTGTATTAAAAAAATTATTTAACGATTTTCGGATATTTCGGTTTATCCGGAAGATTAGCACCATGTGCCGCTGGCCATATAATTCACCTGCACAAACCGCCTTCTTGCAGCATTCGCGGCTTTTAAGATAAAAAAAGTAAAGCATAAGAAGGCAAAAACTACTAAATGAACTCATTCATGCATGTCGGCACGCTTGCTGTTCTCGCAGTGGATTGACGTATGTTGATTAATATTTAAAAAAAAAACACTCTCTCTTTTACACTAGTAGGTGGACACACATGTACAGCCTTTTAGTAAAAATCTACCATAATAAAGCAAAAAAATTACACTATGATTTTTTTGTGACATTCCTAAAATCTCGGCTCCAAAGTTTGAAGTTGATTATGACATCAATCATATGCAGTGAAAGCAATATTTTTAAAAGAACTAACATTTCTGGAATATTAAAAAAAAGGCTTTCCTCCGTAACCAAGGTCTAATAAAACGTTGAGGGCGTGTGAGCTAAACTTTTCTCAATTATTCGCATACGAGCAAACCATGTTGTTTCAGCAATATACCAAGGTTTTCTTTTTAGCTCGCAGGTTGCAGTTATCACAATGTGTGGACACAAGGCTCTAAAAAACGTTATGTTCAAAATGTATGCTTACCTGCCAAATAAATGTTGGATGCAGCTACTCGAAGGTAAGAGGGAGTTTCTTTTCTTCTCACTTCATTACATATATGTAATCTTAATTATAATTAGAACGTTTTTTTTCTCCTCTGCCAACCTCCCTCTTCTAGTGCTCTTAAGATCCGAAGTCGATGCAAAAGAAAGATAGAAATTAGGTTAACAGGAGGAACGTAAACATTTTTTTATTAGAAATTAACCAATCATTTGCCTAAGGTAAAAGTTTTTTCTCGCAATTTTTTAAATTTGTTTAAGCACCTTATACATTTCTCTCGCTCTTTTCTCCCTTTTTTGCCTCTTGTACTTATTTTAGCTTCGTGCTTTAAACTAACTCGGCGCAAGAGGCGTGAGGCCTCTTTCGGCAGTTTAAATTATTTGCACGCCTAAGGTACTAATACTTCTATATTGCTTTTGTAATCAAGTGCGTAGCCCCTGGGTGCGTAAAGCAATCATAATATTCACTAAATGCAATATGGACAAAAGTTTTTCTGATTAATTACTCACGGAATATCCACCTTCCTGCATAGGAAGGTTCCGAATGAGAAACCTAGATGCGACGAAATTAATCGAAGAATTATAACCAAGCTGAGATCAATTTCAGGCGCACCTCCCCGACAAGGGTACTTCATCATTCACAAAGGCTGATCTCTTATCGCTTGTTTCCGCGTTTCCTAAAAGAACATTGCATAAATATATATATGTGTGTGCGTGCGTTTGTGTTTTCAAAAAAAGGGAGGGGGGGTCTGCGATTCGATGTGCAGCGGAGGGTGCTGATGTTAAAATCAATTCGTCAGAACTTAGGCTTTATTTTGGAAGGCTTCCGGTACATCGCCCATAACAAAATATAATTTAATTTTTGCGCTATCGCGCATAACTATATATAATGTTGAGGTTGGGCTTATGGCAAAAGTTAAACCTCTTAGCGAATGGTTAATATATCGACGTTAATTATCCGCGCATACCAAAACGTATGTTCCTGAACGATGTGTGGGATCATACTTCAGCCTAAGAGACAAGAAATATCTTGGTTGCTTTTTATTCAACGCCGCACAACCTCAGATAAAACGGTAAGGAAGGAATTTTTATGCGACAATGCTGCGTTAATTTTGCTTCGCCTTCATTTTATTTTAGTTCTTTGTTTCCCCATTTATGGTTATTCATCGACTCTACTACACACTTGCCCCCGTCTTCCTCCCATCTCTGTAGTTAGGGACTCGTCGGTAGCCAAAGGGGAAATTAATATTTCTGACATACAAGCATGCCATTTTTTATTAGAGCGCAGCTCTTAGACGCCCGTTTCCGGCTTGAGTGACGTCGCCGTCGCTGTCGGCGTAACCGCGACTTCGGCGTAACCCCCCTCCCTCCGCCCTGAGGTCCCGTGACCCCCCCGAGGTTCTGTGACCCCCCCGAGGTCACGTGACCCCCCTCTAAGTTCATGTGACCCCCGTGACGTCACGGGGGTCACGTGACCTCACGGGGGCCACGTGGCCCCCGTGACGGACTAACAGGCAGGATGACGAGGTGAGGGGGAGGAAGGAGGAATACACCCTCCTCTCAGTACCCTTACATGCTCCTCCTCAAGAGCTGCGCTCTAATTCGGCGTTACAGGGAGTTGTAAACGGCTTTCATTTTTTTTTAATTATCATACCTATTGTCGTGTGCAAGGCAACAAAGTATGCCATATTTAACTTAAAAAATGCAGGAAGAAATACACGTAAATTAAAAACATGGAGGCAACGTGAGTGTGTGTCCCCCTTTGGGAAGCTTTTCTCGCGTTCCATATATGATTACGCCGCAAGGTTGCATGAACAAGGACTTCAGCAACTGAGCATACAACAGAGGTTTATAGAGCGGCGAAGAAAGCTTGGTCATCGTTACGTCCATATTGTTTGCTACTGTTTTATCTTGCAATGAGATAATACCGGAACGCAAACGGACATAAGTGGATTGAATAATTGACACGTCAGTGAACACTAGGCTTCAGAAGTTCTTGGGTTGACCTGTCTTAATACAACGACAAGTGAACATTCTTCTGCGACTGTGTTTGTTAAGCTGGTTCGCCACCTTTTAAAGCAAATGAATCAATACAACACACTAGTGGAAAGTAAAGCCTTTCTGTAAAAAACCTTGTAGAACGCTAAATTTATCTAATACCATTTTTTACATAAAACTGTTTACAAAATGCACCAGCGGTGGATGAATTTATTTAAATAAATACATTATTCCCAGCCATTATGAACTAGAAATGTCGTTTTGATTCAAACAATTTATGAGAGGGCACTCCGTCTACCAGAAATCGCCACACAATAAAACTTACTACTTTTTACATTATAAAGTCACCACAAAATTTCACATATAAAATGTTTATATCGTATTATAGTCACAGCACATTGGCGCCATAAATAGTCCCTATCTAGGTTGATTTTCAAGTATTTACTAAAGAGAAAGGTGCACGAATTCGGGACATATATGGTTCTGTTACAGCCAAAAACCCCGAGCAGAAACACTACTATATTTACAGTAGCAAGGTCAGTTTCGGATATTTATTCGAGCGTGGCTCAAAATTAAATTTTTTCTACTTCAATCCATGTTTTTCTTTTCTTGAAGTGGAGGATTTTACTTTGTTCATCTCTCTTCCTCCTATGTGCTTAAATTTTTTGTATTATTTATTTTTTATGTTACACGTGCCAAACGTTTTATAAAAAAACTTGAATAATAATGCGTAGATTCATATTCTAAACATAAATCGATTTATAAAACTGAAGAAAGACAGCATACAGGGTGCTTTATGTTTAATCGGAACCACAAAAATGTAGGTGACTGTTGCATAAACACTGTTCTTTTTTTTTTGCTTGTGTATGAATTTCGACGGACAGTCTATGGGAGACATACGTCACAAGCACAAGAATGATTAACTACAATATGTAAAAAGCAATAATAATATTATATAACTGAAAGGCGAGCGTGCTGGTAAGGTTAATTTTTTACGCACGAAATAATAAGCAATTAGGACGGTTATGTGCTCTATACTACTTGTTCCTTCTTTCGTGTGTAAAACAAAACTTCTTATTTAATTTGCGAGTTATGTTCACTTTTCGGTTTTTAATACAGTCACCTAGAAGTGGAAAACCGGTTTTGAAATATTCGTCGAAGAGCTTTTGCGCGTGTTCATTTCGGACTCCGAAATGAAAGAATGACAAGCGCTCGGGGACCCTTCCTCCAACGACACGTAGACTAGTGACGTAGTCGTTTCGTGCATCTTGTTTTTATTCGGAAGCCTGTCATTAGTGGATACGCCCGCGTCTCGTTGCCCAGGTGATGAGTCGATATCTAAGCAAGTACCTGCCATTTTACACAGTGTTGGCTTTAGGATACGTGGCGCTTTTTGTTTCAGAATCAAGCGACAAAAATGCGAAAACTAAAGTCGTGTTTCCCAAAGCCCGTTTTCAGTTATCGAATTATTCAAGTGTTGCAGAGTTACTTAAAATATCAAGTTATTGTAATGTTTTTTTTCTACTGTCTCATGTCCAATATCCCAGTTAAACATGCGGTGGTTTATTCAAAATTCACCCTCTATATCAATAGCATAATTTCGGTCATTGCAAAAAACAAATGCAGTTGCAATAAACCATTTAGAGCGATTTGCAATCAAATACCATTTAAAGCAAACCCAGCCGGTATTTTGTCATAGATGCAGGGGCAGTAGATTACTTTGTACTGCAAATAGGCACAATATGAACAATTCATATGGTCCATAAAACAGTGCCGATAAATCTCATATTTAGAATTTTATTTCTAATGCACTCAAATCAAGATTAGAACAATGCTTCTTTTCCTAGAAAACAAAAGTCTCATTGCATTTGAATTAGTCGAGGCAGATGAACGCATTTCTTTTACTGCAGTTCACTTGCGCATATAAAAAAAAAGCTTTTGAGAAGTAATGGAACAGTGCTGCGTACAACATTATACAATGCTTCCTTAAATATTCAACAATTTCGTCCAGGAAAACTTTCCTTCATTCCTTCGCGAATAAAGCCATCTGTCATTCCTCGTTCAATACTTCTTCAGTGATTCCATTCCTAACAATGCCCGTACAACGCGTGTTTCTTTGTCGTTTAATGATGAAGTCCTTTTTAAGAAATTACCAAAACATAGCTGGATAAAAATAAAATAAAACGTTGATGCTATTCAAAGGTAATCTCGGGCACTTCAAAATGTTCGCCTTCATGCATCCAATTGTTTCTGGAAGAATTGATGACAAGCAGAGGACTTGTGTTATGTGAAGCAATTTTGGAAGGCAGCAACTCAGAATGAATTCCGGACAAATCGCGATGCTATGTTTCCTCTCAAGTTAGCCATAAATTTACGAGTAAAAAGTTGAGAACGTTATATTTCACAAAGAACTGATTACTCCATTTTCGCGTCCGGTATTGTAGCACGATTACTTACGCGCCATTTCTGAGCTCATTAAAAAAATGTCTTCCATCTTTTGCATTTAATGTAAGTGCAAGAGTGTTCCAGAGGTCGGGGCTCATCATGATGAAACAAACTACATCAACTTTGCACGGGATACGAAACGTCTGATTAAATTGCTATATTTGTTATGTAAAGTCGGCGTAGTTTTCACCATCCTTTAAATTACCTTCATTATCAATATTCTAGACACGGGTTTCTATAAAACTCGGTTATATTTACCTGCATCTAAATTTGGATCTATTAGTCGGATGGGCCATCTTCTTACATGAGTGTCGACAAGTAGATATATGTTTTTTTTTGTTTTTTTTTATTAGAGATCAGCTTTTAGGCGCTTGTTTCTAGGCTGAACAACGTCGGCGTCAGCGTAACTGCACATTGCATTATGGGACGTTTCCCATAATAACGTCAAACGTGACGTCACGTGTTACGTCACGAGGGTCACTTTTGTGGGGGTTCACGGTTGCCTGGTACCCAAAATACCTCGGCCATCATTCGGCCGCATGGTGGCGGCAAGCAGCCGGCCACGCGCGCCTCGTGCCGCTCGCCTAGATAAGGCGAGGCAGAAGCGGCGCGAGGGCAGTCGGCCGATTACCGCCGACAGGTGACACACTATGTTAGTATTGTGATCGTGTTTGTCTTATTAAATGTAGTTTCTTGTTGTTGAAACCGTTGGCTCCGTGTTATTCCTCCGGGTCGGGTATGCAGCAATGGCAAACCGACCACAGTTTTCAGTTACATTTTCGAGAACATTTTTAGTAAGTTTCGGAGAAAAAGTCTTCTCTAAATTTAGCACAACGTTTCCCATATCTTTTTTTTAAATTTTATTTATCAATACTACCTGGCCCAAAAGGGCCGTGGTAGGAGAGGCACAAAAATACAAATAAGAAGAATACGATTGAACACCAGGAATAATGTGGTCCAAAACATTATATACTATAAATAAAAATATAAATGGCACCCAGCATACAAAACAATTAGCATTAATAAGACAGAGTCTCAATTGGTGATATCAACGTGCGAAAATAAGGGCTAAAACATTGTGCACTATATATAGCACCCACCATTAAAAACAATAGCTATTAACAAGTCATCTAAGCATAAGAAAAATAAATTTCAGGCTATTTTGAAAAAAAGACAGTGGCTTTATCGATAAAACAGTCAACAGAGTCTGAATTGGCAACATCAACGGGCAGCTTGTTTCATTCAAAAATGGTCCTAAGGAAAAACTAGTATTTTAATGTGTCCAATATAGTCCAGTATTGAGCGTGCATGAGATGATCTGGTGCTTAATCTTCCTGAAATTGTAATATGTCTGGAAGTATCGATAATTAATTTGCCCTGAATCATTAAAAATAGCATATTTAATCTATCAATCCGCACTCCTTCGCTTAATGTTAGCAGGTTAGCTTGTTGCAACATTTCTGAAGGGGAGCTTCGCGCCTAATATTGGTTGTAAACAATCCGTATTGCTTTTTTTGTACACCTTCTAGCTTATTGGTATTAATTTTAATGAAAAGGTCATAGACAATATTTGCATAATCTAAGATTGGCCTTAACATCGTTGTATAGACTAAGTTTTATGCTAGGGAAAGAATGCTTCAAAAGACGTTTCAAGGCCAAAGCCGCGGGGTCGCTTTGTTTTAATGTAATCAATGTGTTTGTCCCATAATAGTATATTTCTAAAATACAACCCTAAGTACTTACATTCTTCGACACGTTGAATAAGTTGACCGTCAATGCAATAGGAAAACTCCAGGGGACACTTCTTCCGCGTAATTGACATTGAAACTGTTTTTGGGGTATCCAGTTTCATTTGCCATTCCCTACACCAAGACTGTATCCTCTCTAAGGAATTATTTACAACTATTTGATACTGACAGGACTTAACTTTCTTGTATAAAACGCCATCGTCGGCGAATTACTTTATCTTGACATCTATGTTTTAGTGATATCGCTGTTATAAAATAGGAAAAGTAAGAACCCCAGCACCGAGCCCTGGGGCACGCCGGGGTCAACGGGAAGGGAATCAGATTCATAACCTTTAAAACAAACGTACTGTTTTCTTCCTTCTATGTATGAGGTTAACGATTTCAATAATTTATTTGAGTTAGGCATGGTATTCAGTTTTAGATAAAGCTTGTTGCGAGTAACTTTATCGAAGGCTTTACTAAAGTCCAGGAATAAAACATTTACCTGTTCACTGCTATTCATTACCCTACCAAGATCATGCATTATGTCTACCAACTGGGTTACTGAAGACAGGCCTCTTTTAAATCAATGGTGACTTGCCGCTAAGATATTTATTTACCTTTTCAACGTAATCGAAAGTGTGCCTAGAAATCATATTATCTAACAGCTTACAACACTGATTCGTTATAAAAATGGGCCTATATTTCGTAACATTTTTTTCCTATCGCCCGATTTAAAAACCGGTATAATTTTAGCCATTTTTCATTCTCTAGGAGCAGCACTCTATTCTAATGACTTTTAAATATTATCAGCAAGTACTTAGCGATCAACTCGCTAAGTACCAGAAAAGCACTTGGAATTAAATCTGGTCCCATTGAATTTTTATGATCAACGTTAAGAAGCTAATTAAGGATGCCTTCTTTAGTTTAGATGAGGTCATACAACTCTGGGAGAGCCTGATCAACAATGCAATTTGGCAGTCGTCCATCATCGCGAGTAAAAACAGATGTAAAATGTTCATTAAAACTGGCGGCTCTTTTTTTGGGCTCTTCAATTATCTCATCGTTTATTTTAAAGGCAGTACCAGTCTCTTGCTTGCCTAATAGATATTTCCAAAACTTCGTCGGAGACGACATAAATAATCTTTCTAGAGTTGTATTAAGATAGCGAAACCTTGCCTCAGATAACATACGTTTAGTTCCCAGGACAGAGTTGTTACAGCTAGTTTTCCTATCTCTGATCCAGTGGACTTGCCCTTTAACGAGTACGCGCAATCCTACGTTTCAAATGTATTATTTTCCGATTAATCCAAGGCCGCTTGCGCTTAATAGTCTTCATTTTGTATGGGACAAAATTAGTTAAACATTGATCCACAATAGTTTTAAAATGATGCCAAAGCTGATTTATATTCGCGTTAAAATGCTCTGAATGATCAGTGAAATTCTCAAGGGTCCTATCCAATGTATTTATAATACTAACGTCGTCTGCATGATTGAAATCAAGCGCCTTAGTCTTCGCAACTTGAAACCTGTGTAAATGTAGGGGTAGCTCTAGCAGCACCCGTTTATGATCGGAGATTCTGTCTAGTACTTCAACGCTAAGCAGAATGTAATCAAGTATAAACATTGAATTTCCTTGAATTCTAGTATAAGATTGCACTATCTGGACTAGGTCAAACGTGAACGCGATCCTGTATGGCGCTCCCAATACTAACTAGGAGTGATGTGCTTTACCTTACACCAAAGTGCTTCGGCCTGTTTCTGTGCTTCCATTTCAACAAAAGAAATTCCTGACTTAAACACTATTGCAGCACCTCCGCCCAAAGTTTGCCTATCCTTTCGAACTATTTCATACCCTGGAGGCACGATTTGTTTTGTTCGCCATAGTTCTGTTAAGCCAGGTTTCAGTTATTACAATTATAACTGGATCGTACGTCAACAATCACGTAACACGTGACGTCACGTTTGACATCACGAGTGTAAAGTTTTCCCGCTAAATTGTGCGGGAAACCCTTTCGCTAAAGTTTTCGGTAAAATGTCTTGCTAAATTCTAAATTTGGCCGTAAATTTTGTGCTAAATTTAGTAGGAAAATTTTCCTGCCGCATTTAGCGGGAAACTTTTATCCTCGTGACGTCAGACGTGACGTCACGTGTGATGTCATTATGGGAAATTTCCCGCTAAATTTCGGGGAATGTTTCCGCTAAATTTAGCGGGAAATTTAGCGAAAATATATCGCTAATTGGGAGGCGAGCGGGAGAGGCGGAGGGGAGGAGGAGAAGAGAAGGAGGGGCATACCCTGCCCTCCGTACCGTCTCCCCTTCTTCAAGAGCTGCGCTCTAATTGGGCATTGATTTTTTTCCTTTAATTACAAACTGTTTCAAAATAGCTTTTAAAAGCCACACAACTGTGATATGAGCGAATGAGTTTCGCGGCCAAGAGCCATAATATAGAGGAATAATAGTCACAAATAAGATAAACAATTACAATTTTTAATGAGCTTCTTAGTTGCTCAAGATATGGCTTCACTAACAAGCTTGCTGAAAGTAATCGTGAACCACAAAATTAGTGAACTTCAGAAACACTTGGAGCGCGTAGGATGTGCGGTGGTGTTCTACACTTACTACTCAGGCAAAACACGAGAAACTGGATGTGCTGAATAAAAAAATGCCAGCGTGGTTTTTCCGTGTCGTGCCACATGTTGTTGTCTTATTATTATTTTGAGCCGCCAGCAGTGTTTTTGATGCCCCAGAGGAAACTTTAGGGCACTATCGTAATTCACATGTCTTTCTAACCAGTAATAACTTAGTGCGTGTTTGATGAAGCTTAGAATGTCTCTTACTAAGACCAGATGTATATTTCAACCAGTTAAAACAAAATTACATATTTTTATTAATACCTTAGATATCCTGGTGATTAGCTAGCGAGTCCTCCTGAGAGTGGAACTTGCTTTACCCGACCATAGTACTTTAATGCTCATGTCTTTTTTTAAAGCACATCTGTAAAGTCTAATAAAAGTGCCCTGTTTTCAGATGCTTAAAATGATATATTTATTTCTAAGTTCATTATATACTCCACCACCTCAATGAATAACTTGTTTTGAAATGTCAATATTAGAAGTAGTCGATTTCACAATACCCGCATGAGAATTGTATAAAAGAAACGCAATAAAATTATAACAAAAATACAGGGTGATCTCTAAAAATCTGAAAAGCCAGCGGTGTAATTAAAAGGCCCACTATAAAAACATGCATTCAACTAAATAAATCGTACACCGAAAATATTAATCAATAAAGTATGTAAGGCACACTGGGTTTAAAATACACAATCAATTATAAATATATTTTGGCACAGTATGTGTCTGAATATATCATATTTATTATAAAAAAGAACACTCAAATTTTAATCTGAAGAGATGAGAATTCAGCAACCATCATTTACAGAAAAACTATTTACGTGAGCCTAGGAACCATAAAACGTATATATTTTTAACTACGCTTAAGTGTCACTTGTCCTAAATCGGTAGTGGCTTTAAAAGATATATCATAACCGCTGCTCGACTTATGGCAAACATTTAAAATATATGAATAAATACTGTGATGTTGCTATTCTAACCCACAATTCTACTACGTACTAGATATTTTAGACATGAGTTTGACGTAACCGCACAATATCTAGCAACAATTTAACACTATTTGCATTGTATACAACTACAGCCAAGCGGTGAAGTTGACTGCGGCACAAGCGATTTTCGCCACCGTCAGACAATGTGAACACATTGTACAATATACGAAGTCGGTAGCTAGCCTGCTACAACTAACAAAACCCGTAGCTTATTTTACAGGTTACCTTAGATAACTCCTCGAGAATACAGAAAATAGCGAAGTGGTTTAGCACCACATTATCTAGCGAAGCACAACGTCAATAGCAAAGTAAAGGGATAACTGAAACCTGCGAAACCGCTATACATACTTGCAAACAACTTGTAACTTGAAAGTCTATCTGGAATTCTATTTAATTTATTGCTGGCATCGATGCTCGTCCTTTTCTAAAATAAAAAAAAAAAACTATGAATCTTCGGCTTTGCGCCACAATTTCCCTTACCATGGCACACACCACTTACACGGCACCACAACCCTCCCATTCGACGCAAACACACTTGTTGACGACAGAGGACGTGAAACCCAAGGCTCGTGTCTCGTTTCCGAATATCAAGTGAAATTGTGCGTCGCAAACTCAATCTTAATTATGTTTTTTTTTTTTTTTTGCATGCAGGACGTTTTGGATTCTTGAGTGGACAAGCAAAGTTGGAGGCGAACGTTTGCGAAGCGCGTCGATTGAACTTCGGCGAACAAATGGTAGCATTACTGTCGCGATGGTGCAGTCGGTGTGCTGCGTAAACTTCAGGACCAACTATGTGTTTTAAGAGTCTACACTTTGTTTCAGCTTAAGTCCAGACGCAGCCAACGCTACGAGAAATAGGATGAAGCCTCGTCAAAAGCTTGAGTCACCAGGCCATTTCTGTTTATGACTTGTTCAGCAATAATAGAACAAGCACAGAAACGTAACTAACGAACACTGTGATGGTGGGCTTTAGACGTTCTCTGATTGATCTCATCAAGTCATGGTGTCGGCTGTGCCTTGACTTATTGTGAAGCGAAGTATAGGGCCCCTAGAGTTTAAAAAAGTTGCATAGCCACGGTCGCGTAAATATATTTTTTTAAATATATTTCTGAAGGAATTAAGCAATTAAAGCCAAAATCTCACTTTCACCTTCACCGCCTGGAACAAACAGAAGAGAGATGACAATAAACAAAATAAAGAAGAAAAAAAAGGTAGTGTGCCCGCATTATTCGGCGAGCATCGTCAGCATTGTCGCAGGTACTTTGTGGTGAACACTTTCTGCTGGCTCTGCGCGCTTGGCCTAGTTCACGCTAAGGCTGTGCTATATATATAGTAGCAAAAGGAGCAGCCTCTCAGCTGCCAGATAAAGTTCTCTCCTTGGCTTGGACAAAGGCGGCGCAACAGACGACTCTTTGCTAGGCGGTTAATGGCAAACTGTCGCGGACCCGGTTTCCTAATCTAAAACTTGGTACTCGCGCAACACGTGTTGCTTAGAACATTCTTCGTCATTAACCGCAGGTTTGTGCCAAACGACGGCAATAGCAGTTTATGAACGCGTTGAAGCGGAGGGATCTCCGCCGCGGTGTTCTAGAAAGCGTACGTCAAAGTCAGAATATACCTTACGAGCGGAAGGAACGCTACCAAAAGCTATAAAGTCAAAACACCTTTTTTGTTTTGCTAGTACGGCCGTTTTGCCGTCGGCTAGGTTGTTGAAACAGGCTACTAAATTGCGCACTAATACGAGTCTACTTGCCCGATAGAGTCGCAGCGTTTGCCATGGTATGTATTATCACCTATCGAGTATCTCACTCAGCAGCCGAGGCGCTGTGAAGTAGCTAACGTCGCAAAACGAAGTGTGCAGGTTATGATTTCCGGAAAATGTTGGCCTTGGTAGAAATAACTTGCACAGACGCTACTCGGCTCGATGTTTGCTCCGTCGAGGCAAAAAACGATAACAAACCGGTTTGTTCCACATCACCGCCAAGGAACGCACAGTACCTTTTTACAAATGACTTCGTCTGCCAGGTTGGCTAGGGAACGAGCGATGTTTTCACCGCGTTCATAAGATGTTTTCGAGTTTGCTTTTCAAACTTATGACTTTTGAGAATGCTCCAGTTGGGCATTAGTGTAGCATGCACGAATACTGTGAAAAAAGGATAGCTATTTGCGAATGATTCATTTTATCGACCCTTAAAAGGATTAGCAAGACTTTCTGCGAAAGTAAAAACGCATGCGTCAATACCACCGTCATTTGGAGCTAAATGCTGCGGTTTGTAAGGCCGTAATACAGTTAGTGTAGCGCGGGAAGCCCTCTTCGAACCGTACGCACAGACCCCAGGCTCAGGGCTCAATAAATCCGGCATCGGGATTTCTTCGGAGCTTGGCATTTTGTGTTCTGTATTGGGTATAAGCGCTTCGGATACAATTATTTTTTCCGTAAAACCTCTTGATGGAGTAGAGAGTTTTTTGCGCACTAACGCTTACTTTTTTTTTTCTTTTTTTGCAATATAAGACATACCTCGACAGAACACTCGATGAGAGAATCGTGAATGTAGGAAGCAATTTTTTATATCAATAATAAAGTGCTTAGTCTAGTTGAACAATTATTGTAGCAAATTAAATTTTTATAAAATAGCAAGATCACAGCCATTGTGTTCTAGGTACAAGAGCTGTGTCAATTTTAGCCTAATAGCATCCGCATAATATGGGAAGTAGCTATGTTTCAAAGCGAGACCACCTGAACGGCCTACTAACACCCGCTATTTCACTGCTAACTGACGCATCTCATAGCGTCTTCTGCTTGAGAATCAGAAAAATGGAAACAGATGGTGACACGAAACACCTACACGCCCATGTTAGGTTTAATTAGCGCCAATCTTAAGTGACTACAAAGGAAGCACATTGGGATGTTCTAAGAATTCAGAATTCGAAAAAAACCTGAACGTTCTCAGAAATTAGAGCTTTTTCGTGGTATCTCACCAGGTCACACAAGCAGATTTCGGAATTCCGATTCAATTCGTTCCCAATTTGTGTGTCGTGTTACCACTTTGTGTCTTACCGGTGAAAACGGAAGAAGCGAATGCGACAATAAATCTTAAAGCCTCCCATATTGAACTGCTTTTACCTTGCTTTATTTATTATTAGAGATTTGACAAAATACAAAAACTCGAATTGTCTTTTCAACTTAGTGCTCGCGCTCTTCTTTCGAGCTATAATCGATTAACATTTTAGAGTGAGAATGTTTATGGTAAATATGGAAACTCATGAAAACCACGGGTTTTATATTTTTAGGCCATTCGATTATTTCGAGCAGTCTCGACAGAATACGTTCCTTCAGTAAAAAAACAGATAATTTTCTCGTAGCATATTCTTAATTTCTTCCGACCAATATCATATGGCACAAGGTTAGGCTGCCTCAATCAGCCCAATTCAGGATACAGTTGCGTGGGTAATTGTACGTTGAAATATAAAATATACTCTCGCTGCACTCTGGTTAAAATAAATTTTGTAACACAACTACGTTTCAACATCTTTTTTTTACCATATTGCAGCAAATAAACCATATTTACTTATTTATCATACGTTTTCAAAATTTGTCAAGTGAACTGCGTTTTTCGAAGTTTCCGAAGCAAGTTCTTTCTCCAAATAAATTGTGTTTAAACCAGCTGCGCTGAAGTGCTCACAGGATTAAAGGTCTTTCAAAGCGGGCTAGAGATTCCGCGAGAGTCGGTTGAGGTTGCGGAATGATTTTGCATCAGAAGAGAGCAGTCGGCAAACAAACCGTCGCACTTGGATCTAAGATTGGATAAAGGATTTGCGCCCTCGCCCAGGCAACAGAACGCGGCATTAAACTTGTTGCTAGGAGTACCTCCAGAAAAGTCCTTGCTCGTACGACGTCATGCATCCACGTACCATTCTTATGATATAGGAAAGATTCTTTCAGGTTAATTTTTTACTGAAACTTAGATTCTTTGGCTGTTGTGTCCAACTTTACAAAACTCGCAATCATCCATACAGTGTTCGAAATATTTAAGTAGTGAAGTCGGTTTCGGTGTAAAGTCCTCTACGGCTATTGGTTATAATTATGCTCAAAAGGGCTACCACAGGCTTCCTGTCATCATTGATTCAGAAATTCAAAAAGGAGTTGTCCCTGTTAAATGCAGCTGGATTGAATTTCACCATCACGTTACAACTTGTTTTAATAGTGGGCTCCAAATGGATTACACACTTCTTTATTTTAAGGTGGTCTTCAACGTGGTGCCTTACGCATTCATTGGGCATTAACTCTCAACATTAAACAATTCTCTTAACATGCTTGCATGGTTCGCCGATTCTTTATTTCGAAGAAAGAAATCAGGTACCAACAATGGCAAGCGATCAAACTATGTGGCGGTCCCATCCGGAATCCCACAGGGCTCTGTTCTGCGTCCCGTTTTTGTTTTGTGGGTGTCAGGGCGCAGTCAGACCAAAGGATCGTCACAAAGTAAAAAGGCACAGAACGTTGAACTTAGTTGAAATACGCCAGACACGCAACACCTATTCAGCCGGCATGAAAAGCACCAATACCGAAAGCCGCGCCACTGATTTGCCTTTTTTCGTTCAATACAATGGAACACAATGCAGAATCGCTTCACCAGACGCCGCAGGCTTGCACAGTATAAATAATACAATCTTCTGCGCTCCCCGGGCTAGAATTTCGCAAATATAATTGCTATTGTTCTTATTAGTGAAGTGAATGTGGCACATTCGCTAAACTCTGTTTCTCGGTACGGTGTGCCGCAGCGGACGCTACGTGCCCTCGACGCCAATGCAACGCCGTACAAGTGTCCCTTGGCCATCGGAAAGAGCGCAGCGACGCGCAGGGCACGGAGTAGTGGTATATTGGCAGCGCTGGATTGGTTGGAAGGGCTTTTAGCACCTGCTGCGGTCCACCGAAAGGTGAAACGGTGTATGACGAGCCACGCGGCAAACTCGGTGTCATATACACAATGTGTTCCATCTTGTGTGTACAGGTCGCATCACTTTCAATTCGGTTTTACCGTGTGACGAGAAACCATGAATAACCGCCATTAAGACAGCGCGCATTAATGCCAAACTAAGGAAGGTACCATGGGAAATGCCTATTGACAACCCATACGTCTTACCCCTTACGTGGTTGGAATATCTGGACTTATATAAAAAACAAAAACAAACATGGTTATAGCAAAAAATGGGCAGATCTGGCCATATCAAGCACGTCTGTTTATATAAGGCAAATCAGGCCAGATATGCCCAATTTGTTTTCATCGATCGTATCTAGGTAGGCCAAATCAGGGTATATCTGCCTCCCATATCACGCCAGATATTTCCCCATATAATAAGGCAACCTTCATATACAAGGTGTCTTTTTATTATTGCAGATGTGTTCTTAAAAAAGCCATGAAAGCTACACTTATCTGGTTTGTGCGAGTGAGTTATACGCCCAGGGGGACTTTATGTGGGTGGCTAATCTTTGCGATAAGTCGGGTAATTAATTTAAATTCACTACTTAACCTTTCAATTCATGAAAATAGACATTTGGTTTCAAGTAGAAACTTGCTCAGCGTCATTGAAAACCCCTAAGTCAATCATTTTCAGAAAGAATTTCGGCTCGTGAGAAGCGTAGTAGTGCACTAAAGTTACAACTCGTGAAGCAGGTAAAAGGCTAGCGGTTTCGGTAAGGCGCCCGCGCAATTTTTTCTTCTCTTATCTAACTCCAGCCTTGTACCTGCTTCATGAGTGGTAACTTCAGCGCACTACTGCGTTTCACACTCGCTCAAAGACTTTCTAAAAATGACTGATTTAGGGGTTTTGGACCACGCTCAGCAAGTTTATAATTGAAACCATATGTCAAGCCAAACGATTGATTTCGATTCCAGCCTGACACCGTCAACGGCACAGCGAAGCCCAGGCTTCGACAGTGGCGTTTAAGTGTGCGAACGGGGTGTCAGCTTTGGGTAGATAGAGTCACTGCTAGAGTGGCACAGACTTTAAATACGTCTCCCGTAGTCGCTTCAGTCACTCGGGGGAAGTTTGCCTGCAAAACCTATTTCTTCAACACTTTTGATGGCATTAGGTTTTAAATAATAAAACAGCATTTAAACAAGGTCTCATTGAAGCCCCCACGTAATAAAACTGATTGTAGCAAGGGTGGGTTCGGAGGGAAGGAGCCCAAACTAAAAGCACTCTTGGCACTTATTTATAATAATGCAATATAGTGAATGGGCACCAAACCTCCGCGTCTTTGCTTTGGTTGTCCTAATATTTTTTAACCGCAAAAAAGACACCTCATGTTGGTCAGTCACACTATTTTTATTAATTTGTTTTTCTGTCAACGATAGATTTCTTATCTGATTAAACACAAAGTGGTGTACAGAAGAAAACCGAAGTTGTCCTTGGATGAACTGTGATCAGCTCTAAACGAAGATTCAAAAATTATATTTCAAAAAATAAAATTAATAGGCGATTTGTTAGGTGTTCGCAACGGAAGTGACGAGCGTGATTAGATATAATATTTAACATTGAAGAAAAAGTTTATAAATGTACCTAATATATACTAATCTTAGAAATTGACTTTCCATATTTGTCCAATCAGATGCGCTAGGCAGGAGGAAATATATTATAATTTTGTTTTCTCAGCTACGAAGTTTAGTGTTTTCTACAAAGTTTTAACGGCCTTTTTTCTTGGATACTAGAATATTATAATATTGCCTCGTGCGTGGCCGAGTTTTCAACACACGAAGCTCCCAGGCACCCATGGATAAGACTGGAGCCCTCTTTGGTTAGATTTTGTCTTTATAGGCTAACTTAGAGAATTCCAGTCGATTCTTGTTGTTTCTTGTGCATTTTATTTTATATTAATATAATTATATATATATATATATTCCCGATTTCGTGCATAGTCAGAACGCAATAAAGTCAGGTAACACTGAGGTAGAATTAACTACACTAAGTTCAAAATGTTCGGCACAAATTAAACTTACTTATGAAGGTCAGAATACGTAAGGTCGGTGCAATCATTTCAACAAATATTTTTCCGGCCTCAATTTAATAAAATCGAGGGAGCTTCAATTATTTTTAGAAAGTTGACACAGCAGACAAAAAACAAAAAGCTATCTAATAGGTTTAGGCCTATACATAACAGCCCTCAAATTTTATAAAGCAGTCCGGTTTCCCTACCGAAAAATCCAGTATAACCTTTGGCGATCTTGATTTGGAAATTGAAAATCTACCTGGATTCTATCTGTACTTCAGGGTTTGGAAAATTGTTTTCTTTGTCTGCAATCTGGATTTCAGGTTTACAGAAACGGCTCCAGTTAGATTTCCAGTTACATAATCTAGATAGTGAACAGTTATACTGGGTTTGTCGGTAGGGCTCTCAATGCAGTTTACAGTATCCCACAAAGCACTAGCCCTTCTGCTGTTTGGGCTGCGAAATGGTGTAAGATTCCCTTGAAGCTGAGAAACGACCGAACGTTTAGCTATTTTATTTGAATTCGAAAGTAGGCATGCCTGTGCAAGCAACAAGGTGTGTAGTTGGGCTAGTTGGTTGGTCACGTTAAGATGATATTAAAAGAGCACAAAAAGGACAAAAGACCAGTGGAAGAAAAGAGCAGACACAACGTGTAAAGGGCTACATCCAATGCCTTTCTGGTGTTGAAAACTTTAATTCGAAGTACCTTCCTTCTAGGTTTAAAAATAGAAAGGGAAGGAGCGGACGTAGGTACTATTTCTGTGTATTAACTTTTCGTAAAGAATGTATCCCTCTTCGGCGTTTCAGTCGCAGCTGTATCAGTGTTGAAAGAGTGTCTTGCCTTCAAAAAAAATTGTGAAGAAAGGTACCTTATGTTTACGAAAGGAAAAATAGTGGAAGTTAGAAAACGAATGAGTGAGAAAGGAAAAATAAGTAACAAAAGGGACAAAAAGACTGAATGCACGTAAGAGAATAAAAGGCAAAATAATATTTGAGAAGAAAGGCGGACAGGTAAAGCAAGGGCGAACAAGAAAATATTAAAGATGAGAAAGGTACACCAGACAAGATGAACTAATGAATTCAGCATGTGTTCTCCTGGTGTCTCCAGTCGTGTTGTTGAGGAGCTTTCCTATTTTGTAAAAAACAAAATACGATGGCAATTAATCAACCTAAAAAGTAAGAACAAATGAAGATAAATATAACTGTATCTCTCTGGTTCCGGAGAATAGGATGAAAGTTGGTGAAGCCGGTTAGGTTATGTCGAAACATTTCCGCTGAAGCAATCCTTCCGTTCAACGAAAAACAGAATACGGTGGCAATTAATCAACCTAAAAAGTAAGAACAATGAAGATAAATATAAATGCATCTCTGTGGTTCTGGAGAATAGGATGAAAGTTGGTGAAGCCGGTTAGGTTCTGTCGAAACATTTCCGCTGAAGCAATCCTTCCGTTAAACCAATTTGGGAGTCCGGAAGGGGCACCGGTCTTCTGGTGCAGGATCCGAATTGTGCAACCGTTGTTGCGGTAGCATTCGTTTAAGCACAATTTTCGTTTTGTTGCGTTGCGATGCTACGGAGGTGCGTGTCTTGCAACGTCGTACGTTGACTGGATTTGCACTATACGCGGCCGTGGTAATAATTCAGTCGTGTTTGTAGGCCTAAAATGAATTAGTATATTAGTATGAATATAAATCTCAGGTGTCGATTTGTTTACGTATATTTGACACATACTATATTGCTAAAGAGCAGGCATGCAAATAACGCGTTACCAGTAACTAGTTACTCCTATCCAGTTACTTTTTTTAATAAAAAAAACGTATTAAGTTACTGTTTTCGAAAAGGAAAGGCTCACCTATTGGGTTAATTATCATGCCAGGTAAGGAGTAATGAAATTTCGTTGCTTTTCATATGTAGCGAGTACAACTCCGCTTAAGCATACTCGTTTTAATGTTAACCAGAGTATGCGTCTATTGAGACAAAAGCAAATGTTGAACGCGGAAGACACTAAACAGTAGGACCGTATAGCAACTTTTATCGCTGAACACGCCAGTCGAACTCTAATGTCCTTCACCAGAAAAACACAATAAGGTTTGTTGGTGGAACCTTCTAGAATCGTGCACAAACCGAATGTAAACCAGGGGTTTGCCAACACGAGAGGGCCCAAAACCCACTTTTCAATTCGAAAATTGGAAGCAGAGAGAAAAAGAGAGAGAGGGGGGAGTCCCAGATGCGCCAGGTCTTCCTGAACAGAACACTGCTGTTAATTCCAGCGCGTCAGTAAAGCAACTCTCCAGCGTCGCCGGAGATATATTTACAAGGAAACATGAAAACATAACGTATGAAAACTTGGAGACGCAGCTACTGCTTTAGTGCAACGATAGCTGAAAAAACAAAAAAAACAATACACCATGAAACAAAACCAGTTCTGTATTTGGTTGTCAAAGTAACGAGAAAAGTAACTCGGTACTTTTAAAGTAAAATAACGCGTTTCTTTTGAAAAACGGTAACGAGTAATGTATTTGGTTTCTTCCTGAGCGAGAAACGAGTAACGGTATTTAGTTACTTTTCTTTAGTATCATCTACATGTCTGCTAAAGCGTCGGGGTGTTGTGCGACATATTTTACATGTGTATGTCTGCAGAGCATTCGATAGTATCTTTGCGGAGGTGACCTGGATTGTGTCTGGATTAACCCTAATACCGACTGATGCAAAATGCTTAAGTTTCGTGCTTTATGTTTGAGGAAGGAGCGATATATTTTATAACATCAGAAACCAAACCACGTACATATTCAAAATTACGGGAGGAGGTATTGTGTTAAGTTTAAAGTCAATTTCGCCGTGAAGCAGTGGTAACATATTTGTATTTAGGATTGTGTAAAATTAAGTTGTTCCATAAAAATGTAAAAAGGCTTTGTTTCATGCAGATGTGTCCATACAGCTCTTTAGCCATTCATGTTCTACAATGTCCATTGCAGAGAATAAACGATGGCACATCCTAAGAATAAAACGTTCCTATCTTTGCTCGTGTTATGCATACACAGTGTTTCATTTTTAATTCAATCAGGATTATCTTAAAGAAAAAATTGCTGCGACATTTCATAAATAATTGGTAAGAGAATTGATGACGGAATCGGTGTGTCACGTGAGGTATATTTTCGCCCAAAATTTTAGAGGAATCTAAAGGTTGGTATAGGTCACGTGACGTCATGTAATGTGACGTCAATTTGTAGCTATAAATGTAGTGGAGATACTAGATTGGTATCTAGGTCACAATATGTGGATTTTCTAGCTATATTTAGTGGTTAGCTCAATTCGTGCATAGGCCAGGTGAAGTCAATTTCCCTTTAAACTTATCTGGGAAACTATATTGATGTTTTAGCCCCAGGACATAAATCTTTCCGCTGAACTTAAAGGGGAAACTGAGTTTACGTTTATACCACGTTTCCTCAATTGCCCCAAAGTCTATACGTCACGCTACCTCAAGTGACGCCAAGCGGTGCCACTTTCCCCGCTAGGTTTAGCGGAAAATAGACGCACGGAAGGACAGACGGATGGACGGACAAAAGTTGGGGATTGGTGGCCGGGGGGGGGGGGGGGGGGGGGGCTAGTGACAAAACTACGTCATGCTTTAAAATGCCTTGAGAGGTATTACATTGCAGTTTTGTAGTAGAGTTATATTGCCAAGGGTACCGAACATAATTGAATGCTTGTCCAAATATGTCGAGTAACTAACAACAACAAATGCTATATAACGTTTTAATATATTAAAACAAGCTAATGGTTCTCATTACAAACTTGCTGAGCGCTACCAAAAACCACTGAATTAGTCAAGTTTAGAAGAATGCGAAGCACGTGATAACCGCGGGGGTGCTCTGTTAAGGTTCAATTCTTTCAACAGGCGCAAAGCTGGCGGTTCAAAAACACGGTTGAAAAGATTATTATTCGGCATTTACGACCGCCAGCTTTACGCCTGTTCAACTAGTGGAAAATCAATCTCACACCCGGGCTTACCAAGCGCTTCAAATCATTCTTAAATGACTGATATAGTGGTTTTAGTTTACGCTCAGCAAGTATCCTATTGGGACCTTATCTGTTTGTCCACTAATTAAAAAGTTAAGTGACAACTCCTAGATAAGTTCTCGAGTTTCGGTGAAAAACAAGCCCTTATATTACGTCGACCTGGTTGCGTAACTAGACTGCCCATGCTGAATTAGTGTATATTTCACGGCTTTTTTCGTATATTAAATCTTAATCAATCAGATTAAAATTAAACCCCACGTAGAATAAGGATATTCTTGTTAAGCCGTTAACATTTCTGTACCAATTATATTATATTGCGGTCCTAGATTTTATGTTTCCGGTGAGACCTAATCTGGGCCGTGACTAATAAGTGCGCCAATGTGTAGGCTTCGACAGTTATTGGGCTCTTAAAGTAAACAAATACAAATAAAAATTGTAGGAGGCGAATAGGCCTATATATCTTAAGTTCGACGCAGCGACTTTGGCGAAAAAAAAAAGAGATAATCCTTAAT
Source organism: Ixodes scapularis (assembly GCF_016920785.2). NCBI lineage: Eukaryota > Metazoa > Arthropoda > Arachnida > Ixodida > Ixodidae > Ixodes > Ixodes scapularis. The sequence goes on along the minus strand of NW_024609837.1, from coordinate 19,062,359 downwards.
GGCGATATAGTTGTGCGTCATTTTGATTTTTCAGATTTTTCGCGAACGTTGCGCGCACCGAAATACATTGGTGGATAAAACTTTGTGCAAGAAAACAAGAACTAAAAAGATACAGTAGGAAAGCATCTTTATTATATTTAATGGAACACTAAAAGCGCGGGCCACATGTTAGTTTTTTTTTTTCTCTTATACGTTATTTTGCCGCGTTTAGATAGATGCTGACACACACTTGCAAGCTTCCATGGTTTTACCATGGCCGAACACTGAAGTGCAGATTTATGCCCGTTGAAAGAATTTTACTTCGTTCACCCTTAAGCTGTGAATGCAGCCAAAGCTACAAGCGCGAGCTAGCCCGCGCTCCTCGTTTGGAGACATGCCATAGCCTCCTCTATACTCACAAAGTCTGTCAGCTCGACGACAGAGCCATAGAGTACTCAGTGGCAGATTTGGAGCGCGAGAATCTGGTAGCACAGAGCATTTCTCGGGGAACCTGGTCGTCAGCGCACAGCCTTTACAGCGGCAAGGACATAAAACATGGTTTTTAAACCCCACGAGAAAAAAGGCGGTAGCGCGAGGAGTTCGAGGAGCACGAGCGGACATTCCATCGCTCGGGAAAAGTGTGTTTAGGCGTCTCGCCGAGGCGGGGCGCCCGTCACCTTGCTCTCCTCTCATCCGTTGTCTGTCGCTTTACCTTTTCAATTTCGGCGGCCGCGTCTTGTGGCGATCTGTTAGGCTTTGTCAGTATAGAGGAGGCTATGGACATCTATTTCTAGCGCGAGCGGTCGTTTTGCGGAAGAACGCTTTAGAGCAGCGACCTCGAGCTCTCGCGCTTGTTGCATAGGCTACAATCTCAGCTTAAGGCTGAACGGACAATACATGGTCGCGTCTACATTCTGTGACTCTAGTTGCACTAAATTCATTGTGTCCTGGGAAAGTAAAGCCATTGCCTTCCCTACCTGCTAGCCTGACACAAACAGATGCTAACATACAAAAACGAAAACCTCGAAAGGCGATTCGCTAATCTGTTTACGTCGCCATGGAAATCGCCATCTTGGTCCATTGAAATCTTCGAAGCTTCCAGAGGGTCGTTCTAAACCAGTCGCGCCAAGATCACCATGAAGCATCATCGTACTGGAAGCGTTCCTCGCCAATTTAAGCGTCTTTAGCACTGTGCATGCAGTCAACGTATCAATCATGCGCATCTCCAGGGATCTCTTACAATTATATTGGTCCTCTTGCGTATTTCAGATCAGAAAAATTATTTTTCAGCGCCTCCAAGAACCGGCACAGTATGTGGTGTGCACGAATATGTACCCTTGTTTCGCCGGTGTGTAGATAGCAAAATCTCGGTAAACAAAAAACGTCTCCATAGAGCTAGCCTTCACCAGCGAATTTAGATCGGCTCACCAAAAACGGAGGGGTCCAATGAAAAATTCCTCATTTCATGGTCCAAGATGGCGACCATACCCGAAGGAAAAATCCATCAATGTAACCCTGTTTGGCAGTCAATGTTTTCTAGTGGACCGCTGACTGTGCCTGACTGTACGTCAAACATGTCTGATTGGCCAACAAGTTACTTTGACCGACAGTCAAACTCCAGTCAGACTCCACTTGTCAGCTTTCTGATGGTTTCCTGGTGGCAGTCGGCCGCCGCGAAATTCCATCAAGATGTCTTGGTGGCGATTCTGATTGTACATCGATTGGCTCTGACTGTACGTCAAAAAGCTTTGACGTGCAGACAGACGTACGGTCAAAGGACGTAAAGTTCGTTCGGATACCACTATTTCATCAAATCTATGAATACGAAAAATAATCTATGCACAAGAAAACGATTTCGGGACGTGAGCCAATAAAACCGCTGATGTTAGAGATATGACACGCAACCGACCGACAACCTTGATCAGAAGCCCGCCGAAACGCCGAAAACGCTACTTCGCTTCGCCCATAGAGGCTTCGCCGAGCTTTCATGAACGATCGCTCTCGACTCGTTTTGTTTGCCCGCTTGCTCCAACCTGTCAATCCTGCCCGGGCTCTACAGTGTTTCATGTTTTAGTAGAATTTCTACTCGATAAGGCCCAGCCTGTTGTGTGTTCCGACGGTGTAAGGGACTTTAGCGGTGTAGTTGAAGACGACAAGGTGTACCAGGTCTACTGGGCCGGAGACGCGCGAACAAAAGGATCGTTCTACGGCGCGAAAGTACTCTACATGGCAGGTGAGTAGAACTGAAGTTCGGCGAGTGATGTACGAGTGCTTTGCATAACATGCTGAAGTCTTAACTGCATTTGCAACCGAAGCATCTCGTTTAAAACGAATGGTGAAATCGAGTTTTCTAACCAACGCCGTAGGATAGGGGTTAAGGTGTCCGATTTGTACGCAAGTGGTCGCGCGTTCGATCCGCAATGGTCCTGCTTTTTTTCTTTTTTCTTTTTTTTTCGAACATTTTGTTTTTTGAGGCATTTGGCGATATTTATGAGTGCCTATAGCTTTACTCTTATATAAATGCTGCCCTTGTTGATGAAAATCCCTTGGCAGTGGCAGTCAGACGTCATCTGATGGACCATCAGATGACATCTGATGGTCCATGACGTTCCACTAAGGCTGCTGACTGGCAGTCAGTGTCCCAAATCGCGTATCTTGATGGAATTTTAAATAGGGTAGGCTACTTTCCCAGGATCCAGTGAGTTTATTTGCATCTTAGGAACGTTTTTGCACCCTAGGGCCTAATTAACAAGCCGGTGAAGTGCAAAATGGGAGAATAGTTGATAATATATTTAGTCTGACAACTTAAAGCAACAACAAAAAAGAAAGGAATACAAAAACTGCTGTTTACATGCGCACTGCAACTGTAGACCTTTCCAAAAAGCTCCCTCTGCGCGTTGACATCTTTTCTGCCGTTGTCTGGTGGGCTGTGGAACCCCTTCTAAGCATCTCGCTGTAGCCGTGTTGTGCGGTATAGCGAACGTGGCGCTTTCATCCGCACGTAAGTGGCTCAGGATTTCTCGCCGTGGGGCTAAGCGCTGGAGAGGTCTATAGACACGTGGAGTATCGTTACATTTTAACCTAATTATCCTTGGGGTCTTGACGCCTTCTTTACGCATTTCCAGTGCATGTCATTAGACCAAAAATAATGAGTCATTAGGTTGTAACGCACGCAAAACGACAAACATTTCACAAAAAAAAGAAGAAAAAAAAAGCCACGACGCATGTTTAGAATGCATTCCATAGCCCTCTAAACAAAGATGGCAGCGCACAGTCAGCATTGATTGGATTTACCTCTAGCGAAGTCTACTTTCAGACAGTTGAATTTGTTCTAAAACAAAGTAAAATCCTCAAATTCCTGATGCGAGTTTCTGTGTGTATTGTTGACGCAATTTCAAAACGCCAGTACATACTGCAAATATATTGACATATACAAAAAGAAAATACTTTTGTTTTATTTTCTAAAACAATTCTCTTAAACGATCCAGTTTCAAAACTGAAATTGTAATAAATATGTAAATGATATTGTTAATCTAATTCTACTCAGGACTACACGTATAACGCTTTCCAGCAAAAAACGTACAGGGGAGACACGCCATTGCATTCGAAATTGCGACATGTCAAAACATAATGCTACTGTCATCTGCGGCGGCAGTTGCGAAGTTGTTGATACCGAATTATGAAGGCGCCAGTGTTGGCGAACACGTGTGACGTTTCGGCAACAAGTTTTTTTTTTTTTTTATTGTTTCAGATTGCGGGGATTACTTGTGCAGCCGACGCAAAACACCGGGAGCGGTTGGTATCACAGATATTAGCCGCTAAGTCGCAAAAAGCCTTACGCAAACGCCTTTGTTTTTAGGTCTATATCTACCAATTTTATGTACCCATGCTATTTTTTTTACATCGTTTTCTCTGGGTTGACGCGAAATAAAATATATGCCGCGCGCCACACAGCAGATTGGGGGATACTCCTTGCAATTAAAACCAGCTACGATCTTGCCTTTTTTTTTTCTTCCTCTATTCACACTGCTCTTTTCATTCCCTCTATCTTTTCCCCTTCCTTTTTGACTTTCTACTGCCTATCTCTACTTACCCAAAGAAAGGTACGACAAAGACACGGTTCTGCTTTTGTGAAATATTTTTTTTTTGTAAACAGGAATCCCGTAGGTGTTGCTCTTTTTTTTCCCTATTTTAACATTATTAAGAATATTGAAACTAGTTTTTTTTTTAAGTAATTATGATGGGAGTTGAAAAAAACGTATAATCTGCTTGACTGGATCTGAGCCCTAGGCCTGAAGCACACAGTGGTGGAAAGAAAAAATATAAAAAGAACACAAGCAATCACAGTGTAATACAACGTACTAGCTTTCATCACAAAACATCACAAAGAAAACAATAGGCAACATTGACATATAGTCCTACCTTAAATTGCAGTAATTGGGTACCTCAAAACAAATTAAACAATTAAACGAATTTAATTTAATGTTATTTTTTTATTAATACGTATTACGTCGAAGTCCAGTGTCATGAAGTGTAAAAATGAGAGCGGCCGTTAAGACGGGGGCTTTGTGCTACAAGATCGGCAGGCATGGGGACAATGGCGATTCCCGAGTTAACTTAATGACCTCGTGACCGATTCCGCGTTACTATTTTTTATTTCATTTATTTTGTTTGTTTACCCTAAAAGGCGTATAGCGGTGCGACATTTAGAGAAAGCCACCAATTATATTAATCACAACACCCGCTGTATTCATAATATTATGAAAAATTATTAACCTGTCCAAATTTAGTAAAACTGAAGAAATAAATAAAAATAATGAAATTTTAAGTAGTGACACAGAGTGAGATATCTGTTGTTTGTAAAAATTGTATAGCATTCTAAACTTATTTAATGCCAACATCTCGAGCTGTGGCTATCGCAAATGGCAAACATAGTTTTAAAGGACGCAAAAGCGGTCGGCGGTTTGGTGTTAATAAATTTACTTCGCGCACAAGTATAAACGCTCGATTGCGGTGCAGACTTCTTAATCTGGTTAGTTGTTTTACTACTTTATAAAGTAGATATGAAATTAGTGTAGAAGGAAACAGAATTAAAGAACGGAATAATTCGCAAGACAATGTCGCAATCATAGAATGCACTTACGAATAGAAGTCGGGCTTACATGCTTCCCATGCCTCTCCCACCCCCCTCCCCTTAAAAATCGAGTGCTTTCGCTGGCTACCCTAGCTTTAACCCGAGTGGAAACAGTTTGTCGCTGAGTTGGAGCACGATTAAATTTGCGAAAGCAGCAGCATCTTTAGTTTCTCGAGACACGTGTTCAACCGGTCTTCCATGAATTTATTAAATGTAAAATGTTTAAGCGCATCAAAAGGCAAGCGTACGAATATGAAAGCTGGAGCATATATACCTGACTTACCGCTGTTGTTTCATAATGTAATTCGGGTGGCAGATGTTATTGGGCCAAAATTTTTTTATTCGAGAATTAGGAACCTAAACAGCCAGAAGAAACCAAGGTATAGCCAAGCATGAAATTTTTTTACAGGAGTTTGGACATCTAGGCCTTTAATTACCAAACAAGTGCATGGGTTAGGCTTCAGTGCGTGGCTATTTTCATATCACCTTAACGGTATCATTCTCCGAGGGAATGCAAGGGTTGGGCTTCAGTGCCGAATTCTGTTTCCACCTTTTTCTTTTTGGTTTTGTGTGGCACTCTGGCACTCATGTGGGGAACCAGACACACCAAACTTCGATTTTTCTCTGACTAGTTAGGGCCAAGAGAATTAACCTCAGCCCTAACCAGAGCTTTACAGTAAAACCTCATTAGGCCAATATTAAACACCTCGGATAATAGTAACAATATTTCTTTTATTATTTACCGTTGCATACAATGCTGGGCTTAAGACAAAAAAAAGCTTTTTGTTTGCGAAAGGCTTTCCAAGTCACGTTTTTCACTGGCTTGCTGCCTAGAAAATTACTATGGATCGCACAAAAACTACCTAGTTATTAAGAACGGGTGAGTGTTCACACCTTTTTTGCAAAGCAAATACCGAAATATCACGTATTGAATGAAGGTGGCACAAAACTGTTCCTGATTTATTCGAATTAAAATTAAGTATCTTTTATTTTAAGAAAGAAAACATAAAATGCTTAGTGAGAGGGTGCTTTTCTATGGGCTGGATGTGGTGTGTATCCTGCTTTTGTAGTCGACTATTACATGACATCGAATCTCTCTCATATATTTCAGTAGTTTGTATTGGGTAAAACAATATTTTTGCAGCTGAAAACAGGTTAGTAATTACATGACCTCATGTTTTCGAAAATGTCTTCTAGTCAAGGTTAAGTCATTTTCATAGTAAAGCCCATATCTTTAACCCATACAGAAGTTTCGAAGGAGGCAAACGGAACTTAAATGTCAATATTTTTTTTAATGCCGACTCCCGCCGCATGCAGATAAAAAAAACTGCTATTATAGATGCGCTTTTTATCCACGCAACTGACTAGGTTTTTTATCACTGAAGCTCATAAACACGCATTGAAAAACATTGACTCCTAATTGAACATGGCAACGTGTTCTTTAAGAAGTTACATATTAGAAATTCTCAGAACTGAAAAGAAAATAACTTAAGCATTATGTAAATCAAAGCTTCATTCTTTTGAATGGGACTTTAATGGCGCGTAATATGTAAATAATCATCACATAAGTTAAATGAGAAACCTTATCGAGATAAAAGAGCATATTTTGGGAAATATCAAAGTGAACTGAAAGCATCACTGAAATTAGATGTATTAATTTAGTCCCTGGTAGCTACAATCGCACCTATGCACAAAATGTTGAATCCGAGGATCCCAATTAAATAGTATAATTGTAATTATACATAGATATAATGAGTCCGAATTCATATAACGTTTTCTATTTTGGAGCTTCAGACAAAACAGCAGTGGAGAGAGCGCAATTTTTGTTGAGTATTCCAACTTGAATCTGGCGGGGCGAACCCAATCGCGAACGTGGCGGCGTATAATTAATGCCTAAAAAATTCAATCGCAAGATAGGCAGACTTGTAAATTCAATTTTACAGTATTTAGAAAAAAAAGAACTGCTTGCTCAATGTTTAAAGACAAAAACTTTGGAGAAGGCTAAGTTCTAAGAAAGGCCCCGCGTTTAATTAGAACTCTCAGCGATTGAGCCCCGTTAATTGCATACCGGTAAAATGAAGCTTTGCTCAGCCCAGTAGTCCAAAACTTAGTAAACAAATTCAGTCGAAGTTGTCGGTACAATTATTTCAAATTTAGTTATTGTTGTAGGTCTCTAGTTTTATCATTTTTCTTTGACACGCATTGAAGAATACATATTATTTATAACAATCTGAAATCACTTTGATCAAACCTAAGTCTGCGATGAATTGTGCTCTAGGATACCTATTAGACGAGCCGCCTTAGCCAAAGAATGTTGTATTATTTCTTACCATGTCGAGGTAATATTTAGATGTGTTCTGCAGTCAAAATTGTTTTGGGTCGCATACGTGTTCTTTGTGGTTTCCATTGCAACGTTACGGCAATCATAACAAAAAAAAAGACTTCGTCAATTCAACCAATCAAAAAGCTCGATGAGTAATTTTACCACTCATATGTTATGGACGTCATATGAAAAAAGCATACAATTTGAAAACAGCCCTCTCATTAACAGAATTATTTACATCGATAATTGACTTTGTGATGGCTTTTAATTGCATTGTTCCTTGATATGACGTTATGAGGTAGAACATATATGAAAAAGCAAGATTTTGAAAAGCAACACAAAAGTTTGTAATCTATAATATCGTAACGTGTCGTTCAATAGAAAGAGCCCCGTAATAAATTGACCTGCAAAATAAGACGAATTATTTTGAGTATAGATGGCGGCGCATGTGTGCTTCAATGATTTTAGCTTAGATTGCTGAATTTGTATTTAGATTACCTATTTTAATCTTGTTGAGAAAATTGACAATGACCTTTGTTTTAAAAGTATAATGCATGAAATGCCTTACAAGGAATTGGTAAGGAAATCGGTGAGTGAAATTCTGTGTCAGATGACGCGTATTTTTGCGCTAAATTTTGCTGGGGAACTGAACGGTTGTATAGTTCACGTGACACCAGGCTACGTGACGTCGATTTTCCTGCTGAATCAATCGGGAAACTGGATCGGTGACTGGGCCACAAAACCTGAATTTTCCCACTCTATTCAGCGGGTGACAACGACGTTTTGTCAACAAGGCTTGCATTTCTCCCGCTAAATCTAGCGGGGGAACTGATCTGACGTGTAGGTCACGTGCGGCCAATTTCCTCGATTTGTATAGGTCACGTGAGGTCACGTGACACCACTTTATCTGCTAAATATAGCTAGAAATGCATGGACGGATGCACGGAGTATCAACATTTTGAGAGGGGGGGGGGGGGGGGTTGGCAGCGTTAAGAAACGTTTCATGCTTTGAAACCGTGAAATTTTTCAGGAACGTTATAGTAAATAGAGCGTTTTAGCGAACCGTCCTTGCACATCCGATACAGCACGATGGGCCCTCCTGTACGAAAGGCGCAGGCGCCACCGCATAAGACTCGCATGCGCACAGTTCGTACGGCGGAGGGCCCATCGTATCGTATCCGATGTGCAAAAACGGTTCACTAAAACTCCAGAATGATGTTGCAGCATTTCAGGTAACTGTTTTTTCACATCCGTTACGGTACCACGGGCCCTCCGGTACTCACTGTGGATATGTGAGTCTTCTGCGGAGGCACATGCGGGGTTCGTACTGCAGTGCCCATCGTACCATATTGGACGTGCAAAAACGGTTCCCTACAAACGAAGGACATCTGGAAAGCAGAGAGAGAAGGGAAGAACCATGCATTAACTCTGGATCAATAACTACCAGTGCATGTACGATCAAAATAAATTGAAGGTCACGTAATATATTCCGATCTTAAATAAGTAAGTACCGCTTTATTATTTCTGCTCCGCGCGAAGATGCTTGTTCTACGTTCAAAATATCACCCGTACGCTCGAAATCTTTGAGAACAAGTGTCTGCGGGCATGCTTAAATGTGCCCGGCAGAGAAAACAATACGAAGAGACACCTTTCACAGCCGGCACGTGATCCCCCCAGGTCACGTGACCTCGGGGGTCACGTGACCTCGGGGAAGGGAGTCACGTGACCCTGGGAGGGAGGAGTCACGTGACCGTGGGGGGGTGGGGGGGTAATGTGACCTCGGGGGGGTGACGTGACATCACGGTTACGCCGACGCTGCTCAAGCCGGAAACGGGCCCCTAAGCGCTGCGCTTTAAAAGGAGCGAAGTCTAACTCTGGCATTTGTTTTGGTGATCTAGGCCTAGCGCAAGTTTGCTTGCTTCTTTTACAGGAGTTGCGATGACGTCAGAAAGATGCCCAGTTTTGATTCGCTCTGACTGAAGGATATTGGGTAGATATTGAGACAGCATGCTTTTGGGTCTCCCCTCTATAGTTCAATCAGAGCAATCAGAGCTCGTCGTTCTGACGTCACCACAACCCCTGCAAAAGAAGCAGAGGAACTTACGCTCCCAATAGGAATGTCGGACTACAGCCAAACTACCTGCAGTGAGGCTTATATTTGGCACTTGTTTGACGAGTTGGGGTCAAGATACCCAAACTGAGTTGAGAAGAATGACAAGTTTTGCTGCACCTTGGCTTATTAGAATATTATAAGGCCCTAAATTTTCAAACCAAACCTAAATTTTGGTTCGCATAACTGCGTTACCCGAGAAGGCATTTCTTTTGGATGCCGTGACTCCAGCAAGTGCTCGTTGCTTTCCGTTGTGCATTTTGCTTCGCATGCACACTGAAAGCCTCTGAGAGGCCGTTATCACAGGTACAGATTTTTTTGGACGCTCCTGAATCGGTTATGCGGCATTTGTTCTTAACTGCTTATGAATTGATACTAAAAAAAATGTGATCATTGCTTTTGTAAACAGTAGCCACACAATGATCGGGTTGTTTTTGGACTTATATTGACTTTAAATAACGCCACCATACCTCTGAGACATGGCAACAATATAGGCTTAGATTATACAGCTTTAAAACGTTTTATCGGCTTTTTTTCTCCCGCATCAATATATACCATATCTTATTCATATGTCATTTATAATAGTCTGAACGAGAGCCGTTATTTAATAGGCTGCAGTTGATTCAATTACTATAGTTGACCACTTTGAAATGTGTTTCTGCATCCACCACCTCATAACTAGCAACCCAATTGCTGCGGCATATATTTGTTTTAATGCAAGAGCAGTATTAAGTTACTACTCCCGATTATGAGCTTGATGTGTATCTTCTTTCCTGGCCAACATTTTTAAGTTCCCCAGTAAATTTAGCGGAAAATTTACTTCACCTTACTATGCAGTAATTCATAGCCCCCCTAAATTTAGCAAAACAACTGATGTCACGCGACCTATGCCGCAATTCAGGTTCCCCGTTAAATTTACCGGTAAAATTCACGTCACTACCTATGCACCAATTAAGCTTCCCTGTTAAATTTTGCGGAAAATTGACGTCAAGTGACCTCTGCAGCAATTTAGTTTCCTCGCTAAATTCATCAGAAAAAAAGGCGTCACGACACCTGGCACCAATATTGTTTCCTTGCTAAATTTGGCGAGAAAATTCATGTCACGTGTCCTAAAGCAGCAACACCTGCAAAGATACTCATTTTCCCTGGTAAATTCAGAGGGAAATTTACGTTGCGCGAAATATGCAACAACTCAGTTTTCCCCAAGTTGCCCGTGTGTGCAAGAATAAATGCTATCGGATTCACAGATGATCACCCCAGTGGATTCTACATTTCTTCATTCTTCAACATGTAACATGTAATATTGTGTTCGTGACTGCAAAGCGTGTACACCAATAACAGACAAACAGGCGGTCAGAAAAAAAAATAAATAAGCCAGGAGGATTTTGGAAAGAAATCACAGCTCAAGTATCCGTTATTGAAGCAAAAAGAATTGTGTTTGTAATCATCTACCCAAAACAAACCTATGCACGAGCAATTTCTAAGCTTCCAATTATCTCGTGGAACCTCCACAAGGCATATAAAAGATTGTATAGGAATTTTAGCTGGAAAGACCTTTCTTTACATACTGGTAAAGCCCCTTTAATTAGAGGCCCATTATGGGCGCTCCCTAAATAACAAGAACAGCTAGAGTTTCTCGCCACGCGCTTGTTTAGCAGCTTCTTTGCAGCGGCCTCTGTTCATATTAATCAAGAACACGTCACTCCCGGAAGATAGGAAGTGTCGGCCGGAACTAATTGTTCCGCTCCCTGGAGCTTGAAGCTGGCGTTTTACTTTTGGGGATACTCGGCACTATTTCTGTCTTCGTTTCTGTTTATTATTTTTTTGTTTTTGAAAACCCGAAAAATCCAAAGCACTTTAAAAGGTGGAAGTGGGTGTACAAATATTCGGGCGTTATTATCACGCTGTTCCATCACACATTCTGAAGAGGCACATCATTTATTGAAATTAAACTTTCCCGCATGTTTACGCGCACTGAAAGTTTATAAAGTATACTTGCTGGACTAAATTTATTTGTACACTAGAAGGGCAATGGTATGTGTGTGGGTTATGCAATGTATTTTTCAAAATTGAATTTTTTCTATTTGTAGTGTCGTAATAAACATACTCTGACATTTTAATATTGACAATGGTAAGATTTGTTTTATCAACATCTTGAAATAAGTAGATGCATTTTCGACTTTGTATAGCTATGTGGAGAGGAACAAAATAACCACCCTCCGCTTTATGAAATTACGCGACATAAAAATTAAGAATTAAAGACCCAAGTGAATACAAGGTAGTGGGATTATTATATTAAAAACCTTAAAACATTGTTTTAAGGTTTAGGGAAACAAGACCGATTAGAGAAATATATTTAAGGCAAAGAATATATACCATCCCGTCTGGCACATGTGGATCTCTGATTGTTTCGTACTATTTTACAGCGATGGTTAAAAAACTAGACAGTTGGGATCGCATGAGCCACTGACGGACTAATAAGAACCAATCGCATTCCGAGCGTTTTCAAGTAGAAGAACGATCTCGTACAGCCCCTGCCCCAATAACGGGAAACATAAAGCTCGTGCCTCTTTACTTGTTCCGCAGAGGGTTAGAGTGGGAGCGGGGGAAACCAAGGGGGGGGGAAGGTTCTAGATGGGGTCGTGAACCCATTTGAACACGTGGCACCTGCTGGACGTAAACGGGGGCTTACGTCTGAGTGGCAGGCACCGGAGTACTTGCCTCAAAATATGGGTCCTCAAAGACCCGGCTCTGCTCGGCGCACCAAAATGAATTCCTCACGCGTATGTTCTATTGAGTTCCGGGGTGCAACCCCAAAGCTCAATATATCCTTGGCAACCATAACATCAAAATCATGTTTTTCTTCTGCTTTTTTTAAAACATTTTGAGGGCAAATTACTCGATTGTATTTTCATCCACTCGCTTCCTGTTTGTGCTCTTTTTCGTTTCTTCTTCAGCTCTTTATCTAGCTTCATATATTGCTCAATGTGTCATTTATGAAGCACTATCGTTGTTTTTAGACTGCGCGTTTCGATAGCTGCGCAATCTATTATTCAGCCGTGTGTGGTTTCGCTTGCGAATGTTCTTCTAGCAGCTATGTGGGCTTCTGGAAGCAATTTTATTTCCACTTCGACCTTACCCGCGGAAGAGGCGTGTATGTGCTCTAAAGTAGGACCAAAGTCAATCTCCTTCACTTCCCTTCGAGGAAAGTAAAAGTTGTCGTAATAATAGACCACTCCAAAAAGTCACATTTCTGTACAATCAAAATACATCAGTTTTGCTCCATATCATACATCGCTGTTTCAGGAAGGAGCAATATCTGAACTGACTTGGTTGTGGCTTTTAGTGTTTATCCAAACAATCATTTATTTTTTTATTTTTATTTATAGTCATATATATTTGAACTACATGTAATTTGACTTTTCCATAGGGCCGTTCGATATATTTCCGCTTCAGCGTACTCGAGTGTTCAATTTCCACTTCAGCTATATTATTAGTTCGGTCGTTTGTACGTAGGCATTCTCTTCAAATGTTGTCGCCTGTACATTTTCGCGCACAAAGAGTAAAGCGAGAAGTGAGTTGTCAAATTTATAAAAATAAATCACCCTAATGATCTCATTAAACTGTCACATCAGGCCGACTCGGAATTTTTTTTTCTCAATCTTGGGTTCGCTTTTTTGGTGTGTTTCTTTTGATGGCGTTCTGGGTCAAGCCATAGTCGTTTGTCAACTGTCTCCGTTTCGCGCAGCCTTTTTGGTTTACCCCTTTTTTTAAGATTCGCGCAGCAACAAAATGGAACGTGCCAGCCGGGGTCTTTGTTTACGTCCCAGAAGTCTGAAACGTGCAGATGAGATTATCTAAAAGGGGCACTAATATAGCGCTCGTCACTTGCTTTTTGCATCTGCGACGCAGTGTGTGCTTTTTTTTTTCTTCCACAGGTCGATGTATGGGTATTTTTGAAAATACACCAGCACAATTTAAAAAAAAAAAGACACACACTTGCGCATATAAATATCCAAGTGCGAATGTATATCTTGATGCATTCACACACACACAATTATATTATCTGAGTGCCTCTGAAGCCTAAAGATACTTGTGTTTGATCTTATGTTTGTATTGTTTCTATTCTTAGTTTTCTTCTCGTTCGCTTACGTCATGGTCTAGTCAGTGACTTCTAAATTGTTTGGCCTCTGAAGCGGCGTGTTTTGCTGGATTTGCAAAGAAATGTCATTCCAAGCTCTTTCTAAGACATTGCGAACAGTAATTAAGGGTAAAATAATTCAGAGAAGGTCGTCTAAATTGCCTTTTCGTAATATTCAAAGTATTTGATTGTAATTAAATTTTTTGATTAAGTATGTGGTGAGATTTACCCGATATCTTCTCTTTGAATTTTCTTCCCCTTGTAAATACAGGAGGAACACATGCCCTTTTTTCCCATGTATTTATCCATACAGATGAACATTATTTCAGGAGATAATCGTTATGGTACGTTGACTATACTCCGTTTCATACTTAATCTACAACGCTGTCAAAGCAACTGGCGCGAGGGTGTGGCTTCATATATAGTTTGGTTTGATTGACAACGCAACGAGACCAAGCTCCATGCCCGCGACAGCAAATTTGACAGCGTTTTTCTTAAGTATGAAACGTGGTAAAGTTAACTAAATTATGCTATATTTTTAGTTATTGCTTTTAAAGTTAATGTTAGAATTGCACTATTGACTTGAACTACTATCAGGGCCCAGAATGAAATAAATAACTCTCCAATAGGAAGTGGTTTTGTGAATACTAATCGACCATCAATGTTAAAGTTTTTTTCCCACCTGACTTAAAACTTGAGCTCATCAGCTCGTCACAAGGCGTGGCAACAAAAGGAGTGGAAGAAAGGCGCCGTTGAATAAGTCATGTCGTATCAATCTAGGTGATGTGTGCTTGGTTGTTGCTTCGACGGCAGAAGTAACCACGTTACCTAAACAACTACGTCCCTCTTCCAAGCGTCCTTGTGGGCAGGGCTTGACTCGCTTTTTTTCCCTGCACACTTCGTTAAATCGGCAAGAGAAAACGCGAAAATTGATCCATTAGCATAGCAGATGCCATTACCTTTTCGCAAATTGTTTAAATTGGTCTGGCCTCAAACAGCAACTACCTTACGTACTGCAATTCAAAAACGACCCCCTAAAGCCGATAATTGAAATGTTAAAAAGAAATTTTAGTTATTCAACTTACTGTGGCAATTTCCTTCCTGCAATGTCTACCGACAGTGATAAATACATGGGAAAGACGGATCATGTTTGAGTCTCACCTCTCTTTTCTTTTAAAATCAGTTCTAATTAAAATTAAATACCCATTTATATTTTAACTGTTATAAATATATCATGTGTGCTCTATGGACTAAGTGCTGTTTTGCCTTGCTTTATTTGTTGTTTATATTTTTGTTTCTACTATTCAACCGATATATATTTGGTCTTCCAAATATTTTCAAGCTTCCAATATATAGTGATGTTTATTTTATTTGCGTTGTCTTGTACCTTCGTTAATGAGAAAGTGTTGACTTTTACCATAACCGCACGAAACTGAATTTTGTTTAGGAAACCACACTGGAGTCCGGCCGCAGAGACGTAAACACCATATACCTCTTCATCTGTAGCCTGCCTACCAGCGGACTGTATGGAACAGGCTAGAAGAGGAGTCACATATTCTAACCAGTGGGGCAGCGTAAAACGAACTAGCGTCGCGCTGTCTGCTTATGTCAAGATCGCGACACTGTGGCTCACCTGAAGAGTCCTCTCTGCTCCGACAGTCTTTATATCCACTCCTTGGCTTGTCTTCTACAAGGAAGATGTATAAACCCATATTAAAAAGAAATAGGAAATTTTTTTAGTGAACCGAGCGCCGCGCCAACTTGCCAAAAACGGAAGAAAAGCTAGTTTTTCCTTAAAATGTGACTTCTCCAGTCTAACAAGCGTTTATACTTGTCTTCAAGCGCGCCTAAGCCATATCAGCATAGTTTGTGGATGATTTCATGCAAGGAAAGGCCTGGAGTTTCACGTGCGCATCTATGTGTGTGAAGTATTCAGTAAATGTAATCAGCGTCTAATAGTATTGTGATTATAAGAATTTGCCAAACCCATTTTGTATCTAAAAGACTAAAAAAAAACTTTCTATAGTTTTTCCCGGATAGCTCCTTGGAGCTAGAGTGTGGGACGTAACGCGGTTGAATGCTGCAGTATTCTGTCCTACAGCAGGTGCACCAAAGTGATATCTTATGGCATCGCCTAGCAACAAGGGGACAAACATTGGTTGAAAACAAACGTCATTTTCGATTGTTGAAATTAAGCAAAATGCTTATGAAACCTTGAATAATATCGCGGGCAATTATCGATGGCATTCAACAATTCGCTTCCCTTTCAGAGCAGTGATTGTTTTATTGCGTGAGCTCATCAAGCAAATCGACTCGGGTGTACCTTTGGACATAGTTTTCAAATTGACTAAAGGCTACTTGTCCGTTTATGTTTAATTGCACTGCTCACGTTCAATTCGTTTTTTTTTGTTTCTTTATTTATTCAATCAAAGTAATCTTCAGTGCCAATTTTGTTGCACTTTGTTCAATCTCACTTTGTTGGGAGTCTTAGCCCCGTCCATGGGGGAGGCAAGTAGTGGTGGTACTAGTAGTATTCTTTAATGACACAGAAATGCCACGGCTCTTAAGTCCTGAGTCTCGGGAGAGTGAAGAATTCATTGTAATTTCATTCAGAATGCAATAGTTCCTGGAATTTTTCAGCGACAGGAAAAGGCTTTTGAGGTAACCTACAAAAAAGGCGTAATAAAATTCTTCTTATTAAAATAAGTATGGCAAAACCGGCATTCTTGTCTTTTGGATCATTTACAACTAAAATGGTCGCCTGGTTGTGTATTCTTTTATAATTTCAGTTAAAATTCTGACATTGTCCGTTGTGCCAATATAAACTTTCTAGTTTTTTCACGTATCAGCCAATGCATCATACGCTGGAGGTGTCGTGAAGGTCAACTCAATGAAGTTTAACCTAATTTTATATATATTTGACAGAACGCCCGCATAAGCCGAAAGGCTCGCGTATTATTAGCGGAGATAGTCGACTGAGATTTAAAATAGTCATTACAAACTAGTTACAGCGAACATAGGTGAGCACACAATTAAAGAACACTGGATTTAGTGGCACCCGAATTTTGATCAAACTGACAATTTTTATTCCACCTTAGTTTACACTAATACAAGATAGTATTGGTTAGCTGAGAAAATACGTTAAAATATTTTTGATGAAGTGCCGCACTTTCTGCAACATTGCGTGTTCCCTAGGCTTGCAATCTTCAAATTTAATATGAAGTTTATTTTTTTAAACAATTACTCAGCTTATTGCGCTTGTCTGGTGAAGGTGAGATTTTGGTTTCGCGTCAAAAAAAACTCCGGGAGGTCTGTATGAAGGTGCACTACGTTGATTTTTTTAGCCACACCAAATAAATATAACTTATGAAGCACCAGCTTTTACTCCTTCCCGTATTGTATTTAGTATCGTGATATTCAAAGCAGTTTTTGTGAATTTGGCAAGCGAAAAGAATGTCAAAACCAACATTTAAATATACCCGTGCTTTTCAGTGGCGTGAGGTCAGTGGAAGGCAGGCTTGCATGTCGATCGGGAAGTATAAAAAAAGAACTATGCCGAGCATTTAATTCGTGCTGCTGCACTGGTGTTAGAGCGAGGTTACATAGAGTTTATTTGACCCCATGGAACTGCTTGGAATCACCCGGACACAAACTTTAGAGTCTAAAGAGTAAACACCTGCCTTGCCGTGACGTCACTTTTTTTTTATTGTCGTCAGTGGGAACTTTTACTTTGAGGAACACGGTGTGGACCAAAATTATAAATTCAATACCTGTGCGGAAAAAAAATGTTTTGGCCCCTCTATATTTGGGTTACTATTACAGCAAACATTTCCTGTATATTAAGCCAATTTTAAGGCAAATCGGATATTATGAAGAAAACACCGGAGTACCCCTTTGAGTATCAGTTCGTTACAGGTGCGCATACCATACGCCTATTGGTGTGTTGGCACAGATGCATGAATTCCCCAAATTGTATTTTGTATACGCTGACACGCACACTAGTTCCCATTCTTTCATACCCGTAAATTTTTTTCACTCAATTGTGCCTGCGTAGTTTTGCGTTTATCATCTCGAACGCGCCAAACGTTACAGCTTCCTGCTCTGCACGTAAGATCCCTTAAAAGGGTATTCACTTGGGCTACTTGGTTGTACATTTCAGGATTAAAAGCGCTAAAAAAACGAGGGCCAGTAAAAGAAGACACGCACACAGTAGAGCGCAGTAGTAGAGCTCGTTTTTTAGCGCTTTTAATCCTGAAACGTAAGATCCTTTAGAACCAGAAGAAAAAGGCAAGTCCTGAATGGAGGAAAATTGCGCCCCTAAAAAAGTCTTCCCAGTTGATCGCGTTAGGGTAGCTGCAAATTTAGGAGCTTAGTATTTTATAAGATCGCACAGATTGACTGGAAAGCACCGGATTTCTGCTTGGGGAAGAAAGTGTGCTCCGCTACGTTTTGATTGTGTGCATTTTCTTTGTTCGGGATGTGTGGTTCTGCTCTGCATTGCAATCGCAATCCTTTGCTGATAGCTGCTCTCAAAATGCATCATTCGCCCCAATCTAGTTGCCTTCAGATGGAAGACAAAGTTAGCGAGCTAGCAAACTGGAGTAAGTCCCGCATAATTTAAACTGGACACGACGGCAAGAAAAAAAGCGGACAACACGGCATATAACACACAATACCAATCGCATTGTTGTTTTCTCTTTTTTGCCATACTTCTCCAGTTTAAGATATGCATTCAGAAAGCTACGCCAGCAATTTATACACTAACCAATGTTGAACATTTTTTAATATTGTGTGCATAATAGGTTACATGTCTCCCCTAAGTCGCGTTAATAACAAGCGAAAAAAAAAACACTACGTTTCTCTTTCGGTTCTTAAGTTTATGATTAAACAAAAAGAAAATACAATATAAAACATTGAAAAATAATTCCAAGTGTGTGAAATTCCTTTTTGAATATCAAAAATTTAATCTGTTCTTTCCACCTGCCAGAAAGTTCGGAAAGTAGACAGCTCACAAAGATATTTGTCTGGTCGGGTGGAAAAATAATGAGAAAAAAAAAAGAAATAGCCCAACCAAAGACCGGAAAAATTGTTCCAACTTGTAGAAACCTGCTCGGTTTCTTCTTCTATGGTGGTTGAATTGCGCAGAAAAGCATCACGGCCATTAGAATCTCTCCTCTTATTTAGTCTCCCAATAACAACTCTCTTCCTACAGAGGTTGTCCTTCGTTATTAACGTGATGCGGTTAAGGAGCTCGTGTCACAGAAAAACCTGCATGCATCGGTAGCGTCGTGATAGGAAAATCCTGATTGGTCAATAGGGTAATGACGTGAAAGCGACATGACCGCGCGCGGGAGTTTCAAACAACCCACAGCGCTCACGTGAAACTAGACATCACGCGTGGAATGAAAGTGACTAAAACACGACATGCGATCCGAATTAAAGGGAAGCGAATGTCTCAAAGGTTTTTACTTCATAAACTAATTATTTTCTTAAAAGAAAAAATTAAAGAATTTTAGGCGGGGTTTGGAAGCACGACCCTTCGGTGGCGATCAAAACATGCTAATGACTTGGTCACGCCGAGACGCTTGCGCGGCTTGGGAAAGAGTGCGAGATTTTATGATTAGCTAACGCGTTATGTTTTTAAAGGCGAAACTGAAACAACCCTCCATGTTTTTTTGTTTTGTTTCTCTAAGGTGATGTAGGCTCTGGATGTAAGCATATGACGTGGCACCCGTGGTCCTGTTTAAGGTTAAACATTCTTCTCTAAAGACACTCTAACTGCTGCCATGTCCTTTTGAGGCTCGTTGATGGCAACGTCCCCAACACCGCCTCGGCGGTACGTCAAAGCTTCAAAAAACGCTAAACCACCCGAACACTTGGAATTCTCCACTTTCGATGGATGATACTAATTCTCAGCCAATTACCCGTATGATGCTAACAAGTTCGGAAGAAGGATTTGGTGAACCCGAGAAGTCGCGAGATGGGGCAGCATATTCTCTCTGGGCTCGAGCAATCTTTTCCTACCCATTCCCAAGCACGCTTAAAGATTGGTAATTAGCGCGGCCTTACATTTTAATATAATATGGCTATTTTCTTAAGGAATTAAGGATTATATCAAAATTTGGCCTTCTATGGCGGCTCGGGAGGATTGTACATATCGTCTGTAACATTAAGAAAACCCTTCATTGAGTCGGATATACGAATTATCAGAGAACTTGCTAGTTACCGACATCACCGCTGGGATTTACAAAAATATTACACTCAGTTACTATCGGGAAATGTTCATCGCATTTATTTACTTTTATTATACGTCATGGTAAAGAAAGAAAATTTTTTCTAGATCCTCGAAAAACAAACAGACAAAAATAAACACATCAAATCATTACTATTTTATACTTTAAAACATTTAAGTAGCAAGAAACTGCGTAATGACTGGACGATAAAGTTTGTTTATTGAAACCCAAGCTTGAAAAAATTGTGGACATGCAAGACCGATTCGCAACAATGTAAGTAGATACGGCAAACGCCAATTAATTATTTTGAAATAATTTATCGCAACTTAGTAAGAAGCTGTATTCAAATATAAAACAGCTTATTCTTTTATGTCGATTATTGGGTGACACACACATCGAATACCAGGCGTGGCGATCTTAGCAAATTGACTCCTGTTAGTATAGAGTTTAATATCTTTTCAATTTTTTGTGTGGTCACTTGCAAAAAAATGAAGTTTGGCTTTTTTGTCTTAAAGAGAACCACCCAGAGGTAAAAGCCCGAATGGCGGCAACCATCGGGTAGTCTGCTCCTTCCGAGAGATGGCACCACATATAACAATTGCCGTGACAGCAACGGTTGATGATACGCAAAAAAGAATCGTAATGTGATGGAATTTCCATCTAAAATGAATCAAGCAAAATAAGGTTATCACGGTGAAAGAAAAACCGGACGAATACAAGCTCGGCTGATCAACGCCGCCACGCGTTTATGGAATGTTTTTTTTATAGTTTCTATGGAATATGGGGTAACGTCTAAATATGGGCCGATGGTGACTCGGCCCAATTGAACGTGTCAATATTTGATATATATATTTATATATATATATTTTTTATAGGAAAAGAGTTTACTTATTTTTGCTACGTTGTAAAAGTTTGCCAAGGTTTTTTTTTATTAAATGCAGTCACGTCTAAATATGCGCAGATGGTGACTCGGCCCAATTGACCGTACTCATATTTAAAAAAATATATATATATTTTTATAGGACCGGGTTTACGTAAGTTTTAATGTTTTAAAAGTTCGGCAAAGTTTTTTTTTTGTTTTTTTTTTAAACAAATGTATAATACTACTTTTTATACCTGTTTACTTTTGCGTTATGTTAAAGGTTTAGGGACGGTTCAGCTGCTTCTGACAGTCTTTCTTCTTATTTCTAAAATTTTATTTCGCTGTATAAATAATATAACCTTTTCATTCGTTTTCGTCTATTGGTCTACTACAGCCTCTTTTTCTGAATGGCCAATCCGGTCCAATTTCCCGTATACAGAGATCTGGTAAAAGGCAATTCAGTGCTATTTGGATCCGAATAAAAAAATTAGAAAACGAGAAATAGGTGTGCAAAGTTTGTGCATAATGTAATGTCTGATATTTTCTGAATAAAGGTATTTATTCATGAAAAGTATTTTTATAAAACGTACGGCCTTTTTTGCAACTCTGATGCATCATACTCTGGTGCCTTGTGTCAACATCTCGGTGCGGTCCACTTTCCAAACCCCGTCGCTGCATACCAACTAGGCCCCAACGAAAGGCTAAAGCTCTGAAAAAAAAAAGGGAAACCTTATCGGCATCGACACGGGGCGCTTCCCCTCGTGTGTCCCCTAACGGGGCACGTCAGGCATGACAAACTGCCAGAGCGTGGGGCGGCTGTAGATCTTATTTTCTGCAAAGCAAACGGGGCTCACCGAAATTCGATCGCCGCTAAGTAACGTTCTCAAATTAGGTCGTTTTCTGGACCTTTTTGCTTTTTTTATTGTTTTTGTAAATTTTCTTTCTTCTTTTTTTTATGAGCGAAGGCGCCATTTGTCCCGTTTCATTGTTGAGGCTTTTTTACTTGAAGAATTATTGTTTCGTTTCTCATTGAGTTTCGACTGCTTAGCAATGGGAACAATGGCACATTTCAACGCCTTTGTTTGGTCACATAGAAAATTAAAAAAAATGCACATCGTTTTAATCTGTCTTGCAAAATTGACCGCTACACCTGCCAGTCTTCATCTTACTTGTGTACCTACTTCCCCAGGTCCATCTTACTTGTGTACTTATTTCCCCTGGTCCATCGCGCTCCCCAATGACATCGTCACCGAGACCGATCCCGAACGTCTTCGGGCTGTCGTTGGCAACCATTTTTGAATTACGTGATTAGGTATTTTTTGTTGCTTTGTTTGTTTGTTATGCAATCATGTGCAGTTGTTGCTGGGTGATTTCAGATAAGATCGAAGAAGGGTGGCTGGTCAACATTTTAAATCAACAGATATTTTTATAAGCTATGGCCTAATGTCTGGTATAAACGAATTCACACTTAGTTTTGACCAGAAAAAAATTGGGGACAGGACAAATCGTAAGGCATAAAGAGGTGTACAGTTGCATTAACGCGCACTGATGGAGGTGGCACGTTTGAAAGTGAATAACTAAAACGATACAGTTAGAAGAATTCTAATATTTTTTTTGGAAACAACAAACAAACGACGCACTGAACTTTAAGAGCTTCAATACTCTCGGTGTAGGAATGGATCGTTGCAAGCCGAGATATATTATCCTGCGTGGGGAGAACGTTTTGTGATTCTCATATGGTGATCAGATAAAGATTTTAAGCTACCACCAATTACAACAGTAGGTTAAATACCCCGCAAAGAAACCTGTGATAAATAAGATGTTCCTGCATTCAAAATAAATAGTCCTTGGGGAATCAAATTCGGCACCTTACGCTAAAGATTTCTTCAATGTACCCATTTAATAAATTTTCTCCTAACCAGACCCGGCTGTCCGTGTGGCATATATGTCACAGGTTCCTTCTGTTGATGACTTGCACAATCGACACCTGTGCCAAGACTTTAAGCCAGAAAAAGCGCGCACCGCGAGCCACTCATCTTTTTTTTAAATTTTTTACGATACCGAACAATCTCATTTTCGTCCAGATACGCAAGATGCACCCAGTTTCTCGGATAGAACGCTCATCATTGTCCTGTCCGTCTGAACACCATTTATTGAATGTTCTCTCAGGATGCTCAGCGCAGTTTGGTGGTTCACGAGTCGGCTAACTCCGTCGCATGCATTTCCCCATGTTATGATGCAGGTAATAATCACTGGACATGTGGGCAAGCATTCTGTGCGAACTGGTGAAGCTTGTAGCGATTCTTAAAATGACTGGCGGCCCCGTCATTTTCGTACGACACGTGCAAGCATACCGCAACGTTGTCTTCAACCTACTTTTTCACTTTTTCTGGAGCCAAGTGAGCGGCGTGAGTGGAGCCAAGTGAGTGGCGTCGTCCTACAGGTCCTCACTGATGATAGCAAAGCTGTTTGTAGATTTTCTTGTCGTCACTACACCTGTAAATATCGTAATTTCTTTTTTCTTCCAGTGGTATGCTTGAACTTCGTCAGGAGCACGATAGTCCAGATTTCAGCAAAGTCAAAATGAAAGATCATGCTTCGGCGTTGCATGCAGAGCTTTTCATCGTAGGTCGCTTTAGTTTTCGTTTGTTGGATATGCTTGTGAAATGCCCAACTTTCAACCGTTACCTGAACGACACTTAAGAAAGTTTTAGTGTCCAATATTTTTTTCAGAAGGTCACCGGACTCCCATGTTGCAAGCACAATCTCTTCATCCTCCGGGATATCAAGTTCCTGGAGTGTAAGAAACTGGCCTTTTGGGCAGTGATCACAGTCTCCTTGAAGGCACAGTTCTGTTGCTGGGTCGCACAGAAATGCCGAGTTCATTTCACCAGTGTTGACTGTTGAGCCTGTAACGTTCTGCACAGCGGCAATACGAAGGTAGTAATTGGCGCAGCGCACACAAACGCGGACTTCCTGGAGAGGAATACATTTGACCTATTTAGGGCGCAAGGAATAAAATTTCGTTAGCCCAACGCCGGAATCAGCATACTTGTCTTTGTCCACACGAAAGGCCTTTCGGATTGAGCGAGTCAGGAAGCGCTTTGGCACGAACGTTTTCTCCCCGTCGAGCATGACAGAGATCACGTCCTTTTGGTGGGGCCTTGGCGCGAACATTGTAGCATGTTGTTCACGAAGTACTCTAGGGCAGCAGATAGGTTCCCAGGGCTCACCTTGTACCTCGTGTAAGAATCCGGCCTGTACTACACGCCATGCTTTTTTTTACATAAAACGTAAACACTGTCGCGATTTTAACCTTTCCTAGGGTAACATGGCGACGGTGTTTACGTTTTTTTTTTTTTTTTTATTTAGGCGGGGCTAGAGTATTTGGGAGTTCTTCTCTCTTTCGGTGTGCCTTTTTGTGTCTGATATTATCACCCGCGAAGCCAGCAAGTGGGATGGCGACAGGCACGACTGCTCAGTAAATAGACATCGGCGGCCATATTTTGCTGATTGAAGCAAACCCGCTCATCCTTGACAGCGAGTGCGAAAATGCGAAAAAAGGATGTGTCGGCCGTTTTGCCAGAAATAGCGACGAGTGTCGCCTGCTGCTTCTGTCAACTATTGCGCCATAATCGTGATCTTCGCGAGGAAATGATTGTTCCTAGACACAGAACACTAATCACGCAGAAAGAAAATTCTGGAATATGTTTTGATTCCAGATATAAGTCAGGAAAATATATAAGAGAGAGATGGAGATAGAGGGTAAGAGAAAGGAGCATATAGTGGCCATAGGAAAATAAAGTAAACAATGTTTCTGGTGGACGATGGCTGCGGAATCTTTTCGAGGATCACTAGTTCGTAATATGATAGCTCGTTGTACACAGTAGTTTCTCCACGATTTTAGTGTGTGAACGATTTCTATAGCTATAAATGGCCTCATCTGAATAAAAATATATAAAAAATGTGTTTTAGTTCCATAAAACTGGAACTCAGAGTCACTTCTTGTATAGGGCAGTGCTAAGTGCAGGCTTTGAAAAAGAACCCTACTTTGGGGAGTTGTTTCTTCTTTCTCAATAAAATAATGCTACCTGTTTTAATAAAAATGAACGCCGAAATAGAGTATAACAAGGTACCCAAATTAAAAAAAGAGATCGAAGGTGGTGTTTTTTTGTTTTTTTTATTCGCATCGTAATTTTGTGTTGTTTGATTTTTTTTTTATGTTTGCCTAAATATATCCCTACTACTTTATCACTCAAATAGCTTATGCAGTTTGTTCAAATAATAGCCTTATACATGTAGAATATCATCTGCAAATTATATAATAATGATTAAATTATTTCATGAGATAGAGGCCTCCAAATTTGGTCACTTGCCTTTCGAACAGGCATGTTTGGCAATATTTAGAAAAATAAATATAACTTAAATAAAATAAGCTTAAATAGACAAAAAACTAAGCAGTATAGAAATTACAAGAGGGATACACACTCTGACATCCTAGATTATATTGAAGTAGCTTTCGACCATTACTTTCATGCACAAAATCAAAACGGAGTCTGCTCAGTCACACTATGGTCCTTCACCAAGGAGTTCGTTATCATATACATCAATAGATTTGTTTCGCTCTTCTCCAAAGCAGTTTGAAGTAAACACCCATACAAAATTTATGAAATCTTGCTTCTGAAATGCAAGGTTAACCGGAAAAGAGAAAATCACGTGAACGTAGGCACCTACATGAGAGTTATTCTGAAACAACTTCAGTCAAAGATAAAAAGCTCGGGGTTCGATTTTTTAATGTGATATTACATTCATCCTCTAAAGATAGCCCACAGAAGTTTGGAATATATTTTCACGAATGACAATTGATGAGGCGATGATAACTGAAGAAACCAAACGCTTAATGGGGCGAACTTGTGCCCAAAACAAAAAGGGAAGAGAAGAAAACAGCAGAACGTCGCGCGCGTCGATGTTGGCAAAACCGCAGGATCGAGCGCTGGGGCGAGACTGACTGCGGCTAGCCGCGCGGAGCCCCTTTCGTACGCGCGTCGGCTTCTCGAACTATCTGCGTAGAAGTTTAGCGTATAGAACATTCTAACCTCGATCATGCAACAAATTTCTCGAATTCACCAGAACAGTAAATTGCAAGAATAAATATATGACGCGTCGCGCCCAGGAATCGAACCGTGGCTCTTCGCGTGGGAGGAAAGCACGATAACGGTTAGGCCACGGCCACGCTGCCCACTTGGCCAGCTACGCGCGCGTCAATATTTATCTAATAAAAAGCCATACACCGACGGCGATCAAGCTTGACGATCACATTGTTGACGACAATGAGGAAATACCGAACGTGTGTTACAAGTATCTTCCGTTGGTGTACACGAACAACTTTTAATTGCCATTGTACAGCGGGAAGCATATTACAATTGCAGACGTTGTAGTGTCTAAAGCAGGAATGTTTTATTACCTGCTTCGGGACGACACCAAGGAGTACCACTAGCCCAATGAAACACCTCGCATTTGTCTCTGGGGATACACGGAATTGTGCTCTGAATTTGTATTTGTCATTTACACGCGCAGTCTTGATTCTGGAGTGGTGTGATCAGAAGAATGCCAGGGTTGTGCCAATTAACAAATATGGTAGTGCTTCGGAAGTTGTTGTTATGTTGAGAGACCTATCTTTTTGGAATGTTCAAGTGGCGAAGTTAAGGAACATTTCTTATGTAACCAGCTGACGGCCTTTTTGGAAAATAACAACTTCTTTCGCAGGAACCAACAAGGTTTTTGGCGGGGCCTACTGACAGTCACGCAACTCTTACTTACAATCCAAACACTGGCGAAAATACTCGACGAAACCAATCAAGAGACGTCGTATTTTTGAACTTCGCCAAGGTGTTCGCCCGTATTTTCAATCCCTAGTTTTTGACCAAGTTGAAACAAACTCTTAAGAATGACAACATCGTCGAATGGCCTGTGTCTTATCTTACAAATCGTACACAATTTGGGACCGTCAACGGGTGCAAATCACAAATGGCAGACGTCATCTCCGGTGTGCAGCAGGGGTCGGCGCCCGCTACTCACCTGATTTTGATTTTTATTAACGATGTATATGTTATTCACTTCTCGATACAGTGCCGTTCTTTCGCGGAAGACTGCGTCATGTTTTCAAAAGTGGTGTCTCACCCCTAGCAAATCAACTCGAACGATTGTTTAACGCAAGTATCAACGTGGTGTACGAAATGACAAATGGTCCTCAACGCTTCGAAGTGCGTCCACATGACAGTAGCCTATGGAAAACAACCGCTTCCCTTCACCCACAATATCAACGATATCTGCTTAAAAACAGTCACAAATACAAATACCTCGGCGTCACACTAATTTCAAATCTATCTGATAATTCACATATCAGCAACCTTGTTAACGAAGCGACACGAAAGTAGCGGTGTTTTGAGAGGGAACACAGGCTACTGCACTTCCGCGACTAAACTAGCACGTTTAAAAGCCTTATTCACCCAACTCAGAGTATGCAGACGTATTATGGGACCCATGTACACAAGCGAGCATTAGTGCGCTACAAAATGTTCTAAAGAAAGCCCTCTGGTTTATGTACAATCCGTATGACATACGATAATCGATAAAGGAACAGTATCAGAAATTACGCTTGCCGCACCTTGCTATACGAAGAGAAACAAACAGGCTTAAATGCATTTTCACTTTTTAACGGCATGAATGATCGACACATCCGGATGTACGTTACAACTAACACAAGTCACCTAACCAGAACGATGAAAGATAAAAAAATGGGAGAACCTTTTTGCCACAAAGATGTGTTTAAGAATGGCTTTTTTCCACAGACAGTCACCGAGTGGAACAGATACCCTCCAGAGCTCGTTGGCCAACGCTCTCTTGAAGCGGACTCTGTCATCGTGCAGTCATTACTGCACATAAACGTGTTAAACATAGAGATAACCAGCAACGTATCCCTTTGTATTCATCTGACTCTGTCATCAAGCGCGAATTTATCCAACTCTTTTATTATTTACCTTTTTTTGTTCATATTGTCACGGGCGGTGACCAAAAAACAGTAAACAAACAGAAAGAAAGAAATGTTTAATGTGGCGAACTTGTGCCAAAAATAAAAGGGGTACGAAGGATAATAACAGAGCGTCGCGGGCGTCGAAGTCGGCGAAACCGCAGGATCGAGCGCTGGGGCGAGACTGAATGCAGATCGCCACGCGGAGCCCCTTATGTACACGTGTGGGCTTCTGGAATGATCGGCGTAGAAGGTTCGGCGTGTAGAACATTCTGACCTCGAACAAGCCAACATGGTTCTCGAATTTACCAGAACATTACTTTACAGAGTCAACAAAAATGCGCCTCCGCGGCCTGGAATCGAACCCTGGCTTTCAGCGTAGAAAGCACGCGCGGTAACCGTTAGACCACGAGCGCGCTGCCCTCTTGGTCAGCTGCGCTCGCGGCAATATTGCACCTGTGTTATCTCCTGCTACTGATGACTTTCAAAGTTCTTCAATTTATAATGTTTTGTTCCTTTGGCGGCGCTACCTTATGTTATTGTACTTATAAAGCTGTACAACTCATGAAGTTTCGTTCTTGCTATACTACCAGTACTCGAGTGTTGCCTTGGTACCTGTGCGGGCAACCGGTGAATCATGATAATAATCAAAAATAACCAAAAACAGCACCTTTAGTTTTAGTTCTGCATTAAATATACGGTAGCATTCATAGCCTAGGCAAAGCCTTAGTTTTTCGCGAAAAATATTTGTTGCAGAGGTTTGTATACAACGGACAATTATATAAAAAAATCTTGTTGTAGCTTACCATATATTATTATCTATTTATTTGCCAATACTTCCTGCATGTTTATTTACAAGCCAAGGCAGAAAACCCATACAACAAAAATGGCAATAACAAAATATATGAATGCAAGGCAGGCAAACTCTTTGAAATGCTTGAGTAGCGCGGCGTTAAAGATGGTCAGTGATTTTGAATTTAGAACATAAACGGGGGGGATTATTTTTTTCCTCTTTGTCTAGGCAAGAAGGACGATTTAAACAATCTGTTTCCACACAGTGGATCGATGATTGTTGCTTCATGTTTATTTCTTGCAGATCTAGCTTCGTTAATTGCCGAATGATCGTTCAGGCGCAGGCGCAAATTACCATGAGCAATGCTATAAAAAACATAGGCTGATCTTGTTTTTGTCATGTCGCTAAATCGTGCACTCCTGACAGGACATATACATCAGATATTGAATACCTGCAACTGTAGCGACTGCATAAAACCGTAATGTCTTTCTTGCGCAGCCTCTAGCTCATCAGAAGAAAAATTGGTGTGGGGATCCCGTATAACATCGTTATATTCTAGCATAGATATAATAATAGATCTATAAGCCACAAATTTCGCACATACTTCTGAACGATAAAATTTACCTAAGCCTTGGGTAGTGCCAGCTGAACACTGATAAACGCAGAAATAGTAAACAAAAATAGACTCTCGCTGGACCATAAACTATATTGAAGCCCTGTTTTTACTTCACTACTATCAGTATTTACAACCCGGATCGGAGCCCCCCTCTTTCTTATTTACAAACTGGATGAACACATACTTCTTCTACTTCTATAGCTGCTTCACGTCCTTCAGGACCCCTGCAGAAACAGCTGTTTCTCGGTGGTGCAGCCCCTGGGAAGGACCACTGACACATTCATATTCTTTTTCATCGATGGGCCATGCCTGAAGGATTTCATGCGCAATCCTTTGTTTGTCTTTTTTAGAACCTTGATGTTTTGCAAACTTGCAGTGCAACAACATTCTCGACACTGGACTGGTAGATGTCCCCCATTCTCGAGTCGTTGATGCAACGACCGGTTTTGCCTATGTACCATCGACCGCTTGATAATGGAATATTATATATGACTATTTTTTCTCACCATGCATACTTTGTCCTTTGAACAATGCCACAAATTTCTCCTTTGACATCTCCCTCCTGGTTTACCCTGCGACACATAGAATATGCCTTATTCGATGCAGGGTGAACCACGCGGACGCCTTGCCGTCCGGCAATCTCCTTCAATTCGTGAGTGAATCCGTGTGTATAAGGCACTACCACTAATTCCTAATTCAGTGTCTTTTTTTTTTGTTTGGCCATTTTCCCGAGGGTTGCCCTCGATGTTGTTGCAGATCTTTTCACACGTAACTATCAATATTGTATTTCGGTAACCAGCAGTTGGTAGCCTTGATATCTGTTTTGAAAGCTTCAGTTAACTTGATAATGGCAGGACTGTTTAAGGGCAGATGTAAGTGCAGTAGTGGCCACACCTCGTTTTTCAATTTTTGAATGTCCAGAGTCAAAAGCAAGGAATCCTTTTGACCTTATGAATTTAACCCTGAAGTTTACGGTTGGTGACGTGTGTAGGAAGTACTAAGCTAGACCTTATAACACACTTTTGTTTAACTAAAGCAGAAATTAGAATTTGCTGCAATGCATTTGGGATGTTGATTCCAGCGAGGTGAAGAACGAAGCATGGTGAATAATAAAAATCAAGATAATTTAAATCGCGATTTTATAACATGGTTTAAATCGTGATCTAAGTCACAGTGGTCTTACTCTATGATTTAAATCTAAAACCTTACCCAAAAAATAAATATTTGATTTACCGCTTGTCTATAAATTAATGCTCTCTATGTGCATTTGTTTTGCATTTAAATCAAAGAATCATCAATCGAGACAAATTTATGGCAGGCTGAACATGAACAAAAAGGGGCGCTTTTGTGACCAAGTCACAGTGTGCTTTTTTTATGCCTTCCAGTTGGTTGGTCAGTTGCGTAGTTCCATTACAAGCAAATCAGAGTGCGAGACAATAGAAAACAAGAGAAGTAAGATCCTATACCAAGCGAAAGAGAATGCGACAACAAGCAAACCAAGCTTTTTCATAAACTAAAAGTAGCATGCTTTTTGAATGGCGGGGATTATGTTATCAAACAGTGGCTAAATAAACACCAAACTTTTATATTACCTGTCATTCTTTTGTCGCATTGTTTTCAGGGATCAGACAAATTGATCAATCAATCAGCTATGTTGAAATAAAATATATGATAAATCATCACCTATTTTGCTGAAGAGATTTAAATCAAATCAATTAGATTTACATCATATCAAGTTCATTTAAATAAAATTAATCGCATTAAATTGAATAATTTAATTTGAACAATTTTTTTATCATTATTTATCCACCCGCGTTTGAGGTGTGAATGATTGAAGTATTTTGTGTAATATAGCATTGAAAGCATGAAGTGGCAGAGTGGCAACAATTATAACTTTTTGGCAATGTTTCCTGCGCCGACGAGTCGAATTTTGGTGACAAAGAGAAGGGCCCATGGATACGATTTATTATATTATTATCAGTATACTACGCACTTCCTGTTTTATGAATCGATTCAGTAAACTAACCACTTAGACAGACTCATTATGATTTACATAGCATCGGTAATGTAAATTCTAAGCGAGCATTGCTGAAGAATGTTTTCTAATAATAAATATATGGGTCTTTTTTTACCAGAAACTTAAACCAAAACGAAAACCCGACTTCAGTAAAATGTTTAATAGCCATTTTTGTTGTCAAGAACATAACTGGAACCACAGCCAGAAAAGAAACCAGTTCAAAATCTGGAAACATATTACTGCGCAGCAGTATACCATAACAGTTTGGTACTCAAGAATCTTATATAAATGATACATCAAAATAAATCCGATGAAGGGAGGGTAAAATACATTTTGTAGGGCTTCTTGACGTTGTACACTGCAGAGTGGCAGGCCTTGCGTGAGTGATGCCTGCATACCTCTCGTAACCCCTGTGGAACTTGATTACACGCAGAAAAAACAGTCCGTTGCAGCAGCAAGCCAAAGCTTCATTAAGGCGTGTTTTATTTCTTGGTTTTACATAATAAATCTTTATGGTGTTCCTTCCTAACAATAATTGCATTAACCTTCATTTTAATTTACCTACAAGATTAACTCGGGGGAAAAGTTTGATTTGGTGATTCTATAGAGATCAACCCAATTGATTGGTGCAAACAGTTTTTTTTTGTTTCATTAAAACTGGATATGGCCACTCCTTGTAAAATGCACCAACTTACCGTCGCACGTAATAAACCTAGGTAGGCTATAAGTTCATGGCAGAAGAAAGGAGTAAATTTAACCTCCCATCGTCTGCGCCGTCTAGTCCTTGTCTGCAACTCTTAACTGGGCAAGCGCTAAGCCCAAGCTTAGAATCTCACGTAGGTTATAATTAAAGCGGTTAAAAAAAGGCTGTAGGAGAAGAATCGCCCAGGCGAATAAGCATCGCCTTGGAATTGTTCACATTCCCCGTGCATTTCTGCGTTCCTGAGTTCTAAAACGGTCCTTATCGCTCATCCATGTGGAAGCGAGGGATACGCCAAGTCGCGTGCCTTTGCGAAACTACGATGAGAACAGGAAGGAAGGACATGACAGTGGCGCAGACTTGGAGTGAAGGGGAAGAAGGCTAATCTTTCCCGCAATCGTTAACTAGTTTCCGGATTGCTCGTTTGAGCGACGCCGTGTTGGTCGTTTGGAGCTGTGTCTGGAGGCGAGTTAAGCCTATGTGCCTCGTTGTAACCGTAATGTATTCTAATTTTCGGCTTCACGTTTCACGTGAAAATCAGCCGCAGTGGTTTCAGATCGTATGTCTACTCGCACGTTTTTTTGTTTTTTGTTATCAGTTCTTAGTTTACAATTTCTTATTATAAAAATAATTGATCATGCCATGTGTGTTTTTGTTTGTTTTTCTCCCCTTCTTCTGTAAATATACAGCATTTGGTTTACTTATATATGCAAGGCGGCTTTGTTTAGGGAAATAAAAATAATTAACATTGTATTTGAGATATAAATTGAAGTTTGTGGAGGGTAAGAACATTAGTCACTAGTTGCTTCCCCAATTACCACCACGAGGCACTGCGGCCGTAAGTGAGAAAACGGCGGAGCATGACGTTTCGTTTCTAGTTTTGACGGAGACTAAGGAAGATGGGCGAGGTGATAAATATATGTTCACCAATAAAAACCAAAATGATCGCACTTAGCATGTTGATTGGCCTTCACCTATGTGCCTTTGTGCGAAAATGCTGAAGACTGCCACCAGGAGACTGAGGCCCTAACGGCTTCACTAATAATAAGATAAGAGTTAGAGTTTTTGAATGAACACAACTAAACTGAAGCCTCGATTTATTTGTCTCCTGACACTTTATTTACACTACGAACTATGTTTATTATTGTCTCATTGTATCCTCCTAATGCCCCCTTTTTGTTGTCGTGACTGTTGCTTGAGTTTTATTAAGCGGTATAGTTTCTGGTGCGCGCTTAGTTGGCAATATCGTTCCTTAGAGTAAAGAAAGGGATGTAAGGAATTAAGGGGCACACTTTTCATCTGCGGTACAAGGCTGGGCTCTACGTTACATGGCGTGCTGACGGCGTGCATTTCGAATAGGTTTACATGTTTTTTTTTTATTATATTAGAATATATCATTTCGCGCCGTCCTATTTCTTCTAATCATTTTCAATCAAAAGAAAGTGAAAGTCTACTCACCTACATTATTTTTAAGCAACGTGTTTTCGCTCTCATACGACATTATGCTCCAAACTGGTATTAACAACGTAACCCATTTGTGCACAGAATGGCTTTTGAAACTAAAATTTCTAAATGTAGGTTTCTGTTAGTGTTTCGTCCAAACAACACTTGCCCGTGTATCTATCTTCCTAATGTCGATTAATGCTACACGACTTTTCTTTGCGGCTGACTTAGGCTCAGGCTTCCCCACTGTCGATTGCTTCAAAAACTTCACTCTTTTCATATCGACAGAGGCGTTATAAATTGGATCGAATCATTTCTAACATCTAGAACACAGTATGTTTCTCTTCATGAACAGTCTTCTACGACCATGCATGTAAGATCAGGTGTACCACAGGGAACCGTGCTGGGACCGTTATTATTTCTGATTTATGTTAATGATTTGTCTCTCTGTATTAACTCGACTCTAAGATTGTTCGCAGATGATTGTGTGATGTACTCTAGAATTCATAATGTAAATGACTGTAGCACTTTGCAAAATGACCTTGTCAAGATCGAGTCTTGGTGTGGAAAATGGCAGATGGAGATTAATGTTCAAAAAACTAAGTTCATGGTCTTTAGTACTAAACGTGTTCCGACAAAATCTAATTATACTCTTTTCAACAACCACATAGAGCAAGTGATGCACTATAAGTACCTCGGAGTTTTCCTAAGCAGTAATCTTTCTTGGGAATATCATGTTAACCATATATCAGCCAAAGCTAACAAATCGCTCGGTTTTCTCCGACGTTCCCTCTACCTCGCATCTCAAAAAACTAAACTAACAGCTTATACCGCCCTAATACGACCCATTCTGAAATATGCTTCAGCCATCTGGAACCCTCACCAAGTCTTCTTAGAAAAAGAATTAGAGTCAATTCAAAATAAAGCAGCTCGTTTCATTTTGCGAAACTACAACTTCCCCGTAAGTGTAACCTCTCTAAAATCATCTCTACAGCTTCCTCTTTTGAAAGACCGTACAACGTTAAACAGACTGAAATTGCTTCACAAACTCTTTTATCACTCTCCATCTCGTAAGTCGATCTATTGAAACCCTGCTCCTGTTATCTCACGCCGACTTGACCACCCCTGAAAATTACACCTTGACATTCCCAGAACTAACCTTTATAAGTTCTCGCCTCTTCAGCTTGCTATTAGTGACTGGAACCAACTACCCGAAGCCATTGTCACAATAATAGACCCACAGAAATTCGCCGATAATGTTGCCGTTCATCTCCATCTGTGATAATTTTCTTGTTTTATATTACTAGCGTTCTTTTGTTTTGACACTGTCCTGCCAAATGTCCCCCCCCTTTGTAATACCCCTCGTGGGTCTTAAGGGGAACCAATAAATGAAATGAAAAAACAGTGACAATTCGGCTCACATACAGGATTGTTGTGTTTACTCACCAAGGAAAACACAACAGTCAACTTGAGTCCTTTTGCTGAAAATGTATTTACCCTCGTCCACTGGCATTGCTATTTTGATGAGAAGCGAAGCAGGAGGTTTGAAGAATAGTCCGTTTAATTTGAGCGATTTTTTGTTTTCTGGCTTTAAGCATAGCTTATTGTGTCAAGGCATGCCCTATAAGTTTTAGTAGCATTTTGATACCTATATAATTCATTTTCTTATTCTTCCTAAACCACTCTCAACCTTTGTCTCTGCTTTTTTAAGAAATGACAATTGATATCTCAAGAAGTGACCAAATTTTGGAACAAAAAATAAGTTTCAGTACAAGATTTGTTTTTCAAGATATGTTTATAATGTGGATTAATACAGTCAAATTTATGTGAATTAAACATAATGGCGACTTAGAAATCAAACGCTTGTGTTGTAAAAAATTTGACGTAAATGTTCCTTGTCAAATTTGTCGCCTAAATACTTCCTAAAAGTATAGGAACAATTGATATTTATATTATTTTAATTAAAGACCACTTAACGATAACGTTTTGTTGCTTCTTAGTGTCACACTAAGAAGCAACAAACCGTTATCATTAAGTGGTTTTCCCGCACTCTGTTCTAGGAAAAGAAGTTCTGTCAAGTAAATATGAACTAGAATTGAGGTACACTCTTTGCGGAAGAACACACAAAAAGACCTTAGACACTCCAGTGTAATATATTTAAGGTATATAAGTCAACAAAGTAATTATTTTAAATTGAATATATTCATCAACATTGCATTTATATCTGAAAATACGTAGATGTATACTTATGAAGAAATTTAACAAACCACTCTTATCAAAAACCTATTCTTGTTCAATGAGATAAAGTACTTTCAGCCCAGCAGCATGAGCTTCAGCCACGTCTCAACGTTTTGTTACTCGCTTTGCATTTAGTTTTAGATTATAAGAAATTGCAATGAAAGTGTACCACGAAGCATATCCTTTTTTTGCATAATTGTCAATTTTACAACAAGCGATGCATTGCATTAAAGAATAATTTATCAGCATTTAATGCGACACGATATGCAAAGGCTTCTTGAGATCGCGTGGAATGGGATTTTTTTTAAAGTGAATAAGTGGCATTTTAGGCTGCTTTTATTTATTTCCCTGGTGGTCACTTAGTTTTGTAATTGCGCTTTAGTAAATATTCCAGATTCTTCCCACTCTCTGTTAAAAATGAGAAAAAAGCATTTAAAAAGAATGAGGGTAAAGTGTGTTGACAGCAAACCATTAAAGTCCGAACCTTCGGTAATCATTTATGTCACTTTGTAGCTTGTGGTGATTAATTCGTTAATGTACTTGAAGGCGAGCAGTTTAACAGACACGACGCCTTCCTGAGAAACCGAGAGAGCTCGTTGAGTAAGTGACTTTATTTATTTATTTATTTATTTTTTTAAATATACTATCAGTCTCTACATGGGACTATGATAGGGAGGTCATGAACAAAAAACTTGATAAACACTGAAGGAAAAAAAAATAAAAAGAATTGACAAAAACTTGACGACTGCATTCGTTGCAAGCCCGTCCTAAATTATATCACAGAATAGTCATTCGGTACTGCGTAAACATGTAAAAGTAACACAATAATGAGAGAATGGCGCTGGCTGGAAGTCATGACGCGACAAAAAGAGGGAATAGTAACTAAATAAACATGCAATTTCAAGGATTGCTCCCCGTTATCAAATGCAAGATAATAACAAAAAGATCCCAGCGATTGACACGATACTGCTTATTCTGATGGGAGAGAGTTCCACTCGCTTATCGATAGGAAAAAAAAATAATACTTAAAACAGTCTTTGAAGCAGCAGGGCTGGTGAAGGGCACGACTATATTTGTTACGTGTAATTCTAGATGCATCGGGAATTAAGTAAGCTGTCTTGTCTATCTGTAGATAATCATTAAGAATCATGTAAAGAAATTTTAACCTTTTCTCTTTACGCCTAGCCTTTAGTAGCGAAAATTTGGCTCCCAAGAACAAAGCCGTTGGCGAGTCTAATCGACGATATTTAAAAATATAAAGCGTAAAGCGAGCCTCTGCACTCTTTCTAATTTAAGGGCATCTTGCTTAGTGTGGGGGTCCCAGATCTCGCCTGCATATTCCATAACCGGCGTGACGAGCGTTTTATAGGCAAAAAGTTTTGAGTTGAGTGAACTCAGTTTTAGGGACCGTCTTAAGTACCATAATTTGGCGTTCGCTTTTTTATCAACATTATCTATGTGCGTTCCCCAGCGTAGATCATGAGAAAAGGTCACACCCAGACATTTGTATTTGCTAACCCTTACAATCGGGTTTCCTTCTAGCTCATATGTAAACACACTAGGTTTAGTTTTGTGAGTAACTGTCATGCAAACGTTTTTTTTCAAAATGTAACGACATTTGTCATGTATTGCACCATTCACCAATGCGCGCAATACATTTATTTAGGTTAAGTTGGTTCATGGGCGTCTTAATTTTTGTATACAATATGCAGCCATCGGCGAATAATCTAGCATGGACGCTGGATTTTTAACTATGTCGTTTATACATATCAGGAAGAATAGCGGTCCGAAGACCGTACCCAGGGGGACTTCCCACTTAACATCACTCATATCGGAGTGCTTATCTTTAATTTTTACGAATTGCCTCCGTTCATATAAAAACATCTCTATCCATCTGGTTAATACGTGATTCTTTAAAATAGATTTTAATTTGATCAATATCTTCCTATGGTTAACCTTATCGAACGCCTTCTTCAAGTCTAAAAATATGACGTCAACTTTACCCTTGCGGTTCAAAATCTCGGAAAAATTATGCACAACTTCAACAAGTTATGATTTCTCAAAAAAAGAATGTATATGGTTCGAAATTATATGTTCAAGAAGTTTTCCACATGTTGATGTTAGCGAAATTGGTCTGTAGTTGTTAGCGGATGAAGCTTTACCCGACTTCAAAACAGGTACAATTTTAGCAATCTTCCAGTCATTAGGCAGTACACCTGTTGAAAGAGATTTTTTAAAAATAATAATAACATAGTTAGACAGTGATTCAGCGTAACGTCTCAGAAACGTATTCGGGATCTTGTCGTAACCGGTTCCTTTCTTACAATCTAGGTTTAGCAACAAGTCGACAATACCATCAAGAGATAAACTTGCATCGGGGACAGGAGGCACATCCTCTAGGTTGTCGAACACTGGCGTAGTCCCATCATCTGTAGAAAACACGGTTGAAAAAAATTGATTAGAACGATTTGCTATTCCGTATTTATCTTGTATCGTACGTCTTTCTACCTCAATTTTCTCTACACCCTCTTTTGCTGGTTCGAGGTGTCGCCAAAATTTGGGAGGAGATAAAATTATAAAAGGTGGCATGGTTATAGTGTAGTATTCATTTTTCGCCACTTTAATCAGCGATTTAAGATTTTGACTTAGCGTTCCTAGTTTACTGCGTCCGTCCGGGTCGGGTGCTTGACGAATCCGTGTTCGACAGCGCGATATATTTTTTTTCACGGGAATAATATTTCTATTAATCCAACTTTAAATGAAGGAGTGCAAGCAGCTATCGGGACCTTTTCAGCTGTCACTTCAATTCACTGCGGCGTTGTAAAGTTGATAATGTTAAACGAGTACTTACACTTCCAGAAACCAACACCAATATTAGTATATAATATTCGGTTCTATTCATGCTAGAGATAAACGTGTGGCCCCTGTTTTGTTGAATAGGAAGTGATTGCCAGTGCTGCTGCATTGTTATCTAAGTTCGTGCGTTGTATATCTTTAACACTTGTAACAAGGCAAAACTGTGTTCTGAGACTAAACTCGCCAAAAAATAATCAATAAAAATGATTACCTTCGATTTAACTAGCTAGCGTTGATCAAATAACAGACACCAGCAAAATGTTTCTCCTTTGTTTATGGAGTAATATTATTATTCAAAAGCTACGACCTTGAAAGGCACAAGAAGCGAAACCGAGATGGGGGCCACCAGAGAGGCAACTTAGCTGCTGACAAATAAAGTACTTGGCACAAGTCAATCTGTCTTGCTTTTATCTGCACGGGAACATCACAGTGTTTAAAAAAAACGAGAGTGTTGGGTGCATCAGTCTACATTTCACGACGTTTTGGCTGCCTATAGAGCACAGAACACCCTGCTAAAAAAACAAGAGAGCCTTGAGTGTGGTTGTTTCTTTATTTTGAGTAGTTACTTTAATTTATTTCGGTAGTTGTGCGTTCTTTCTGCACATGTGTGGGAGTGTTACAGTGCGTGTTCTAATTATGTGTGCAAGTAACCATGTTTGCCTTCCTACAATAAAAAATAAACACTTACAAAATAGCAGAAAAAAAATTTATGATCCTTTCGTTCTTTGGTGCATCTCTAGACCACTTCCAAAGGAAGGGAATAATTGTTGTTGAAACGGTTATCAAGCCGTGGAGCTTGAAGTACTGGTGGTAGCCTCAACCAGACATGTATGAGCATGTGGTTAACTGTTTTCCGTTTTTTTTTGTTTGTTTGGCATGATTTTTTAATAAATGAAGGAAAAAAATATGAGTGTGTACACATAATACGATGCTTTGCATTATAAGTTTGAGCGCTATACTCTTTATTAAAGTCAGAAAAGCGTGCGAGAGTAGGTTAATTTTGTGAGTCTGTTTTTATGTTTTATTTGCTGAATTTTTCTTGTGCCTGTGGACCTGTGAATAACGTTGAGTTTCTTCTTGAGATATCTCGCGAGCGACTTGAGAACATAACAGCAAATAGGCCAAAGGCTCCGTCAATCTGAAAAAAAATTGTATCCCTGTGTATATGTAATTCCGGTTCGTCACGGTGCACAGAAACAAACCTGCGGATTTTAAGTTGTGGGAAATATATTTCTGATTATTTTATTTCTCATTCTTATGTTCATTTAAGTCTGGCGGGACTTAATAGCCGTATCAAGTGTTGAACTGAAACTATGGTCGCCTATACCTTTTTGATGCAAAAAATTATCATAATGTAAATAAAAAAAATTTGACTTACTCGAATAAACCTAGAATAATGTTCACATCTACACTATAGGTTCACACGGGTGGCAGATTTATTAGTAAAGGAGACACGATATGATCAATAGTTAACGCCTCTCATAGCAACATTTTGAGAATTCACGTCAGTAGAATTGCTCATTATGAAAAATAATACGAAACATAAGGACACAGAGAAGAGAAATACATTCAGAACACGCGCTTTTTTATGTATGCATTTCTCTCCTCTGCGCCTTTGTGTTTCGCGCTGTTTTTTTTTTTTTTTTTTTTTTGTCATGAACGTTTATCTACTAGCCCAACTTTTCATTCTTGTAAGTAGAATAACCAGAAGTATCAATGGGCCATTTGACACTAAAAAAATATTATTTTGTTGTCTAGTCGTATAGGTAACGCATGTCATAAAAAGGTTTATCTAAAATATTTTGTAGCGCTTACTTCACGTCTCTAGACCCCTGATCTCTATCCTGGCATGCTGGATTCAGGATCGACGCCTTTCTAGCTGGGGACAAGCGGCACCGCTGCCAGCCATCGCTTAACACCAGCTAATGCATTGGACTCTAAGAAAGAAATGAGAAAAACTGCAATTTCTTAAATAAATAGGCTGTCCTCGACGATAAAAATTGTATTGTGTTTTCCTTATAGGATGGTTCTTATCATGGGTGCAACTATCAAAAGTGTTAGGATACCAATCTTTTTTTAAATAAATATTTTTTTGGTTGAGAGTCGAGGCTTGCCACTTTGTTGGCGTAATCTTTGATGCGGTTCAGTGCGATAAGGTTTGCCCTTAGTCAAAGTGGAGTGTTCGTGGTCTTGAAGTCATCAGAGCTTACCAGACTCTAAGTTAAAAGGCATTGCGTTCGGACATCCCCATATTTTCAAGCGCTCGTACAAAGTATTGCTGGTGCAAGCCTTTTCTTTGAACTACCATAAGGGCTTCTGTGACGAAATAGAACTCGGAGCGTGTCGTTAATTTTTTGAACGCGTCATTTATTTAGAAACTGAAGGAAGCGACGCCGGCATAGTAGGTGGTGCTCAGACATATTTGATTTTTTTAATCGGCCTTCGGTCGCTTCACAAATCGCAACTCGATTTCCAAACACCCAATGTAATATTTCCAGCACATCATAAAATAGCTGCCTTCCAGCACTACGTGCAAACTTCAATATGCCTACTTTTGTGGGTATTGCCTGGTGTCAAAAATTGTGGCCGGTGGTGCCGCCGACGGCCTCCTTATTTCCGATCCAGTCCTCTAGAATAGAGATCGGTGCTTAAAACACATTTATAAATAGTCGCAATTACAATACGTCGCCACGTTGATCCAAACCAAAAACAGGTTTTGGAACCTCACCTACACATGCCGAACTTCATGACAAGTTCCTTAACTGTGTTGTTTGCATAATTTATACGGCAAAAAGTAACGTTTCCTTAAAAAGAACATTAATTTGAGCAGTATTTACTTTATGCATTTCCCTTTGAGTGAAGAATAAAGATGAAACGTTTTTTTTTTTTTTTTTTTTTTTTTTGCCACGTCGTCCCGGTATAAACGCCCAAGTAGAAGTTCGTCGCGTTACTGAATATCTTGTGAACTAAATTTCGCGTGCATTTTTTGCTGTATTGTTTTGTACGTGTTTCATCCGAGCATTCAAAAAATAAACCTTTTTTCTTATTCAGCCTTTTTTAAAGAAAGTCAGGAGTAGGGTGCAGATAAAAAATGAAAGATGTTTACACATTCCAGAAATGCCGCATTAGAGCGCAGCTCTTGAGGAGGAGCGGAGTGTAAGAGAGGTGGGTATGTCCCTCCTCCTCCTCCTCCTTAGCCTCTCTCCTCCCTCCTCCTCTACTTCTGCTTCTTCTCCTCTCATTATCGTTCCCTCCTCCTCCCCCTTCCTTCCTACCCCCTCGTGACGTCATTCGTGACCCTAGTGACCCTCATGTAGTCACTCGTGAAGATCGTGACGTGACCTTCACGAGTGACGTTCGTGACGTCACTCACTCGCGACCTTAGTAAGAGTAACCCTCCCGGCGCCACTTGTGATCCTCGTGACGTTATTGTGGGAAACGTCCCATACTGCAACGTGCGGTTATGCCGACGGCGACGGCCACGGCGACGGCGACACCGCTCAAGCCAGGAACGGGCGCCTAGGAGCTGTGCCCTAATATAGACTAGCGGCGTGTATGCTCGGTTTGGATAACGGTTTCTTACGTTATATGCAAATTAATTTTTGCATATCGTTAGGACCAGAGTTTCACATTTTCGCTTTGAAGGATCCAGCATCACGACAAAACATAGCTACCTATATTTCAGCATGTCACCAA
Organism: Ixodes scapularis; assembly: GCF_016920785.2. NCBI lineage: Eukaryota > Metazoa > Arthropoda > Arachnida > Ixodida > Ixodidae > Ixodes > Ixodes scapularis. The sequence goes on along the minus strand of NW_024609837.1, from coordinate 19,020,188 downwards.
AACGCGCAGAATACAATACTGAACGAAAAACCCAGAAGGTCCATTTAAGGATAATGTCAGGCTGAATGCGGTTCCATGAGACCGATGGATTCCTGATGTTGGCGAAAGCAATCTGATATAGCTGCTTTCGCCAGTACAGAACCAAACAAACCAAAGAACGACCACGGGCAACAACGCGAGTCATTCTTCTTTCATCGGGAGGATGTGCCATCCTTGCGTGTGCTGTTTCTTTCATCCAGAACCGGCCTTAAAAATACCAAAACAGTCGGCGTAATCGAATATCCGGTACTATTGTCCGATGCAACTCAAGAATGTAAGGCAAAGGAAAGGAAGGCCGGGGAGCAGGAAGCTAACAGAACGCTGGTAGGACAGGGGGAAATCTCCTCTTCTAACCAGCGCTCTGTCTGCTTTTTCCTTCTGGCCTTCCTTCCCCTCGCTATACCTTCTTGCGTTGCAACGGACTATAGACAAGAATGTACAACGCCAACATATAGACACAAAAAAACCCAAACATAGATGTAATAACTCATGTAGGGTGTGAAACAACGAGTAGGACATTACACGTGCATACCGTAACCAATAAAACTGACTTTTACCTTAGGTATAACTTTACAATGCAAATTACATAGACCAAACCTAACATATAATTTTGTAGGCAAAACAAACAAACTAAACAAAATTACAATAATATTTTAACAAATTGAGGGTGTTTTTTACCGTTATGTTCATTTTTCCAAACAACTTGACATTTTCATTTTTAAAAAAAATCAAGCAATCATCATTTGAAAAACCCTTTGGTGGAAAGTTCGCCCAGTGACCAGCGCTGAGAATGAGCAGTGGAAAAAGTTAACTCCTCTTCGCCGTGATGAGCACGGCTACCCTTTTTTAGCAATAAGGTAGAAGTACTAATCCTCTTTGTAGATTCCGTAAGTTTTAGACCATCTACGAAGCCCAAGCGATTTTGCAGCATTTGCCTGTATAGCAACCGACTCCTTTGTGAACGAAAGATAAAGCTCGCTTGGAACGCGGTCGGAGACTTAATGCGATTAGAAGACTTATGAATAAAAATGCCCAAATACACGTCTTGTCTATCGGTCCTTCGCAGTGTAGCGAACTCCAGACTGGTCACAGCTTTAGCTGTCACTATATATTATTGACTCGCTATTTATATTTCTGATTAATACATTTCTAGATATTGTAACGGTAAAGAGAAACGGCGCGTGAGTTGTGACTGGAATGGGGGAGTGCAGGAGGACGATTTCAATCATGAACAATGACCGTTTCATTGTCATTCATGCAATATATAATCTTATTCACTTTTTAATGTGCGGAGAAAAACATCAGGATCACTGCTTTTGTAATTAAGTGGAACCGAAAAGCAACCGCAGATTCTCATTGCCTAGTATATTGCACCTTCGTTGTAAAAAAGTAGAATACTAGATCAATTATTGTGAAAAAATAGCATATATGTCACATGGCACACAAAAATATAAAATTTCCCCATACAAGTTTTAAAAAGATCTCACAAACGTTTGGGTCCTATAAACAATTAATAAATCACAAACACCGATATGCTTAGGTTCACACTCGTTAAACGATAGAATAGCCTAATACATAAAAAGACGCAGAGTATTTTTTTTTTAGAAAATCAAGTATCAAAAGAGTGCCTTCATTTTCTAGTTGCGATAGATTTTACAGTCTCATTTTATATCTCCAGCCACTGAGGAAGTCCTCGGATATCATTTTACCGCAGTTAAGTTGATAATCTGCAAGGTGTGCGTGAAAAGATATTTGCAGTGTTTTACTTTCACATGAATATAATCTACGAATCGACCAATGCTAAATCTATGCTCACATGTAACATGAGCGGTACGGGCGAGATGTCAAGTTTTTAGAGCTTGCAATTTTCCTGTTCAATTAGGAAATGGGCCAGGTTCGCGTATTTGACGCCAATCCTTTTTATGCTTCCGGAGGCTTTCTCGGCTGCCGCGTCCTTACTGAAAAAGAAAAAAAAATCGCTTATAATTATGGTCCCTGAAACGTTGGCATTTGGTCCGAGAGCCCTATCGCTACATTTGGACAGAAACTCAGAGTTAGACAATATCAATAGTTTATCTGTGCGGTAAAAAAAAAAGTGTTTTCCCAAACATCTTGAACTTATTTTGTGGTTTACAACAAAGTTAGCAAATTCAAAGTTTAAGCTAAAATAGACAAAATGCAGGAATAAAACGGACTAAGAGTCGCAAAATATAGAGCCTCGTTTGATTCACAAGCATCCTAATTTAGAAAGAAATCAAATGACAAGGAATTCACCTGCAGAATATTCAGGCAGTACTTACCCTCGCAAGCAGCTTATCACTCATATTATGCATCCCGTTGAAATAATATTAACAATTTCTAAAAAAAATCTCAGCTGGCCCTGAGATATAAGGTACTTTACAAACTTTCAATTATCATAAAGCATATACCGTGATTTATCCAAATTTTGCGAGACATATGAATACGTTACTGCCAACCAATTTACAGTAAACTTGCTATGTAGTTCTAAATTTTGGTCGAGTATGACTTTGGCGAAAGCAAATGGACTCCCAAGCATGTATTAATATATAGAGGTCAATAACTTCGAAATGATGTCCTGGCCCGCAAGTGGGTACCCATGATGCCAGAAAGAAAACAAATACGGAATGTGAGAATGCTTCAATCGATCAAAGTCATAGGGCGTCTCAACACGCTCCCCTTTCCGGTTCATTAGAAATATTTTTTTCATTATTTTTACACACTAAAGTTGTTTCACGTAGCCGAACTTTCTTCTGAAATATGTTTCTTTGTGGGCTCACTGCTAGCAGAATATCTACAGATTTTGTTTGTATTTGCAATGGAATTAAATTTAACACAATAATAATATTATTTATATTTGTAATCTGAATGGTAGATTGAATTCTAGTTCAAGGCGGTGCAATGCCTGGCGTTAATTTATAACGTTACTAAATTTACGGGTGTAAAATATTAAAATGTTATATGCGGATTACACATCTGCAAGATGCACCCTAATCTTTTTTTATCGTGGCAAAAAAAATATCAAGTTATTATCAAGGTAATTTGTTCCCGTTCCTTTTAAAGGAGGTTTTTCAGAAAACACTGAATTGCGTCGCCTCTGCGTTACAGAGGCTCAGCTAAATATATTTTACTGCTTCCGTGTGTATATTTTTCTTACAACCCAATGAGAATGAAAAATAAACAAAAGAATATTGACCACATTTCTACGATAATTGTAATAGTATAAACGAGGCCACTGAAAATTTAAGTTTTTTCTTAAACTACTTCGTGGTGTACTTTCAAACGAGTGAATTAGCCAGTGCTGTAATCACACTAAAATCATATTTATTTTTATATATTTAAAAGTACCTTCTTTATCGCCATTTTACGAAGCTATGCAAAACACTCACGTTCGCCTTATTACGCAGTTTAGTGTTGAACACACTTCTCTTTATACAAACAATGTTTAACAAACGGGAGAATGTGAACAGAGACGAAAATCTAGTGACAAAGTAACCGTATCCAAAAACCTAGAGAACATTCAAGAGGCAGATTGCGGGTCCTCCCTTTTCCAGACTCATGAGTGCATTAGGCGTGCTTCTCCACAAAGTGGCTTCTGATGCGGAAATGCCACCTCCGAGAGTGGCTAAGTGATGCCGCACGCTCTGCGCGCATAGTGAGAGTGCAACGATTGAAAGGCCGCTCTGGACCGGATGTGAGCCGGGAGCAGCCTGACGCCACCAATGGGACATTTCGAGTGGTTTCTACATTTTCGTTTGGGATACTATACTTTTTACATTGATTTCAAGTTTGATAATGCTCTTGAAGTAGTGAACTCACACTGAAATATTCGCTCCGTCAGGTGTAGCTTTTAAAACAAAAACAAAAAATACGAAATGGGCTTGGGTGATTTACTAGAATTTTTAGTTGTACATGCATTTCCACCATTGACGAACTTGCGTGAATAAGCTACAAAAACATTGTCGCCAGTGAATTATTTTTTTTTTCAACCAAATACCTTGGCCTGGCTGTAACCGTCAGCAAGTGGCTTCTATACATTGATTTATATTTTGTAGACATTTTACAGGCGCTTTGGATGGACATTAGAAAAGACGCCTGCAAAATTACCAGAAAAAGGACCGCGACTTGTCCGTGACTAAACTTAACATCCTGTATGGTATAGAATAGGTGCTGCTCACAAAGTCTACTAAAAACCTACTCAAAATATTTATCTTCCCTGTCACAAAGGATACATTTTTATTTATTTCAACGTAAGCGGCAACAATATTTACAAAGCAAAGAATCGTAAAACAAGACACCAAGCTGCTTTCCATGACTTAACATTTGAACTGGTTACACTGCACTCTCTGCATATCGTAAATTTTTCTTTTCTGGTATGCTGCTTTAAGAATAGTTTGAAAACAGTTCGTCACAAAACGCAGAATTACCAAATAGTTCAAAATTATAATTATAACATGTCAGTACCAACATTGGGATCTGTATGGCCGTATTATTTTAATGACATGCCTATGCTCTCTATCGTAAATTTTGATATTTAGTTATTTGCTCGGCACATAGTTGTTCAATGTCTCCTCTAAAAAAATAAACAAGCTAGCAGGAAATTAGGTTGGTAATTCATGCCAATAACTCGTGATGATTCTTAGCAGCACCTACCAGCGTCAAATCACTCATTTAGAAGAAAGTAAGCATCGTAGTTCTATGCCTTTAGCATTCCATCACTTGGCGAGAGATAATTAAAATGACTCTCGGAGGGGTTCCAAGCTGGACACGTGTTTTCTCCTTGTTTGTCCTTGAAAACTTAAAGAATCACAAAAAACGGCAGGAATGATGGGCTCCCTAAATACTCTTTCGTTAACTCTCGGCACCAACGAGAACCGCGAAAACAGACACCAAAATGAAAAGGAGACAAGCATCGTGCTCTTTTCTCGGAAGTGGTTCCCCTTCATAGGAATCCGTCGTGTCGGTGAGTACATTCCTCGACTGAAAGGCGATGGAGTACGATGTTAATTTTGCCTGCTTTTTTTATAGGGTGGGCTGTCTTCCATACCTCTATTTTAAATGTATCCTCTGACCACCTACATAAAGGGACATTCAGGAACGAATGCATTAGAAAAAGAACAGAAACGAGGTCTGTGTTTATATATATTGTTTCTAAATACCTGTCTGTGAAAAATACTATTATCTCAATTACATGTGCATCGACCGTCTAGTTTAGTGCTTGATTTGTAGTTAATAAAATAGAATTATGCCGACGTTTCGCGGCAGGATCAATTTTTAGATTACAGCTATTTGTTCCGTATTCGGCGGTTTTTATATGTGTGTATTAAAATTGCGAAAGTATCGTAACTGCTAACCTGCAAATCACGGCATTGTAATTTACCAGAAACAAAAATAAAGTACACCTCTATTTTGAATGAATCAGATTAATAAAATTGTGTAAGAGGATATAAATTTCAAGAACTAAAAAAAATAACTAATTTAATTTTGTAGCTCTGTATCCTGCATAACAAAGACAAGCTACGAAATTGGGCTTTTAGGCTCTAGCTCGCGTTTATAGCTGCGTGCTGCTATTACTCGTTTTGTTTTCATATTCGGTTTTTCAAGCGTTTTCCTAATTATTGGAACTTGTCGGTATTTTGCGCGTGGTTCTACTTTTATTAGTGGAGACAGAATTCTGAAGCGCCAGGCTCACGATTCTTAGTTGTTGGAATGAATATGCAATAAATTTTTACGTGCTTAGGTGTATTTTATAAACATGGCCTCAGCAGTGAGGGATGATGTGTGAAATAATCAGCAAACATCTCGGTACTCTCTTTTGACACTGTTTGTTTTCATTTTACTACTCATCTAGTTAATTAAGGAAATGTCACCCTCGAAACATGGCAAAATAAAAAGCAACTGACCGAGATAAATATATTCGACCCCTATTAAATTTGGAAGTAAGTGATATTTGGTTGGATAAACACGGTACAACAAAATGATTTCAGTATAATAAAAAAGTTTGAATTTAACATATTTGCTTATTAGATCCGTGCTTTCTTTTGCACTACATGATTACAATCAAAATTTTAGCTTATGAACGGTGTTGGTTTAAGTAGATGTCGGTAACACAACGGTGTAATGAAGAAAGGTGCAATCGTACGCACACAAATGTATTGTACACTTCATTTGCTTTTTTGGAGGTTGCGGCATGGCTTTGCATAAAAAATAGGTGGTTGCAGAAATAACACATTTGCTTTGAATGAATGGAACCATTTAGCGTCGAACAGAAGCAAAGTGGATACTGAAAAAAAAAAGACGGGAAAAGCTGTAACATTCATTTTTATTTTCTAACTTGTGGGTAAAACGAACTTCATGTTAGTTTTACTTAATATCTCCTAGCCGCAAATATTTGACATTTAGAATAAGCATATATATACAATGCACTGTTTACGTGCGAAAATTGTACAACATTTCAGCGTATTAGCTCTATTTTTGCCTGAGGTGCGAGGAGCCTAAAAACATTATTGCGTCTTAGCTCTTGCTATGTTGAACAGTGATGACGAATTCCGAGTGTCATCATCATGCAAGTGTGTGCTTTAATTGATTTGTAATGTGAATGAAATATAAAACTGCTAAAGAGAGCTAATAGAAATAAACCCGCGGCAATAATCTACTATAAAATACAAATATTTATGCAAACTGTTTTTAGAATCTATTTGTATGGTTGCGCATGCGAGTTCTTTATTTTTTTTGCACCTGATATAAAGTACGTTGTTGAGTCTGTTCCATTTAAAGCGTCCATTTTTCCGCGACCTTTAGTTTTTATTGACATAAACTATGATTTTCATTGTGTGCGATTAAGTCTCTCGTACCATACCTTCTAACTACACTTGCAGAGAAAGGTAACAAATAAGATATTCTGAGCGGACGTAGAATATGTGACTCCATTTAAATCAGAACGTTGTGTTATGATGCAAATGATTTATTTTTCAGACAGTGTAGAGGAGTGTAATGATCGCGTTACAAATTTCCCTAAATCACTTCTACCCGTAATCAGTTTGAATATATATATACACTTGAAGTATTTTTTTAGGACTTGTGCGAGCCGAGGTTGAAAGAGGAGGCGGAGGGCACGTGACAGGCGGTCGGCGGAGAAGTCACGAGCTGGCGCGAAACAGTGCAGGCTCAGCGAGGCAGGAGCTGGGCAATTAGACAACTTATCGTAATGATTAGTCTTTTATATTATCTGCACTTAGCAGTGTAGCTCATCTTTGCAAACTGAATAATTATAGCCTTCACAGTATAGTGAAGCTGTCTCTAAATCAAAAACAAAACAGCCTGTATATACGCCAAATATGTACCGACACATCCTAATCACAGTCTCTTCTTTCCGGCGTTTGTTCTGCACACGCAACATTTCTACTGCTTCGCATTTTGCTATTATTCTGTTTCCCTCAGGCGGTTGCAAGAAACATCTGAAAAAGCTCAGGCGAAAGGAAGACAGCTAACAAATGAGCCCATCTATTCGGTTTTGTGCGAGATTCCCTACTATATAAAGCGAAGCAAACGCACGGAAACAGTTCAAAAGCAAGATATTACGAGGTCCGCCCGGTCTGACAGTTTAATGAGATCATTCAGAAGATTCATTTTTACAAATGAGAGTGCTCGGTTTAAATCACCGTGACAATGATTCGACAAAAACCACGTTGTATCGTATAATGCGCGACCATACATGAAGACGACACTAGAAGTGTGGATTTGAATTCGTTTGGTAATAAGTGGGTACAGGTGTGAAAAACGGCGAGTGAGATAAAACTTTTAGTTGGAAATGAATGGTCTTCGTTTTTGTGCGAAACGACAAACTAAAAAAACAGGCATGCAACTTTATTGCTACAATCATAAAAAAAACTGCATAACCAAGATTAAATATATTGCTGATATAACATTGAGTTTTTTTTTCAATTCGTGTATAATTGTGGTGGAGCGGTTTTATATTTTTTTATATGCTGAAATAAATTATTATATATTTTAAAATTTCACAGCGCAGCCAACTCAGCCTGAAAAATTATTGCAACTTAAATTCAGACTTCGCTAATGCAAGCAAAACAAAAAAATAAACAAGGAGCTTGCCTGACTAATGTATGATACACGAGAAGTATAATTTAAAAAAAAGAAACAACTTGAAAACAATTTTACAAAATGATACAACAAAAAGAGTAATATTGCCCAGAAACTTGAAAAAAAGTAACCATGTTGCAGTCTCATGTTAAGCAAGTTTGGCAAAAAATAAAGTTTTCTGCCCGTTAGGAAAATTGATTCTCGTTCATCTTGGAACACGCGGTTAAATTGAAGCTTCAGCGTCATTAATATCCCGTGCTTTGATGCTTACGTCACTCTTGCGACTGCTTGTTTCTGTGGACGTTGTAGACATAACCTATACTTTGAGTGACTCCCAGCAATCGAATGATAGATGAGTGGGATAAAAAGAGGCAGGAAAAGGGGAGTTGGCGGTAGCGAAATCAACGTGCGTATGAGAAGAAAGGAATCAATGAAAAAAGAAAAGCAGAAAGCACTTCGTCGTCATCTTAGACAGATCAAACAAATGACTTCCGGCAATCGTTTCACTTCTTTCGGAGTTGATGGCTTGCAGGCTAATAGCGAACGTTTTTGCCGTAAGACAGCATCTTCATCAAAGAATGGCGATAAGCGATGGCTACCGCTGTATTTATTTGAGCTGAAAAGAGCATGCGGCCGTCACCGATTGACGATTTTTTGAAGGACTAAAACAAATTTGGTTAATAAAAAATTGAAAGATGTTTACGATTCCCTGTAATGCCGATTTACAGCACAGCTCTTGAGGAGGAGGATGGGAGTGTACAGAGGTGAGAATACGCTCCTCCTCCCCCTTCGTACCCTCCCCTCCTTTTTTTCTGCTCCTGTCCCATTTACGGGAATGTTTCGCTGTATTTCACGCTAAATTTAGCGAGAAACTTACCACCATTTTCCCACTGAACTTAGCGAGAAATTTAGCGAGAATTTCTTATCTAAATTTAGGGGAAACTCAATTGGTGTTTAGTTAACGTGACGTCAGTGTCCACGCTGAATTTAGCGAGAACATTCTTCCGCTTAATTTAAGGGAAAATTTTTCTGCTAAATTTTACGTGACGTCACATTCATGCACCTGACGTCAAGAGAGTAAAATCCTCTCGCTAAGTTTAGAGAAACAATTTCACCGCTAAATTTAGCGGAAAAATTACCTGCCAAACTTAGCTAGAAAATATTACCCTCGTGACGTCACACGTGACGTCACGTGTAGCGTCATTGTGATAAATGTCCCATGATGCAACGTGCGGTTACGACGATGGTGACAGCGACAACGACGCCGCTCAACACGCAAACAGGCGCCTCAAAGCCTCTGAGGCGCCTCAGAGCTGCTAAAAACACCTTTAGAGTGCAGGTGAGCTCTTGTATATTTAACATAATGTTAAACTCTGAAACTGTGAGAGAGCAGATTTTACAACAAAAAGATGACAATAAAAGTCGGGACAAGCAGCCTCTGATACTTGGCTATAAATATATTTGATCCAACTTTATGATTTTCAAAGTCGTCATTGACACAAAGGGAAATGTTCCTTCCTCTTCACATAACCAAACAAGTATATTTAGAAAAAAAATATAAAACGTGAGCGGATCACCTATTCTTCTCCCCCGGGTCACTTATTTTTCACTTTTTAAAATGAAGAATAAGTGACCGTGGTTGGATGGCTTCCACCAACCACAAAAACAAATTTGTTTGCCCTTAGTTTTAAGGTTTGACGTCATGTAAAAAGTTTGTGTTACTAATAAAATAGAAAAGATGATCTTAGTCTTGGATTTACAGTGTTGAACACAGTAATGGTGATGCTGAAACAGGTTCGCCCGACCGGATTCACCAGCTTTATAAAAACAATATTAGAAGATTATACAAAATTAACGAGAATCCAGTGTGTGTGAAAATTACTTTTCGTTTTGGAGATAAAATAATTCGAATAATAAAATAGACATAACAGGGTTGCTATTTTAATAAGGTTTACATTTTTGTGTAGAAGTTTTTAATGCAAACGAAGGTTATTGTATTTATTGTCAAAAGTGCTGTCGCCTAAAAACATTATATGTACCCATAAATATTCAGCGATACATAAAAACACTGCCTTGTTCCAAACGAACGAATTGGTCAGTCTTTTCGGCGGAACAGGTTAACCATGATCGAGAAAACATTTATACATTTTCTTGAGTTTCTGCTGGCTGGGAGGCATACACTTACATACAATTGTCTAAGAAACATATATCTAGACATCGTGTTCAAAATGCATGTGGAAAATAGAGCACGGTTTAAATTCAAATACGGAAGTTAGATTCGAAGAACTTTTGGAACATGTGGAAAACATACATGATTAGTGTACATGATTAGACTACTTCTGGCGTACCTCAGAAATGACGCTGTAAGTTCTTTCTTCATGCGTATATTGACGAGTTACAGAACAAAGCTCGTTAACCATGGAATGAATATAAAATTTAGAAAGACAACGCAAGTTCAAAAGGCAGCACTTTTTAAGGACTCCAAGTAATTCGTTTTTTTCAATCTGATAAAAATGTATGGACGTTATTTATTTTTGTTTCTGTGAAATAATATCCCATTGAGAACATACATATTAATCTGATTCAATAAAGATAGGACGAGGGATCGCTTGTTGGCCAATCTTACGCTGTCTCCAAGTTTCGAAACTTTGTAAAATTGCTTTAGTCTGTTTCAGAGTATCCAATTTGTTTGGGAGCAAGTGATTCTTCGGAAACGTGTTGAAAGTTCTCCAAGCAAACCTGTTCAACACGCGGTTCATAGCATCGCAGCCATGCTTACCAGAATACGCTTCTTATACGTGTGACGCATTGGACATAAAAATATTGAATTCGGACATCAAGCATCATTCGTAAATAATAGCAAACCTGCAAATAAGGCAGAGATTAGTTACAAGATAATTTTTCAGAGGGCATATTATTAAGTCAAAACGAAAATGTTTTCTAGCGTTTTCTTAATTTTGTCTGTGAAAATATTTCTGTCCTAGGAATAATCTTGCTCGCAATATTGTAAAAAAACTATAGACTTTAGGATAATGGAATTAAAAAAAACACACTATTTTCACGTGTGACTCGAGAATAATATATGAAAAAACTCGTTAAAATTGTGGAAGTCCAGTTTCATAATTCTAGAATTTACACTTCACTTCCTCTGGCTATAAAAAAAGAAAAAAAAAAGAAAACATCAGTAACACCTGTGGTCTTTGTAGCATTCCACAACGGAATAAAAATATAAACGTTTCAAAACACTCAAGTTTCGAATGGCTTTAGCCTTTAATTTAAAAATGCTACCAAAACTACCCGAACACGTGTTAACTAAAACGAAATTGTACTAAAGCAAAATACTATTCTGTTTATGGTTTTTCTTAACTTCGAAATAAGGTGAACTTAAAAAAATGAAAAAAAAGAGCATTGTTTTGCTTTTCGCAATTTCACCTGTTTCGTTATTCCCGAGCAAGCCTTTTATCTGAAACAAAGCAGTTACTTAAGTGGCTCGTAACTCAATGAAACTGAACACAAAGGAGGTCGCATAAATTTGAGCAAACAGTAGGAAGTTCCACCCGTTGTATTGCAACTGTGGTAAACGGTAGCTACCTTGGTCTACTTTTAAAACCACTGATGCGATTGCTTTGGAACATGCATTGAAATGCTTCGAGTTTTATAGTCATTTACGCACTCTTGCGAGTCGAATATATGCACTAGCTATGTCATTCTTAAAAGTGAGAATCGAATAATGACTTGTAAATCTAGACGAAAAGCAAGCAAGCAGTTCCGTTTTAATATTTCTCATAAGAGTGAATGTCATATATGCGTGAAAAAAGTTGAATATAGTGAATATCTTTATTGAAGGTTATATCTATAATTTGCCTAAGAATTAAGAAGACGTTTCCTTAGCGCACTGCGCCATTGCACCAACTGTTAAAAAATAAAACAATTATATTTCGTTAATTCTTTAAATGTAAGAACTCCGATTCAGTTTTGATTAAAAAATAACTTCAAACCATCTAAACATAAATGAACATATTCACGGCAAAAAGCACCAACTTTCTCGCTTCTCTATTAAAAAGCATACGCTAATTAAAATATCTTAAAGAGCACCCAATCTAACCTACTTCCCTTTGGCAGAATAAGCGCTTGCGAAGCCTTCTTTGTTTTCTGCATGTAAACTTTGAAGAACGTTTTAAGATTTACGCTTTTGATTTTATAGCGACTGCAAGGACGACCGGTGTGTCAAGACATTCACCTTTAGAAATCTAACAGCGGCGAATTTAAGCCAGGGGTTTCGACAGGGGCTCAAGTTCAAGATGTTTCCTTTGATGCTCAAGTATCGATGTCAACGGTAAAAACATTCTCGTCTCCTTCAACTGTTTCTTCTTTTTAATGGCAAAACTTATTTTGTTAGTGGGTGCAACTATTTCTTGTTTGCCCATTTTTTTTTTCTTACCGATGTCTGAGATATCGCTTCGTAGAGTTATAGCCAAACTAAAAGGTTACAGCATTCACCTAATTATTTGAAAAATAAAATTATACTTTACTACTACTTACTGCTAAAAGAAATGCATATAGTTTAAATCAATGGGCCTTTTTATATGCCGGCACGGGCCTCAAAAACCAGCTTGTCGTTAATAACATGCACATACGTATTGCCACAAGTGAACTTGAACTGAGGTATCGTAATATATCTACAATATTTCTTTTTACAGACGATGCATCTTAAACCGCTACTCCTGTCTTGCCTTCTATCTTTCAGCAGTTTTTTTTTACAAACTAGACAGCTCAAGAGTGTGTGGAGCCGAATCTTCAGCATCTGTAAAAGCTTAGAACACTTTAAACTTACCATCAAAACATTCCGGGCCTGAGTTTTAAGGCCGTTGAGTGTATGTGTAATACTTTGCTAAGCCCATTAGAGATTAAATGTTTAACTGAGACCTCGCTTTTTCCTGCAATTTCTGTAAAAAGCTATTTTCCTCAAACTTTTACGCTGTTTTGCCAAGAAAGATATTATGCTAACAGGGGTATGAATCTCCGGGGGTGGTGTACTGATTGTTGTAACTTATTTAGTTCAGTGCCACCGAAGGAAAGGTCTCAAATCTTATGCTCAGTGTATCTGTACTGACCTACCTTCCAACGATTTTTTTTAATATTTAATTGGAAATTACTATCTCTGTCGTCTTTTTAGCGATCTAGAATATATCGTACTATTTGAATCACTACGGAAAAAAGTCGACTTTACTAAGTTTCGTGTACAGATTCCAGACGATTTCAACTTGCATGGAATTGACTGGGGCACGGGCACTAATTGTTACACAACTGGCGGGACATCTAGAAATGTCGCGTGGCTACTTTGTTCTATAATTTGATTTATCAATAAAATGAAACGAAAATATCTGGTGGATATATTTCCTTTGCGCCTAACGCACCACTTCAACCGGCGATATCAACTGTAAATCCAATCGTAACCGTTGATGTTAATCATCCACCGTTCAAAACAATGTTCCGCTTATTATTTAGGCCACGTGTGAAAAAAGTAGTCCTGCTGAGTGTTCTTATTTTCAAGGAAATTATATTGGCTTAAATAAATCTACAGAGAACTATGAGTTGTCACTTTTTTTCTCAAATGATAACATAGTGAACTCAGCTACATTCTCTTGACCGCGATAGTTAAAAAAGCGGTGGACTCTTTCGTTTCTAGACGGAGTATTAACAAGGCCATTATCCTTGTTAATACTCAAGAGATTATAAAAAATATATTACGAAAGAAACTGCACTGTCATCGTTTATACAAGGAAACAGGGATACGTTTATTGTATCAAAAGTTCAATATTCATCGTTATTTCTTCTAGAAAGTGTATGAACAAGATAACCGTTTTCACTTAGATGACGTTGAACAGTCATGAAAAAAATCACGAAAAATTATTGCGCTTTGCTAAGCAACACTTCCTTGAAAAGAAAAAGGTATTTGTCGAGGAGATGATAATGCGTACGTTTGTGTGGCGGCCGAAATAGCAGAGGAGTTTTGCCGCCTTTTTTAGCTTGTGCTTTACCCCTCCTTTGAGCAGTTATTTCGGTGCCAGTATTGGTGTTTGTATACTTTTCACTCTTTGGTTACTGTTCGAACAGAGGAGATAGCACAGACCGTAAATAAACTGAAACCCAAATTATGGAGCTGTGCTAAGGACATACCTATATTTATTATAAAAGGTTGCTGTCTCTTACTTGCGCCAGTTGTGATGCCCATGATTAACTTGTCTCTTGCACAAGGACCTTTTCCCGAGCTTTGGAAAGTGTCTGCAGTTGTTTCTATTTTTAAAAACGGTGATTCGACATTGGTTAATTGTTATCGTTTTGTATCATGGTTATGAATTTTTGCAAAAGTTCTTGAAAAAGTATAAAATAAGCGTGTTTACTTTTACCATCGCCCAATGATACCTGCATCTCAACACGGTTGTTTAAAAGGGAGGCTAATTTCCTCAAATGTATGCTCGTTTTTAAGTTACTCTGCACCAATGGTGTCAAGTAGGTGACAAAAAGACGTGATCTATTTAGTCATGTTGAAATCGTTCGATTTCGTGTGTTATAATTAACTGCTACAGAAGCTTTTCTTGCATGGTTTCAGCCTGCTTTTTCGGGAGTAGTTTTCACTTATCTAATTGGTCGTCGGAACTCTGTTAGCGTTCCTGATAGCTACTCCGACGAGTTTATCTCAAGTTTTGGTGTATCCCAGAGATCCGTCCAGGGACAGCGTTTGTTCCTTTTTGTTAATAAGTGATCTTGCTTTCTGTATTGCCGATGGAAAACTATTTTGTTTCCTAATAATATTAAGTTTTTTGTAAGTTCGAAGTCCTTATCTGATTTCTCCTTTCTCCAGGCTGCCATAGAACGTGTTTCTGAATGGCGAGTCAAAAGCCGCTTGTCATTCCCCCCGGAAAAAAAAAGAACTGAATCCTTTGTGTTATCCAGAAAGTGCGACATACTTTGTTTTTCGTATAATCTGGGTTTGGCCCCGATTCCTCAGGTTCCTTTTATTAGGGATCTATCCATCGATTTTTTCACTGGCCTTTAGTATTCACGTCTATATAACCATTTATGCAGCTCAGGGAGCGCTGGGAATGATTACCCGAGTAGGTCGTCAGTTTTCTACGCTCTGTTGCTTACTACGCATATTTAAGGCATTAGTGAGGTAAAGATTAAAATTTGGCTTAATCATTTGGAATTCATTAACTTCATCACAGGCTGTTGCTAATGAAACAAGAAAGAAACACTGATTACAATAGTGTATGACTTTTAAATTGAAAGAAATATTTTTTTAACATTGTGAAATGTTACTGTTTGATTTGCGTTGGACCAACTTCCCATGGTCAGGCAATACATAGATTTTAAATTTCTTAACAAATTTGTACACAGGGAAGTTAGTTCAATTCTTTTGTAGCGTTTTTAGAGTTTTATGTTCCGTCAAGCGTCAGCAGGAATGTGCGAACTTTTTACCCATCTGGTACGTAGGCTGTGCCTCCTTTATCGATAATTCAATTAGCATTGAATGAGGCCATCTTGATTTTTTTTTTCTTACCAGTTTTTGTGTCATCTGCAAAGGTGGACGCCTTCAAACTACTTATTGCAAGCGAGGTTTTACATAGGTCTTTCAGTTTATGTTTTCTCTCTTTTTTATTTTAAAGCTATAGCGTTAAGGTGCTTGTGTCGCTGAAAAGCCGGCGTCAACGTTAGCGTCTTCTGCGTTGTGACGGGGAAATCCTGATTGGCCAATAGGCTCATGACATCACAGCCACATGACCTCGCGGGGGAATTTCAAACAACCCACAGAGGTCACGTGAAACCTGAAATCACACGCGGTATGCGAATTAAAGTTGGCCGCATGTCTAAATTAATTTTAATTTATAAAGTAATTAATTTGCGTTGAAAAAAATATTTTGAGTAGTCTAAAAACCCTTTTGTTGCGAGCCACACACGCTATTGACTAGGCCATGTCAGTCGCACTTTCTGCTCAATGGCAGGAAGATCATGAGAAGCGAATAAAGTCTCGTTCACAGAGTTGAATTCGAGTGCGACTGCAACCACTTGCACCTCGCTAAGACAGCTTGCGCCGAGCTTTTGCTATGGCGACACGTACGACAAGCCAATGAGGAGGAGCTGTGTTGCACAGCGCAACGCAGTGCAATGCGGTCAACGTAAATGTGTGAATCAGCCGTCAGAAGGCGATGCGAACGGGGACCAATAACCATATCGAGTTATACTCTTAAAAGTGAGGTTTACGCGTCTTCCAAGTTTGTATTGTGACATGTATTCTAATGTTTTATATACTGATGGGTTTCCGTTTGCTTTGCTTGCACCATAATATAGATTGAAGAGGTGTTTGAGTGCTGGAAAAAATAATAATGCATTATTATTTAATATTTGTTTTATAATAATACTGTTATTAAAAGACGGAAATAAGCCTAGACGTAAGTGTTACTGAAAAAAAAAATGACCGCACCTCCACGTGGTGAATAATGTTGATTGGGGCGAAGCTCTGGTGGTGCTGATGATACTGATTTTATTGTTCGTAGGTAGTGCTGATGGTGCTGATTTTTTTTATTTCTCATAGATAGTGCTGAGTTCCGGATTGCGTTTCGACTTCATTATTACTGCTTAATGGTCGGTGAAATGCAGAGCCAGTGGTTCTTCTAGCGGATTAGCTTGGATCCGCTAGAAGCCGTGGGAACGCATCTCCACCGCTAAAGTCAACGGTCCACGCCAGGAAGAGAATGTGTGGTATGGAACGTGGTTATAAACGCATTTGAGCATTTGACCGCAGCGCCCTGTCGTGTATAAACGTTGAGCGAATGCATGCAAAGTTTAGCGCGATTATATACGCATTTCACCGCAGCGCCCTCTCCTGTATAGACGTTTAGCGGCTACATGCAACGTTTTATCCATGACAGAAACCCCAGCTCTTGAGTTACTACCACATCTCAGAGCCCCCTACTCGTCCCGTAGTCGTGGCCGAGTGGTTAAGGCGATGAACTAGAAATCCATTGGGGTCTCCCCGCACAGGTTCGAATCCTGTTGACTGCGCAAACATTTTTTCTTTTTATGTGAGCACGGATGCCGGCGGGACGGACAGACGGACGGACGGGCGGACAAGGCCAGACCCTTAGGAGCTTCGCCCCTAAAATACGAGAGGAGCAAAAGATAACCCGATCGAACAGGGACCGTCGGCTGAATTTGTGCAGAGAGCAGCAGCTGACCGACAGACAGGTAATTTTCCCCAGAGCTCGACTTTCGCGTCTCGCAGAATACACCACTGCCAAGTTCTTATCCTTTCTATTTCTTGAACCTTTCTTGCCAGGTCAGCAGACTTTTTTATCGTAATCGCGGCACTTTTGAGTTTTCTACTTTTTTTTTTTCCCCGTTTCAAGTATTTTCACTCATGACGCTGAAATTTGGTTTAAACGAGAGCGAATTTATTATCCCGGATTACAAATGCTCGCGTCGCCTAACAACGGCGGTATTATGAAAAAAAAAAAAAAAAGAGCATCGGATGTGCGTACTAAAATAGGAGGTTGGCCAGTCACTCGAGCGAACACTTCTTTTGGTGCACGAGTGTGAGGTTAAGAGTATTAGGGAGAAAGTAACTGCCCATTCCGAATGCCGCGTCGTCTGTCGTGGCGAAGCTACACTCGGATTACGGATGATAGTTGACGCCGAAGCTCAATGTCTGGGAAACTTTCGGCTGCGCAAACGGCTCACGTCCTCTTTTAACCTACTACAGCATCGTATCAGAATAACCAACAGCTAAAAACATCAATAGCTACACCTTATTATGGTAAAAAATAGATAGAATCCGAGCATATTTCTGTCACACAAAAGAGGATGTTTTGATTAGGCCCTCTTCTTTCGTAAGATATCTTAACCGGTCACAGCTATTATTAAAGTGATTAGTATCTACCGATACTCAGAAATTATTTTCACGCCATGTGCTAAGTTATATTTCAAAAGAGAATGCAGGACAAGCCCAGAAAATCAAATGTAATCATATACTGGCGTTACATTTATTCAGAACGTAAGAAGAAAAAAAACAATAAAATGGGGTTGGGAATAATGATCGAGCAGTATAAAAAGCTATATAAAAAAAGCCTTCACAAATGATTAATTACTTTTAATAAAAAAGTGGTTCAGAAAAAAACTTGATATGGTTTTATTTGTTATTGAATACATAGCAGTTTTTTATTCGAACACAAAAAAAAAACCTTCACAATGTCATAATATTTTGTCGCAAGTACATAATTTTTTGGAGCTGAGGCATTCTTACTTAACCTGGTTTTGTGTTTAAATAAAACTCAAGCATTTTTGTAAGTGAAAGTGAAAGTGAATGCAAGTGAAAAAATATGCATTACTTGACAAGAAAAAAGTTAATGTCGGACAGATTATACCTAATAATCAAGAACTTTTAAAAACATATAACATAAATTTATGCGCCCTTTTAACTCGACTTTTTGTGTTGATGATTAAGTTTCAGTTGCTGTTCAAATCGGGTTTGCGTTCTCGAGTTGCTAAACTACTCGATACCGAGAAAAAATTCTTCACTCAGTTAATAATTTTTTTTTTTTTGAGTGGGCATGGGAACAGCGTTACGATGAGGCTCATTCACGTCGTGCGCTTGCTTACGCAGGTCACGGCATGCCTTCAGTGCTGCTTGGGATCGACTGCCTCCACTTCCTGGGATTCTGCTGACAGCTTCAAGCATCCAACGGCGAGGACGGCTTTTTGTGCGCACCCTGCTGGCAACCATGCTGGATTATTCCTCGGTCAAGCAAGGCAACGTCATCGACAGCATCACCATCTTCGCTCTTCGATAAGAACGACTGGCGGGACCCTGGCACTCCCAGTGGGCATGGGAACAGCGTCACGATGAGGCTCATTCACGTCGTGCGCTTGCTTACGCAGGTTAGTAATGATACGTCTTTATTCGAAAAAAAGTGTGATGACGTATGCCTCTTCCTGTTCCCATGCCCGGGAGTGATGTTCTCTTTGTGCTGTCAGTGCTTTGACGTTCTTAGCCAAGTACTGTTAATGTCAGGGGACGTTGAATTAAACCCAGGACCTAAGCGGACTCAAGATGCCGCTCCATCAGAAACTAATAGTCCAATGACTGACGCAATGCAAAAACAGTTTAACGATATGTTTGTCATGTTACAAGGTGTTAACTCGCGCACAGTAAAAATGGAAAAAGACCAGTCAAGTTTAATCAGCACCGTAAATGATATTAAGAAAAGCCAGGAATTAATCAAGAGCAGAATCACAGCTATCGATAAAAGGCTGACTGCGGTAGAATCTAAATCTTCGTCCAGCGACCTTCTACAGCGAGACTTGTCGTTGTTACGGCAGAGGACTGATAGCCTTATTGATGTGAACTCACGATTACGGGCTAGCCAGGCTGAGCTAGAGGACAGGTCACGACGCGATAATCTTTTGTTTTACGGCTTGACGGATGCTCATTCAGAAACCTGGGCCCAGACTGAGGAAAAGCTACTGAACGTCGTGTCGACCTCTCTGAATTTTCCTATTTCAAGTGAATCTATCGAACGTGCACATAGGCTCGGTGTCTTTTCAGATAACAAATGCAGACCAGCAATGGTAAAATTTTTATCCTTCAAATTAAAACAACAAATTTTATTTTCAAGTGCAAAATTAAAGCCTAGTGGCATTACCGTCAGCGAGGATTATTCTGTCCCGACACGTCAGGCACGCAGAAAGCTGATTGAATTTGCGAAAACGCAGAACTCGGTGTTTAAACTAAAATACAACAAACTTTACATGAATAACAAGACCTACAGTTACAACCCAGTCGATGGCTGTGTGTTTGAACATGCTAGCACCCCTAATCAGCGCAGCCCGAATCGAAGTTCGAACACTGAAGGTGACGCATCACCGGCAAGCACTTCGCGATAACAACACGTGAGGGGTAGTGGACTGGCGTCTGATAACAAAAATAAACTTTCTCTTCTTTTCACTAACATTCGAAGCGTCTCATCTAAACGTGATGAACTGAGCTCTGTCATTGACTCATGCGATGCTGATGTAGTGGTACTTACTGAAATGTGGCTTTCCGCAAAGGTTGGGAGCAATGAGCTTTTTGAGTGTACCTGGCGATTCAACGTTTTTCGGCATGACAGAGGAGAAAGACGCGGCGGTAATGTTTTGATTGCCGTCGCCGATTACATTATCTTGTCTGCTGTAGATGTCGTAAGCAGCCTGGAACTTGTTTGGGTTGAACTTCGCATGCGTTTCAAAACGCTTATCTTGGGTGTTTGCTATCGTCCACCATCGTTCAGTGCGACTTTTGTTGAAAATTTACATGATTCAATTAATAAAATTATGGTACGTTTCCCAACCGAGTGTAGCAATTTCTTGAACATGTGTGCTGATTTCAATCTCTCGCAAGTTGTAACCCAGCCAACCCGAGTTACGCCCACATCATCAAGTGTCTTGGAACTTGTATTGAGCACCTCCCCACACCTTGTCAGTCCCATAACTTACTTAACAGGTTTAAGCGATCATTCTTTGCTTCACTTCACATTGAACATTCCTGTTCCTAATCAAGATAACAACTATAAATGTATTAGAGATTATAAGAAGGCGGACTTTGTTGCTATTAATCGATAGCTATGTCTGTTTCTGGATAAGTTCCTACAAGGGTCTGATGAGAGATCTATAAATATGAACTGGAATTTATTTATAAATGAAGTGGCTTCACTCACAAATAAGTTCATACCATTGAGAACCATCAGATCGAACCGTAAATCACCGTGGTTTAACCAGTCACTGAAAAGGTTGTCAAACAAGAAAAAACGCTTGTTTCGTTCCGCGAAATCATCCAATTCCCAGTCTCGTTGGGACACGTACCGATGTGCAGCTACTAATTACAAAGTAGCAATAAAAGAAGCGAAATACTCATTTTTTAGTCACACTTTACCTTCCATGCTCATACATAACCCTAAACAATTCTGGAATGTTGTAAACAAGACTGACAAGCATGTTATAACACTTAGATGTACTGATGGTACAGTAGTTCCTAGCGGTCAATGCGCTAGCATTCTCAACGCGGTGTTTGTTTCAGCGTTTTCTAGTAATCTAAATGCTACTTACCCTGCCTGTCACACTTACGAGTTTTTTCCAATGGACCCAGTTCTTATTGACACTGTTGGTATTGCGAGAATAATAGAAAAACTGAAGATGTCGTCATCCTCTGGTATCGATAATATCAACTCTAAATTTTTGCTTAATAGTAAGATGTATAGCTCTATAATCCTGAGTAAACTGTTTCAGCACTCTCTTGATACAGGTAGTATACCAGGGCCCGTTTGCTCGAACAGCTAACCGCGGCTAAAGTTAGCCGCAGTACCTAGGAGAGGGATTTTTTAGTCACGTGACTGGCTCGGTAGGGATACGGGGAGCTACGCATTGCCCCGTCGCGTCGTTCGACAAAATGGCTGCGGCGTACGCAGTTTCCGCGGTCGCGATCGCATTGGTGTTTGTCTTCAGAGCGATGATTTAGGTTCCGTGTTCTAAGTTAAGAGTGTACAAGTATCCTACGTGCGCCTTAAAGAAACTGACATTTCGAGGGGACTGCGACTGAAGTCCACGGCAGCAGCCCGTCGACAAACAGTGGCTCAGAGTCACCGATTTGTAGAAGTACAGTGGCCCGGAGTCGCCGACTGTCGAAGCTTCGCATCGGCTTCATTGAAGCACGGCAAGAATCATGCATCGCAGCGCCGAAATGTGGGATGCGTTCCAAGGAACACGATAGCCGAGTACGACAAGCGTTTTACGGTGAGCACCAAAACATTTCGCGATAGGGTTGTGATGAGGCCAGCCTCATACTCACGTTATGTTGAGCGCTGTGAAACTAACTTCAAGCAGGAGCAGGATCAGAATACGTTTATTGAAAGGAAGCATTACGGAGAGTTGCCTTTTGAGTAGCGATTGCGGTTTATTGAAAGTAGTCACGCCGGGAAAATTTCTGTTCAGGGTGTCCATTTTGTACAAAATCCTCGTATTCTGCTTACAGTGCGACTGCAGCTGCAGCATCAACCGTTCTGCAGATAAACGGCGGACAGAGGCTCAACGGTCCAATGGATTTTAGCAGTGATGAGTAGCAGAACTTTCTCTGGGTTTAGTGAAATGCTACGTTGTCCATAAAAGACCAGTGACCTGCCGATCGTTCAATTCACTCGCCCTCCAAGAAAGCCGGTACATGCAGTTTTCCCGAATCAACTCCGTTGTGCCGTCTGCGAAAGTTGTAGAACCGAGAAATAAACAATACTGAAGTTGTTGGAAATGCACTTGTTTGTTATTTCGCGTTGCTTCTGAAAAAATATTTTACGGTTAGCAGGAATAATGTTGCAATTGTGTAGATAAACAAACCAAGGTAGCAGACGATCATGCTCCTTCTGCAAACGAAAATGAACCGAGCGACTACCTCAAAGGGGACCGCGCCGCTGCGTCAAAAGAATTGGACCCTAGATGAAAAATTGGAATTAGTCCTGGAAGTTGAGGCTCGAAAATACCAAATCCTGGGAAAATTCGGCCCTACCGTGACTACTAAAACCAAAAGACGCGCCTGGGACCAAGTCGCCAATTCCATGACCCGCCGCCACCAAGTTCCGCGTTCAGTGAAACAGCTTCAAGAAGCATGGAGAAAATTACTTAAAAAGTGCCGAACTTTGTACAGATTGTACAAAGAACATGACCAACGGACAGGTAAGTTCCAATATTTGCGCTACAAAAACAGAAAAAAGGGCGATATTTGTAAAATCTTTATTGGAAACTTTGGGTGCACTGTACAAATTTATTAGAGAGTGATATATTAGCCCCTCAAATTTTTGGGGCAAATATCTCAACCGAAGACCCCATTCAATGCGCGACAACTAACATCTCGCTCAATATCATGAGAGGGCAAGCCCAAAGATTAATTAGCTCTTACTCGCACAAGTTTCAACACAGTGGCACTAACACAGAAATAGCCCCAAAGCACCTTGGATCCTGTTCCATGCAGTGGGCCTGCGTAATTTCTCAAAATTAATGTCCAAATTTTGCTTGCCAAAAACATTGTCTTTAGCACTGTAAACAATGTAGACACTATTGTTCAACTAAACACAGAAGAAAAATGTATGTAGGCAAGTAGCGTGGGAACAAGGGCAGGGGGGCTTCAGACCCCCTTCCCCTTCCCCCCCCCCCCCTTGAAATTTCAGACAGCTGCGGTAAACAATGCTGCAAAAGGGGGCGGGGTTAAGCTCAGAGGCTCCGTCGCCCCTCCACGTTTCAAACACTTCCGACGCAACCGATTCAGGCACAGAGTGGGCCAGGCTAGCCGGTAGCTGGCAACAGTGAGTTTGCTGTCAAACAAAAAAAAAAAAGAAATAAATTGTCCAACATCACATATTACCCGAGACCGGATAATAGGAACCTGAGGGTGAAAAAAAAAACGAAGGTAAGAAAACAATCTTATCATTATTGGCAATTACATGTTTACGCGTTTTCTGTTCATTCGCACATTGATACTATGTTGAATAATGAACACCCTGTCTCCCCTCCCCCACCTCTAATTGTGCTTACATCCTAGAAAACAAAATAAGTGTACTTCAATTCATAGGTGCTGGTCCCAACCCCCATCAGCTGACACCACTTGTCGAGACTGTTTTAAATGTGATCGGGGACGATTCCCCGACGATCTGTGGGATTGACGTCATCATCGGTGACACCGAAAAGTAGGTAACACTTTATAGGCCATGCTGTGTATGCTATGCTCCTGTTGATACTTTATACATTACAATACTAAAGTTGTAGGTATGAGCACGTGGCTTCGTCAATCACCTTACTTGTGCTAATTGAATGGCCCACCCTTACGCCTACAAGTTTGATATCGTTGCACACTGTATGTAGACTGTGACAATGGAGGCGATAGTACAGTGGAAGCTCTGCACCCAGTTACAGCTTACTAGCCCTGACAGCACAAGGATGCACAAGCAGCAGAAGAGAATGAGCACGCGCTGAAGGTGCATTCTTTTTCTGTTCTGCTCGTCACATTATGAGTACTTCCACAAGATGATAGTTATGAAACTGATGATAGGGATGTTCTGCTGTCACTGATGATAGGTATGAAACTGAGCAGAGACACAAGGCATATCAAAAGTCACCAATTGTTGGCATGCTCCTAGAAAACATTGATGAGCATAGGGAACAGTTTGGATTGTCATAAAAGAATATATTGGTTTTCCATCTCAAAGTAGACATGTCAGTTGCATAACACTACTGCTGCGTGCCCTTACATAGAGACCAACTTCATGAAGCAAAACGACAATATTAGGAGCACGAGTCAAAACCTGTCCAGTAGAGAACAGAACACAGCACAAGGACACCACCTTCACATATTTAGCCATTTCTGCACTGCTGAAAAAGTGCCAATGAAACCATTTATTAGGGTAAATGCAGTAAAACTCACAGTTTGAAACTATTTGTACCACAAAATTACAAAGAAATATTTACATCATAATCAACAAAGCTATGGTAGTCTTTCTCTCAAGTTGAGATCACCTATTTTCTTCAAAGTCAGGTCACTCAATACCCAAATTTTTCCACTGTCAGTGGAAATGTTTTTGCATGATCTTCGTACATGCCTGCTAACGTAGCAAAAATCCATTCTTTTTTGGTAACGCTTATGAGATTAAGTTGAGAATGCACCAATGACTTATTCGATGCTGATCTGTGCCAACAAAATCTGAAAAAGTATCAATGTCCCAGTTAGCCGGACAGTGCTTGGGTACACAATAATCACATATGACGGCTGGTGTGAGTGTGCCACATCTACTTGTTTTAAATCTTGTACAAATGTCTATGTGGCGACTCTACCAACCGCCAATGAAACAAAGTTGCGGGGTTAGGCACTCCAGTCTGTTGTACCACCAACATATGTGGTAAAATTATGACAAGTGTTACTGTCACATCTGGATTAAGGTTGCCGCACGTTGCACTCAGTTCTCCCACATATATATGTACCCTGATCCAGGGTGACGTCAAAAATGTCATGCACTGCAGCCCTCATGCATCACTTGGAGAGATAGAGGACGGAGAGAATCATGTCACGGAGGACGTACGTGCACGAGTATGGTGTCTAGTCACAATCCTTTGCTTCAATGCTCTGAGCAGCTCTCTGGAGCTGTAGCCCTTGCAGTTTGCTAAGTTATGCTGAAATTTACAAGTTCACTCCTGCCCAACAATAGCCCTCTGTGAGCTGCCATTTTTCTCACTGCGCATGCTCGGAACACGTCCCGAGCATTAACTTTATGCAGGACAATATTGTACCTCGGGCTGCCATCCACAGCCAGTCAGTGACCTGGGTTTTTAAGTTTGCTGATAATCGTTGTAAAGGCTTATGCGTTAAAGGGATACCTCAACGAAATTAAAAATATACCCGTCGTGTTCAAAAATAGGTTGAATATGATCCACTGTATCCCTAAATGACAATCGCACGTTTGTATTTTGAACCTGGTGGCTATAGTTTTCCTTACAAACGGCCCACCCTGACAAGCGCTCGGAGAACAGCCAGCGGAGAGCATGTGACACCCAACGCAATCGTGACGTAGTTCGTCTCGGGACGAGCAAAGCTGCGACGAGGCTGACGTCGAGAGGATGGCCTAGTCGTTCCAGCCACCAAAGCGGCTGCTTTTGTACGAATTTTGAGTGAAGGGTTAATCTTTTATAATCTTGTAGGGGGACAATAGCAACTTCTGGGACATACAAAAAGGATTCTTTGGAAGAGGAGAGTTCCTCCTTCCCCTCTTCTATTGTGGTAGCCGGAGGCGAGACAGTTACCGTCACTAGCTGTCAAGGTTCTTAGACTGGCATTACAAACGAGGCGTTAGCGACATCCACCTGGTGCTCTTTGCCAATCGCTTAATTCGTTTTAAAATTCCTTTTCGTGACTTTTTTAACAAGATATTGTTGTGTTCGATGTGATACTGCTCCTTCGAACACATATAGACCAAAAAATGAAACCCGAAATTTTGTTGTAGTATCCCTTTAACCTCAAACAATTTCCTGGTCATGCGTGTCACTACAGCAGCTGCACGGGAAGGGTGACGACGCCGCCACCCTCGTCATCTGGCAGCAGTACAGTTGAAGACGACGCAGCACAGAGAACACTGGCCTCTCCTGTTGTGCAGCACAACCAGCGCTGGACCCGTGAGGCTGCACAGCAGTACCAGAGAAGGGCCGAGCGACAGCAGGATCTGGAGCATGAGAATATACTCCTTGAGAGAAAGTACACAAATGGGGCCATACAGGCTGCAAACGCAACCCTCGCTGCAGCAGATGCTGCACGGAGTTTCTATGCTATAGGGGAGGAAGTGCTCAGGGAGCAAAGAGAACTCATTAGACTTGAAACCACCCGAGCACAGCTGCAAATTGAACTGATAAAAAGACAATTAGGACAAGATTAACTCATGTAATGAGCTACTTGCATTGTTTGTCGCTGTGTTGTATACATATTTTGCGTTTTTTCTGACCTACATACTTGGTTGCACGATTATAACGCTCACATTTTTTTTGCCAAAATGGGTGCCTAAAATTAGAGGCACTTACAATTGAAACCAAAACTCAAAAGAAAAACGCAAGGCAGCTAGCCCAATCGCCTTTGTGACCGTTTGTTTACATTAGATATTTTGGTATCCGTATCGCGCGTTCTTTCGCCTTTATGTCATCACACTGACGGGAAACGATAACCACGGAGCGACACTGCGTAGCCTCGCAATCCCAGCGACCCAATGAGCTCGCGAAGTGTTGTATGAAAAAAAAAAAGTGAAGGCCGTTTACAACTCTGTAACGCCGAATTAGAGCGCAGCTCTTGAGGAGGAGTAGGGAAGGGTACTGAGGGGGAGGGGGGTCACGTGACCTCGGCGGGGGGGGGGGGGGGTCACGTGACCCCGCAGAGAAATTTTTCCGCTAGGTTTAGCGGACAAATTTTTCCGCTAGATTTAGCGGGGAATTTTTTCCGCTAGATTTAGCGGGGAATTTTTTCCGCTAGATTTAGCGGGGAAATTTTTTCACTAGATTTAGCGGAGAAATTTTTCCGCTAGATTTAGCAGAGAAATTTACCCATCATGCACCGGCGGTTACGACGACGGCGACGGCGACGCCGCTCAAGCCGGAAACGAGCGCCTAAGAGCTGCACTTATGGGTGTTCAAAGTGCATTACTTTACCTGCGCGGTAGAATCGGCAGCAATTAAATTTTTCGATATCTGGGAGCTAAAATTGCCTGCATGTAAGTATCGGGGCCACGTTAGAATCGTGCAAACATGGTATGTTTGACACTTCATTTATTTTATGCATGCTATCTACAAGGGAAGCTTGCACACAATCTTTTCCATGTCGTTGACTATCCCTACACTAGACCAGCGTGGTTGTTCTGATCGCAATATTTTACGCTGTGGTTAAGTAAGCAACAGAATATCATACTGGCAGTATGGCACCCAGGCTTTCGACGCCCCAAAGGTGGCACATAATTTACATGGATACCTAAAATAAAAATATGGGTTAAGCTCAAAGGCAGATGTATAATTCCTTCTTTCCTATATCCCTTCACATGTTTCCCTTTCATAACGCGGCTCCCCGTCACAGCTCAAGAGAGGAGGTCGCCAAGACGATTAGCCTCCCGGCAGAAGACCAAGGTCGAGTTTCTGTGTTTTAAGAAAATGTTCGAGTCATCGATGAGTGGACCACAGACACTTTCTGACTTGCATCTGCAAATATTCCTTCTGCTTTTAAGATAAAGGCTTTTTCTGCCTGGATATGCTCCTGCGACCTATGGACTGTGTGCTGCTTATGTACGAAAAAGTTCATACTAAGAATATCCCGAAACTCAGGAACAGAAAAAGGGATCAAACACAACACTACATCATTTTGTTGCGTGTGTCACCTTTTGGGGCCCCGGGTCTTCAACTCTTATTACTTTGAATCGTCACCACTTACCTTGTTCTTTAAGTATTTATTTATTTATTTATTTATTTTATTTAAAGAGTACCTTCATCGCCTCGAGGGCATTATTGTAGGAGGGGTGGGAAATAACACACATACATAAAAACACAAAGTGATCACTTGTCCGCACGGAATAGATATACAACCGAGAAAAAAATACACTGTTATCCAACACAACAGTTTTTTGGAGCTGAAATCTACTTGCTGCTTGTACGTAGGCTCGCGATAATTCGAACTCGGATATTTCGTACTTCCAGTTATTTCAAACAGGTTTAAAAATTTTGGTTGTCCCGCTAAGCTTTTTTATGTATTTATAAGCCACTTAATTCGAATGGCGTTTTCGCTTAATTCATAGTTTTTTGCTCTCGCGGCCCTGTTGAGTGCGCTTCTTTCCGAGCACCGCTGCACCGCAGAGAAGCAATACCTGCGGAGCTTGCTTTTGCGAGTGTTGCTTCTCCGCAGTGCACCAGTGCTCGGAAAGAAGCGCAGTCAACGGGGCCGCGAGAACAAAAAACTATGAATTAGCGAAAACGGCACACATGAACGGAAAACGGCGTTCAAATTATGTGCTTCAAGACTAGCAATGATGACCAAGACGACAACGAGGACGAGGCACAGCTCACTGGCATCATGATTTCTGGCCTTGAAACACGTAATGTGAACGCCGTGCAGGCGAACTATATTAGTCTTGACGACGATGTGTGTGTTTGTCATGATGACTCATTAGAGGACATAGTACGGAAAGTAATGCCAGCACAGTGCAGCAGTGACAGTGAAGATGACGATGAAGAAATGGATGACCCACTACGAACTGTCACAGCCGCAGAGGCCTTTGAGCACATCGCTCAGCTCCGGAAGTTTCTGTCTGCAAAGGAAAAGTCCCGTAAAGAGCTGCTTGCGTTGGCTGGCATTGGAAATTTTGTTTTGAGATCTCATGTGCTGACTAAACAGTCCACAATTGACGACTTTTTTGCCGGATGAATAAACTTAGTCACAGTTCTTTCACAAATGTGTTATGCCTGTACTTGCTTATAGTTATGCATTAACTATAAGCAAGCTATTGTGCTATGTAGAGGAAACTGGCCAAAATCTGCTTTGTATATATCGCTATCCATGTAACAAATCATAATGTTCTCTAGTATCATATATATCCAACTAAAATATGTGACTTTCTGGAGTTTGAATTAATGAGAGTGTAGTATGTACAATAAAGCTCCTCTCTGGACAATGCCCTACTAAAAATAAATGTTTTGCAAATGATGTTACCATGCCAGCCAGGATGAAGAAAATATGAACTAACCCTAGGAGGTTTGTGAAAAATAAGAGAAAAGCTTTGCGGGTTGGAAAAACCTGTGAAAGGTGTTATGACTCAACACTCAGAAGCGTACACTATGTAAATCCTATGAGCTAGTAACCATGAGTATGCAGTGAAAAATGAACATTCTATGGGGTAGTATATATAATTTGTACTGATAGCTTTGAAATTGGTATCAAATGAACATTGTTTCACTATACTCTCCTATTCATGCTCCTGTACCCATTAAATAGTATCGGTTTGTAGATATTGAATGGGAAAATAACTGTCTTCTTCAGTTGCCTCATTATAAACTGTGCACACATAGTCTGTTATAGGGCTGACTTCAGCACTTCCCATAAAGCATCCGTCGGTGTGGGAAATGTATTACAAAAAATAATGACAGTATAAAAAGAGAGCTCCAGAGAGTGCGAAGAAGTGCACAAATTTGAAGAAGCATCCCTCGTGTCATTAGTTAGAAGTTTGAAAAGTGCATTGTTATGAACTCCGGAAATCAAATTCAAAATCTATTAGTTTAAGAGAGCCCGTGTGTGCCTATGCTTGTAGCTCTGCGAGAGTGCAGGAGTTGATGGGGAGGAGACCAAAGCAGTAACAAGCAGTTGAGCTGCAGCGTGCGATTGCAGGAGTGTTGGACATTGCACTGCACTCCCGTTTGACCAATAGCTTCGGCAGGGATTTTTTTCGAGCACACTCTTTCCAACGAGCTAATTATAAGTGCCTCAAATGACACATTTCGAGCTTTGTAACAATAATGCGGGAAGTAAGAAAATTTTTTTTCATTACTTATTTCGTCGCTCATGCTGCAATTTACACATACTGCTATGGAAGCAACAGGTATAAGGGGATGTCCATCAATCATTCTTTACATTTCTATCATCCAAATTTCGAAACTCTATGTGGGATATCTGCAAGCACTACCCGAATTGATCTGTGCAAGAGTGATATATGCATTGCTGGAATGTCATTGTCATGTTGATAACACACTTTCAGCATTGTCACATGTGTCACACTCCTTTATGGGTTATTTTGGGTAGAACTTATGATAATCTTACATCCAGTTAGATCATACAAAAAAAGCTTAAAATAAAATTAATCAATATCTCAAAGCTGTTGGCTTCTTGCTAACTGTGCAGCACGGTTGAGCCCCTAACTGTTGCAGTTTCCAAAAATACAATTGATGTTTAAGTAGCAAAGCAATAAATATTATTTCAAGCAATTATTTGATCTAGTTAGACAACTGTCTGACATAATTTTCTTATAATTATCTGCAAAGCCTGATAAACAAAAGGTGAAAGCAATAGCCACGATCATAACAAAGCATCTTGCATTAGAAATGGACAGCCAGAAGATACCTATCCAGACACTTACACTTAGCCGAAGAAATGGTTGACAATAAAGTCTCGGGCCTCGTTGCTCTCAGCACGGTTGGCTGCTACGGGCTCAACGGGAACCTCAGCGGGGATGGCGGCCACGGGTGTCCTGCAGGGGTACCTCTTGGCCAGGTTGTGGAGGGCACAGCACGCGACAATGATGTCGCAGCACCGTTCTGGAGCCATTCGGAGCTCAGCGTGAAGGCAATGGAACCTCCGCTTGAGTTGGCCGATTGTCCTGTACAGAGCGCATGGATCAAAACCACATGTTATTCCTTCCCAGAAACCCAATAGCAAAATCGGACAACAGCGTGGAACGCAAATACTCAAGAGGATGACACGCAACAAGGACAAATTTACAGCTGAATTCGAATCGCAAATTGGCTGCCGTGCCCGATATCACACCTCCTAATTTTTCCAGCCCAAGCTCCAGCCCATTGCTCCAGGATATCGAAAGCTGGGCATTATGCATACCATTTTATTTTCCTTCCGAATTATTTTTACACTGCGTTCACATCCGGGGTCACCTGAGGTTAGCCTGTGCAATGTATTTTATAGAAAGCAACAAGCAAAGTGCAGCTTTATTCAAGCGCTATTCTCAAAGGGTTTCGTGGATATGCTTCCAACCAAACACCTGCATATGCACAGGCCAATATGTTAGAATTTTTTGCTACCTGATTGCTGCCAACGCTGTAAGAATTAACTTGTAACCAAGCTTTATACTGCAACAAATACAGTACCATCAAAATTTCATTCTACATGTTACTTGTGAGACAGAGTGAAAAGAGAAAGAGAGCCAGACTCTTGTCTTGTTGAGCCTTTTCCCTTCCACTCTCCAGGAATAGATGTTCGTGGTAGCGCAACCCATCTACTTTTGTCATTGATCAATAAGAATCCGTCTTGTAAGTCTGGGAGATGTAAAACGTAAAGCACTTGATATAACGCCTTATCCAAGTACTCCTACCCTTTGATTGTGCCGCTAGTGTTCCTATTAGTTAGTGGTCCACGCACCGCCATTTCTGACTCAAGTGGAAGCTCCTGGACGCATGCAGCCAAAGTTTTGGTAGAGGGTCTTATGGCGCTTTCACAACGGAATCCCAAGCAAGATTTGCCTGAACATTTGAGATTGCAGCGACTCATCATCAGTCGTGAATGACGTGTAAGATGGTGTCTAGAGACTATTTGTGGAAACTTGTTATTGCATGCTCAACTTCAACATTGTCCAAAATGATGCCTTGGCACTACTCTTAAATCCATCGATGAGAGCAGAATAGGTCATGCTAGGCATGTACTCTTGGCCAATCGGTCAAGACGGTCAGCAACACACAATTGTTTGCGACTTACACCGATGTGCCGCTATTTTTGGATCACACGCATCTTAGCACGCACGAGCTTAGCTGTACTTGTGCACTCAATATGAGTACATACATATCTAGCACGTTTAGTTAGTTTTCATTAAACAGCCCGAAACTGACATTTCAAAAAGTAGACATATGAAAGTGCCAAGGCACAGTGTTACTTCCACTGCTGTGTCTAGGAAAAAAATTCCATTGTCATTAATGCTTCTTTTTGTCCAATTAACAAAATATCAACTTCTGTCCGGGTCTTGCGTAGCACTGGCACCTGAGGTGAGTTTAGTGCTTTTCCCCATTATTGCCAGTCCTGGGGACCTAAGACATAACTGAGTTTCTGCATTTTCAGTCTCAAGCGATAAAACCCAATAAAGTGTGGTGAGGTAAGTTTCGAAAGTTTGATTTTAAACCTAAATGGTCAGTACTTTAGACCATTACAGGTGCATGTGACCGAGTAAACAGAGTATAGAAGCATGTGACCGAGTAGTCAACTATCTTATCTCCGTGCTTTCAAACTATTCTGTTGGAAGCACACTTTAGGAAGTATTTGGGTTTGTCATCGATGCAATTTGCGTTCCTTTGTCCATCAAGTTTGCTGTGGTCGTCTAGAGGGCGGATTTGGAGCGTTTTCATTGTTTGTCAAGCCATTTGGTCTTACTTTTGTTCTGGGAGGAATGGAATGTCATTCTGTTCCTATTGTAGGGAGCATAAGAAAAAAACCAAAGCTGTTTAAACAGCCTCTCTCAAGGTGCTATCTGGTTAGAGGAAAGCAGCTTTAATAGTCCTCCACATGTGAAGAACAAAGAAGCGTGCCAAGAATTACGTTTGCAAATTTTGCGATTAAGAATTTGTCGTCACAGCACATGTATAACCAAGGTTACGTTTGCCATGTCCGCAAGTGTTGCCGCTTGACGAATAACTCAGATATGAACCTAATCTACTGCATTCTCGACAAACCTGCTTGAAAAAAAACGTAACTGGTCAATAGATATCGACCGGAAAAAGGCAGTAAGCTTTCGACTAAAAATATTCATCGATAAAAACTGAAAATTTCATACTCACAATAACAACCGAAAAAAGTATGCCGATTCCAGAAAAATAAAAACTGAAACCGCAGAACCCTAGGCAGCTATTATAAGTTGTATTGATTCGTAATCTCAGGATACTACTTTCATCTTGCTTACATAAAACCACGGTACCTTATGCTTCGTTAGATTAATATAAAAATTTGTATGAATATTTTTATGCCATAAAGAATAGCAACAGACGTAAGGAGCATGCACGTGTTGCACATATTACGTCAAGACAGCTAGTCGTCTCGAAATGTCTTGCATGAATATCTCTGTGCCCTTCACAATATATGGCCTAGATTTACCGTTCAACAATGCTTCTTGTCGTCGTGTGTGCCGTATTGTATGCGACCTCGGCTGCTGATGACGGCGACAGGAATGGCGTCATCAGCCAAGGTTGACAGGAGTAGCCGCTGTCACCAAGCAGCAGGCCGTCGTACTCTCCACTGGCCAGCTTGACTGCCAAGGTGCTCTCCGTGAAGATCCGAGAGTCGTGGGTGCTTCCAGGCCACCTTGCAACCACGTTGCGAATCCGAGAAGAGGCGTCAACGACCACCTGTACGTTGATGGAATGGTATCCATGGCGGTTGACGTACGCCTCCTCGTGCACATGGGGTGCCTGGATCCGGACATGGGTACCGTCAACAGCACCCACGACCAAAGGAAAGCCGGCCATGTCGTAGAACTTGTGCTGCAAGGCTGCCCCCTCCGCAGCGTCAGGCCATCTGCGTCGTTGATCCCCTCAGCAATTAAACCACATATAGTAAACTTACAGCTACAATGCTTATGAATACCTTTTTAATGAGGAATGCTAAGGACTTTGGCTGTGCCCTTCAAGTTTGTGGTAGCAGTAAAGTGCCTCAGTAGCACCTGTTCAATAGTGAAGTTTGCATGTTTTCATAGGATCCCTTTTTATTTTTGTTCAGTTACCAAGACCTATAAAGTGACTGTGATTCGGTGCAAGTCCTTACCAAAAGTGCAAACGGGTCGCTTTCTGAGGTTTCTCAGAAAAATGGCGTGCCCGGGCCCTTTCCAATCGGGCAAGTAGGACGCTTACGGCCGTAATCATTTTTTTTTCTATTGAAAAGGGGGGGGGTGGGGGGGGAGGAGGGAGGGCTAGTTACTAGTAGGTAGAATATTACTGCCATAAAAAGGCAACCTACAAAACATCCCTATCACCAGCAATTCAGATATATTTTTAGTGTATTTACTTTACTTCAATACGGCTGGCAAACTACAATTAAAAGGAAAAAAAAAGGACCCTTACCGTATGAAGTCTTGTGCTCGACGAGCCAGCGCTACGGTGACTTGCCTCACAGCCCGTGAAGCACTTGACACATGCACGCGGATGTAGTCGCCTGCAGTGATCAGAAAGTTCCCAGTTGCGTAGAACTGCAAGGCGATGATCACTTGCTGCTCCGCAGAGAGGGCGCGGCTACGACGTGTACGGCGCTCCAAGTCCGGACGCAGTGTGTCGGCGAGAAA
This sequence comes from Ixodes scapularis, assembly GCF_016920785.2. Taxonomy (NCBI): domain Eukaryota; kingdom Metazoa; phylum Arthropoda; class Arachnida; order Ixodida; family Ixodidae; genus Ixodes; species Ixodes scapularis. Next base: position 18,985,413 of record NW_024609837.1, on the reverse strand, counting down.
CATTATGCCCGCTCTTCCAAATCGGAACCGTTGCTGCAGCCCATCCTCGTCGAAATCCTCAAAGGGGTTCAGGCGGTCCCGCAGCACACGCTGTCGCCTCATCATTGCCGCTGCGTACTGCGCGTCCGTGCGGTCTCTTCTGTGTCGGCGATTCCTTGCGTTGGACATTCTGCCCGGTAGCAAAGTCGGAAATCGGTCCGCAAATCTTATCAGTCAGTCCGTGGCCGGTCGGAGGGTTTGTCGGTGGGTCGGTCGGTCGAAGGGCAGAATACAGACAGGAAAACTCAGATGATAACCGAAAACGAGAAACGCGCGTTGCGTGCAACGAGGCGAAACTGGTTGTATAAACAAACGCCGTGCACGCGACACGGCACACACGGCGTTGCCAGACTTGGAAGCGACGGTCGACGCACTTGCTTTTTGCAAAACACGACAACAGAAAACTGCAAAGCACTTTGACTAGGTGTCTTGTCTACGCTTCCACACTTCGAAAGAAAGAATTTCGATGCAAAAAAGAAACTATCCTTTTTCTTTTCAATTGAGCAAACGTTTCTTGCAAGTTACAACTAGATTTAGCCGAAAACGGTTCCCATAAAGCAAACGTTGTATCATAAAAAAATAACGATTTATTTTTTTCAGCACAAGGTGGCGCAGGCTCCAGCCCAATAATAAAGGACGGATTTGTTTTATGTCCAGCCATTAAAGTTTCGTAGTAGGTACAACGTAGGTACAACTAGGTACTTTCGGTACCTACTAGGGACTTTGGCCAACGCTAACCGCGGTTAGCTCTTCGAGCAAACGGGCCCAGAGGATTGGAAGATCGGGAAGGTGATTCCTTTGCACAAATCAGGTGAAAAGCATTGTACAAATAATTTTCGACCCGTGTCACTTACCAGCATTCCCTGTAAAATCATGGAACATATCATTTACTCCCATCTTGCAAACTACTTAGAGTCCAATTCTTTTTTCAATTCATCCCAGCATGGGTTTCGTAAGTCATTTTCATGTGAAACTCAGCTTTTGTGTTTCACACATGATCTACATTTCATTCTTGACCGTGGATCTCTGGCTGACTGCATATTCCTCGATTTTTCAAAGGCATTCGATAAAGTATCTCACGAACTTCTCTTTCTCAAGCTGACTAAACTAAATTTAGACATTAACGTTATTGCATGGTTGGGCTCCTTCCTCACTAACCGGTCCCAATTTGTGACGGCTAATAATATCAATTCTGATTTATCTCCAGTTGGCTCAGGTGTGCCCCAAGGCTCGGTTCTGGGGCCCTTACTTTTTCTCATTTATATTAACGACCTGCCCACTAATATATGTTCATCCGTCAGTCTCTTTGCCGATGACTGCGTCATTTATCGCGAAATTAACAGTGATTCTGACATCTCACTTCTTCAGTCAGATATTAACAGTGTTTCTGAGTGGTGTGATTTGTGGAACATGAAACTAAACATTAGTAAGTGTAAATCTATGCTTGTTTCCCGTCTTGATACTCCTTGTGCTTCTTATCGTCTAAATAATCTCTCTTTCGAAACCGTATCATCGTATAAATATCTGGGTGTGCATATATCTGCTAATCTGTCCTGGTCGTGTCACGTTGAATATATTGTAAATAACGCCAACCGCATGCTTGGATATCTCCGAAGAAATTTGTGTCTTGCTCCCAGCTCATTAAAATTACTTTTATATAAAACATTAGTTCGTACTAAATTGGAATATGCAGCTTCGGTTTGGGATCCTGGTCAAGAATCACTTATCTCCGAATTAGAAGCGATTCAGAACCGTGCATCTCGTTTTATCCTTTCAAATTATCATCGTACATCCAGTGTGACCGCAATGAAGTCTAGCCTATCATTACCTCTCCTTTCACAACGTAGAAAAATGTTCCGTCTGTGCTTGTTTCATAAAATATATCATAATAATCCGATTCTAAAAGAAAGGCTACTAACAACACCTCATTACGTTTCAGCACGCATCGATCACCGTCATAAAGTCGCCATTCCTTCTTGTCGTACTAAGCATTTTTATGAGTCTTTTATTCCGAGTGCCTCAACAATGTGGAATCACCTTCCCGGAGCCACTGCCGAAATCCCCGATATCGAGTGTTTTAAAACTGCCGTTTCCAATATTTTTTTGTAAAGAGCCATAACTACTGTATAATATTTTCTGTTGTACGCTGTATGTTATGTTGTACTTTTAATACCCACTCCCCTCTGTAACGCCTCTGGCCCTGAGGGTAAATAAATAAATAAATAAATAAATAAATATGTTGTCCGCTTTGCTAGGGCAAAGGAAACAGCACCACCCTGAAATCGTTGTTTTGATAAATGAATTCAACGAGCGCTAGTTAGAATAAACGCAATATTAGTGTTAATATTACACTTTATATGAGTGCATAAAAAAACACCACAAGGCTTAGCGAACCAAAAATGAAAAAGTAATGTTTAAAAAAATCATGTACTTCGTGAGGGAAAGGAAACTGGACAGGCTTGTCTATACTGTAATATTTATTTGCATCCGGGGTAAAGTGGTAATTAGTTTTTAAGTGTTTTACTTTCAATGTTTTTGATTTCGTACTACTGTTTTGTACCTTGGTAATTTGCTGGTGCTTCTTATGGCTTTGCAAATACGAGGTATATGCATCGTTTTTATATTCCTTGAATGTGGCTGGGTGGTCGCTGTGTGCACATTGTAACGCTGCAGAAACCTTGTCAAGGCAGAAGTTATGGCTTCTTTTTTCTGCCGCCTACAGTAGGGTCTGATGTAAGAAACAAATATTGATTGATAGATTCATTATTGTTCATCTTTTTAATTTTTTTTTTATTTTTATTTAAGAATACTGTCAGCCTTCACTTGAAGGCTATTACAGGAGAGGTAACAACAATATATATTCAGTCATATCAAAAATTTGAACTCTATACATATGTACGTAATAGAAGAGGACTGTTATACAATTTTTAATTGAAGACAACGTGAACCATATCGCCACACTTTGTAAAAAGAAGTGAAATAGAAAAAAAAGAAAAACGCCCTTTTTATTTATTGCTGGGTAAATATATTTTCTAAAGAAGACTCGAATTGGACATATTTGCAGAATTAATGACATAATCTGGAAGTTGGTTCCAGTCTTCAATTGTTTGCACAAAGAATGAATATTTAAAAACGTCTATCCTACTATTATACGGTTGGATTGTTTTATTGTGATTTAATCTGCGCGATCGTTTATGTGTTTCATTTAAATATAGTTCAGGTTCAATGTTTAAGTGATTGTTATACAACGCAAATAAGAACTTTAGCCGCGCTATTCTCCGTATAGTTTCTAATGATTGAAGTCCACACTGGCTAAGCATTTCAGTCACAGAGTCTGTTCGTTTGTATTTATTAAGAATGAAACGTGCAGCCTGCCTTTGAATTTTTTCTAGTCTATTGATGTCTACTTTTTTGTTTGGACTCCATACAATGCTGGCGTACTCTAAAATAGAACGGATCATTGTCTTATAAGCTGTGATTTTGGCATTACTAGTTGCATGTTTTAACTTTCGTTTAAGAAAGCACAAAATTCGATAGGCAGAGGAGTAGACATTATCTATATGGGTGCGCCATTGCAAATCGTGTGAGATCACCACACCAAGGTACTTAAAACTGTTTACAACACTCAAATTAACATTGCCTATATTATAACAAAATTTCAAAACGCTTTTTTTGTTCGTTATATGGATATATGTCGACATACGAAAATTTATTTCCATTTGCCAGTCCTCACACCATTGCCTTAGATTTTCCAGGTTCCTATGGAGAGCTAATTGATCATTAGTATTGTTTATGACAGAGTAAAGAAGGCAATCATCTGCAAAAAGTTTTAGTTTGACTGGTTCTGCAATATGCGTAGCTATATCATTTATATATATCAAAAACAATAATGGTCCTAAGACTGAGCCCTGCGGGACTCCTGAAGTTACAGATAGAGGTGGAGATATGTTTCCATTTATCTCAACTTTTTGACTCCGATTTGACAGGTATGCTTCTATCCAGTTAACGATTTTATCACACAACCCTATCTTTTTTAATTTTAATAATAATTTTTTGTGAGGTATGCGGTCGAATGCTTTTGAAAAGTCTATACAAATTACATCGATCTGTTCCTTATTATTTACAGATAAAGAAAAATCATGAAACGTTTCAACAAGCTGCGTTACAATTGACAAACCATTTCGAAAGCCATGCTGATGAGAGTATAACGTATTTCGCTCCTCTAAAAAAGTAAATATATATTTTGAAATGACGTGCTCCATCACTTTACAGCAAACGCTGGTCAATGAAATAGACCGGTAGTTTTCTATCGTAAAGCGGCTTCCTGCTTTAAGCACAGGGACGACACGTGCGGATAACCAATCTTGCGGGAGTGACTCCGTTTGTAATGATTTGTCGAAGATAATTTTTAAATAAAAAGATAGCCACTCTGCATATCGCTTTAGGAATTCATTCGGTATTTTATCCGGGCCTGTTGATTTTTTTGTATCCAGTGACAATAGCTTAGCAAATATTCCGGACTGGCTTATCTCTATTTCTGGCGTACTCCTTTCAATATCAGAATGAAAGGCCTCATCGAGATTTTGTACCTCGTGGGCTGAAAAGACTGATTGGAAAAACACGTTAAACCGATCTGCCATTTCTGCACTGTCAGTAATGACCACATCGTTTTCAACAATCTGCTCGATCATTTCCCTCTTTCCTTTTAAGAAACGCCAAAATTTTTGAGGGGCAGTTTTTATAAAGTTGTGAAGAGTCACTGAAAAGAATCTCTCTCTGGCTTGTTTGAGTGATGTTTTTAATTTAATTTTTAGAGCATTTATATGTTCTTTAAAACCTTTTCTGTGCCTTTTGATTTGACGTTTTAGGTGGATAACTTCACGCGTTATCCAGGGATTTGTGCGATATGTCTTTTTAGTTTTATTGGGAACAAAGGAAATAATGCAAAGGGAAGTAGTATTTTTAAAAAAATTCCACAGATCATCTACTGTACTTGTAATGCTTAGTTGGTCTAATGTTTCTAAGGATGTCTCTAAGTAATCTATAATACTTGTATCGTCTGCGCGAGTAAAGTCTTTAACAATTAGGGGCCTAGCAACCCTGCAATGACCCTGTCGTGGTAGTGGAATCGTAAACAAAATCATTTTATGGTCTGAAATTCCTTCTACAATTGAAATCTCGTAATCCGATATGTTTTCTGTAATAAAGACAAGGTCTAATGTTGACTGAGACTGGTCGGTGATTCTAGTGTATTCCTTGACTATTTGGGTAAGGTTGTGATTAAACGTTATGTCAATTATTTTTTTCTCCGTTAAGGATATCAATGCCACCAGCTGTCAAAAGAGCCCAATTTACATGGGGCAAATTAAAATCTCCAGTCATGATTACCTTGGTTGTATCATTTACATATTTGCACAAAAACTCATTCAAGCATTCCAAAAATTCAACTGGTGCGTTTGGCGTTCTATAAACCACTCCGAAAAGGAACGTTCGACTGTAATAAGTAATAATCTTGCTCTCGTCATAATAAAATACCGAAACATGTTTTACGAACTGATATTAGTGCTCTGTAAATACCAGCTAATATAATCGCGTCAATATCTTTACACACTACTTGAATTCAAATTGAGAGCCATATTTAATTTCTGCATTGGTGTGTTCTCAGGGGAAACTCTGTTGTCGGGACGAAGATGAAGATTTAAGGTGCTTATAAGAATAAAGCGTGCTTTATTCCATTATTCTAAATTTTTATTGTTATAAACATATACATTTTTTATCATTTGGAGTGCTGTGAACCATTAAATTGAATGGCACATTGCCGGTTTTGAAGGAATACCTGTGTATAATAAGATGCGTATAGGAGTTGAGTTTGCTTAGATCAAGATGCTGACTTTCATCTAAAATTAAATTGTTCTGACTGCATAATACATCGGTGTTAACTTCATGTTTTGGCACTCAATATAATAATAATCTGCCTGTATAAACCTTTTAAATGAAAGACCAAATTGTTGGATGATTATAATCATACTCCTTTGCAAATGCGAAGGTCCCCATGCGTGGACACAACATTCAACTAGTGCAGGTGTCTTGCAAAATTGTTTTAAAATGGAATTATCTGCATATAAGAGCAATACGTTATCTTACCGCAGCCTTCATGAGTACTTAAAAGTCAAAGACTCCGAACGTTGCACCATCGGGAGCCAGGCCGTGGTCGTTCGACGTCACGGTGTCTCTGACCTCCGTCTTCAAATTGTCGTGTCGCCGACCGTCATGGTCAGAGTGTTTTTCGCGCACCTCCGCACTGCTTAACATATCTGTGGTCGTCGGATTACCCTCTCGTGTTGTGTCTGCTCTTGTCCTCCTGTCGTTAGCTTGCGTCTTCTCGACATCGTGATTTACGTGGACGAAGCAGTCGTAGAGGATGTCAGGCGAAGCGAGCATTCGTATAGCGCTACTTTCGTTGTAGCCCTCAATCCCTACTGATTCTCAAGTCGGTGCCTCTCGATCCTAAAACAGAGCTTTCCTGTACACACTAAAAATTTCAACACCCATGTTCGTGTTAAAAGGGTGTTTTTCCGAGCTCACACCCTTTCTACACCATTTTTACATGATTTTTGAATATTCAAGGGTGTACGGAAAGGCCTACACCCTTCGTACATCCTTTTTACACCCTACGGCTACCGAAATCGTGTTAAGAGGGTGTTGCGGTGGTAAACCCATGATTTCCGAATCGTCGAACTCGGAAACCGCCGAATTGCAGACATACGCGCCGACAGCAGAAGTCAAGAAGCAGCCTGCTCAATTTAGAGGATTTCGTGAAGTTCAAGTAAGCACAATGGGCAGCTGACATCCAAGCCAAGCCAACGCTCAAGTTGTTTTCAAGCCAGATGAATGCCGGCGTTGTGTACAAGCTCCTTGGTTGTTTACGCGCAAGCGACCACGAAAATAGCATCGGTTACTCACGCACTTCTGCTCAGAATGGTGAGACCACATTGGTTCTATTATGATACATTCCGTCTCATCCTGAGATGTACTAAAGCGAAGGCTAGACGTGCGAGACGGTTCGAGCTCACAGCTTTACTGTGAGCCTGTACCGTAAAGGTCGGTTCCGACACTTGCGTTTGAGTGTGTTTGTCTGCGTTGCGTTTAGAACCGAAAACGAGTCACCGGCACATCTGTGCTTCGTATGAAGCGTGGATTCCAATTCAAGGAATCATCTTGGCACGCGATATAAGCAGCAGGGATGTCCTGGTTTCTCGCAGCCGCAACGCGGTCAAACGCAACTGTTTGAACCAGGCTTTACGTGGTTGTCCTGTGCTTGTCCCTCGCGCTTTATTCTTTCGATTTTAATACCCCTGTTACACGGGCACATTTAACTCCGGTTACGCTAAGCCACAGATAGCGCACAATACTTGCCGACAACATTCTGCGGCTATGCAGTCAAAGCTATGGGCGAACGTGCGCTTGAGCATCTTGAGCATCTATCGAAGCAGTGCGCGCGCGCCCTTCACTTCTTCTGAAATAGCTGTCAGAGAGAATAGTGTGGTATCTGTGGTGCCGCGCAACAGCAGTTAAGCTGAGTTAACCGCGGTTAAGTGTGCCCGTGTAACAGGGGTATTAGTATTCATTTTCAACTCGCTCGCTTTTACCAGTACTAGTAGATACTCAGGCTGCACGAGGGTTCGTGCAGTGCGACCATCTAGCGATGCTATGAGCTTGTGCTCGAGCCTTGGCTTTAATGCATCTTAGTGGGGAAGGCAATCATCGGGGATATATGACACACGATGATGCCAAGTCTGTTCACGGCGGACTCTCGTGCTGTTCTGATTGGAGGAGAAGGGGCGTGAAAAAAATTGACAAATGGAACATGGTTAGCGACAGCGCAAATATATGTTGGAAAAAGTTCAGAACGTTGAAGTGCAGCAGCCTGAAACTTTGGAGTTAAGCAATTAGAGAATCATTTGAAGACATCTTTAGAGGTTCAGCCTTCTCTCCCCCCACACCAACATCGAAGGCTGCTAGGGTATTGGTTCAGGCTAAGCCCTCTGTCTTTCAGTCAGCGAACTCGAGGCGTTCCACCTGACCTTGTTATTTCATAACAGATATGTTAGAAAATGGAATGCAGATTTTCTTTACACGGCCAAAACATAAAGTGTTATCAAATAATACCTGCCATATTCATATTCTACATTTACAGACCGGGGCTGCCCCGCCTGTGGAGGGTGAAGATGCGAGCAGCCTCGAAGCCCACCAACAGTGGCTGTGTGCTGAGAGCGAAAGCTGGTGCCTGACGAAGGCCAGATTGATCTTCGAAAGGATGCGACTGCCTGCAAATGGCTACATGCGTTGACATTGATGGGCATATAGACTGTACAGAATGCTTATCCCTACCTGATGGATGCTAGGACGGTATGCGTTCCATATTTTTTTACTGATCTCTACGACAATTGCTAAATTGCGCTTCCCCGTTCCGTGATTGCGGCTGCCGGACGACCATCTTGGGACACGGAAAATTAACCTTTTGGAGCGTTGCAGAGGCTGGTTGGCAGCGTGCTGAAGACATGTTTTTTGCTCGTTTGTCGTCATTGGGAGCGTTAAAGTGGCCCTGCTATAACTTTTTGACTGGTTTTTAATTTGGACCGAACCTGAGCGCATTGAACGTAGTAATTTAAAGAAACTTTTCTTTTCTCAAATTTCGCTTTATTTTAATAGTTATAGGCAAATTAGACTTACAAAAACAAGCAAAAAATAACATCCTTCATGACGTCGTAGGTCCTGGTTTGAGTGGCCGTGAAGTAGTGAGCTCATCGAGCGCTCACGGCTGCCGCACTCAGTGTCGACGGCTCGAGAGGGTGCCACTAAAGCACGTGTTGACTAGGCTGTATGAAGCGGGCGGCCAGGGCAGCTCGCATTGCATTTGCCGCGCGATTAAAGACTAATTCGGCATAACACTTCATTGGCCACAAACGACGGCAAACACGGGGTAAAGATCAGTTCAGAACGGGAGCCACTTCGCGCTGCCATACCGCCAAAGGGTCAAATCGCCAGCCAAGCCCGCGCCGAAAGCCTTGGGAACGCTCGGAACCTGTCGGATCCTCGAGCCGGTATACGACCGCAGCGCCACCGCGTACATCCGGGACCTTTCTAAGCCCATTGTTCGTCGGAGCCTCATCCCACTACGCCTTTCTAGTACAGTAAAACCTCGTTATAACAAAACGGGATATAACAAACTAATGGATATAACAAAGCAATCATAATTCCCCTTGCTTGCTAATAGTGGGAAGAAATGGACATTGGCTATAACAAACTAATGGTTATAACGAAATAATTACGACCGCTCCTTCAACTTTGTTATAACGAGGTTTTACTGTATGCGCCGTTTTTTTCACCGCTTGGTGGCGGGTTTGTCGACGGGTCTTTTCTTGTTTCCGTACTTTATAAACTGCATTTGTTTCTTTTCTGATCTAAAATACTGAACAAAAACTACTTTCATACATAATTGAAACGGTTTGCGACACTTATATTTTGGATCGACTAAAAAAAATGCTTTTAGCGGCTCTGACCAGTAGTAAGCCCAGGACCAAAGACGTCAAATATTCCGCGCTTTCGGCAACGCGGGTCGCCCTCGTAGGTGGAGGAGGTTTCCGCGTCGTCCGGTTAAAATATGACTCACTGATATTTAGTTATTCTCTCCGTGCCCGCTGGCTTACCCGAACCCAAAGAGACGTGGAAACCGCAAAAGAGGTAGACGCTTAAGTATGATTGCAGCTCCCCTTTAAGTCCACACTCCTTTACTCCTACTCTTACGCTCCGAGTTTCATACTCCACGCACAGCAACTAAACGGCGCATGGCGTACAGGAGCGCGACACACCAAATCTATTGACGAGCCGCACAAGCTCCTTCCCACCGCACGGTTATGACGAACCTGGCATCCCGTGGATACGGGTGGAAGAAGCCAAAATTAATTTGGTGGTAAATTAATTAAAGCCAGTGTAGAGCGGCAGGGTACAAAGTAAAAGAGACGGCGACGTTATGAAGTTTCTACGAACGTTTAAGTATTTCTGAGAGGTTTGGAGACTCGCTTCGAGCACGTGCGGGGAAAGGCACCTTGGCTGATCTATTTGTTGACCGTGCAAGCTGTTTATATTTGACCGTGCAAGCTGTTTTCAGGCGAGATGCACGAACAAACCTTTCCCGCAATGCTAACTGATGCTTCGGCTTTCCAATCTAAGTATCTTTATTCGCTGCAGCTGGACTAAGCAGTTTAAAAAGGGCAGCCGTCCCACTGTCTTCTCGGCAACCTTTCTGTCGCCGAGCTATCAGCACGCTCGTTCGATAGATCACTTTGTTCTCAGGCAAGGCACATGAACAAACCTTTTCCGGAATGCTAATTGCTGTCTTGGCTTTTAAATCAAATTGTTTTTACCTGCTAGATTAACCAATAATGGACTGAAAAGGAGCAGCTGTCCGGCTACGCCTTTTGTTTCAACAATCTCAACAATGGCACAGCCATCTTGTTTGTGGACGTGACATCACGGAGCGCAAAGAAGTCACTTGTGCTCCAAGAAATGCTCGGAGCACGAAGAGCACGCTCGAGTGTCAGTCTCCGGCGGCGCTCCCCTCTGTTTAGTGAAAGGAGCGCCAAACGCTCGCAATGTGTAAACAATAAGAATTTCCTTTGAAAACGCATAAAATTTTTTGCAACAGCGCGGCACCGCAAGAAAAAGGCACAACTTGTCGAACGTCGAGTCTCGCCGGTCTTGCGGCGTGATCAAAGCTTCCTTGGCCTGCCAAACTGCTGCGTCTCTGTGCCTTTTCACGCTTGGATACTTATCAAGAATCGATGCCATGGCAGAGCTTTGAAGGTATGTCGCACAAAGGCGTCTTCTCTATCACCCAGCTGTTTCAGCGAGTTGCTATCAATAGGAAACGAAATCGGTGGTTGCTATTATGGATTAACCATGGCTATGTTCCAAATCTACTCAAATGGATCACATGACAGCACAAATAGAGCAATGCTGTGGAAGAAGGTAGGTTTTCGAAGGCAAAAGTATGAAGCGGCGATATCTGAAGTTTTTCAAACGTGGCCCGTCCATATAGTTGTGTGCAATCTGTCGCCGTCGCCATAGCCTCCTACCCCTCCTTTTTCGCCACTGGATCATGCCCGCTTCTGGACTGCAAGTGCCGCAAGTTACAAATACAGTCGTAAGAGTAAAGTAAAATGCTGCTCCAGAGGCACATGCATCTTCATGCTCTTTGCACTCACGAAACAAATCCACACGGCGTTAATTCTGATCGGTATTCAAGCGTGCGAAGACAAAGATGCAGCACTTTGGCATGCCAAGGAAGCTTTGATCATGCCGCCAGAACAGTAAGACTTGCGTTAGACGAGTTGCCCCTTTTTCTTGCGGTGCTGAGCTTTCAAAAAAATTTCCATGTGTTCTCAAACTAATTCTCACCGTTCGCGGTTTTAACAAACTTCTTCGGTAAATGACAACGAACGAGCAGAAAACATGTCTTCAGCTTACTGCCGCCCAGCCTCCGCAACGCTCCAAAAGGTTGACTGATAATCTTTGTCCCAAGGTGGCCATCCGGTGGCCGCACCTGAGCTGCAACGACCAAGCGGAGACACGCGATCCAGCAAATTGTCGTGGAGATCAATGGTATTGCTTGCACGGCGTACCATTAGTCTTCAGAGCAAACACAAGTGTCGCTGCGGTCGCCACGTCTTGATTGGGTGAGGTGTACCGTGACGTCTGGTGACGGACTCCGCTTCGCGTTCTGGCATCTAGCTGGCATCTAGCTGGCTTCCCTGCGCCCGTTTCCTCACGATCGGAGGTTTGTGATCATGCTGACCTACTGTTCAGCGCTGCAATGCAATTTCCAAAAAGAAGCTGGTATCATATTCTACCACCCGAAAGCTTTGAGATTAAAGAGAGCATGGACAGTCAGACTAAGGATGGGAAAGGCACCGTCAACATCGGCCGTTGTGAGCTGTAAGCACGTTGAGAAGCGGGGCTTCGTTTACCCAGTGTACAAGGCGCTGGGTGAGACTTATGCCGACAGAATTTTCATAGCTTTTCCAACAGTGTTTGTCACGTTTACCCTTATAATTGGGTTATAAGTATGGAAAGCTATCGGTGGAGGCAACTCCGTCGATGAACCCCCCCGCCCCCTCCACACGATATAAGGCGGTTGTGCAAGGGGTTGTGGAAGCGGCGGTGTAAGTGTTTCAGACACTGAAATTCTGTTCTTTTGCAGATTCATGAGTTAAGCACGAGACACATGCGCGAAAAATCCATCCGATCCGACGTCCAATCCGACAGTACGACTGCCTGATCCGAAAAATTTGGTCGCTTCAGGCGTCAGATCGGCGATCCGACATGCGTCAAACGCGCCAGATAGTTTCGCACGGCGGACGGATTGTCGGATGCGTCCAGCCAATGACAGCACAGCTAGCGCGAACGTCATGATGACATACTTGGTCTGTCGGGACGAATAAGAGAATGGGATGGGCGACGGGAAGCCGGACGCGTAGATCCCGCAGATCCATTCGAGAAAGATGGCTCCGGCAAAGAATGCACGCGCTAACAAGAACGAGCTCCTAGCTTCGCTCGTGTGAGCTAAACCATCAATCTGGGACCAGAGATCTATGAACGCGGACCTCCGCTGGAGTGCTTGGAAGTTGGATCTCCTGGGCGGAGCCGAACGGATTGTTGTGTCGCTTGCAAGGTCGGAAGCGTGTGCGTGTGTCTCAATTCGGAGCGGCGTTCGGACTGTCGGATCGGACGATTCTGCCGTCCATTTGTCTCGCGCTTTAGGAGAACATCAGACCCCGCTTTGCGGGCATACAAATGGCATTTAAGTCAAAGGCCTTTGGGCGGTCTCACTTGTAATTTTCTCCCCATGGCGCAGAATATATTTAACATGTTGCTCGAGCAGAGTGCAGCTTTTTCGCCGAGACGTTTTTGTTTAGAAACAAAGTTGGAAAAAAACTCTTAATTTATTCAGATCATCAGCAGCGTTGATTGTGCGAGATGTAAATATACTGCAATGCTCCTGCAAGTGTGGTGGCATTTCTTCCTTTTCATATACCATCTGTGATTCATGCACTGTCTGCCCTTGAAACCATGCTCGGAATGTTGGTTGAAGTTTCGCCTGCAGCTACAGACCATACCTCAATAAGGCCGCATATAATAATTCGCCTTTCCTACGTAAAATGCGCACAAAAAAAAACAAAAAACCTAAAGTAATATGCCGACAGCTAACGCCGTCTCGGCCTTTGTAGAGCGAGTGAGGGGGTAAATTTTGTCCTCAGCAGGACGTCAGCCCGGCTCGCTGTAAAAGGTCGCCTCCCAAACTTCTCGGTGCTAATACTCTCACCATACAATGCACCTGTTATTTGTTTGGCCCCTGGTCATGAAATCATTCTCAGTTTGCCATTCCATCTCACCGAGAGCCCGATTTTGGTCATTGAGGTCTCAACCGGCTTGCACTGAAGAAGTATTAGCGAGTTCGTTTCACGGCAGTCGCAGCGTGGAGCGGGTTCGTTTCAGCCGGCACTCCACAAGTGGTTGCACTCTCCGAGTTCGTTTCATTGCTGACACCCCACGCGTGCATGCACTCGCTGCACTGAGAAAATCGAGATTGCGCCAAAATGCAATCCCGTCGTGCCTCGCTCCGGCTAGGCCGGCAAGGTGCTGGAGCAGATGACGAAAGTTTGTCTGCTACGATGTGTCGCAGAACTGAAGGGAAAAAAAAGTAGATTTTCTGATAGAAATCGCGTCCCGCAGGCAACGGAATCAAACGCGAGCTTGAACTGTGAGCGTCTCCCATTTCATGAAGGAAGCAGTTGACAAACCGTGCTTTATTTGGAGGTTTTAAGTCGCTCTGTTGCCATAAAAACGTTGAAATATACCAGTGTGTAAAGAAATGCTCAGAACAAATGCATCAGCGGCCCCCGAGATGTTTAACACGAACTTGTGCGGGTGAAAAATTGAACATTTGTCGACAAAACTGCCCCAGCAGAAACTTTGACTGCCCAATAAGCATCAGAGAAAGCTAAATTTAGTGATTTTACCCGAGGCTTGGGCAACATCATCATGTTTAACATTTACCTACTTCAGCTAACTTGCCCCGTCATATTTTGTTCGAGAAAGCTCTCGTTCTCGACGCCCTCACCAAAGCTAATATCTGATCCACCTGTAATGACGATCGAAATCGAAAAGTTTTGCTGGGTATTCCAGCAGACTAGTTTTAAGGCGTACCCTTTCAGTGGTCCACGCATAATGCCATACTGAAATGGATCAAGCTTCTGCTCGGACAGCATCATCCATTTTGTTCAGTGTAAACGGTTATGAGAATTGAAAGATCGCAACCAGCTGCTTTGTAGACAGCTGGTTGCGGAAATTTACGCCGTCTGTAACTATCCCTATGACAGCCGAGTTGCTTGAAGTCATCGCAACTATAAACTACAGGCTGCAGCGACCAACGTTTGTAGCGACTGTACTCTCGCATTCCCACCCATCACTCCGAACAGCAAGGCACCAGTTTCGGTTTGAGGTCGGTATTCTTTCTACAACATAGATGGCGGCAGCATCAGTCTTCCGCACTTGGTGCATTTGGCGAATTCGTTTGAGTCCAGTTCTCTGTGCAACACTCTGCGAGTGCGATGCATTCTGGGAGAGAACTCGAACGGTGCCAGTGCGTGTGAAACGAACTCGCTATAAAATACCGCTACCAGACGCATCGTCTGCTAACATGAGGGAATAATAATGAGTTTGTTTGCTACTAGGTAGGTATCATTCTCTGACAGAAACGAAACGACGAACAGACTGGCAAGTCATCTGCGAACAGAGCCAAAAAGGGAAAATCGTCTGCTATGAATTGTGTGCTGTGCAGAGTGAGATCAAAAACTAATTGAAATATGGAACATCGGCTATTTTACGGATGCAATTGTCCTGTGCTTCGTTTGGCTATGCTGATTTGTTTTCTGGCTGTGTGTAACTTGACACCCACTGGTGCTAAAACAAGAGCTTGGGACAAGCACCCACCTTACCACGATATCAATCTCACTATCCAAAAGAGTATTGGATTTAATTACTGAGTGCCTTTTCCATTGACAAGAAGGCCCCAACATTTTCTAAGAACTCCAGTAGGGTTTTGTTGTTGCATCTTTATACTCGCAACTCATTCACTTTGCCAATTTCGTTTTTCTAGCCTGGCTCAGCTGGCAAGCTGAGTGGCAAGTCTGAAACTGTACCAATATTGTTTCCGGTCAGACTGTCCATTATTATTTATTGTTCTTCCCTGCTATTGTGATATGTCTGCACTGTAGTCATGACAGGGGCTTGAATGGTGGCTCCTACTTTCTACACATGTGTCCTAGGAAACATTTTGTAAGTGATGAGGTGCCCACAATCATGGGCGTCGGCAAAGTGGCGGAAAAGGGGGGGGGGGGGATTATTCTGAAGGGGTGTAGCTTTCAAACCTATAACTTTGAAAGAAAACAAGGTTTGCCCCCCTCCCCCTCCTTTTCCTGCAAAACATACTGCAGATGCCCATGCCCGCAATCTAGGCCAACGGTTCTGGAAAGAGGGTTTGTGGAAGCTCTCCGTAAAGGCATTTTAGGAGTCCGCAAAACTCTGCCGGCAATAATTTTTTTTTTTTTAAATATGATTTGGGGCATTGAGTTGAGCCCAGTCCGGCCATGGCACATTCACAGCTCCGGGAGAAAAAGGAATCTACAGAAGAATACCTCCTTTCACTCTTCCCCCTTTTTATTCCTGGTAAACACGTTTGCAGTCCACCCCCCCCCCCCCTTCCCCTTTTTTTTACACTGCCTGGCATCTCCCATCACTTCTGCCAGTCCAAAAAGGGTTTGCTTGCCACGATTGGCGGTTTCCTTCTTTTCTCTATAGCATCCTTTCTGCTAAAGTGGAAAGAGTGTAGACGGAGCTTCTTCCCCTCACCGTACCGTCTTAACCTGCAACATACTATACTCTCGGGAACAAGATAATAGCCTTGTATCTTTTCTGCCGCCACAAATGCTGTGCTTAGCATGTTTTTGGCAGAGGCTTTTGCTGCCACCACATGCCACGCTATGAAGTGGAGTGCCACGGTGTGTGCGTGCCACCTGTCGCAAGTGCACTTTCAAGCTGCGTGGATGCAATGACGGCAGAAAAAACACCAGCAGGGCGGACAATACAGAGCATGTTATTAACAGCACTGGTTAATTCCCAATGAATCACAATCTGAATCATTACTGTAAAACCATTTATTTTTGCAAATCAGTCACAGAGGACATAATCGCGGCCACTAAACTTTGCGAATTCCAGACTCATGCATTCAAACTCTTAAAGAGATTATAAAAGCAATTTCGAAATTTTATTTGACGTCTAAAATGGGCGTCGGGCTCATCTCAGACACTGTTGACCAAGTTCCATCCCGAACAGAAGTTTGTGTGCCGCACCAATCAATTAAACAGTTGTGGTAATATTTGCGCGGGGACGATGCCTGAGACCCCCCCCCCAAGACGGCGGCAGAAAGGTGAACTAAAGTGCGCTGTCAAAGCGTGACGACAACGGGCACCTCGTCAGGCGATTGCTTCAAACGATTTAAACGAATGATGCGCTCTTGGTTTAGAATTCGGTAGTGAGATGGCATACAAAAAAGTAATTTGAATGTTGGATAATTTTCTTAAAGCTGTAGTTCGGAATTAATAGGTTTCATAGCGTGTGTAGGAATAGGTTCCATAGCATGTGTAGCGTGTGGGATGACAAGGAAGAAGACTTGTGGAAATAAATGACAGCTGTATGCTGTGCTGGTTTTGAGACGGTGGTGTGTATGTTCCTTTTTGTTTCCTTGTCTCAAGGAAACAAAATTTTAGAATAGCAAATGTTGAACCCTGCTAGTGCACACGTTTCTGATCCAAAACTGACTTCGAGACCCACTAGGTTTCAAAGCCGGTTTCAAATAAGAAAACCAACGCAAAAGTCAACTTCGAAACCTGGGATGTTTTGAAGTGATTTTTGGCATTAGTTCCCGAAAAGATATGTCATCAGTTTGGTGGCCGGGAGCTAAAAGCATTTCATGCTTAAAATCATACTCATCAGTGCGGCCTTTATTATTCTCTGACTGAATCAATTCTGCTTTTATATGCAGGAGGGAACCATTTGGCTTTTCGAAGGCTTTACTGTGGTCATGGCGGCCTACTGGCTTTTCGGCTTCGCCCATGGCCAGAAGACGTACAACACGAGCTGCCTTCTTGAGAGGCTTTGTCTTATTCTAATCCACTCACAGCTACGGCCAGTTGCAATCAAGGTGATTAATACAATCAAGAAAACACCTGTAGCCTGATTGCTGATCACATAATGCAATCGCCAAAGTCTGAAACTCCTGCCAGGATTGTTCCGATTTTCGAAATCATTAAAGGCTTTGTTTGTTTTTCTTGAGATGGCAGCTGCAAGTTGTGTGGCTCACACACCTAAGTATGCTTCAATTCATGACCAGCTTTATTCGTTTATATTCATCACATTTCTCTAGTCCTCCGTGTTGTTTCCTAGTCATCAAACTATTAGGCACCTGTATGGAGTAGTTACATTTTGTTTTTAAGTTTTTATCAAAACAGTTTGTGTCACCCTGTCTGGAATTCATCACCCTTACTACGAAATGTCAAATTAATCTCACGTTGAGATACTTTTTTAAAAGTGGAGATGACCGGCATTAAATGTTGTGTTTCTTTATCACTCCTGTTCATACTTTGTATATTACTTCAGTCAAAAGACACCACCAGTGTTCAATACGCCCCGTCCGAGCACAAGCTTTTCAGCCTGGATAAGGTGAGCGTGAGTGAGCACGTACTAAGCAGTACCGTTCGTAATGAGCGTGCACTGCTGCATTTTCAAAATTTCATAAATGCTCTTTTTTAGAAAAAAATAAAAGCCAGGCATTGTTGTGGTATATTCATAACATTGTGGCTTTCTTGAAGAATGCGGGCATTCTGAAGGTGTTGCCGAAGGCTTGCGAGGGTGACAGCGCGGTCGAAGGCGACAAGTGCGAGCTAGTACACGCTCTATCGCAAGCTCTTGTTCTGCAAAAGCGCTTCTCAAAGTCGCTCTTGCATGCCTGTAGCCTTTGCTGCCCTACAGTGGTAATGGTAGGCAACTCCGGCTGACACAAGAAATCATCCCATCGCTGCCACACTCCGTTTCCCTTTAAAGGGCTGGTGAACCGAAATTTGGATTTCAGAAAACGATGCAGAAGCCGTAGGCGGGACGCTACAATCCCTAAAACACTACTCGTAGCCACAAGCCGATATCTCGAATGGACGGCCGTATTTTTGGAGAAAGAGGTTGAGATTGAACGAGGCCGATGAGGCGCGTGACGTCAAGATATCTCGTTTTCTCCTCTCTCTGCTTCGCCCCCTCAAGGCGGCGAGGCGGAGAGGACGCGAGGTCGTTCCCTTTCCTTCTCGGAGAAACAAGACAAACAAATCTGTCAAATGCGCCTCCTATTTTTAAAAATAAGGTCATCCATTCGAAATATCGCTGTATGAGTGATGTTTTGGTGTTTGTAGCATCTTGTTACACGCTTTTGCCGCCGTGTTTTATGGAATCCAGATTTCGGTTCAACATCCCTTTAAGTGCAAGTGAAACTGAAATGCCAAGAATGAGCACGTTGTCCTGAACGACAGTTGCACTGCACAAGCGCGCATGCTTAGCAACATTCAAAGCATGGAGCTTGCTCTTAAAGCCTCTGCATCAGGCTTCCTGTTGCAGCTCGTGGTACCGAAGCAAGCTTTTGGGCAGACACTTTTTTATAAGCAGAAACTTCACCTGGCACCGCAGAGCTCCGACCGGTACTCGGAGTACTTAGTTGCGGTACTTTAGATAAAACAGAAGGGCAACAGGTGAAGTAGAAACTTCACGTGCACCGCAGTGCTCCGACCAGTACTCGGAGTACTTAGTTGCGGTATTTTAGATAAAACAGAAGGGCATTGAGCAGTGAAAACTACGATTATTGTCAGGTAAGAAGTATTCAGTTGCAGTAATTGTTTTGCTTTACATACAAAAAGGCTGGAGTATGCTTAAATGCTGGGCTAGCAACCGATTGCTACCAGGGGCCCTATGCTACACGACGGGACCAAGCGGAATCAAGGGACCGGGAGCCATCCAGCGACCTGGATGCAAAGATGGGTTCAGCTTCCAAGGGATTGGTGCCACCTGGATCTTGTCCCAAAGGGCCAGCAGCAGCTGGATAGCCTCGCATTGCGATGCGGGGATGGGGATGCCAAGCGAGCTCGGGGCATGCCGCCCACTCAGTGTGAGGGCCAGGTGCTCCCACTGACTGGCTAGGTGCATGTTGATGAGTTCCTGGAAGGTGTTTACACTTAGCAGCCGGAGCTTGGCGTTCGACGCGTACGGCGGCACCCCCAGTGCCAGCTAGTACCCCTTGCGAATAATCACGTCCATCTTGCCCTTACCTCTCGACAGCAGGTCAGGTTGAGATACGGATTTGCGCAGGCGATGTGGCTCACGACGAGTGGTTGGGTCAGCCGGATCAGGTACGACTCCTTGAGCCCGTGTCTGTGACTCGTTATCCTTCGCACCATGCGCATGACTTGTGTGGTTGTCTTGACGAGTCGGTCGACCGTGTACTTGGCTCCGCCGTCCCGCTGCAGGTGAAGGCCCCAGGATCCGAACCCGCTTCACCACCGGCACGGGGGTACCATCCTTTAATGTGAGGCGGATGTCCGCCTTCTTCTTCTTCGGGAAGTGGCTTGCCCGCGCGGAAAAGTAACAGCTGAGACTTATCGGGGGCGCGCTGGAGGTTGCCGGCCTCGAGGTAGTTCTGCACCGTCTCAATGACTTCTTCGAGGAAGTCTTGCCTCCCGCTGTCCGATCCCGACGTAGCCCAAATCGTCAGGTCGTCCACATAGAGTGGCATAGAGTGTATGCTTCATCCGGGGAATCCGTTCCAGTAGAGGAGGCGGCTTGCACATCGCCAGGTAACAAGGTGGGTGACAGGACCGAGCCTTGCCGGTTGCCCTTGCTCGGTATCGGGATGGTGCTTGTGCGGATGGACTCGATTCTGATGGTGGCCATCCAGTTGCTCAGGAAGTCCCGCACATAATCATACATCCGGGGCCCGCACCCAGTTGAGGCCAAGTTCTCGAACACCAGCGTGTGACTGACGTTGTCAAAGGCGCCCTTTATATCCAGGGCCAGGACCGCCCGCGTTGTCGTACAGGAGATTCTGTCAAGGATATTCTCCTTGATCTGAAGCAGGACATCCTGCGTGGAGGTGTGACCAGAACCCGAAAATGGTGTTCATGGTGGCTTTGAGTTCAATACAGGATGGTCCCCTCAAATATCGCTGTAAACAGCTCATCAGGGCATGGGCATTTAAAAAACTGAAATGGAGTGTCCAGGTCTGTGACGCTTGGCGGTACACCTGATAACCTCTATTTCTTTAGGATCCTTTTCAAGGGAGTATATTTTCCACTTCGGGGCACTTTTCTTGTTTCTGGCACTTACTACTGCAGGAACTGTTTCACCCTCACTTTCTTCTTTGCTTTCACAGCACTCATTTGATGTTAATGTGGAAGGGAATTGGCCGGATTCCACTCTTCGTTCCTACGTAAAATGTGCTGGCGTCCAATACCTGCCACAAAAAGGGTACTTAAGATTCCAAAAATGGAAAAAAAATGGACTAAGAGTGTGTAAACATATGATGCCAGCATTTCTTTTTTTTATTTCTAATGAGCAACATTATATTATGCCAAAACTCTCCCTAAATGCACACTGCATTTCACAGCGCGCTAAACTCTGCCGGAAAAATCGGCGCCTGCACGCAAAGGGGCGTCGTTTCCTCAGCAGTGTATTTTACCTTGTGAAATTTTAAGGCGCTCCTTTCTTTTGCAGCTAGAACATCCTTAAAAATACTAAAAATGCGTTCGCCACAGACGACCGAGTCTTCCGCTGGCAAACGCTGTCGTTTGCGTACGATACGCCTTAAAATTTTCACCCCATGGTCGATCAGGCGCCGATTTTTCCGGTTGCTTTCCCATACCTTGAGCCACCCAGAAACACCGCGCGCCCCCGTAAATAAAAAAAAAAAAAAGAATGGAACGGCATTGAGTGTTTTGTTTACTTACCGACTTTGTGCGTGGACCGCGCCACGTTGCGCTGCCTGATGCACCCGCGTTTTGGAACTAATTCAGTTGACAGTTCCCTCCGAAGATGAAACCACTGAAGCCACGGCGGTAATCGTACTGGTAGGCTGTTTCCTTTCGAACGGGCGGAAGAAGACTACGAAGAATTCGGCAGCGAACGGGCGGAAACTCGATTACGTACAGTTTCAGTAGTCGACGCTTTGTTTTCTCGATTGCGTTCGCGGCGTTCACCGTGGACTCGCGCACTCGGCCGTAGAAGAACCAGCCGAACGGCCGAACCAGCTGGACGGCTGCCGGCGAGCGTACCGACAGCGTCGCCATAGCAACCACGCCGCGAGTGTGGTTGCCAGACAGAATTCACACGATTTTTTTTTCTCGTCACTCACGTTGAGTTACTAGAAGTTAGGCGCGTATCATTATAATACATTATGCTGTAAGAAGTTATTAAGGGATATGTGTACCTACCTAAGACGAATGCAGAAAAAATATTATTGAGAAATAAAATTGGCGTAATCTTTTCATATCTTGATTAAGACTAGCGTGGTCACTGGGCTAACCGATGCGCGAAATAGGAGGGCATATATACCGCTCGGGGCACTTGTTGGTTTGTATAAGTAGGTTGTATGGACTATTTGTTGTGTGTTGTGCAATTGATCTGTGCTTGTATGCCCGTGTGTATGTACAGTGTTGTGCGTATGTCGATGTCGTGAGCGAATGTTACCGCGCGATGGGCAGCAAAAAAGCTACTGTTCGTTTTTTTCAAATGTTTATCACTTTTTTTTTTTCGTCGCTAGATGGGGGTTGTCGCCGCCCAATTTGAAAAGTGTGGCGGTTGGTGATCTATAACTATTAGAGGGCTGGATGCCATTAGTCCATCCGTCGTGTTGATCGCTCCGAGTTGTTCGGTTTCGCTGGTAGCTGTGTCGCCGTGTTATGCTGCCTGATTGCAACAAAAGGAGATTAGGCGGCTTCCCCAGCGCGTGTTCTAGGTGCTGAATGTCGCTGTTCACGCACAAACGTTCATGAGTGGATAACGCACGTAACAGAGGTGAGCACAGGCAATAGTTAATCGAGAGCCGCACGGAGCGCGAGTGCGATACCTCCTAGCCGCTGTCGACAGAGGGTGTCGGAGCGATTCGTTGTCAACTTGTCCACGGCAAGTGGGCGTTTTGTTCAATAAATCCGGCCCGTCAGTGTTTTGTAAAGCTATCCCTTCTTTATAAGTGCTTCTGATACGATGAAAATGCGACCGGCATTGAGCAGGCCGAGCGAGACTTCGGCGACAGTCTCGGCTGTTCAGTCTCACTGGTATTATTTGGTTTCGGCCTTACTCGTATTATTTGCGGTGTTGGCGCTTGGACATAGAGATGCTTGGAAAGTTTTTTGCGCCTACAGATGACACCAAACGAGCGTGCGAGCCGTATGCTCTTGCTCCGGCGAGAAGCCGCGTACGGCTCGCCAGGCTCGTATCGCCTGTCGCATACTGGCCGCCATATTGTTTTTAGGGTGTTAGCAGTTAACACGATTTTCACCACCTCCGGCGGCTAACACCCTTAAACGAATAAAGGCGTTAGCCAGAGGACGAGCCATTTACACGAATAAGGGTGTAAAAATTTTAAGTGTGTAGTCAACCAGACGTTCCGATTTCTCTTTTCATAAAAAGAGCAAAAAAAACGCGTGGTTTATTTTTACATGACCCGGTAGCCACCGCGACCGGTCTCGAGTTTCGTTCTTTTTCTTCTTTGTGTCCACACACAGCCTACCTTGGTAGCGTCAAGCGCCATAATACTCCATCACGCGGACAGGTTACGACATGCGTTTGCGGTTCTCGCGCACACGTTAGCAACGCATATTCGATAGTAACACAGTCCTTTAACTAATTCAGGGAGAAGAAGCCGAAAAGATTAATATGGAAACTCTATATACATAGTTTCCTTAACCTGTGTATAATTATCATGCTTGCAAAACAATTCAGCATTAAAAACAATTACACCGAATACGCTGAGCTTATCGAACACTTAGTTGAAGCAATTATACGACACGTTTGCAGAATGTAAAGTTCATATATGAAATCGTACTTTCCAACTTTTAGTATCTCTTAAGATTAGTAATTCGCCATAAACATGTAGTCACCACTTCTCTCTTGATTAAAAATTCTATGTGGAAAGAGTTGTGTAGCATATTTCTATTTTAATGTAAAAGTCAAAAGTACAGTGTTAAAATTTGATATGCTAAACAATCTGCTCGTGCACAGTCGCCTCCCTGCACGAGTTTATTTAGTTACAATCATCTCGGAAAAAGCACCCCAAATATTAACAATTTCACTCGTTCAAGTCAACGTTAATTAGCGACTTTCAAGCAAAACAAAAGCACACAAAACACAGATACCTATGTCTAGTATTTGCGTTTCAACGCTTTTAATGCAAAGAGATATGTTCCTCTAAAGATTAGAATATTTCAAACTCTGGCGTCCTTACTCCATATCGTCCAGGTCGGGTGTTGCAATGTCGTAATATGAGTTTTTATTAACGACGATCATTTATAATAACCCTACCTTATTGTCAAAAATAAAAGTAAAAATTTTCATCTAATTGACATTAAGTATATATATTTATAATCGTAACACGAGACCGTGCCACAATAAAGGAATGAACCTTACATTTGGGTCGCGTTTCCAGGATAAAAACGGGGCCGTATTATTTTAATTAACAGTTTAATAAATATTGCAAACTGCCGTACGTTTATATTCCTACATGTGCAATTGGGAGACACCCAAAATAAATGAAGCCTGATCAATTTTTAAGCTAACAGCTAATACTGAACGTATTGCGAAACCATAACGAAACTCTCCTGCCTCCGTGTCCGACGCCACTTATTCCTGAATAGTATGCACTCTTCCAAATTTAAAAAGATCCGGCGCAGGCCTAATTTGCCACCTTATAATACACAATATGTTGGAAACTAAATATGATTTGGGATATTTTTATTTTATTATTCATCATTCATATATATATATATATATATATATATATATATATATATATATATATTACCTTGAACCAGCTAATATTTTTCTTAAGGGGCGCTTCATGGAAGAAGTACATTTCGGATAAGTAGTTCCAGAAAAGCAATGATGTGTGAGGTGGGACGTTTCACGGTGTTTAGAAGTTGTCTAGAATTTCTAGATGCTGGCATACATACGATATTCAGGATAGTGAACTCCATTAATATATTTAGGTATCCAGTTTCCATAAATGAGCCAGACGAAAAAAATTTATCGTCCTGATAATATAAAAATGGCATAGGCAATATAATAATACCTCACATTTCCCCGAATTAAAAACCTGACTCTGTTTAGATAAGCTCCGTTTAAAGATCCTGAAAATATGAATGATTTGTTAATATCGGAGGAGCGTCTGGATTCATTTAATGTTGTAAACCTGACTAAAACCGATGTTAAGATATAGCACAGTTACCTATTAGCAAGTCACTTGCTAAAACAATTCCTGAAAACTTCACGCAAATCCACGCAACGCAATTAGTTTTGCGACAACAATGCTTAAGACCAACAAGAAATTACAACTCCTATAATACTATAAAAGTAATCTGCGTGAGCAGATTTGAAAGAATTTAAATAACGAACTTCGTCAGTGTCAACTCTAAACCCGATTTTATTTGCAAATTTGTGGCGTTATACACAAGAGAGACATATGTCCCTGCCAGATTTATTTTATGGATGTTCTCAAATATATGCGTGAAAGGGGATTGTACTGTCTGAACTCAAATAGTTATCTTAAATGTGTTTCTTATTCTTCTGAAGGCTACGATGAAATAAACGCTTTCCCTATAGCGGTGATTTTATATGTTTATAATGTCACCGACTTCTCTTCAAAATTACGTTTTTTTTTTAAATAAATCGCAACTTATGCTACAAATATTTTTAGCCAATCCATCGCTTTACGCGCACTACGTGAGATCAAGTTCCACATCGTGTTACGCACTACTCCTTTAGAGGTAAGTGTTTCCAATCTTTATATTTTCATCAAAAACAGAAACAAATAGGTCTCAGAGCAAGAAGAAAAACTATTTCTTTCCAGCCATATCAAAACTGACTGCGCTGTATTATTACCATTTAGCTTGACAAGAGGATGAACTTCTGAACATTGCCAGGCATTGGCAGCGACTACCAGAACGCATTACCGATGCCCGTCTTGGTATGTCTTTAAGGATGTAAAGGACGTTCGACCTCCGGAAAACCACACCACGACTCAATTACCTTCAGGGTTAACTTTTTCTTTGGCGCCTTATTTACCGGAGCTAACCCTGCTAAAGTGCGACAAAACTTCCTACCAGCTGGCTCCACAGAACCGGTAATCGATTGGCACGACCGCCACGGCCACTAATTTGTCAAGCTGCACCGCCGTTCGCCGAACTAAAAACCGCATCTCTAATGTAGCCTTTGACTTTTATCGCCATCCTCTATATTAATCATTGGAATCGTAATCTAAACAAACACAGCGCATATTTCACAGGCTAATACGCGAGTATCAATATCATTTCAAGAATTGTAAGCAATTTCTATTATGCATCGTGCAAGTTAATAGCGTCCTTCCTAGTCTCAATGCGTACTGCAACAAAGTTGACACGGTGGGAATACCTAGAAAGAGTTTTCTTTTTGAATTTCTGCGTAGGGCTTTAAAGCGGAATAAGTTATCCCAGCACTCAGTGAAGTAATATTTAAAAATATCACGTTCGGTAGATCTTAGACATGCTACTTAACGCACACATGGTCTCTTGCGATAAACACAACAAAACTGTTGGCGATTGTGCTGGTTTTATAACCCGAATCATTTCGAGTTAATTACGTGGACGCACAATGATTCTTTGCCTTTACTGTTGGGATTATTTGTGGCAAAATGCAACGTTTTCCATTACAAAATTAATTTTTACAGCAAGAAATATATTTGGGCATTTCCTTCTCAAAATAAGTAATTGCATGTGCTTTATTCTAATGCAAGAAGCCCTATTTATCTGATTGGGTTTGGCAATTTTGAGGCCCGAAAACACAAGCATTTTGTCACGAATGGCGAGGTGAAACCAAAAAAAAAAAGTGAACGAACTGAAATGTTTCGTAAGGCGAACTTGTGCCCCCCCCCCCCCCCCCCCCCAAAAAAAAAAAAAGGAAACAGAAGATAGCAGCAGAGCGTCGTCGGCGTTGATGTTGGAGCACCTTTTTTACACGCGTGGTTTTCTGGAACAGTCGGTCTAGAACGTTCGCCGCGTAGAGCTTTTGTAACTCGGTGAGACGAGAAAGTTCTCGAAGTTGCGAGAATGACAAGTAGAAAGAGCAAAATAAACACACGTCGTTCCCCAGGAATCAAATCCTGGCTCTTCGTGTGGGAGGCAAGGACGATAACCTTAAAACCACGGCCGAGCTTTTTTTAACATAACTTCGGCTGACGCGGTCGGTTGAAAGTTTTTCAAGGTTATCAGATTTTCTAACAGTGGTAACCACTCACATCTGGGACAGTGTATTATATAAACGTCTCTCAAAGTGCACACATTTTGAACAAAATAACTGCGAACTGGCTGTGCATTAATATTAGCATGCCTTACAGCCATTCGACTCCGTCATAATGCGTGCAGGCCCAGAAGCATCACTGTATCATATGGAAGTCCCCCCTCACAGTCTACAAAGGAAAACCGGATTCTATGGGTTGTCAACGGTATGTTGTCCTTTAACGTCTACCGGAGAGCATTAAAAAAAAGGCATCCCAACATTCAAGGAAGACGTGCTCTATGGACTCCGGCTCTTTGCACAAAATACGTTTCGTCGACCAAGCAACGACCAAGCCCTTCTCCTCCATCCACGTTTTAACCGGGAGCGTCCCTGTGTGTAGTTTGAAGATGAAAGTGGTTGCTGGGGACGACCATCCTCATAACTCGAGAAAGAACATCCTGTCCCGGGCCTTCCCGATACAGGGATCGGTATATTGGCATCGCAAAAAACATTTCTCCTAAATGATTTGACAAACACTTCCTTGAAACTGTCGAGAAATATTCAAATGAAAATCGCGTACCCAAAAACCTTACCGAACTTACAACTTCTTTAAGATAGTCGGTGACAGTGTAACACCCGTCATCAACTGAGGAAACCACAAATTCAGGCAGCTCATAAGGCAGCACCACTTGAAAAAAAGGTCAGTAAGAAAACATTTGTCTCTCTTAGAAATAAAAAAAAAACGGTTTACGATTGGCCGCAGAAATATATGGCACAAACTAACACCTCCAGAACGAACACTGCGGAACAGAAAGCTACTGCTGGTTCGCTCCCCATCCTGAGTTCCACACAAAACACTGAAAAAATGCGGTGCATGTTTATACATGCAACCTGGAACAATGAAGAACATGCTTGAAGTACCAAACTTTCCCAAAAGAAATGAATTGCAGACCGCTGCCCTGGAAAACACTGATATATCAAGTCCACCCCACTTGGTTGTTTTTTCTCTAAGTTTTGAAGTTTATTCGCATTAGTATTTGTTACTATTACGATGAGATTCCAAAGGCACGCCTAGGCGCCGAACTGGCGAGGTTGACCAATTTATGGTCTCTAACAAAGCGGCGCCGATTCCCACTCTCCATGCCAAAACCCAGAGTACTTCCCCCAGTCCACTGAGCTGTTGGTGGCGGCACAAAATTTCTTGATTACGGCTATTACTCTGCTCACACTTTCTGCGCTTTCACAGAACACAGCCACATCATCAGCGTACGTCATAAGTCGTACTTCGCCGGAGCGCAACCTGAAACATCGCACACTTTCACACTAAATAATCTTCAAACAAAAGGGCTTCAGTAAAATACAAAACAAAAGCGGCGACAAGGGACATCCCTGTCGAACAGGCGACAACACTGGTATTCTTTCAGTAACAGTTTTGTTCACTATAAGCTGCGTCGAGCAGTTCTGATACGCCGTACGTATTCCAGCTAAGAGGATGTCACCGGCGTTTACATGTTGCAAGATACAAAAAAGAACCTCAACGCTTTTTCAAAGTCATTTTGAAGCATTGCCACTTTACGAAACATCAAATGGCAACATTTTAAAACACTACGGGCAACATAAATATTCGTAACGATACTCCTGCCATGAATACCGCACGTCCGATTGAAGCTATGACTTCTTGCATACACCTGGCTAAGACTTTTATGAGTATCTTGTAGTCAACATTCGCTAGCATGATTGGTCGGTATCTTGACACTGACTGAAGCTTAACACGATCGTGTCACTTTTCGAGATTGAAACCGTATACGCGCTCCAAAAAGGTGATGGCAAAAGTTGTTTCGTATCGGCCTCTTTAAACAAGTTAAAAAAAACAACGAACAGCTTGGTCGCTAAACTTTTTATAGAAATCCGCAATTATGCCGTCCTGCGATTTTCTGCTTTTTAATCCGTCAATCGCCTTGTGAATCTCATTCATCGCGATTGGCTCTTCTAGTTTTTGCTTGACCTCCCCCTCTAACCGGGGCATTGTTAGAAGAATTTGTTTTTTTATAAAGCTGTCTAATTTCGTTTTTTTTTTGTGCTAAAAGGGTTCCTGTGATAGTCTACGAACGCTTCTTCCACGCATATCCTATAGCGTGTAAGTACGTCGTGACAGACATTTTTTTGGATTTCATTCCCCTTCGCATACTTCATTTCATCATTCAATGCTCTTTTCGTAGGCATCTCCCCAACCAATAGACTTTCAGCCCGTGCTCTCACTGTAGCCCCTCGGTATCTCTCCTTATCTACTGCCTGCTGCCAACTTTTTATATCTGCTATATCATTTTGAAACAATCCGGGCGTCTGGCATTCAATGTTAAGTAGCTTTCCAAAATTAGAACGACGATATTGTTCGTTCTCTTTTTTGACGTGCTTTAAATTTCCTGCTCTCTCAGTTGCGCTCACTTTAATGTCTTGTTTAAAAAGTTCCCAGTTCTTTCCCCAGCTAATTTCTTTTTTTTTTCTTTATACTTGCTGAAAAGAGTTCTTTACCGTCTCACTAAAAATCTCCTTTGTAACAGCTTCGCCCTTAACTTCATAATTTCCAGCTAAATTTCTTCGAATTATACCTTTTTCCTCCTATCTGTACTGAAACTACTCAGTGATCACCGAACGCGACGTGATCGACGTTATAAGTTTCGTAGGAAGTAACGAGCTCCAGGGTCACGACACGAACTCCAGGGCTCGACGCACACTGCACCACGTCTGCAAGTTCACACACATCTAGTACCTCCCTAAGCAGGTCAGCACTCTGATTATTACACCGCACTGTGCTTACTCTATCTTCACTGGCAGAGACACAATTAAAATACCCAGAAAGAATTACGTGCCTATGGTTATACAGATTGTTGCAGATGGATTAAAAAAGATAACATCTTTCCGAAATGAATTTGGGGCGTACACACACAAGACACGCCAGTTAATTCCGAAAAATAAAATCGCACATTACTAATCTGCCTGATTCACACGTAACAACACTTTTTTCCGTTATCCCAATTGATTTTTTTAGACAAATATAGCAACCATTTGAAATCCCAACCGCCTGGCTAACACATACTTCGTAGCGGCTCGCGAAAGGTCGCATCATGCCCTCGGCCCGGTCGTCGCCTCCTACCTTGTTTTCCTGCACTGCCACGATGCCCAGCTCTTTCTCAGGGGGCAATATAGCTGGAACTGCTTACGCCTGGCTGCAAGGCCCTGCACATTTAGGGTGGCAACGTGGAGTGGCCTCTCTATGGTGTCCAAAGCTTAGGTTGAGTTCGGCACCGAGAACACGATGACACAGCAGGCCCTTTCATTCAGCGAAAGGATAATCATGAAGCAAGGAAGACGACATTGGCTGTGACTTCAATCCGCTTTTCATACTCCTTAATGCGCTTCGCTTTTTTTTTTTTCCACGCGTCTTCACGCCAGCTTTTCATCGGATGCCTCAGTAGAATCTTCGTGCATTTGCTTGCTTGTCGCCGTGTCCAGGATCATATCATTGTCTTCATCTCCGACGTTGAAGACTGGTGGCACTGCGGGTACTTCTGCTGCTCTTTTCGGGTCCTGCAGAGACGGCCTATTTTCCTGCCTCTTGGGTTTCTCCAACTTCTTTTTGAAGGGGGTTGGTCATGCTGCATCCCCACCACTGGCTCCGGAAAGGCACGAATCTCACTTCCCCAGCGTTTGTTTCTTTCCTGATCTAAAATACAGAACAAAAACTACTTTCATAAATAATTGAAACGGTTCGCGCTATTTGTATTTTGTATTTTGGCTAAAAGGAAGCCTTTAAAGGCTCTGACCAGTAGTAAGCCCAGCACCAAAGACGTCACATTTTGCGCGCTTTCGGTACCAAGGGTCACCCTCGTCCGTGGAGGAGGTTTCCGCGTCGTCCAAATAAAATAGGACGCACCGATATTTAGTTACTCTCTCCGTACCCGTTGGCTTGCCCGAACCCCAAGAAACGTGGAAACCGCAAAAGAGGTAGCCGCCTAAATATAATTGCAAAGCCCCTTTAATATTCGAGGCCGTACCCGCCAAGTAGCGTAGTGGTCCCAATTTCGAAAAGTTGAACCTGAAATAAGTCATATCTGTTCAGTATTGTACAAATATTTTTTGCGACAAGAGAAAAAATGAAACCTTATCTGCGTCTTCTACCTGGAGAGATAAGCGCATAAAATGAAAGGTGCAGATTGACGATAAGTATATAAAGCAGTAGCCGTTTTGGTAAAATGATCAAAAGCCTGAATAAACACGTCTCCTGGCTAGAAGGTACAAACCTATGGTTTTCTATTCAGACACGGTTTTATAAACAAAAATATTTAGTTGGTGCTATGTGTAGCCTGTCAAAACCAAGCTTTCTAATTTGAAGAGGGTGCGAAAAATCAATCCATGTATTTTTTGTGCATATTTGTTTAATCCGTGAAAAGGGAAGTGTTTCAGTGCCATCATGTCCTCACATCGTCTATAAATATTTTTTCCATTTAAATCAATATATTATATGCCCAGTTGCAAGCAAACTTTTTTTTGCACTCAATAAATCGCTAAAAATAGGGGCTCATGTCAGTTTTCACGTCATAAAATTACCACCCGTCGTCTCGTGACATCGTTCAGACTGCGAATGAACTATACAAGGATCATGTGACGGGCTAGTTGGTCTTCGTCTTTAGCGCTACTTTTAATTTCGCAATGCGAAACAACCAACCGGCCACAAAATAGGCCGCACCGACAAGGCCTCATTGTTATTTTAGAGAGACCATGTGTAAGATGTTTCACGCCTCTTAGCTTCGTATACATTCGTTTTGCTGCAGAGTTCAGAAAAAACGAAATAGCCTTTAGCAAACTCACCCGAGCTGTATAAGTCGGTAAACAGTGACACACATGCCCAGAGTGTCGTTGGATTCAAAATGCGATTGCCAGCCGCTTTTGTAGCCGGAGAGACAAATCGTAAAAAATAATCTCTTTAGAACCAAATCCCGGCATGAGTTCCAAGAGAGGTATCTGCCAACTGAAGCATCGTAGACGAAAAAGGATAAAACATGCTCGAACGAAGCTCACAGTAGCGAGGAGCTCTCTTGCGAAACTTCCCAATTCTGGTTCTAACAGGTGAGCTGCTGCAACGTTTGTGACCTACGTGACCCTCCATAATCGTTCTTGTTATCGATTTCAGTTTCTAGACAAGTACACGCACGACGAAGGTCAAGTTGCGAAAGCAGCATGCAATTCCACTTAATCCACAGCTATTGCGTAAGGGCACACATTTTGAGAACCTCCACGTGCCTTCCTATTTGTTGAGGGTTATGCTTTTATATATATATATATATATATATATATATATATATATATATATATATATATATATATATATATATATATATATATATATATATATATATATATATATATATACCTGGATGGGTGTAAGATTTGTAAGTGGCCGAACGAGTGCAGATGCTGTCGGTAAAATCTTTCCAACTTCAGTTTCTGCCGCATGATTTCACAAGTTTGGTACTTTCGGATCGTTTCGCGTTGCGTAAGATTATAAAAGGGTGTTCGCTCAATATTTTGTAAACTCGACGGGGCTCGTCAATTAGGGAATATCTTCAGATCTATAATATTGCCGCGCGCAGCTGGCAAGTAGACAGCGCGGCCGTGGCCTAACGGTTATCGTGCTTGTCTTCAACGCGAAAAGCCAGGGTTCGTTTCCTGGGAGCGACGTGTCTTTTATTTATTCTTTCTACATGTCATTATCGCAACTTCGAGCACTTTCTCGCGTCACCGAGTTTCGAATGTTTTACGCGCCAAAACTTCTAGGCCGAATGTTCCAGAAACCCACGCCGGTACAACAGGTGCTCCGCGTGGTGAGCTGGAGTCAGTCTCGCCCCAGGCTACGATCCTGCTGTTACGCCGCCATCGACGCCCGCGACGCTCTGCTGTTATCTTCTGTTTCCTTTTTATTTTTGGGTACAAGTTCGGCCCATTAAGCGTTTCAGTTTTCCCCAGTTATTCTTTGTTTCCCCGCCTGTTCCTTTGTTACAATATAAAAATGATTATGCAGTTAAGAGCAAGAATAACATGATTTGGTTATTTTTATTTAATATAATATACATTTGAGCTGCTGCTACAACGAATGATAAACAGCGAATATTGGTTTATTATATAATTAGGTCGCGCGCTCTCTACCACAGTTAAACCTGTGGTTAAATAACTTTAGAAATAAACTCAGAGAAAATATTTTTTTTTAATTAGACCACTCTAAGCTGAAAAATATATGTCAAATATATCTAAAAATATATAACGTGCACATTTTTTATGCATATCAGTGTATGTCGAGTTTCAGTTCCTTCGCTATTTTTTTTATCTAGGCTATAATTCATTCCTTAAATTGCGACAAAGCTTATAGCGAGTGAATATGAATCAAGTGACAGAACAGCTTCGTTAATAGCTAAACGAGCCTGCCTTTGTTCGCTCTCCCCGGCCAACTTCATTCTCTGTCCTTCAGCGATTGATTAACATGTCGATCACGGACATATTCGGCCCCTAGTCGCTTCTGTGCAGATGTCTTTCTTGAGTACAATACATTCTCTTGGGATGCCTTGTGAAGACTGCGTGATATCCAGTGGGCGTCTCGTCTCGAAATCTGCGCATATGCTCAACCAGAAGAAGGAAGTGACACGTGTGCCTCATAGAGAGTCTTAGCAATTGTACTTTCGCACTGAAAACGACACCCGATAATGGTATAATGCATGCCCAAGGCCGCCGGAGGGGAGGGGAGGTATCGTTATCGGGGCGAAAAAACGATCTGCTTAAACTCTCTAATCTCTCGCTTATGGCAATGCGTGTTGATGAGAAGAGATAAATTTTCTCATTGGCAGTGGTTCCTCAAATAATGTACCTCAAAATAATGCAGTTTAAGTTATGAATGACGAACCGTAATCCCATTCCGTATTGCCTTTCTCTACGATGCACTATGCGCACACATGCACTTACAAACGATGGCAGAATAGTTTTTTCAGTAAATATTCCGCAACCATCTGGCATTCACGAACCTGCGTTCATTAAACAGGCGAGCTCAAATCAAGCGGTTTCACAATGTGGAAAGATTCCGTCGCGTGCAGAGCCTGAATAATCAAATGTGACGCAACTCAAACGACGTAGCCTACATGGGTAGATCAATTAAAGTGTCGAAAGCCTTATATGAGGGTCTACGGTATGGTTCTTCTTCTAATATTACAAGCGCAACGCGAAGCGTATTAAGTAATCCAGACTCGAGCAGCACTAATATGCGTCACCAGCTGTATTTGTTATTACGCTTTTACATCTCGCTTATGTGTGTCGTGCAGCCTCGGACCGAATCAAGGTCAAGTGGATCATTTATTGCTCTGTTAACTTAAAACGCCTTGTCCCTTCATGAGCAAACTGCCTATCTGTAATCACATCAGCACTAGTAGAGTAAGTCACTGATTCGGATCACGCCACTGCCAATACACAATTCAATTAAAAGTCACTTTCAACGTAGACATATTATATTCGAGATTGAGTATTTATGCATAAAACTGTAGACGAAATCAAGAGGCTCAAGATCAGAAAAGTGCATAATGGTAGTTGCAGAAGGAGGATCTTGTTTTGCCCGAGTTTGGAGTTTGATCACCTATTCCAGCGGCATTAAGTTTGAGGTCTTAATAATTTGTATTTCGGAAACCATGCCGGCACCAGAGCTTACAGCGTTATGCTGGCGGCATGGTTTGCTGATGTTAAGAAACTAAACATTATTTTTTTAGAATAAAAAGCGCGAAGATATTTTAATATGGTTTTGTAGTCCAAGAGGCACCCTCAGGTTGCAAGAATGACCCTGTCAAACAGGTTCTTTTAGATATTTGAAAAAAGGTAATAATCATAAAAAAAGAAAGCATAAAAATGCTTAAATTTTAGGCGTGCTGCATTATATTGGGGGCCATTTTAAATTTCAAGACTGCGGGTGAAAAATTACAACAAAATTAAAAAGACTTGATTCATTGACCTATTGACACATTCACCTGCGTGAATGATGTTACGTGAATTTGTCCCTTTTAATTTACTGGGAAAATCGAATTTCTGCTGAGGTCATGTGACGTCAATTTTCCCGCTAATTCTAGCGAGGAAACTGAAACCTCTTTTCCTCATGGTGGCCCCCTCGGCCGCAGCTGTTGGAGCAGTTCTACAACTACAAGACGTGGACAACTAGCGACCACTTTCGTTCTTTTTGAGGAAGGTGACTTCGGCACAAAGGAGATTCGGCACCTTTGGTCTAAAAACTGCTCGCCTGATACTTTCGTGTAAGGCACTTTCGTCAATGCCTGGAAAGGCGAAGCTTCTTAATTATGAAAGACCACCCGCCAGACACGGACAGAGCTTGCTTTGTTCGTCGTGTTGGGCGTTTGAACATCCTCCAAATCAGACATCAACTGTAGTGCAGCTGAGCGAGTGTACGGCACTTCACGTTTGGGTCACGAATATGTACATTTGTTAACTTCTCACCTATATCCTTGATTCTGCATATTTACGATGTTTACAATATGAAATTACTAAGTCATCGAGGAACATGTAGTCAAATTATTCATTCGCCGCAGGGGCTTTTTCTCTCGCAACTATTCTTCTTTTTATGTGGCGCCTGTTCCCGCGAGCTTGAAAGGCGCCACTACAGATATGTCCAGCGACTGCGGCAGATAATAAGAAATTTTCACCCGACGGACACAAAGACGCCTTCCATAAGAAAGACTTTTGTTAGACGTGACCTTGGGGAATGCACTCACGCGTTCCTTTGACGCGATGGCATGAAGAAACCTTTACAGCCTTTATATGACGGCTGCGACTTAATGCTACGTCGAGATACCGAGAAATCGACGCTGTTAATCAAAGGCCGTGAAGAAGCTGTTTATTTGAACAGAGTCAAGCCGGCTCACATAGAACCTGGTACCTTTACGTCCGGCACCAAACCTTCAAAAAATATCTGGTGTCAGGTTGAAGACGTAGACCAGCCTGTGTACAGACTCCCTCAAATGTTTGCTTTAACAGGTCAACAGCGATCGCTAGCCATCTTTCTCGCTAGGCGGGGACTATCAGTTGCGCGCCTATTTCTCGCGGGGGCAAGCAGCTTGAGAACTGTGGAGGAGCTGCTAGACACTTACAAAAAAAAAACGAGCTGCGCGGACTCAATCATTCGACGACATGCCCTTCAGTGATCTAGTCATTTCAAGCTGTAAATATTGTCAATATGTAGAATAAAAGATCAAGGTGAGACCCAAACCAACCTACATGTCCCGTGACACGAAGCCATGTCACGTTATTTACCGTTCTAAATTTAGCGAGGAACTTTGTTATTACGCTTTTTGGGGCCTCTGTTCACTTGAAAACGTAGCCTATAAACGTTTCACGTTGAAAAAGCAGCCGCAGCCACAAGAATCGAAATACTCAAAGGACATCAGTGGTATTCAAATAACAAAGTAACAGCGCTTGTTTTCCAAATGCTGCCTAAAAGAGCGATGCTTGGCGCAGCATAGAAGGTAGGTACGCTGGCCAAAATAGCAGCCTTTCTGAACGTGGGTTGCATTTTGAATAGGAATTTGAATCCTCCCCCTTGGAAGATATATACGAACATTAAGCCATTTTATTCGCAAGCAAAACTTTCATGAACACAAAGATGGCCTACATAAAAGTGGATCGCTTTGTATTTTGCTTAGAACCACCAAATATGTGTTGAAAAAATAGGAAAATAAGATATGAATTAGAAAATAAATACCAAATTGCTTAGGCTGAGCTAATTGTTTAGTTATTTGTGGGTGCTTGTGCAGGAGAGCCGGAGAAATTGAAATTAAAAAGTGATAGTCAGGAGGAAGAGAAACAAGGCATATAGCACGTAAAAAACACGCACACAAAGACCACTGAATGCACTAAATGAGCTATTCCACTGCAGGAAAGATTTCGGTCGTGTTTTTCTTGGGAAGCGCATAACGACATCTTGTGTCTGGGTAACCTCATGAGAAAAGCACGTCTGTAAAAGAAAGTAATAGTTGCTGTCATGTGGCGTTTTGAGCACTCTTAGAGTTTTCCTTTCTAATATTTGAGAATATATAGTCTCAAAATATGTGAGTAGTTGTATTCTCACTTGGACAGTCCAATGTTGTGACGTCACGTAGAATAGGAAACAAGAGGTTTGCGTCTAGGCTAAATAGGGAAGCTTAGTTTTATTAACATGTCTAAAGGGTAGGAAAGGGTAGGTGAATTTTCCCTTGCGTGCGCCTTCTCGCTGCCAGGTAAACGACCGTGTTTTGGTATTCATCGAAATTTCACAATGTGACCAAGATACACTTTCCAAAAATGCTCTAAACTCCCGTATCATGTTAATCATTTACGATGGTTATACCATTCTCTTTACTGCTTGCAGGTTTCGATAGAGCCGGAAATTATTGTTGAAGAAATCGCAGGTCTTTTCAATATGGTCTCAGAAATATCATTGAACTGGCACATATTTTGATGGTGTTGATGAGATTTTGTGACTTACTATGAAGCTAACGTTTGTGAAATGACTTACGCTGAAAACAGCCGGCGACGCTACTGGAAATAGTGTAACCGTCGGTGTAGACATTACTGATTCAGGAAGGAGAGACCAAATGTTGAACTTGACAGTTTGAAAGACAACCATGGATGTATTAAAGTTTACATTTTAAATGTGACATCAGGTAAATGAATATTTTAGGGGTAATTTTGGAACTTCGGCTTGTATAAAATCTTCAAGCACGCACCAGTGGAGGTGGTATAGGCATTAAATAACTTTTGTTTTCTCGTGTAAAGGATGTGCTAAAAGGAAGTGATTGCTGTGTGTTATGACATGCCTTGAAAAGAGCGTTATAACTTTTTTATATTCAAACAATTTGGAGCTTTACTAAACTCGTAAAATAAGAGCCCTGTATGCGCATATGAATTAGTTGCCATTTATGTGCCTAACCCACGCTAACGCATGAGTTTTTTTTACAAATTTTTACTTCAAACACAATGCTATAAATTTGAGCTTTCGGTTGTTTGGCTGTATTAAGCATTTCGACTTTCGTGCTAACTTAAAATTTCGACAAGAAAAGAGAAAAGATGGTGAGGGCGGGCCTGCTAAAAATGTATCGTCTAATTACTTCAATTAGTATATCGCCCTCTCATGAGAGCACCCAAAACGTTTGATTTGATTAATGGTTCAACTATGCTTCCTCAGTGACTTACGCAGCTACTTTTTATGCTCACATACAAATATTTACAAAAATAAATTCAAATGCAATAAAACTACTGCAGTCTCCACCAAAGAGGGGGCCTAGCCGAGGTGGTTAGGCAGATGGGTATGTGGCCACTCATATTTTCACTGAGCATGCGATCATAATCACATACAAAAGAAATCTCACGCTAAGTGCACCTCAAGGCCTTTCTTTTTAGATCTCGGCTTCCATTGCGGAAGCCGCTTTTCAGCAACATTTCCAACTCCTAATACTAAATCTCGTTGTCCTCGGATAATCGATTCTCTTATGCTCTGTGACTTCGGGCAATATTTGTATTTGCCTTTTGAGTTTTTATTTATTTGTAGTTAATATGATAAACGCAGTTTAAATTTTGGGGTACTTTTTATTGCCAGAAATTTTGCCAAATATTTTTTTTCGGTATTGGTTCATTAAGATCATAGAATATTGCGGGCTATTAACCCTGAGCAAAAGACGGTTCAGTGAGGAAAGTCGCCACGTGGTCAAGTATTCGAAGCCAAGCGCAAGAGCTTTCCAATCAACCTCACAGGTCGTGCTGCAGGCGAGTCCACCGTCACGTCGCATGCCTACAGGACACCCAATGTAATATAGGATTGCAGCGTACAGTTCGGTTTATTTCTTCCAAACCATTGGAACGACGCAAGGTGGGCTTTCTGCGTCTATGACGCAACTGAAGCAGTTATTATTGATAAAACTCCCGGGAGTGTCCACGTGCCGGTTCTGTTTTGAGCAAGGGACGGGATATTCAAGAAACGAGGAGAGTGGTTTGGAAAGGGGGAGTAAGCTGATTACTCAATTCAGACGTCTAGACGGCATTTAATTTAAGAAACAGGCTCTCCTCTCAGAAGGTTGCGGTAGTAGTGCAGAGGTATACAAGCACCTGGCCTGTTTCGTAAGAAATAGTTTCGAACTTGTGTTAGAACTATCGCCAGCTGTCATGGACTAGGCGGCCCCATCAGAGTGAGAGCTAACGGTTCTGATGCAGGAGAAATCCGGCACATCCGGAAGGACGAGGTTTTATGCAGTCGGAAATTACCCCAACAAATTTCCCGGGTATTTCTTCCGACCTGTAGAACCGAACAGAAAACCAACTTCCTGAGCCGTAGGGCACTAACATGATTAGCTCTGGAACATTCCCTGGGGCCCCATGTCCCTTCCCGAAAGACGTTTTGTGATACATTAGTTATTAGTTTTGTTTTGCTGGATGTCAACGAGGCCTTGCTGTCAACGCGTGGAGGGGAACAGCCAGGCATGTAGAAAGGGCAGAGCTAAAACCGCAAATACCTAAACGCTATCATATGCGCAGATAGTCATAAATTAGCATGAAGTCGCACATCAAACAATGTAAATAAATAAAATTTTGAGAGTCCCGGTATCTAACCTTTATTCTGCATTTTAATAGCCATTTCCTGTGATGAACTAAATTGACGTATATACACTAGAAAAACTAAATTAAAGGGAGGCGAACATTAATATTTCTAAGTTCCAGAGGTACTTAGCTATAATATGTATTTACTTGACATAGAAATTGCATACGTTTTATTGGATAAAGATTTTCGTGCGTGTGTCAACAGGAATAGAGCCAATAAGACTTCAAAACTACTCGGACCTCAACGCAGAAAACACTCTCATGCAAACAATACAGGACGTCAAAAACACTAAAAACATTCGCGAGAGCCACTTTTGTATATTTTTCAGGTAATTTGAAGTCCTCTAGTTTGGCGCCTGAACTCCCCGAAGGGATATGGACCATCACAGTTTGTTGCTGCGTTAATTCCAAGAAAGAAAGGAGCGCAAGCGAGAAAGGCAACTGGAAAGGGAATGCTGACAGATGGCAAACGACTATGCTTGCTTCTTCGGCACAGGACATCTCGCAATGAAATACACCGAAGAACAGAATAAATTGAAAAAAAAAATCAAAGTAAAGCCCACGATCAGCCTCATGTGACAGTTTAATGAGATGGTTATGTTGATATATTTTTCTAAATATATCAATCATCTCATTTGTTTTCTGTTTCGCACAAATATACCCAGACTATTGTTTTAAGGGTGAGCCTATTGTACATACAAACTACCATAACTGAGGTATAGCTGAGGTAGAAACTGAACACTCAGCACGTTTGGCAGCAACATATGAGAAAAAAAGCGATTCAGGTGTTCATCTTTATATATAAATAAACAGATATCTTTGTCTGAGGACAAAGATAAAAACACCCAGTAAGCGTAACGGGAGTTTAGATTTTAATGTTCAGATGAGTCTATTTTACCAAAACAACCAAAATATATGAAAGCAAGATATCTACATATTTGGAATGTACGAACTATTTTCCCCTAAACTGCTCTATTGCTCTAAATTGTCAATGCAAGCGCCCCAAATGTTAAGAAAAAAAGCGTAAGTGGATACGTGTTGTTTATAAACGTTTAGCGTGCTTCAAGCGGAAGCGGATGTCTTATCGCATATTTTCTAAAAGCAGAAAAGACGAAAGACATAAATATAAAAAAGGAAGCAAAAAGCTGGTTGTCACAAAAATAGCAGCCCAGCCGCAAGCTCCACTAACCGGAACAATGAGTTCCGGTCGACACTTCCTATCTTTCTGAAGTCAGAGGATCTCAACAAATATCCAACATATGTCACTGTAAGAAAGCTACGGAACAAGGACAAGGCAAGGCCCGCTAGCTGTTTTTGTTCCTTAACGAGAACCCAAAATGATCCTCTAATTAAAGCCACGATTCCTTTTAGAAGAAAAAAAAACTATCAAGTACAGAAGGCACGTCCAAGCGCCGATACGGTTCATTCAGGTTTAGAAGGTTGTTTTTTTCCGGAAAATCACAGTACCACACACTTGAAAATGTATAAACCCAATTTTTAAGTGCACATAACAAAAAAAAAAAAAAAGATCGGGTTTTCCGAGACCCGCCTATCAGACATCAGTGCGCAATTTCAAGACAAATACATTGCACAAGTTCGTTGGGGAGCACCTTCCGCAATTACCGCATATAAACTAACGCTGCATGGTCGCCGATAAGGAAATCCCCCTGAAATATGAAAGACCCATTAGATAATGCATTTTAAGTTAGATCAGCCGATGAAACTGAAGACTGGGCGAGTTCATGTTGATTAGTTCTGCTGAATTCGCTTTGACAAGAACAACATTTCTTAGTACAAGGAATTTAATTAACCTTCGTTGTTTCCTCTCCCTCAAAAGTATATGGGTCTGGCATGTGTGAGCTTAACATCAACACATAAAGTGAATAGGCGAATGAGTCTTTCATTATGCGGGGGACTTTACATCATTCTAACAAAATAAGAGCTGTTCCTTGACTCCCGTTAAGTTTTTTCCAATCATTAGGTGATTGCAGAAGCGACAAACTTTATATTAGACATGAAAATATAAGAAAAAAACAATTAGTCTTTAATTGTGACCGCATCTTTAATGCTATCAAAACATTTAGGGACTGTACACGTCTACCAGTAAAGGAAAACTGCAAAATACTTAAATTGACTATCATTCTACAGCTCTCTGACTAACGTAGGAGAAGGTGGATTGACCATAATGTAGGATTCTAATTAAACTCTCGTGATGTTAACAGGGATATGCTTACTTCATTCGCGCGCTTCAGCAAACGCTAGGCAAGCTGCATGCGACAAGAGTCGATTTCACTAAAGGCGCGTAGGACGCCGTACTATGATCTAACGCAAATATCCTTAGAAGGCAGTATGAGGGTGCTGTATTGCCGGGTGTGTGGCCAAATAATCAACGCACGATATGATGCGTTGTGTTTTAGTTGAAAATATTACCGAACTTTTATTCATAAAAGCAACTGTAGTGCGCTTTTTCGGATCAGTGTAACGCCGGCGCTCGATCCTGCTCTTTCGCCAACGCAAGTGTACCCCATTATACCTTCAGTTTATTATTTATTACTGCCCCGCCACCTGTCATTCCTCAACTCTACTAGAATTTTCACGAATGACAGGTTGCTTTAGCAGATCTCGTCGGGAATGCCGAATGGCCCATAACTAATGCTCTATCTCAAATTCAAAGGCGGCAAGTTGGCATAGTTTTTCAGAGATGCAGTAAGTTTGAACATATAAAATCTACAATTCGAGAAATTAAATGTATAACTGGTCGACCATATATTTGTCAAATTAACATACTCCGTACACTGTGCGATTGGAAACAGCTCCAAATAACAAACACGACGAAGGTGTAGACGAGACAAGCACTGAACTTCAACTGATGTTTAATAAAAGAGATATGAAAGTTGGGAAAGAAAAGCGCAAAATGCGTTATTAAAACTTAAGCTCGTTTACATGAAGATGAGGTAGCTTTTTTTGAGGCACGTGCTTACGCTGTAGTGATGTGGATGGAGAGTTTTATACTTGTTTTATTAAATAATCAGTTGAAGTTTAGCGCTTTTCGTGTCTACACCTTCCTTTTTTTCATTACTTGTGCGCTCTTTCCAGTTGTATCGTGAACAAATTGTCTAAAAATACAAGAAAAAACATATTATCTTACAAAGACACAAGGGCTCTAGATGTACAGAAATACGCATGTTTATGCGTCTAAGACGAAATAGCTTTTTTTTTTCTGATTCGGTAAACTTGTGAAACAATATTTTTTCCATCACTGCTTTGTTTTGGGTAATATTTTTTTCTCTGTTATCACGTAAATGTATTACTTCATTTTTATTTCGCGTATATTGAAGTCCTTAGGAGTTCATGTAAGTGTGCATTAAGTGTAATATATCCGCAGACAACTTGACGGGCGAAATTTCCCAATCCTGAGACGACCTACCTGTATGACATACCGGCCTGCAGGTACAACATCCCAGAAATAAAAATCCCCAGGACGCGTGAGCGGCAACCGAAATGCATCGCAGTGGTATCTGTTGGTGGCTCACTTGGCTTTGAGGCCCCGTAAGAGCGAATGCGCCTTCTGATGTGCTTCTCGTGCATCTGGGTTTTCCAGTTATTCTGCGACGCGGAGTTTCCCTGAGAATCTAGAGCGAGGGTCTACTTCCGCGGCCTCCGTGACCATGGCCGTGATGAGCGTCTGCTTCGCATTATCGAGACTGGAGATTGCACTCGGGGCTTCCTGACGCATTTGCCGAGCGGGCGCACTTGGTTCTACAGTATGTAAACTAACGCTTTTTGAGCAGTTTAGATGGCCATCAAAATTTTGTTTCTCGGCGTATTGCGCTGCAATTTACTAAAGAGGTTCAAACAGGTGGTAGAAGTTTACAGTAAAAACAATCATAAAATAAACTTTGCCTGTCCAAAAGAAAAAAAGGTGTAAAACCTTTCTAGGCAATATACGCCAGCACTTCACAGATGCACGCGTAGTGAGAAGCGCTGCCGACAGATGGCGTACGCCGCGTCGAGAGAAAGCCAGCAGGTTCGGGTTCTTTAGCGAGATCGTCTTCCATCATAACCCGAATCGGCCGGCACTCGATGATGATGATGATGATACTGCGGCTGCTCCCTTTATAATGGGCGGGCTCAAATAATCGTGCCCAAGCCTGCGGGTGAATTCAGCGCCCCCTGTGTTGTGTATGATGCCACCAATCCTCCAGTAGTCTTTTCGTCTGCTCGATGGTCTTCCAAAAGGCTTCAGTATTATTGGCTGCCTCGCTTGTTGACGAGAAGCCCAACGCTGCCGCTAGAGGCGGGACAACTTCGTGTAGTCGGTTCGCCTCTTCGGTGGCAGAAGTGGCAGAAGGTCGGATTCCGCCACAACGGAGTATGATGTGCTCTGCGGTTTCGCTCTCACCCTCGCATACTCGGCATACAGTCGACTGCACACTATTGTCGAAGCGCTGTTTGTACACCTGTGTGCGCAGGGCTCCAGCACGAGCCTCGAAGAATAGGCGGCTGCCCAAGCTGTTGTCGTACAGCCGCATCTCCCTAGACGCGGCGCACGCCATCTGTCGGCAGCACTTTTCACTAGGCGAGCATCGCCTGCGGAGTGGCGACTTCGACTGCCCCGAACAAGTTTCTGTTTGTTTGATTTCTCTTTTGAACGAGGCAAGTTCATCCCTTGATCTTCTTTACTGTCCACTTCCACCACATGCATGCACTTCTGTAGTAAACCATAACGCGATATGCTGATAAAACGATTTTTGCGAACCGTTTGAATTTCCTTAAAA
Source organism: Ixodes scapularis (assembly GCF_016920785.2). Taxonomy (NCBI): domain Eukaryota; kingdom Metazoa; phylum Arthropoda; class Arachnida; order Ixodida; family Ixodidae; genus Ixodes; species Ixodes scapularis. Next base: position 18,941,254 of record NW_024609837.1, on the reverse strand, counting down.
GAGTAAGATCACATGCCTTTACAAACTGCACTTCAACTTTACTATTACTTTCTTTTTTCTCTTTCTGTAGATGTCACAATCTTCGCTATCAGTTTAAAACTGAGATATCGCAAATTCTGTAACTGCAATATCTCTCCCAGAGAACGATCTTCCCATCGTGGCGGTTGATAAAAACCCACCACCCATTCAGCGGAGGTGGGCGCGGGTGTGTCTGCTCACCAATAAAGGCGCGAGAAAAAGCAAGCCTTAGTCATTTATTCGTTCTAAAAAAATAACGACGCAACTGGACGTGAAGAATTAAGCACAAAGCACGGCCAATTTTCGTTGAAATTTTCGTCAACAGCAATCAGCTAATGTAGTCTTCGCTTTCTAATATCGCATTTATAACGCGACAAGTCATGAAAGGTTTCTTGAGCAATTAGCTTTGTTGGTTCTAAAACCAAACGCGCCCGCTCGGCGATATGTGGCACGAAGCAGCAAGTGATATCTCCGGTCGTGTTATAGCAGACACTTTTCGCAGCGGCTGCCGAAGCAGACTCACGCGCCACATAACTAAAAAAAGAACGCGAATTCTTGAGAAGTACAGTACTACGCACATGCACTTATGTGGGCTAGGAACCACGCGAGCCAACAACAAACAGCGCAGCGATGACTTCGGTCGCCGCTCGCGCCTAAGGCAATATTTGCCGGCGATTGCACTGAGTTGTAACCCACCGGTACGAGATCTTGGCAACCAGCACAAAGATATCGATAGTCGGTACAAAGTTACTAGGACTTTGGCGATGTGATTAGCCACCGAAAACACCGTCCGGCGTTGCCTAAATTTGGTTTTCTTGTGTGGTAATTGCCACTTATATTTATTTTCTCGTTTTACTTCGGCTTACGTTCAATGCACTAGGGCCTAGAATGGAGTAAAGTGTTGCAGTATGGAACTCCGCTGTGCCAACAGCAATCCGCTGAGAATTGCACAACATATATCTCGTGACGCGCCAAGCGAGAAAAAATGATATTCAAAGAGAAGGCGGAAAATGTCGAAGATTATACATAAAGTAAAAACAAAAGTGTTTGCGTAAGGTTCGTGCGATTTGGCCACCGATATCTGAGATACCACGCGCTCCCGAAGTTTCCCGTCGGCTGCGCAAGTATTCCCCGGCGGTTTGATGATGCATTACGAAAATAAAAAAAAAAGAATTGTTGCACAGTTGTTTGGTTGTTTGGCGGCGCTGCCGCCCATTACTCGCCATAAACAACCTCGTAACTACCTCTCGGATAAGCTGCCGTCTTTACATGGCGTGACGAAATTGCGCACGTTATACACCAAGTAGCTCCAGAAATGTTTCCTCGACAAACTTTGTCCAATGATAATACTAGTCGGCGGGTACAGCAACCTATACGTTGTTTTGGGTGGATTTGTATTCATTCATAAATGTATGTGGTTTCTATTGGCTTACAATTCGAAATTTGCATATTTAGTAAAATCAGTTGTCTTCATTGTGTCAATATTTTATTTGCGGATTAAAATCGTAGGGATCTCTTCGAATGGTAAGAACTTTCAGCTATTAAGTTTCAATGTAGAAGGCGACAATTGTTACCATAAAATGGGAAGTCTTTTTATGTTTAGGAAACATTGCGAGCTCAGGTAATATAGATTTTGTTTAGAACGCTGCATGAGAGCATCAAAGGTTACGCGTTATTAAGTGTAATATTATTACAAATTTTTTGTTTGTTTCTTGTCTCAATCAATTATTTGCGTCTGTTTTATAGTATATAGTATCCTGATATATATATTTTTTTTTCGCATACATAAACAAAAATAAATTGATAATAAAATAAAATAAGCTCAACAAAAAGACCCATTACATATAATAGTTTTAGCATTACGCTTATGGTATGGGCAGCCCTTTTATATCAAACGATATCTGAGAGAAAGCAAAATAATAGAGAACATTGACGAACCCGTGCGGCATTGAATTTTAAATGGCGACTGTTTAGTCTGCTGTCCAGTCAATTTGAAGCTTTCACCGTTTGCATGATTTATTACAATAGCAATATCATTACACTGAAACCAAACATAACCATAACTAACATTCTAGCTGATCATAATAATCATTTATATGCCTTGCAATTTTTTTAAATGTATAAGAATGCCTCTTCAATACAAGATAATACAATAGTTCAGCTTGGGCGAGTTGGTGGTTCATGCTTACACATCACAGCGCACAAGAATAGCGTGTCTGTTCTTGTGCGTTGTGACCTGTAAGATCATGCAATGTGCACATTCTGTGGCCAAACATTGACGAAGCCAAAAAGTTGCCTGAATTCTCTACACAACCACTCGCAACCCGTATTAGAAAGATACGGTCCAGACTCGTGTCTCTTAAATAATTAAACTCTTGAGAAAAAATAATTGATACCCCAAGTGCTTATTCAGTTATATCTACTATTTCAGTCCCATTACCAAACTACCCAACATTACTCTGAAGGCCCCATTAAGATGAGAAAAAGGTCCTCTAACATCTGTTCCCAGCAGCGCTGCTCACATTAACGCTTTGTAACGCACAAAAAAAGAAGACACCTCTTAGGATATAACAGCATGAATCACTACGTAACAAAACACCTTTACCACAACACCGCAACGCGTTCCATACTGGTAAATTAGTTCGGCGGAAGGTTTTTCTTTAGCGGAGGTGATTCGTCAACCTCGACGACTTTGTCAACCTCCATTGTTTCAGGAACCAACAAGGATTGCATCTACTACACAATCGGTCTCTAAGTTAATCCTCGAATTGCGTTTGTGTGTGTGTGTGTGTGTGTGTGTGTGTTTTATTATTGGGAAAAGCCTCGCAATGGCAAAATGCAAACGAAAGGCACGCTTGATGTTTTTTTTTTTTTTGTCTTACACACCCAGGTTCTTCCTTTCATACTGTTTTGAGAAACAAACTGAAAAAAAAAACGAAATTTCGGAAGACACGTTTGATAGTGTGAAGGATCGGTCCCCAGGGGGCGATTACAAAATACGGCGACGGCAGCTGATATACAAACATATAATAATCTGTGTTCATCATAATGTAATACTTCTGACTGTGTTTCGAGACAATTAAGAAACGTTCAAATCGAAGGAAAAGGCAACAGTAGGAGAACGCGTTTGTGACTTTTTCGACCGTTGTCTGTTCCTACGACTTAAAAGTTTCTTAATTTTACCGTACCACAATCTCAGGTGTTACATTAGAATTTCTTGTCGGGAGCTTGCCTGCACACTTGTTTTTTTGTTTTTTGCGAATGTTCTTGTTATATTTATTACACCTGTAAGTTCCATCTAGGTAGTGTAATCTCAATCTGCGAGTAATATAACCTTTTATTGAGTTATCATGCCCTGTATGTTCAAGTAAATTAAAACTATGTAATGGGATCACTAATGTGATGCCAAGGTTGTATCACCATTTTTCTTCCTCTTCAAAAACGGGCGGAGTTTTTAGATCTCGTATTTAGGTGTTTCACAACCCAACGGGGACGTTTTATTATACAGAAGAAAGGCCAAACTTGGGTGGCGGAAATTGCTTGTTTTAAATTACAGTTTTTATTGTTGTTTAAATTTTTATATTCCAGGCTTTTTATTTGTGTCTGGCATTCCATAATTAGTCCGACATTCGCGAGACGAAACTGCTCTTCAACGCATGTTCATTTTTCTCTTAAAAGTAAAGTTTAACTTGATAAGCACCATCGAAGAGAAACGGCCTTCTTAATTATTAGATTAATAAACACAATAGGGTGTAACTCTTAAATATTTTGGCATTCAGCACTCCTTATTACAACGAGTATTATGACAAAGGATGTAGTTGAGCATGATTGTTTTCTTAAAACGCATCTTTGCTGGGAGAACGCTCGTGACTATTGAAAGCTATGCGCTTGGCTGTTAAAACTGTGTTGAATTATTCTTATCTAATGCTCGTTGTTTTTTTTACACTACTAAATAACGCCAAAAGCAGTAACGAGCTGCTTAGGTTGGCAAATTATTCGGAGCAATTGAAACAATTTAGAGAGTTAGATACCTGTTGAAGTGTGGGCCTCTCGCAAAGTGACTCCATTTACACAAAGCTAGCACCAGTTGGTCCACTTATCCGCTGCTGTCAACGTCAGTGCCCTACGCAGTGCATTTGACGGCGGTAGGCCTAAACCGAAATCGATCTTCTAACTCTAGGTGCCGCCAGCTCTAGAGGATGAAGGGCCTACTTGTCGACAGCAGGTCGCTCATTCACCTCTAGATGCTCTCATACCAGACTTTTTACAGGTTTGTTGACCTGGAATCAAACGCTTAGAACTAGAGGCCTGTGTCGCATATTGAAGTGTTTCTTTTATTATTTTCCTCTTGAAACCTCTCTTTTTTTTTGCATGAGGCGTATTTTCGTTTTGATGTTGTGAATCGCCCTATCAACGAAGGCAGCTGCTTCAGTCTGTTTTTTTTTTTTTTTACATTTTACGCGTGTCATTTTTCTTCTGTCAGGAATAAGTGATTCATGTTTGGGGGACTTCCCTGAAAAAGTTACCAAATTCTTTTATTGTTAGCCTTTGGAAATAAACTTTGGCTTATTGTGTCCTTGCTTATATTCTGAGCAATTTATTGCGTTATATTTATGCTGAAGCTTAAAGAGTTCATTGACATTAATCTTTATACCCTTCTTGTTATCGACATACTTTTTTATTTGCATCTATATTTTTTATAAGATACCTGGTCATATGGAATTACGCAAACTCTGAAAATGCTCGGTGACTGGAGGTTGCGCAAGTTGCAGCGCGGCAATAAACTTGATAGCTTTAAGTTCTCAGTAATCTCCACCACCAGTTTAAAAAACCGTCCCGCCTTCCGTTTTTAATAAAGCGGCTATAGGAAGCATAGCTTATCCCAAGAAAACTAAAAAACGTGAATCTTAAATAAAAAAAAAAAATCAGCAGGAGTGGCAAATTTAAGCATTCCAAAGTGACCCCCGAAAAACTTTAATTCTTTCATTGCGCAAAATACATTCAATAGCTGCGTATAATTCTGTATTAGAATGCTAAGCGATGCCACTTCACGTACAGGAACTAAAGCACAATAGCCCTGGTCAAAGAACACCATTTAGGTCATGAATCTTGTGCAGCATATATTGTGCTCGATATTGTTTTGATTTGGGTTTAAATCTCTTTATATTTTTGTATTGTATTTTTAACGTCTAATAAAGGCGACGTATTTGTTTTTATTTTCTTTTTCGTAATTGCTGCGTGTTTTTGGACTTTGGCAGTGCCACCGTCACCTACTGAATCAGCTTATTGTTCTTGCCTTGCTGCAAATAAAAAATATGTATTTTTATAATTATTATCATCATCATCATCATAAAAGTTGTCGTCGTCGTCATCATGATTATTATTATTATTATTATTATTATTATTATTATTCAGCACTCTATAAGAAATAGTGAACGCTTTATAATTTCTCGGATATACATCAACTACGGAAAGAGTATACGTTTATTTTACGTGCCTGACATCTTCAAGAAATTAGCAGACGTTTTTAATCAACTCGATTCTCTACGATCTTTGAAAAAACACCTGAAAAAATTGTGCTAGAAACCATATACGAATTCATTTTTGCGAATAACATTTCGAACTCTTTTGACCTTTCATCAGTTGGTGCTGAATATTATTATTATTATTAATATTATTATTCAGCACTCTATAAGAAATAGTGAACGCTTTATAATTTCTCGGATATACATCAACTACGGAAAGAGTATACGTTCATTTTACGTGCCTGACATCTTCAAGAGATTACCAGACGTTTTTAATCAACTCGATTCTCTACGATCTTTGAAAAAACACCTGAAAAAAATTGTGCTAGAAACCATATATAAATTTTTTTTGCGAATAACATTTCGAACTCTTTGGACCTTTCTTCAGTTGGTGCTGAATCCACAAAGGCATTTGTTTGTGTCTTTATCTGTGTCTATGCTGTAAGTACTGTATATTTGTGTATCCGTGCACGTATCTGTAGATCTAAATTTGGGTAAATATATATATGCCTCTGTGCATCTTTGTGTGATATATGCTGTATGCCCCTATTCGTTTTTTGCAAACATTTACTTTTTTATTACTTTTTGAAAGTGTACATTGACTTATCTATGTGATTAAATGTTATTTGTCATGAAGGATGGTATAGTGTAGTTATAGCGATCATCTCTCTGCTTCTTATTTTGCCATTTGTGAATTATTTCAAATATCTATACTGACTGCCATTTGTGAACTATTTTTGAACTTCTAAACTGACTGCTCTCAGCAATGCCAAGAACGCCCGTCTAGCACACACATTGGCTAACATCATTGCTGGGTCGTGTCACACAAGCCAACCCTGGCTTTGAAAGACCCGAGTCTAACATAATGAAAAAAATTGAATGCTAGAATAAATTTATTATTAATATTATTATTATTATATTCACTCGGATTGATTCTAATTGGTCTGTCTTTTTAATGTGTGACTTTATATGATGGTCACCCGAATAGTGGTACATGGAACCTGCATTTTTTTTTCTTTTTGTGTCTTTTTTATGTAATTTTGGATATAGCGATCACTTTCTCGTGATATTGATTTTTATTTCTTTTTGGTATTTTGTGCTCAAAATGAGTACTTATGTGATCCCGCACGTTAGCACGAACAATTACATGACTCTATGGGCAGAAGTCCGTTTCCCTCATGTTTGGATTGTTCCTACCTACCTTGTACATCTCACGTTTATCCAATTTCGAGTGCCTTAGGCTCCAATCTGAGCCACGCCTAAGACTTTGTTAACAGTGCACAGCATACTCGAAGATTTTTTTTCTGCTATGGCCGTGCCATTCCACTAGTGGACTTATGCGTGTGTCTGTGTTCTCTTCTTTTTTGATTCAACGATTTTGTTTATTTTTTTATTATCAGTCCATCGCTTCGACTAAAACAGCCTTAAAGCTTATCTTAGCTTAAATATGTTTTATGTGTGATTTTTGTATTATTATTATGTGGCAACAAAGGAAGTCATCTGCATCCTACATGTCGCAAGAACTGGAAAAGATTTTCTGCTACTTTCAATGGTGAAAAGTGACGCTAGTGCCTGTGTGTGTGTCTTTCTATGATTTTTCTGACTTTAAAGATTTTATTATTTTTTTAGCGTTAGTCTGCAGTTGGAACTTCTGTAAAAACTTGGTGATAAATCTGCTCCTTTTTATTCTAAAACTCATTTTGAAAGTTTACGCCATTATATAGCTGGTTTTGCCGCACAAGCCCATGATGGCTTTGGCAAACCTGCACTTTGCCTTGAATATGCTTTTTCTTAACAAATAAAGTTATTATTAATATTATTATCTGGCTGAGTTCATTCATTATAGACGCCTCTGTAAGCAACATCAGAGGATTGATCATAAGATATATGTGGAGTCAGTGGAGTCCGAATTGAGGAGAAATCCAAGAAAACTCTACCGACATGTTCGTTCTCGAGGTGGAAAGTTGATACATCCTGATATTATACTTAGCGAGGAGAATGTGACCACGTCCAGTGTATGCGATATATTCGCGCGTCATTCCAGTTCTGTGTATAAACACAATAGGAGTGGGTACCAACAGCCTCATCCCTTGGTGTGAACGGATCCATTTACTCCCTGCCTGTGGATGAGGGAATGGTTCAGGAATGCATAAAAAAAACTGAGGCCTACTATGTCCTCAGGTCACGACGGTATTCCAGCAACACTTGTAAAAGCATTTCACGAGATTTTCACGCCTATCCTCTATGATATTTTCAACAACTCCTTAAGAGCAGGAGTGTTTTCTGACATGTGGAGGAAGTCAGTCGTAGTCCCAGTCTACAAGTCTGGAAGTCGTACCACTGCGTCAAACTACAGGCCGGTATCTCTGCTGTGTACATTTTCGAAGCTTTTCGAAATGGTAGTCCACAAAACATTGTCCTTTCGTTTAAAAAATGTATTAAGTTCCAACCAACACGGATTTGTATCGGGACGCTCGACAACAACAAATTTGATTTCATTTATGTCCATTGCATCCAAAGCTGTGTGCCACCGAGGCCAGCTTGACGTGGTCTGCTTTGATCTGAATAAGGCCTTTGATGTGGTTGACCATGGCATTCTTTTATCAAAACTTTGTGGTATTAGTGTCTGTGAAGGGCTACACTACTGGTTGCAGAATTATTTGTCTAATAGAACATGCGTTGCTCGTGCGAACGGCGCGTATTCTTTTACGTGCACGGCCACGTCTGGGGTACCTCAGGGATCAGTTCTGGGCCCGCTTCTTTTTTCTATTTTTGTGAACGATCTGTGTAAGCAGATTGTAAACTCGTCTTTTTTGCAATATGCTGATGATATTAAGACATTTAGAGAGATTAGAACTATCTCAGATTGTAAGTTTTTTACAAGAGGACATAAACTCATTTAGCAAATGGTGTTCACTAAACGGCCTCCTACTAAACAGGTCGAAAACCAAGGTCATGTCCTATAGTCGCGAAACGCAAACAACGTGTTTCCCTTACAGTGTTCGCTCAGACGTATTGTGCCGTTCTAGTGAAGTGCGGGACTTGGGAGTGCTTTTTGGCTCCTCCTTGAGATTTGATAGCCACGTGGCTAGTATAAGTACCTGCGCCTTGCGCGCGCTCGGTGTTGTTTGTCGAACGACTAAAGTATTTAAAAACCCCGCAACGTTTGTAACCCTGTACCGCTCTTTGACAAGGTCTCAACTCGAACACGCATCTCCTGTATGGAATGGTAGTTGTAAACCTACCCTCCGAAGGCTGGAGCGAGTGCAGAACAAATTTTTATATATTTATCGATATCGATATCTGCGCGATGAAACCTCTCTATCAAAGAGTAACAATGTATTAGACGTCCTACAAATGAACAGCTTATATCACCGTCGAGAAAAGGCAGATCTGGTTTTCCTTTTCAAAGCCCTTCATGGCATGGCCGACTGGTCAGAACTGCTCTCACAGGTATCTTTACGAGTTCCTCGGACAGCGACCCGTTTGACAACGTCTTTTTACTCTCCTCGAACGTTAAATATCCTGGACCCCATGTTTCGCATGTGTCGGGCATATAATGGCATTGAAAGTGATCTTGATATTTTTTGTGTGACTGAATTTGTCAGATCTCTCAGACTCTTGTATGAGTCTCGCTGAAGCTGTCGTGATTGTGATGTTATTATATATTATTTTAATATGGTATATTCGTTGTTGTGGTAGTCCTCCTACTATGCGTTGTTGTGTATATCGTATCTTTGCGTCAGCATGCATTATATGTATCATATCTTTCACTCAATGTTTTGAGTTTTTTATGTTTTTTTTACCTACCTTTTTTAGTGTGTAAGTTTCGGTGTGCCAGTACCAAGACCGCATGGTCGTTCCTGGACACCTAATAAAAATTATTCTTGATTCTTGAATATTATTACTATTTTCCTCTTTTTGGCCACACAAAGTGACATTTGGATTTATTTTGTGAAATCTGTCATTTGATCCTTTGCATTTTGTATTTTTGTGTGGGAACATCCCCAGAGTAAATTTGCCTGACTCAGCATGAAACATTGGTGTCTTCAGTGCGATATATCAGGTTTTTTTCAATAAATAAAACAAAATTCTTTTTCGCTTTCTTTTTGCATGTTGGCGTGATTTCGTGTGTAAAAGTGTGTGCTAGTGGGTGTTTTTTTAATGACTTATTTTTAAGATACATACAAACTCGACTAAAACACCAACACTGACTTTCCGCCAGTTTTCTGATGAAACGTTGAAATGTGCATGTGTTCGTGTCTGTATTTTTATCTCTGTGAACGTGATGTGACTCCGCGCGAATATCCGGTCTGCCACACCAAGTGCTGAATCTGGTCCCACAGGTCTCTGCTGCTTTGACCAGACAAGACACTCAAGTGGTTATATTTCAATGTTGATTCAAAATTAATATTATTATTACCTAAGCAGCTGGAACCCAACCACAGATCACGGCAATGATTGTTTGTTTGCGTTGATTGGGTCCCCCTCTCTGCTTCACATAAGCGAGACCGTTACGTCAGCACAAGTGCGAAAGCAAGCCACCAGTCCAACGCTCCTCAAAAAAGTACACCTGCTCGCCCGGAGTTGTTAACTCCTTACCTGACTCTACTTGACTTATGCAACAAATCAAAGCAGCGATAATTTCCTTGTCAGTAGCGCTTCCACGCCTCATATCACGGTTTTAAGAAAAAAGAAGTGGCCTTTTATTATGACACAAGTTTTTTTTTTGTATTTGTTTTAAATACAAAATAAACTCAAAGATAACTTCGGGCGATTTCTTATTTGTCCTTTGAGGCCACTTATGAAGAAGACGATTGCAGCATTTCACACACCTACCATCATTCACCAGTATCGTACTAGAGAGCAACTTAGTGAACATGCCAAGAACATATCAGTTTCGATATGCAATAACATGTTTTATTATGTTTAGTTACGTGTGGATTTATAAATTTGTGTACTCCTAGACAACTTGATGGTCAGTCAATATATCTAGGCTTAGTGCTTACTCTTTAGCGTTCTGTGGGAAGGTACAGAGCGCGACACTGTTAGCGCGAACAAGCGATCGCCGGTTTTTTCAATTTTTCTCTTTGAAACCAAGGGATGTCATCCGAGTTATTATTGCTACGGAAAGAGCTTATTTAGTTCTATAATGTAAGCGAAAACATTTCGTGCTCGCTAATATTATTTAGAAGTAAAATGCGAAAATGCGCCGATGTCGTGTTCGCGCTAACAGTGTCGCGATGTGTACGTCGAAAACAGAACAGCGTCCCAAAGAACTCACTACAACTTTAACCACTTACTGCACGAATAGTTGACCGAATGAAGTACTCAATCTTATTTTCTTTACAATTATCGCAGGTTCCAGTTGATCATAAGCAGAAACAAAAATAAATGAATTTGTAGTGACTGCATTTTCCGTTTCTTTTTTTTTTGTGGTTAGAAATAGAAGGCCCAAGAAAAGCACTGTCCACATACCCATGCCTTTTCGACAAGATAAAAGCAGGCTCACCAGAGAACACCAACAGTCCGGTGGTTGAACGCTCCGCTCATCGACTCTAATGGACTTCCCGCATCTCATGTAAGCATATGTCAATACTGTAGATATCATGAAAAGTGTAAGCCAACATATCTTCGTAGAAATAAAAACAAAATGTTCATAAAAGCAAACTTGACTGTTAAAAAAAAATATATATAAAATGTTATAAATTTATATTTATTGATATCTTCGATTTCCCTGTCAGTAGCGCTTCTGCGCCACATATCACGTTTTCAAGGAAAAAAACGTGGCCTTTTTCATGCAGGCGCAAGGTTGCTTGTTTGTTTGTATTTTTTAATACAAAATAAACTAAACGATATCTTCGGGCGATTCCTTATTTGTCCTTTGGGACCACTTATAAAGAAGATGATGGCAGCATTTCACAAACCTGCCATCGTTTGGTTTCCACTTGACTGACGAATTGCAAGACATGAAATATGCGGCGTAAATAGTCTTATTCTTTTTCTTTTTTCGTTTTTGAAAAATCCTCAACATTTTGGTATTGATGCGGAATAGCGCCATGGCCACCTGTAGCAGTTTTTTGTCAAATGGGCCATTTCATTCGAAAGGAGAATAAACGGAGAGCTGCCATTGGAACGCAAAGTAAGCATGACGCAACGGATGCTGCATGACTTTACATTATTTGAATAACATCGACGGCAACATTAAAAAACAAATTACATCAGGTATTGAATTTTAGAATACTTCACAAATACGGTTTTCTATTATAGCACTCACACATTTGCCGTACCATAAACATTGATAGCCCTAAGTGGAGTGAAGAATCTTCCACAGATCCTGATATAACAAAAACGTGCGCGTGAGTAAACAGAAACACACACCGCTGATTCAGCACTGTGTTTTTCTCCTCCTCTGCGACGTCCAGAGGCTTACGTCATGATTGTGGGATGACTGATTTTCGAATCAGGGTAGCGCAAAGAGAGCCAATGTAAATCGATTAAAGGTATTTGGGACAAAAAATACTGCAATTGAGGACACCGAAATTATTACTATTTTAAAATTTTCAGATATTACGCAAAAGCTTCCAGAGGCTTAAAAGTCCCGAAATTTTCCAAAACAAAAACATAGGTACTGCGGGCGCCCACATGGTAGTAAAAACTCAACTAATAAGAAAATGCTATAAATCACATGGCATCGATATAAACCTGCTCAGAAGTTGCATCCACTCAGAGCGTTGGGCGCCTAGAGACCGCGCGATTTGTCGCTTTGTTTGGTGCTGTAAAACATACTTCACTGACAGGGGACATTGGTTTGAAGCCTGCAGATGCTGCGAGAGTTACAACGTTTAAAATTATTTCATTCTATTGGTTAAGATAGTCTCTTCTAGTCCCATCTGTGGCGACAGAATTTATTTTCCGCTGATCACAACAAAACCATTTAGTACTCTGACGTAGAAAAATTAGGCGCTCACCACAAAACTAACTTTAAAAATTACAAATTTAGAAACCGTTGTTAAAGAGTTTAGAATAGTCATTATTTCCAATTCCAACGCTTTGGGTCTCCCAAACAACTTGGGGCGTGAGAGACTGCACCTGTGCACTGCGACGCCACAAGTTGTATGAATACACCATATTGGCTGTGCTCCTAGTCTAAAATTCAATATTTACCACAGAATATTTCATAGCGTGAGAAAACGAAGACAAGGTTTTTTTGTTTGTTTGTTTTTTAGTAAAATTGAACAAGAAAGTGGCTCCACAGTTTTATTAGGAATGAGGGGACTCGTGTGAGCTGTTCCGAACGGGTACCGTACTTAGAAACTCCTATAGCTTCAAGTTTAAAGTGACAGTATATAACACGGGTAACGGCGTCACTTAATTACCCAACTTGAAAACCTGCGGCAGCGGTTTGTTTACCGAGATGTGCTTTGTCATGCAAAGCACTCTACGACCGCAAGCGTTTTCCGCGAAAATCTCTCACCCGCTTCAAAAGGCAGTTAGTGCGCAGTTAGCGCAGCTGGCTGAAACATGTTTTCTATAAAGCAAGCACTCGGGGAGGGTGTACTCGAAATTTTTAGTTCACTTCACTGGCTTCCAGTATAGGAGAGTAAATTTTGCCGGACTTATTCATTAAATAAATTCGTCGAAACTCGTCCAAAGCGTGCTCCTTCCGACATCGTTTTAAAATTTTCGAATGTTTACAAAACACGTAAACACGTTTTGCGGGTAGTGCCACTCCAATCATGGATGTCTGAAATTATTTTTTGATATGCTGTTTTCCGTTTTTTATGTTGTTTTATCGACCGTTTTGTCAACATTCTTTTATACTAGGGACAGATCACGTAGGTTACGCTCAAGCTCTGTGATATTGTAATTTTCTTCGTAATAACTACCGGCAATTAAAGATAACGGCCCTTCTGCGTGTCTTTGTGCCATCTTCTTCTCTGGGGAGAAATCGGGGGAGGGGGGGGGGGGGGGGGGGACTGTGGGGTCCCGTTTTGCTAGCTATAACCGAGGAGTAATTTTATTTTGATTAGTTATGGGGTGTCCTCAAGTTCAAATAAGAAACTAATATCATAAATCATTAGCACACACGCTCCTATTGAGGTAATAAGAGATATACTATTGCTGTATCTTCTTAAAATTAGTAAATGCATCAGAAATACCTTAAGTAAAAAACTAACTTAGCTGTAGTTTACCTACAATTAAACGTTTTTCGGTACTCGACAACACACGATCGTAAACTTCAGAGCAATTTATCAAGACAGTATAAGAATCAAAACTTCCCATAACTATACGTATGTGATAACATTGAAGCTCCAATATCACAATTTTCGGCACAAATTTATACATATATATATATATACATATATATATATATATATATATATATATATATATATATATATATATATATATATATATATATATATATGTATATAATAGTGTCGATAATCACCTGTAAGCATTTGCACGAATTTTGGCTCGGCTCATTATGTAAGAGTAGAAAACAATCAACGGTCGTACTGCAACCTCGGTAATTATACATGATTTTACAGTGAAAACAAATGTTATAAATTAAGGTCAAAATAGTAGCCCAGTAAAAATACCAATGCCAAAAGACACGAAAAAAAACACTTTCAGCCTCTTCCACTCTGGTGAAGAAGGAAGACCGGCGGAGCTGTACAATAGAAAGTAATGTCGAGCCGCAAGTCGGCAAGCCAGAGTGGAAAGGCTGCCGCCATCTATGAGCGACGGGGGCAACCAGATACGTGGCTTGCCACCGTCGCTCATAGGTGGCCGTAGGTGTCCAGAGTTTGGTGTCTTCACTTTTTTGTGGGGGACACGATCCTGGGGAAACTAGTCCTTAACAACTCCGCTGTAAAATTTAAAAAAAAAACAGTGTTCAGGTAAATTTGGAAGTCGTGCGATAAATTCATTAAATGCAGCCTTCTTCGTGCTTCTATTTTTGCCTGCTGAGCCGTGAAAGACGTTTTGAGCATGCGCTGCTGATTTATTCTCCTGCAATTAAGACTACACAAAGGCGTTTGCCGTCCAGTTAGTCGGCATCTTTTTGCCTCTGCAATAGGCCCTGCAAAGGCCTATGGTTCGGAAGAAACAAAAGAATTTAGTCTCGATTCAGAGATTAATAGAAAAGTTGACTGTTTTTTTATTAATAAACAGAATAAAAAACAGGCAGTCTGCATAAAAAGTCAGTCAAAATACGCGCTTAAGAAAAGCTCTTCAAGACAAGAAAAATATACATGTTCTTTTAATGTTTTATTTTTTTAATGCAATTTATGTTTTTAGAGTATGGCAATGGCGCACGCAAACAGGGTTCTTTAACTTTTGGGCGGATAAAAAGGCTATTAACTGCTTGCCAAAGGCTCCCTTGTTTCCCAGTCTAAAATAATATTTCAAGAATTTGAGATATTCGAAAATAACTTCGGCCGAAGCGTCGACTGGAAGGAGAATGGCAAAGAAAAGAACCTGGAAAGATTAATACGCTCACAAGACTTAGTGCTAAGAAAAAAGTTTCAGAAATTGACAATCGGGGATGGGGCCCTAGGGGCTATTGTGAAATTACGGCAGGTGTTTACATTTAAACGTTATGCGCAGGGGTACACACGTCAGCGCCTGCATTTCTGTTTCTAGCGTAGCATTTTTTCCCTGAAATATTATTGAGGATTACATTTATTTTTTCGAAAGGCCCCCCGTTTCCAGATCCGCATGCGGGACACAAGAGTTTTCGATGACTCTTGGGAGGTATGCATTTTGATAACGTAAAGTGGGCTTAAAGGGGGCTTATTCAACACGACCGAAAAGTCCTGTGAAATTTTCAGAGAAAAAATAGTACAGTGATAAGAAGAGCAGTAACGTCATTACTGTTCCTCGTCGCTCGTGCTCTTCACTACCGTTGCCATTAGTGTTGTATCGTTTAGATTATCGTTCCATTTCCTGTTTGTGTAGTAGCACCTGACCCAGTCAAGCCTCCCATTGGAGGCTTTATTTTCCATAATGTGTTCACGAATTTGTCGATGAAATAAAGTCCAGTCCAGTACAATGTTACTCTACATTTGACAAAATTGCACGAACTGTCCCATTTAATAAATTTGAAGCAACGAATGAAGTGACCATTATCATACACGCTGTGTCGCTTTTCAGTTTTATATAAGGTTATTGAATAGCAATAATTCTTAAGTTTTATAACTTTATTCTAGATGACTAGAGTCCATTTCGCCTCATTTTGGAACCTAACGCACGCTACGGGCTGTCCGAGACAATCCAGCTGCTTGTAACTACACACCTCAACCGTCGCCGCGCCCTTCGTAGTGGTCAGGTGACACTGACATGGCACACGATTGGCTTTGAGGTATCGTAACATCCTCTGGGATTCATCCTAAGGTGACACGGAGTACACCTCTTTGTCATAAACAGTGTTATGTAGTCATTGAAAACTTAAACGTCTGGCAAGGCTACGTCTCAAGCATCTAATTACCTCTCCTCAGCCATTGAGATTAAATCATTAGACGAGAAAAACTTCCAAGAGCCAATCACGACGCAAGAAGCGTGAACATAATTAGCTGCGCCCTCGCGTTTCTTATTCTGTAAGGGACTATAGTTGCAACACTCGTTTGCGACGTACTTAAAATCTGGGGCGCGGGCGGGAGGGGGGGGGGGGGGATAACTTATTTAAATAGTACGAATTTCTGAAAGAAAACACTAGGGTGCAATAGCGTTATTTGTTTAGGCGGAGGTGGCGCAGTTTTCACACCAGGAGTGGTTCGCGGTACCCCGACCAGCAATCCAGTGAGGCTGCCGCCTCATCCACCCTTCACGTTGAAGTCGGCCCGGGGGTCATAATTAACCCATGCCGAGCTTCTGCTTCAAAGCGGTCGCACTGTGGAGGCCACTAATATGTAAAGGAAGCAAGTGGACAGGCTCAGCTACCCCTAGGCGCGGAAGTTAGTTTATGCGGCGTAACAGCACCACGGTCTTCCGATCCGTCACTCACGTCACTTGCTATAAGCCAACACCAGCTAGACAGAAGGCCTCCGCACCGTCGTCATAGTCAGATCGATCAAGACCTGAGATTGGACACGAGTACTGTGTCAGTGTTCGGCTCTGGCTCGTGTCCAATCACCGCGTCGAAGGTCGGGCTCGGGCCCAATAGTCGAGTTAGCGTGATCCGACTCGGATGACGTTAAGCGAAGTGAGAGGAGGCCATGTGCAGACTTTCAATATTATAGGTGTTGTTGATTAAGCCCGTCGGCCGTTTTTTTAACGTGAAACATTCTTTGTCTATGCGGAAAGCAAGTCGCCTGTTTCTTGCGCAGGAGTTGCTGTGACGTCAAGACGACGTCGAGATTTGATCGGCTTTGAATGAAAGGACAGTGGGTCGATCGGAATGCTAGGCGTCTGGACCGATAACCACTATTTTTTTTTCCAATTAGGCAATAAGAGCTCGGCCTTCTGAGATCCTAGCAACCCCTGTGCAGAAAACACTCGAACTTGCGCTCCGCATAGGTGTTCGCTATTTTGTGAAGCCCGGATAAAATCGTGGCCGTGAGACTCGACACTGATTGGTTGACGGGCGGGTGAGGAGGAGTGAGGTGTTCGACGCTGATGGACTAACGGGAGGTTAAGTGACCAGTGGTGGAACCAGGAGGAGCGATTGTCGAGGAGTCAAGTTGGGAGAGGAGGGATAGGTTAAAAGTTTCGGGAAGATCATCTGATTTATCATTCCACGTACTATTAAACACCAATATAAACCTGTTTTTTTATGCTAGAGCGTTTTTGCGAATCGTCAAGCTCGAGCATGACCTCCAGCTAAACAGAGGTCTGCCGCATCCGCTACTGCTGCTGCGACACTGCCAAGGTCCCGGTCGGCGACAGAATGACACTTCAATGACGTCATCATGAGAAAATGGAGGGCCCACTTTTTGGGGACGCAGTAAAAACACCAGTCGGCGATGCGTTCCAGACACCATAGTGGATCATTTTCTCTTGCAAATAGCACGACATCCTCGTTTGCGTTTCGGTCAGCAAATCAAGTCACAGGCTCGTGCCTCGATGCATCTCGTCATAAGGTAAAAATCGTATAGCGCGAATTAGAGACGGACAAGGCAGTAGACAGGACAAACGTTTATATATCTTGACCACTGTCTTTTATTTTCGCATTTCGGCAACCTGGGAAATTAATTGGCCACTTCGGCAGGATGGCGGGTTGGCTTTATAAATTGACTTCGTCAACTATCAGTTGCACCAAGGGCGCGATGATACACTTAACTCGGGTGGACGGCGCTTCTTTTTTGTCTTTTTGTGCAACAAATATATTAAAAATATAAGATTCCGTAAGTAAACATTTTCGAAACATCTCATCGAAACACAGCTAGGGACTTTTTTTTTTCTGGGGAAAAATTTTTAAAACAAAAAGAAAAACCCAAATTTAGTGGAACATGCGAGAAAGCAAGATCAACCGTTTTAAGAATCACACGCATTACGTTTCGACAACAAATTTTTATTGCAAACATTGATATTGTATTATCGCGTACCCTCATATTAATGACTGAGGCATAAAAACACATTCGGGTAATGAACCTTCTAACTTATGTCTCTTAGATTGAAAGCACTTAGGACATGTTCTAAATATTGTGAAGCTTGTAGAAATAATAATTTGCTATCTCGAAGGGGTATACACGTTCAAGAACTTTTGTCACATAATCCACTTTGTGTAGGCATATAACGAAAGAAAAGAACAAATATATATTTCTAACAAGTTTAATCGCACTCCTTAGCTTTTTATTTCCCTCTTCCCCATCTCAAAGGCTCATTCCCATGTGTGTTGGCAAAAACACGCTGACTTGAAGTTAGTGTAGCATTTTGTGCCCCTTGTTGGCACCTACCTATCATACATAGCCTTTGCCTCTTCTGATTAGAAACTACCAGTAAACAAATGCGAACTCAAGCGAAGACAAAAGAAGCTAAGCGAATGAGCTGAGACAAGCGTTCGAAAATATATCCCACGAGAAAATGCGTTGGGTACGTCTAAAATGATTGCCTGAGTTGTCGTTCCTTTAATTAGTGTTTTAGTTTATAAACTAAGCAACATGGGCAAACAAAAAATGGCACCAAAGACGCTCCCATGTCCATACACCTTCATTTCTCGCTAAATGTTTTCCCCTTTTTGCTAAAACGCAATCGTTCACGTACGTATAGACGCACGTACATATATGGCAAATGTCTTTGAAAGTTAAGAAGCGCTTCTTTATTCTGCTCAAAACTAGATCCGAGCTTAATGCCGTTGACCTTCAGACTGCTACCCATTTTAAATATCTAGGTGTGCAGTTAACCCCTAAGCTATCCTGTAATGTTTGAATATACAAAAACAATTTTCTCTGCGAATAAATCACTTGCATTTATCCGTCGAAATTTTAAATATCTACCGTCTCCTCTAAAACGACATTTTTTATATCACTTTTGTTCGTCCTAAACTATAATATGCTTCGTCTATATGGCACCCTGACCAATACGACCTAACTAACGCAATCAAAGCGGTACAATAACGTGCAGCACGCTTTATTTGTTGCGATTACTCCCGTGCTTCAAATATGTCTGCAATGAAATGACTACTAACCCTTACCGATCTATCCTCGCGTCTTAAAATGTCCCGGCTCTGCCTTCTTAAAAAAGTTAATTATTCTGCAGCCTTAAAAGATTCTCTTCTTATCCCTCCCAGTTACATTTCGGCAAGACTGGACCACTCACGCAAAATTTCCCGGTCCAAGGCTACCTCCACAGAATTACAACAGACTCTCCTACCCGCTTCCATTGTGGACTGAAATTGCCTTCCTTATAGCATCGTTCCCATCAACGACAACACAAGTTTCGCCTCGCATTAACCAACCACTCCCCTCTATAATGGCCCTCTTGGCCATGAGGGTATTTTTAAATATAAAAAAAAATACAATGGTAACCGCAAACGCAGTTGATAACGTAGTACAAACAGACATAGGAAAAAAAAACAACACATATTAGCACTTCACCTGGGGCAATCTGATGGACTGAACAGAACGTTCGGGGAAAGTTGTGAGCTCATTAGGCAGCCTAAACTTCGCGAAACGTTTACTATTTTCTTGACCCCCACCTCGTTTCCCATTACTTTCTTACCGCGCGCACTTTTTATACACACACGAATAAAAATATAAATAAACAAACAGCCCGGATACAGTGTAATTAGTGAGGTTATTAGATGAGCTATGAGCCGCCGGACGGGGAGCTTAGAGAGCAGAGGCGGCTATGGAGAGCGCTCCTATAATCGAAAGAAATTGTAAAAAATTAAAACCGGAATCATCTGGGTTCTTCTTTTTTTTTTTTTTCTAGGAGTAGTACATTAGTGAAATTTGTGCTTTTGAACCTTGTATTGCCTTGACAAAACTGAAAAATGGGGACTTAGGAAAAATAATTACTGTAGGCGAACGTTAGCTCCCTTCAAGGGAAATTCTAGAAACAAAGAGTATTTCGAAGAAATGGCGGCTATATTTTTGATAATATTTAATTTGTGCGCGCCCTTTTGATAAGAAAAAACAACTAAAGATTCCGAAAAATGATTCACTTCCTTTAATTCCTCCATACGTTTTGCGTGAAATCTGTTCGCATGATTGTCCTTCCCTTTTTATTTATACGATCAAAATCATGGTAAAAAAAACTTGTGAAATCGTGAACGTATCAATAAATAATAAATGCACGTTTGATTTTCTCTATGTTGGCAAAAGTACACCAATTTCTTTCAATCGGGGAAAGAGTATTGGAAGCTTCAATAATTGTGGAACAATAATCTGTAAACTTTCCATTACGTGAGAGCAGCTAAGTTCACACGTGTGTGCAGCAATGCCACGAACATGCCCTCTACTGGCGTGTTCAGCGTCCTGTTTCGTCCTTGTATCGAAAGTAGCCCCAAACAGGCAACTGATGACACAAAAAAAAAGAGCCGTAGTGTTATGCTGTCGAATGTTGAAAATTCTGGTGGTTTTCCGGAGAAGTTTCGGCAGAAAGCACTAGCAAACGCAAGTGTCGTTGTCGTCACGGCGTCACAACTCCTGGCTGCCGAAGCTTCCGTGGGTTGTCAATTCTGGAGAGCGACCTGCACCAAATCAGGCGTCTGCCACATGCACCACCGGTGCTGGGACACCGCCAGGATCGCGACCGGCGACAGCGTGACATTTCTATGACGTCACCAGGCAACAACAGACCACTTTTTTCCACTTGGTATGCACACCAATCGCTGGCGCGTTCCAGGCACAATATTGTGCTCATCCGTTCTAAGAGACCACGCAGACTCAGTAACAGTGTTGCCGGTTTTCCGCACACTTCCATGTGATAATTAATTCTATAGCAAGCACGCTGCTTTATTAGGATCTTGGAATTCAAGTGAAGAGTGGTAGAGTTTTTCCAGCACTATACATCTGCCACAATTAATAGCGGAATGGCGACGTAGTGTTGAGCTATTTAACAAGACTTGCTGCAAAAATAGTGCCGTTTCGTATACTGCATTGTGAACGCGTAATATCAACAATCTCGTCTTGAATTATAAATTCAGGAACCAAGAGCTTTAATGGATAAGTTGACGTTGTTTATGTTTGTAAATATAAAAGTAAATACTGTTTTTTGTGAACAGGGCAAACACTTCTACCAATTTAGGCCCTGCGGAAACTCTCTCTCAGCTTTGAATTAACATCATATCCATTAAAAACGTTCTCTCTTTTTTTTAAATGAAATATATTCATTGTGTTAATTATATGGCTACACTTTAGATACTACTCAACATTTTCCGATCATCTCGACGGTCGTGGCGACCGCTTATCACCATTGGTAATACGATATCTTTGAATATAGATTTTAATGAAGCGCACGAGTTAAATTAAAATGCTTTTGCCCTATCTCTTTGGGACGTGTATTTAAATATAATCATGAATCATAAAACTAGGCCACGTTGCTAGAAAACGCTGGAAGAAAAGACACGTATACCTCCGGTTTAATTCTTCACTTACGCTTTGTTGATCTCGGAATTATTCATCCACCTTTATCGGCTCAAACAAGCAGTCCTTCACTGAATTGTCGACAAAAAGACTTCAGATAACGTCCGAAACTGACTCGCTCTCAAAAGGCCTCATGAATTCGAAGGTACCACGTGCTGGCAGAATGCCTCTCATACATTAAAGAGGCTATCGCTCTCGGCTCTTCTACTCTCTAATTAAATATCGGAAGTTGAAGTTCGGAATTAATGGCTTTTACTGCGGACAGAATCTACCATCACTCTTTCGGCGAAGGTAGCACATACGTGAAGCCCAGAGTTGCTATCTTTTTTTCGTTAGAAACTGTATCTTTAGATTCGTTGCCGAAATAAATTAATGTTATTTATGATCTTTACATATTCTTTTAAAGAGCGACTTCAATGCATTCAACGCAATTTCATTTGCATATCACAGCTCTTTGAAGTCAGGTAGAGTGACACTCTGTGTAGTGTGTTAATGGCTCTCAAATGGAATATTAATTTATGGTAATACTGGCCTCTTTTGAATTTGATTATTAACTCGAAAAAGAAAAACATGCGTAATGACGCGTCTGGTATGAAAACTGAGCAGGAACACCCAAATGCAACATTAGTCTTCAGACGCAGGTTTATCGTATATTCGATCCTACAGACTACGGAGGTGAAAGGTGTGTGTGTGTGTGTCTGTCGGGGGGGGGGGGGGGGGGGGGGGGAGGCGTCTAAAAATTATACATATGAAGGAGCTCAAGCTTAGAGAAATATTTTATTATCGCTTTATCATTGGGAAGCTGAAGCGGTTATAAATTGAAAGGAACCGTTAGATTTTTTTAATCTGAGTTCAAGCATCGCGATATCTGAAAAAGTGGGCTATTTTATACCCGTATTACCTAAAAAGACGTTTTTGAAGTTGCCTTGAAACCACGCCCTTACCGCGGCAGCGCGAAAGTGGAGTATAAAAAATAAAAGGGAAAACCTTGCCGTAAAAAAAGGACCCTCGCGCATTCTTTTTGGCTAGCAGAGCCAGCGTCGTCGTGCGTCGTCGGTAATTGCTGAGACTGCTTGTACGTAATTCATGCTAATGAAAGAAGCCAGTTAAGCAAAGGAAGATAACCCCAGAGAGAGATAGAGAGAGAGAGAGAGATCGAGAAAAAGGACAAACACACTTCTGGACTAGAAACTATTTACAGATGATAAACATTTACCTCTTCCAGACACATTAGCTTCATATTTTGAATCCAATGTGTGCCGAAGAAGAAGATGTTTATCTTCAGTAAATGGTTGCAAGTCGCGCAGTAAGTTTGTTTCAAGCATCTTTCTACAGAAGAGGCAGGCACCTCAGCAAACCCAGGTAGCTTACGCGAAGCGGACACGGAACGATGTAAAGAATTGCAGGTTGTTCGTTGTGAGGAAGATCCACCTTTTATGACGTCACGGCTTCACCAAATAGTAACGTTCGGCGGCGGCAAGCGGCTGCGTATTTCTTTTACACGTTCAGTGTCGTAATGAGGACAAATGATGGTGATATATTTAGATTCACCTGAAAAGCACCTACGCCGGAAGAAAGCTTTAACTTATTTTTTTTTAAACGTTTTCAGCTTCATTTTAGGCATTTTTTATCATGTATTTTAATATTTCGAATACAATTGACTACCCAAAACCAGGATTTCCGTTTTACTGCACAAAAAGTGGCATTTATCTTTAGCCCTCGCATTTGATCTCCAATGTGAGAAATACTTTTCATGCATAATATCTAGACGGCGAAGTGATCGTCACAAGATGCTCCCAGTCCTTGACTTTTTTTTTTGTCCGCCAGTGCCAATAATGCGAAGAATCAATGATTGTGCCTTCTGTGACTACGTACATAGCATGACAACATGACTTCGAAGTCGGTAACAACTTGGAGGCCAGACTTTGCTGGTGCAAACTGTGTCCCACTGATGGAAGCCAGCTACCTCAGGGAAGCACCGGGAATGACGTGCGACAATTTGTTTTTAAATATATGATACAATAGTGTCCCTCGCGTCTTATTAGTTTCCAGTTCGGGACAATTAAATGTAGACAGCACTCGCATATATTAATCTCGTAGGCCTGACGTCGTGCATTGTGGATGAGTAATCCTTCAGTCAATCATGGGTCATTTCTTGAGTGGCAAACTTTTTCAGCAGCAGCCATTTTTTAGTCGTGCTCTCTGCTTAATGAGAACATGGTTGTGAGTGCCACATGTTGTGGAAATCGTTCTTGAACTGTGGGACCAAGTCCTACGCAAAGCCTTGCTAATCTGCCAAAGTTGCCGTTACCATTTTTCTGGCTTCTTGTCGCCTAAGTTCGAATTTGTTGGTGCTTTTTTTATATAGTTTATTTTAAAAAATGAACAATTTGGGATTTTTTTACCTTGGTCGCATTGTCACTTTTTTGTATTAACTAAATTAAATCGACGTTGTGAACCCTATATAGATTAAAATAATAAAAACGGGGGTCTAGTTCGTATGCTGTAGTTTTACTGAAGCATGGTGCCATCGTGGAAACGATGGAAACGATGGCACCGAATCTAAGCGTGTCTGACTGTCTTGGGGGGGGGGGGGGGGGGGGGTTGGAGGCGAAGGCAGAAGAACATGCCTTGCTAGCAGCAGCTCAATAAAATTTGGAGCAGCTGCGGCTAGAAATAATTTCTTAAACTATCAAAATAAAAGCCCAGTCACGCAGCCACCAGGAAACAAAATACCCGATCGAACTTCCTTAATGCCAGGAGTCGGGCAAGCTACGGACTTTCAGCGTGGTAAAGCATTCTTAAATTCTTCATAAATAAAAACCGAAGCCCAGTTTTAAAGAGTAGCATTAACAGGGGGTAAAGCAAAAACAAGATATGTAATTAATTATTAATTAAGAAGCTTTCGATAAATTTGTTTTTATGGAACCCGAGTCTGTATTTCTTTCATTTTAGTCGAACGTGCCATTGTGTATCTTAAAGCTAATAGAATGAACGGAAATCTTTTTTTATTCTATTCAGGATTATTAAAGAAATTTGTTCATGACAAAAAAAGAAAGTAGCGAACATGGAATTAATAATTTTTAAAGGAATTTTGACGGCAAGTTTTAATTACTTTCTTCCTAAGAATAGTTGATGGGGTAAGCGAATAGGCATTGCTTAGCATGACACTTTTGCACGTGCATGAATTTTAGTTTGTCTAACAACCAGAAATTAAATATGAGTTACCTGGAAATACAATGATAACTAAAAAGTAAGGATAAAATTATAAACTTCCGTTTTTACAAAACGTAAAGATATATTTTTGTGTCCAAAAAAAGAAAACACTCACGTTGGCAGCTTTTAGATTGCTGAAACCTGAATTTCCTTAACCGGCACCCTGTAGGCAGTTTCCATCCCCACAATGAAATTCCTTAACTAACCATTGCGGAATAATACATATATAGATACCTCTACAATGCATGTTTACATTAGTAGCGCCAGAGTTCAAAATTACATTTATATGACATTGAAAAGCCTATAGCTGCTAGCGTATCTAAATAATTGTAAAAATATAAGAAACATTAGTTTTTTAATCCCGCATTTATTTTACACGAATTTTTTAGAATTCCGGTAAAGCTAAGTGGGACTGTTAAACATTTTCAGGACGTTTCTAAAATACAAAAAAGCCTGCCCCACTGCACTAATGCAATGTGGATCAAAATAGACAACATGCAACTGCCATGATATCAATTAATGCTATGAAAAACAATGTCGATGCTCGCATGTTTATATAGCAGAGCCAGATGAAGACACAAAAATCATACCTAATTAAAGCAAAAACAACACCATAAAAAATAGAGCTGAGTCCTTTTAATAGAACTCAAGACTCAGCTAGTGTAGCGCTACCACAGCCATTTCAGCTCTACAAATCCCCCAGAAAACATTGACTTATTTTTTTTTCTGCTCTTGGTTTACGTACAAGCAAGGTCACTAGAGAGATAGGCAGGTCTAAATAGCCTGAAGCGGTTACATGCTCCGAAAATAGAGAAGCGCGGTACTCGTAAAACTAAAACATTAGGCAGTAAAAAAATGAAGGTATACACGAACTCAACTCTCCTACGTCACACCGCTGTGGTATCGCGTCGGTCGCACTTCTGGTCTGGGGTGGTGAGCAGAAGTCGCGGTGCGAGACATGCATTCCCGCGTTCTTTTGGGAGAAATCAGACAAAAAAACCTGCCTTCTTGTCGAAATGCTGTGACGGGGGCTGTACCAAGAGAGTCTGGAAAGGTTTGAAGATCAGTTTTCATATGTTTCTGCCCCCTCCGTTCGTCCGAGAACGTGGATAGTAGCCGTGACAAGGGCAAACCAGGCACTGTCGAACTACGATTGCTTATGCGGGCAACACTTTGTTGTCGCCAGATCTATTTGTTTTGTTCCAACATGAACGAGACAAAACCGCCAAGTTGTCCGGACCACCCGCGGGTTCAGTGCGTCTTCAAATTCACACGGCCGCCTGATCGTCTGCTCTTTCGAACTTGTCTGCTTTTTGTCGTCTGCTCGTTAAAACAAAAGCGGCCCGTAGACCAAACTTTGACCCGGTGTTTGCAATAAGAAGTAATTGCAGGCCTCAAAAGACTTAAGTAGGCTCGGTGTAAACAGTAGATAGAAGATGTTCAACATAGGTACCAGTGGCCATCACAGACTTGTTACGCTTGGTCTCTTCCCGCTTCTGATTTTCAGTATCGACGTCGATCATCGCCGCTACATTCTACACTTTCGCAGCACGAGGGACGTTGCGACCGAAGATATCTAGAAGAATCTCATCATGGTTTTGGCGTCCAATCTGTGGCGTGCAGGCGAATGAATCGCCGCACGTCAAATTCTTTACGCAAAGTTTAGCGGTGTAACGAGCCTTGATAATTTCGCTCAGGCGATTAAAGTGGTAAGACATTGCTATGAGGACGTAAATTCGACAATTCCAACGCGATAAAAAGTATGCAGACTCACATAGACGCCGACAAGGTGACATTCCAGTGGTTTGTTGACGCGGGACGCGGTGCTTCTTGCCCGCACTCCATTGCGCATCCGTCTGAACTGTCGTCTGCTCTTTCAAACTTGTCTGCTTTTTCTCGTCAGCACGTTCAAACGACAGCTGCCCGTAAACCAAACGTTGAACCGGTATTTGTGATAATAACTAAGTGCATGCCTCAAAACACTTTTGAAGGTTCGTTGGGGTAAGTAGGCTAACTGTAAACAGAATATACAAGAAGATGATCATTGTTACCAGTGGCCGTCACCGACTTGTAATGCCCGATTCTACTTGCGGTTTTTAGTATCGACGTCCACCATCTCAGCTACGGTCCACGCTTTTGCAGCCCGAGCGACTTCGCGAATGAAAATAGCGAGATGAATCTCATCGTGGGAGTCAGGCTTTAGCGCACATTCTGCGGCGCCCACGTGCAATGAATCGCCGCACGTCACATTATTCACGCAAAGTTTTGCGGTGTAACGAGCCTCGTTAGTTTAGCTGAAGCCGCTCAAGTAGTCAGACATTGCCAGGAAGACGCAGAATCAACAATTCCAACGCGAAAAAGAGCACGCGGACTCACACCGGCGCCGACAAAAACGCAATTCAATGGTTTGTTTATGGGCGACGGCGAGCTTCTTGCCCACCCTCCACCGCGCATGCGCGGCGCCGGTGGCGTCCGCTAGGGGCGCTACGGTTTGTTTGTAAACATGAGT
Source organism: Ixodes scapularis (assembly GCF_016920785.2). NCBI lineage: Eukaryota > Metazoa > Arthropoda > Arachnida > Ixodida > Ixodidae > Ixodes > Ixodes scapularis. Next base: position 18,913,952 of record NW_024609837.1, on the reverse strand, counting down.
TGGTGTATAATGGGGTAATACTAATAAAGGGAGCGTAAAGGTGGAAGTGAGCTCGTGTATATCAAACATTTTTTTGTGAAAAACTCGAAACTGACGCATTGACAGACGGCGACAAGAAAGAGAAGGAGAACATAAAAAAACAGCTAAAACTTTATTGAGGACCGAACCCTATATAGAGGGTTCTGTCCTCAAAAAAATTTAGCTGTGTTTAAGACGTTCTTCTTCTTTTTCTTGTCGTCGTCTGTCATTATTTCAGTCTCGGTTTTTTTTTTCACAAAAACAGTTGGGTATACTATTAGCCGAAAGTTACTTCTGCCGTCCCGTCTTTTTAAAACGCAGATCTTTGGCGCCTGTTTCTTCATTTCGCGGCCTCGCCGTGGGCTGCAGCGTCACGTCATCGTCGGCGTAACCGCTCCACTAAATTTAGCGGGCAATTGAGTTCGTGTTGAGGTCACGTGACGTCAGTTTTCCCCCTTAATTTAGCAGCTAAACTGAATTTGTTTATTGCTGACGTGGCAGGAAGTCATGTGACGTATATTCCCCGCTAAATTTAGAGGGGAAACTGAATTGGTATCGACGTCACGTGACGTAGATTTTGCCGCTAAATTTAGCGGGTTAAGTTTTCCGCTAATTTTAGAGGGGAAACTGAATTGGTGTCGAGGTCACGTCACGTAGATTTCGTGGCTAAATTTAGCGGGTTAATTTTTCCGCTAATTTTAGCGGGAAAATTGAAGTCACGTGTCCTCAATAACAATTCAGTTTCCACGCTAAATTCAACGGGGGAAATGACGTCCCATTATTTCATGTCACGTCACCCATGAACAAAGTCATGGGAGGAGGACAGCAGGAGGAAAGGAGGAGGAATGAAGAAGGATGAGGAAAAGAGTAGGAGTAGGAGCGGGAGTGGTGGAGGAGGGGAGGAGAAAAGGAGGGGAGGAGCGGGAGGTGAGGAGGGTACGGATGAGGAGGAGGGGTGTACCTTCCCCTCCGTACACTCCCCTTCTCTTCCTCAAGAGCTGCGCTATACTTTCGCATTACAGAGATTTGCAAATGTCTCTCATATTTTTATCTGGATTGATACAGTCACTTTGGCAAGCGTGCTTTGAAAGTTTTGCGGCCGCTTGGCTGCGAGTAAAACTAGTTGAAGGCTGCGCTTGTCCTTGTCCACTCCTTGGTGTTCGTCCTTTGTGTCTGCGCATGCAAGTTTATGCAGTGCCATGAACCAACTAGCCCAACAACAAGTCTTGCTAAGTGCAAACTAATTAAGTAGAAAAAAATATTATTATCAAAAATCACACACAAAAAATGTGTTTATTCGCTTCGCTTTTTTATAAAAGAAGGCTACTTGTAGCGAAATCGTGCTTTTGAAGATGAGAACGTTGATTTTTTTTTTTTTTTATCGTCGTACGAGTCTGCTAGTTCTGTCCCCTAACATTAATCTCAAGTTAATTCGAGGTTGGAAGTTGATACTTGAGTCCGATTATATTTGCCTACATAATTCGAAAATAACAGATTTAGTACTTGCTAAGAAGTACTCCATCTGAGTGGATATTCAGTGGCGACATAATCGTTGCACCCTATGAAAAATTTAATATTTACCTACTGAATTTAGTGCAGAACATGTCTGAGGCTAAACTTATGAAGAGGGTTTATATTGTCTATCATGTGCTAATTGAGGACATATAGAGCAGTACTGCAATATGTAAGCTCACAGAAAACGTGGCTTCTTAAAATGGGTAGCGGGTGGCCTGTTTCACGAGCTTTTGAGTACGTCTTCGACTCGCCTGCGTACAGGAAACAATCTCACCCAGATCTGAAGACTGTAAGATCGGTGCTCTGTAAGAAATAGTAAAAGTCAAAAACCCAAAAGCAAATTTGCCGCTCGTGCTTGAAAAGCGTGTGATGTGAAGCAATTACTATTCAATATAACATAAATGCACAACAAAGGCTCTTTCTCTCATTCGGTGATGCTCAGCGCAAACGAATACATGAGCTGCACTGACGTCACATTGCAAACCTTTGACCATCATGTAGGAGGAGGAAAGGAAAGCCGTTTTTGTAAGAAATTTTAGTGACGGGTTAATCTTCTATAATCTTCTGGGAGGAGAATAGCGACGCCTGTGCAAATTTGGGAGGTAGAATAGAGCATTCTGATAAGAGGGGAGCTCTCTCTTTCTTTCTTCTCTGGTGGTCATCGGGGCGGTCTCTGAATGACGTCAAGTGCAACCCATGTACAGAATGCGTCGAACAAGACGTAAGTTACGAGATAATTTTTATCATTTTTGGTTGTAAGTTGCAGCCTAACCTATAATCCCGATCGCCTACAATTATTATAAACAACTTATGTTGACTAACATTTTCTTCGTCTGGATCTTTGAATGATTTTTTCGAGCACACACGGCAGCAAAACAAACAGAATTCACATAGATTATTACACCGCACAGTTCAAACGGTTACTTCCTGTACCAGCCTTTAGAAATTTATTAAAGTTTGCAGGTTATAAAATCATTTGTGTAAACAATGTTTTAAAGCGTTGTGGAAACTAAAGCCTATAAGGCATATTTGTATCCCGAATTTTATTTTATATTCATCCGTGATAAGAAACTGGCTCAGGTATGATCTTAAAAACGGGGTTCCTCATTGAAGCGCAGAATCACGGTTCGGCTAGCAATGTGAAGCAATGCCACCGACCCTCAACATCGTCAGCTGCCCTCATTTCCTTAGATTAGGAAAGTTATCATTCAACCGAGCGTACGTGTCGGCCATCAGAACACGGACCGGGATGAACGCTTGACTTGCGGTCGTAATTGGCCGACCTCCGAATCTGGAAAACCCATTAGCGCAGTCATTGCCGCGCTACCCGACGAAATGCAGCACACGTACGTGGGATGCATTGCTCGCTCCTAACGTGGAAATATTGATGCAGCTATTGGCCGTTAATAAATTACCCCTAAATTGAAGTAATAACATTCCGATGCATTCACTGCTCGAAAAGAGAAGTGTAGCGAGCAAAGGCCGACCCCCTAGAAGGTCTTAGGTTTTCTGGAGGATACAAGGACGCTGGTTCGAAGCTGTCTGTTTTTTTTAGACTGTAACCACTAGTGCTCTTCGGCTCTGTATATTGAAACATCCGTATATTTAACTCTTAACTTGAGGCACCACACGAGTGTAAGAGAATTTAGAAACGTAAAAATAAAGGAAACGAACCTAGTGAATCGACCTCATCAACCATCAGCTAAGTACTGGAAATCTACGATCGCCTCCACGCACACATATTGTTTTATAAAAGATAATCGTGGCCACTGAGTGTATGAGCCCGGAATAAATGTTATGGTAAGAGAAATAATTTTCAAGCGTTTGTTCCTTGATTCTTCCTCTAAACGGATATGGATATGATTCACCATTGACGTACATGAGTAAAACATGACCAAAATTAATAAGGGCCTATCGGCCCGCAATATATCCCTTATGCACTTGGGACCTTCCCATCATAACTTTTCTTTCTCAAATTGCGGGTTGTCCGAGTTAAGGTCAAAACCTTGCCGTTCACCGTTATCTAGCTCAAGAGAACCCACCTTTTCGCACCCGTTTAAGCCAGAGATTTTCTATTTTTGGCGTGACAAGACGACGCAGTAACTTAAAGCCAACAAAGTAACCTCAAAAAAAAAAAAAAGACGGCAGAGAATTGTTTTTTGGCGATAGATCAAACCCGGTGACTTCGTCTGGCCCGAGTTCCAGAGATACGCGGACGCCGGAGGATACAAACGTACCCTCCGTCCGTTGTTCCTCGAATCCGGTGTCGTGCCCACCCCATATTTTCCTGTATATACCGCCAGCACATTTAGTTGCTTCTATACTTGCTATATCTGACTTTAAAATGTCGCTACAAAAAAAAGGCATAGAAAGAAGAAAAAAAAAAGGGGGGGGGGGGCGAGGATGTTTGTAAAATTAGTTTCTGCTCGATCTCGCACACGATCTATCCAGCAGAGTTACTCTCGGCCCTCCCAAGTTGCCGGGGGCTTTTTTTTTTTCTTTTTTTTTTTTGCTACAACACGCTACGTGGACCTGTGTCCTTTTATTTTCATTGTTTTGGCATCGGTTTCCTCAGCCTTTTGCCTTGTTTTAGACTTGACAATGTGCGATGCTAGAAAACAAAAATTCAAAGCGGTAAAAGCGCAGCAGACGCTTTGACAAGAAAGTCGCACCTCCTGTCTTTGTGGTTATCTCGTGCTCTTTCGATTGTGTGCGCTTTGAGTCAAAGACTGGCCATGAAGTCCGGAAGAAAAGATAGGCCCCAAGGCTAATACGCGGTATTTCTTGAATGTCGGTCCTCATGGTGATAAATGTTGACTCTGATCGACAGCGAGGAGAGGCCTGCTAGGAAGAAAAGTAGATCGGTAAGAGCGGCCTTTTCTTCGTGTGCGGGGGTCCCGTCTTCTGTCAGTTCTGTCGACTTCAAATATCTCCTCTTCAAGGCGCACACTAGGACAGGAGCTCAACACTTTGAAATGCATGGAATGACAGTATATATATACATATATATATACATATATATATATATATATTATATATATATATATATATATATATATATATATATATATATATATATATATATATATATATATATATATATATATATATATATGTATATATATATATATATATATAGTATATTATATATATATATATATATATATATATATATATATATATATATATATATATATATATATATATATATATATATATATATACTATATATATATATATATATATATATATATATATAATATATATATATATATATATATATATATATATATATAATATATATATATATATATATATATATATATATATATATATATATATATATATATATAGATATATAGATATATATATATATATATATATATATATATATATATATATATAATATTATTATTATTATTATTAAGAAAACAATATACTGAAAAACTTCTTTTTTGTTTCAAATTTCAGGTGAAGAATGGTAGAATTGTACTGTTGGGGGTGAATTTTTAACGAAATAGTTAAAAACAAGACTAGCAGTTTAGGAGGTGCACTCCGTTTAGGTTCTGTGTATTTTCCTGTTTTTGATTATGTCAAAATTGTACTTTCAAAACTTCATAAAAGAAAAATATGCAAACGTCCAACGGGAATATTACGAAAACAAAAAAGTAACATAGAAGACAACACAGACGACACGTGCCCACACAATTGTCTCTCTTTTGTTTCCTTCGATGTCCTTTCTTTGCTGGATTGGTTCGAGAAAATAGTTTTATTTAGTGTACCTTAGATCTATGTATATTATAGAAGACTAATTATTTTAATAAAAATAACCGAAATGAACAATTAGACGTTAGGTATTTGTTAGAACGTATAGATATAATTGGGCTGAGCGTGATGTTTATTTCAAGACGTATATTCGTTCTTCATAAAATATATTTTTTTTAAAAGCTACAGAACTAGACAGGCAACATGCTCGCTAGGTTCCTAGTTTTTCACGTAAAAACGTGCCAGCCGATGGGGCGTATGTACGAAAACATATTACAACCATGCAACACACCACTATAACAGCCCCCTGCTCTCTGACTATATGAAGTCCAATGTTCTCATTTTGCTATGTAGCTACTGTCCTCTACTCAATGCCTCATTTGTTCCAAACACGCCCATCCACTCCTCTCCAGGAGAGGCGCGGGATGAAACGGCGATTTAAATGAGCCATCCATGTGAGAGCTGGATACTGCAGGACCAGCTGCTATTGGCAGACCTGTCTTTCTATTGATTTCTTTAACATACATGTTTAACATATTAATATATATAAACACTTCAAATTAGATGGTAGCATATAACTTGTCACAACACTGAATTACTCAATCCGTTGAAAGTCGAAGCTTAAGCCCAAAATTTACCGCTGCCTTTGTCAAAGCCTTTAGTGCCCATATAGAGCTAAAATATTGTACATTGGTAGATATTCTAAGGTCAATCTGATGGTGAAAAAGAATCATCCAGAGATATGAACACCACAAGATGATCATGGTACAACCGACGCTCATATGACGTCACCCACGCCGCCATCTTGTGACAAGCTTCGCCTTTCCAGTGCGACCACGAATATGAGGCGATCCAGAGCGAACGGGGCATCAATGCCCTGAAACTAAAGCGACGTATCGGAGGTTTGACTTTGCCTTGAGTATATATTAGTTTTGTAAGTTTACCACGCGTTTAAATATTTCTTTTTCCTCGAGTAATTTGATGGCGAGCAAATAAATATTTTAACATTGATACGTGAGTTACGTTCAATTATTTCCGTGGCTTACAAATAAATATGCTAGGTTAAACTCATGTGTTTCCTTTTGCTAGTATCGGGACGTAGACGTTGTCACGTCTAAATCTTACGACCGTTTCGTGTGCACATTCTACCTCCGTTTCTTTTTCGATTACTTTTCTCTCTTTTTTAGTTTTAACTAATTATAGTATAACTTCCATCTCCTGTCAGGCTATGACATCGTGGTTGCGTTTTTTTTTTTTTCACTCCATAAACATAGTAGAACATTTTCAAACAAATGAGAGTTTCCCATGAGATGCCACATGTTTTTGCTTATGGAGCTGCGTCGATATTATCAAATTGCGAATACATTAACCGGAGATTTAAAAAAAAATGTAATAAATGAAAAAAAATACATGCATGTGTTGCTTAGTCGTTTATCAATTGTTACAGTGAACTGAATACTTGTAAACCTAGAAGTGACGCATTTTGTATGAAGCAAGTAATTCACTTATGTCGACGATTGTTTACATTTCGTAGTTCACATTTTAAACACCAAGCCGTCCCAAAATCACAGTCAATAGAGTAAATTTTCGCGACAGACGTGCATAAATATGCATACGTCGACAGTGAACTGTTTCTTTTTAAGATCTGCTGACTTGAAGCGCAGATGTATTTCGCTTTTATATTATCCTTCGTGGTGTCAACTTTTGAAAGCGAACGTGTTGTGTGCTGCACTTCGTGACATTTCAGCGGCTAGGCCAAAATCTCTCTACTGCTGATTCCAATTCCAATGTTTTGAATCTGTGCGGATAAGAATGAATATATAAGTCTCAAAGAGGGCAAGTTGTGTCAAAATCTCAACACCAAATTCGCTGTAGCGTAGCCTCAGCACGTTTCGTAGAAATACGTGACTCGGTACAGAGTGCTGCGGTGACCGTTTGACCAATGCCGGGCTCGTGCTCTTCGCACATAGAAATACGTTTCAGCAGTCACTCTGAAACATCGCAGTGTCTGTTTCCTCCTCGTATGCGTTCCACTCCCACTCTACGAAAAGTGAGTAAACGCTGTTTGGCAAGCGAATTCGCTGAGTTTGCACCTCGTGCAATGCGTGAAAAGCATGTTTAGGAAATCTGATGTACCGCTGACGCGTCGATTTTAAAACGTCGGCAAATTTTGTGGTCTGGTCATAACGCGTAGCGTTCAAGGTTTGTTTGTTTAGGTGTGTTCGCGTGCTTGCTCTAGCATTTCGGATTATGTAGCCCGTGTTTTCGTTTTTTTTGAGTAGTATGAACTAGACGTGCTAAGAATTCAGGATCAGTCGGCAAAGTGTGGGGCCAGGATTGTGTATTGTGAGCAAAAATAAATAAATAAAAAATAAAAAAATAAGAAATAAAAAGAAAAAACTTCAATAGCATTGCAATAATTTTCCTTCTAAGTAGACGCGCCAAAAGAAACTCTAGCCTTACCTAATGTAAACCAAGAGAAAAAAATTACGGCAACTCGCGAAACATTTTTTTCCCTCAGTTTTAAATAACATCAGTCATTGCTGATTAAAGTATAGAAAACACTTTGGGTGTGTACGACAAAATGTTTATAGTGAGATTAACAAAATTTGCCTACATATCTATAGGTTAAAATATCAATAAAAATATTTGACAAAACCTTTTTTCATAACAAATAAGGTGTATGCGGAATACTAAACAAAATTGTAGGCATACCTGACTTTTTTTTTAATTTTCTGCACGTCTAGAGTTATACACCTCCTCGCCACTTAAAGTCTAGTGTTTGTTTCAAAAAAAGTTAAATACATGTTCTCTACCTCTTTTTAAAACAGTAATATTGAGTATATATTAAGTTCCTAAAGGAACATGTACTTACAACAAATAATGTGAGATTACTCTATTTAATTACACATAACCATATTACCGAGGAGGAAAAAAACATTAAAAAGACGTAGTCACACTTTGTTCGTGAAGCTTAAAACATATGTTTATAATCTGGAGTTTCGTTCAAATGTTGACCGCCTAACGATTTTTCAACAAACCAACTTAACAAAATACAATAAAAAAATTAAAATATGTATTTATAAAGTAACCGATAGGGTTATATGGGAGACGTTGCCAACCCTAGAATGAACACCGGCACTATAAGCAAATCATTGAAGAAACATCATCAAGTTTATTTTTACGGAGCAGAACATTCAGCCATCTCTGTCGTCACTATGTATTGGCTTAAAAATCAAAGCTTGACATTGCAACTTGTGTTTGCCTCTCCAATAAGCATGGCAGGTTAGAATTAATATTCTTTTTTTCATAATCTGAGCGATTTTAATCTTGTTTGAGTGAACACAATGTCTTTAAGAGATTTTACTTGTAGGTTTACGTTGGTTCGCGGCAAGCAGCCGTTAAAAAATGGGACTTTGTCGCGTCAAAGCGCAAGGTGGGGTACGTCAATAAAAAAGCGAAAAAACTGAACACGCAGAGAACGCTCGATCACGAGGCAACAAATATCGCGTGGTTAATGCTTTACATCGGAGGGAAATAAAAGCACGTAGGCACACTTGTCGGGTAAACAAATACACAAGGTGCGCAAGGAACTGACAAACATGCACGCCATATGGCGTTTCAACGAGCTAGTTCCATTAAAATTTGTTTAGCTTTATGAAAATATTAATCTTTATGAGCGAAAAAAAAAACTATCGGAAACTTTAGAGCATAGTTCTGTCGTGCTTCCAGAAGTTATTTAGGTCATCTTAGGCTTCCCCAATGTCTTACTTGGGCGGTCTTGAGATATATTGCGAAGTTCTGCGCAAGGCAAATCAAGAAATATATCGATGAAGCGTAGACTACTACGCCTAGTTCAAACGCGAGAGGACAGTATATATTTTTTCCAGCGTTGAATTTATCGTTAAATGCACACCTTGAACGCGTTTTCCCTAAACTGAGAAATATATCTAAAGAAGAGATATGCTCGTCTGGCAAGCTGCTTTTCTGCCAGCGAGGTCACGAATATTCTAGCGATGCGTCCCCTTTGCTAATCTGATTAAAGACACTGCACATGAAAACAGATAACTCGAGGTGTGCATCAGCATACCAAAAGCTTGGCGCGTAAAAAATACGTTTTTTTTTTGCGGTGGAAGTGTCACGCCCTCTTTGGTGAGCACACCTGTCGGCTTCGAACCTCTAATCATATGCCCTCTACATATGCAAATGTGTCAGTCAACCTATTTGAACACGCCGCTTTTATAGTCTTGAGCTTGATATGTGTTTAATAGACGTAAATATATATTATTGTGACCACGAGCAAATCTAGAAGACGTCGAGGTAGCACAGTTCGTCGGGCCAACATTTGTTTTTCTGTCTGGTAATTTAGGACTCGATGAAGCCCAAAAATAAATAAGGTAGTACCGAACCTTACATTCTATGGCAAGACTATAAGGTATCTTCGCTCCAATTCAACAAACGAGTGCCAAAAGAACCTTTACTGCTTGTAGTTAAGCTGGAATTTTACATATTTTGGGATTAAATGGATTAACAAGTGCCAAAGTTTGACTTCACTCGTGGTCGTTCGGTTTACAAGTGGCAAATTTTGATTCTAAATTGCCAAACAAGTGCTAGATTTGGGCTTCGCTGTTGTATCTTGGGCTCACTCCTGGCATCTTTGGCCTAAGTTTCACATTTTAGTAATTGTGTGCGGAGCCAGATGAAGACCATTGATACGCCGAAGAAAGGTTAATTTGGGGTTAACTAATGAATTAGAACAAATTTTTATGTTGCCGAAGTTAGAAATCAGAGATTGCCAAGTCTGCGCTCAGTAAGGCATTTCTCTGGTGGACAAGATAAGTGTTTGGATTTGAAACTTCTGAAGTAGTTCTCTGGTAGGATACTAGAAAATGAAACTGATAGAAGACTGTAGCATACTTTGTGATTGAGAAGCAATGAAACAAAAGCATAAGCAGCATTGCTTGCAGAATGTATACACTCAACTGTAAACGTAAACGTAGACGATAAAGGCAGCACACAAAAGGCTTTTTTTCCTGCAGTGTAACGAAACATAATAGTTAAGGTCTTGTCCCGATATAACCAGGGCTCACCATGTAGGCAACCCTATTACTCCTGTGAAAGATACATCCTTGCTTAATGCAAGCACACAGAAACTACATTTATTATCCTTCATTTATTTTGTAAACCTTAAACAACCTTAATATTTTGCCACTAGAGCTACGCTTTCAATTATAAGCGCGATAACAGTTAGTTTGGTGATCTTATAAATTTTCTTTTAAAAAAAAATAATAATGAGGTGCCTTAATTATGCTCTCAACCTCTGACGGCTTTGCCTAAGGTGATGAAAATAAATAACGTTGCGAGGTATGGAAGCGTGTCAACCTCTATTAAATTATTGAAGCGCCTGTGGCACGTCTAATACCTAAAACGGCGGAGGATAATGAGTCCCCATTTACCCTGCTGATAACGTTGTTTTTTTTTGCTTTTTTGTTTTTGCTTTTAAGTAAAAGTACGCTGAAAAATGTACATGTGATCCCCGTCAAAAATATTCTATGGAAGTCAAGGTACTGTGTGAGCCCTGGTTTTCAAAAAGTCACAATAGACCGAGTGTAAAAGTTTAGTATAAAATACAAATTTAAACAATTACGTAATTATATCATGGCAAAATAGCGTATACTGACACTATAAAGCAGAGTATCCTTGGCACCCTTAAATTGTTTCTGGAGCGTAAAATGAAACCCATTAGCCTTGTCTAGGTGGTTGCAAATATGTCCACAAATAAAAATTTTTTTTATAATATCTTCTCAGAGAGGTGAGAAATGTCACACATCCTTCTTGCAGCTAGGACAGCAATTGATATACAAGCCTTGTATGCAGCATACAAGGCTTGTATTGCAACCGTTCTTTTGAGATTAAAATTGAGAAAAATAAACAGTTACATAAATCCAGACCTTACATTCTAGACAGAAATTATAGGTGCACTATAAGGACATAAAATAATTAGGTTAGCAGAATATAATTAAAAAGTGCGAGCTTAATTTTAGATTTTTTTTTTTTGCTTTCAATTCTAGATTTTTTTTTTTTGAGAGAGAGAGGGGGGACGTGTTGCAGCACACTTTGTAGTTTAATGAAATAGCTCGAACAGCGGCGGAAACGATTCCGTTCACCTACGTGAAAGGGATTCGTCTCCGCCGCAGTTCGAGCTGTGTCAATAAAATTACCTATGGTGCTCAATCGGTATAAACAAAGCTTGTATAAAGTCTGACAAGGTTGTTTTTTTTCAGTTTCTTTTACATCGACCCCAAACAGATTGCGGTCGGGGCCCTTTTTGTGCGTAGCTCTGTTTAACATTGCCCCTTGAAACCGCACGGCTTTGTCCTTTGTGTGCAAGTGCGCAAATATGGGCACAGCATGAGTAGAGAAATTTACCCTCATTCTCCATGTCCCCGTGAGTGCTCCTGACATAAGGACCAATAAAAAAATAGAATAAAGGAAAACATAAAAAAGCTGCGACGGGAACTTTTGTTGTTGTTGTTTTCTCACAGCACGATAAGCGGCGGAAATATACGACCCACAATTTTCGCGTAGATTTATGGACTAGAAGCCTTAACGGTGGGAATTGAGCAAAATTAAAAGCAATTAGGGCGGGTGGATTGTAATTCAATATAATGTAGTTTGTAAAAATTTATTTTAGTGCACGAACAAAAAAAAGCCCATTTTAAGGATAAGGTATGTGTAAATTATTAATAGCTACCATGGTAGGCAACGTTACGTACGTATGTTAAACCATTTGCTCAATGACGTGGTAAAGGTCGTCTAAAGCGTTCGCGCCTGTCTTCTAAAAAAATTACACCAAAGTGCTTTACTCTCCTTCTTCAAAAATAACGAAAATATTGAGCGGCTGATGAGAAGCTATATAACTTATGGCAGTTTTGCGTAATCTCAGATCACATCAAGTCTGGCAAAATCTGCGAAACTTAAAATGTATTCTCCCCCACCCCCCCCCCCCACACACACAGGGAATGCATTTACTCATGAAAGGTGAGCATTAATAAATTTCAAGGAGCTTAGAATTATATCATAGCTGCTGAGCGTGAGCAACATGTATTTGTTCTGTTAGGAGACAATGGTATATTAGCAAAATGTATCGATTAGTCGGAAAGCTTACATTTGTTCTAAATATACGGTAAAATTCCCCTTTTTGTTTGAAATTTTATACCAATCAATTAAACGGTGAAAATTTTTTTTATTGACCATATAATTATGTTTATTTTGTCTGTACTTCTTTTTCACAGAGAGCGATACCGCATAGAAGCAAATGATGAATAGTCTTTCCACAAAAACTAATCTAAAGATACGGCCTGCTCCACAGCTGCTGCTCCATGCAGAACTTAAAATAAAAACCAAGATCGAAACTCGAGTCAAGTTTGTAAACCCCGCATATACATTAAGAAAAAAAAATGTCGTAAGGAACAAGAAGGTTGCATAGAACCTGGATCAAGGACTACGCGTTTTAGAGTAAAATGATGGCATTGGCTTTGAACATTATTCTCAATGGAGTGGAGGAAGGGTGGGACTGGAATGGCCTTCTAGAGTTGATTTCTCGCCATGTGCTGTCAATCTTGCGCTGAGGCCCATAAAAACAGCTAGACTTTTCCCTATACTGGGAGCATTCTTACTCAGGAAGACTCATAAGATAAAAGGTACTAAGCACTACCGGTAAAAAAACAGCATATGGCGTTTTATTGGGCTCACCAGTTGAAGTTCTTTTAAAGCGACTAGCTGAACACAGGAAAAATCGAAATATACAAAAGAACTGCAGGAACAAAGCTCATTTTGTCGGAGTAAATATAAAAAGTAACTATTTGATAATGAGATGCGAACGCACACTTGTGATTCACTAGAACCAGAAAACATATTTATATATGACTGCAAGCCACTGTGAACAATGTGCATAGAGAGCACACGCCATGAGTAAAAGAAAAAGAAAATTTTCTAATAACTAATAAAATAAAAAGTAAGACTACGTTTTTCTATAAAACAATTTTCTAGTACCTGTGTTGTGTTTGTACGTAATCGGAGCAAATCTGAGTTGTGAGTCTGGAATGTAGATATAGGCACGCAGTAAATTTTGTATTTCTCGAAGAAAAAGTACGATCATTAATGTTTTAATCGGTGACAAAATAACGTGACCAAAGGAGCATATAATAATAATTATATGTCAATATAATTATCCGTCATGATTTAATCTTTTTTTATTTCTTCCTAAGTTCTTGGGCGGTAAGGTAAACGGGTAATTTTCTTTACTGGAGCCTGTTTTACCTGAAGTCCAAGCAGTTGTCTCAGCCACTTGAAGATGGCGCAAGGTAGGCAAAATTATATGTGCAACTTCACGCTTCATAACAGATTCTTTTACGCGTGTGACTGGCAGCTAAATCAATCAAAAGTGAATATTTGGTCATTAATTTGCACTCCAAAACTCTGTATCATTACTTCTTTAGTTCCGAATTTCGGAAAGCGTTTTTTTTAGGTTACAACGCCGTATAAAACATCTAGTTGCACATAAAGTGGTTCAAAATAGCTAGAAATTGCATTCCGAGATTTCTGACAGCATAATTGTTTTGAGTGATACCAATCTAATTTAGTACAATTTAGTGCTCGTTTATTCCGCATAATTGAAGCGCTTCAGATATCTTACGGTACTTACGACCTACTGAAATAAGTTCAATTTAGAAAAAAAATTCACTATTTTAGTTTCATTACCTATGTTTTATTGATATCACACTACCAAGAATATGTATCATCAGTGTCTTATACATTTGATTGCTATTTGTCTCTTAATGTACCTCTCAAGGTTACTTTTCGAGTCAAAAATGATTTTTAGTTTTGTTCTTGACTTAAATCCCGTAGCCATGAATTCACAATTCACGAAGACACGTATCATGTTCACGTTGTTTAAGTAAGGTTCACACATCTTAAATTACGTTACGTTACTATTGTTCAAAGTTGGCCAGCAAAAGTTTCTAATTGAGTTCTTCTAAGGTTCAATCAAATCGAGAAGATAAACCAATTCTTAGTTGTTGTTTTTTTTTTATCCTCCAGTTTCTCGCCATTAACACAACTCGGAATTAAAAAAAACAAGATAACGGGAAAAAAGGCCGGTGCCTTCGATCCGAAGCAGCGATCAAAACCCAGTGCAAATAATCCTTCGGGATCCCGGCCACTCCGGCGAACATCGCATCCAGTGAAGGAACGTGGCAAACAGTTCGGTGGCTCTCCGGGGAACTAGGCGGACGCGTGAGAGAAAATCTAGCAACCAACAGATTCTTAGACGACGATTCCCGGCGTCTCCCCTACACTCGGTCTTGATTCCTTTCTTTCTTTCATCTGATTGCAAGCCAAACAAAAAACACCAAGTAACAAAAAAAAAAAACAGCAACAAAGACCAAGTTTTACTCACCAAAGCAATTCCGACCACAAAGCATTTGTTGTTGGTTCTGGAATGATAACCTAACCATGCGTGTTTCGAACAACCACGAATCGGAAATCGCGTCGCGAAGAGCGCGGCCGACATTACGGAACAGTTATTGTCGATGATATGTTCAAACAAAATGTAAGGTCACCCTCATCCAATCAGTATACACTTGTCTTGTTGTTGCTTTTCTTCTACATTAGAATGTTTGTCTTGTTGAGCATTTTATGCATATTTGATTCATGCGGCAGAAACAATGATATCGTCAACTCTGCCAGTCTGAAACTTACGATTTTTCCTTCTGGGTTTTTATATTCATTATGACTAGTTGGTCAGGATAAATTTGAAAAAAAAAAAAAAGTTCAGATGAACCAAATTAAATACAAAAAGACGTTAAAGAGCTTAAAAATCAATATTGGAAGCATGCGTAACAGTGTCTAAGCGTGAAAAAGTTTACATTTCATTGGCACACGGTCGTCGCACTGTGACGATTTGTTTTTTTTAATGGCAATACAGATAACTTTAATCTAGCGATTGCCTGATTGTTGAAGAAATAAATCTAAATATTAACGTAAAAAGAGGAGAAAAAAGTGTGTGTGGAATTACGCAAATGTGGCAGTGGGTAAGTTGGATGCAAGAATATTAGCCTTTTTTTCACCAAAGTCGAGTGGTACATGTTTCATTATTATGTGGGTAATAACACGCTGTTGAAGTAAAAAAAAAAAACAAAGAGTGGACTATGTGTCTCCTCTTGTAAAGTGAAAACAAGGGTTGTTTAGGTCCTTGTGAATAAACTGAGATTGACGTATTTTATCAGAACATTTTCTTTTTTAAAGATTGATAGGCGTGCCCTGTATCAAAGTTTATTTTACGTTGTTCTAGTATTTTAATGGCGGTGGCGGTATATATATAAAAAAAGATTAGTAAATTACCTTAAAAGACAAATGTAAAAAATAAAAAAATTGAAAGCAATGGAATTTGTATAGGTGATAGGAATAAAGATAAATTTAACTTCGCGAAAAAAAAAGCTAAACTGCATATTGCACACACTTTTTCTTCTGAACACGTGTATATCACTTCTTTAAAAAAAAAATCTTTATTTTTAGAAACGTTTTGTGTTGTTAGTTAGAAGTGAACGAGAAAAAATTGACGTTACAAAAAGTCATAAAAATACCTCGAGATAATGAGTCTGTTGCACCGCTTTTCTACGTTTTTATTTAACATTCAATAGCAGTGGGTCTCAACCATAGATATGTATCCCCGACCCCTTGCGGTTCGGCGGAGGTGATGGAGGACCTTATTTGTGCTAAAGAGAGGTCAGAAGGATAGATTAATTATGATAATATTTATTAAATGAATAAAACTATGGGCTAATCTGAAGCAGATCTCTCTTATTGGCATGCATGCGAGGCAACACACCCAATAACTGAAACGTTTCATCTCAACCTAAAAGAAATACCACGTCTATTGTCGGGCTTTATTGATGAGGCAGGGCTTCACGCACCCCTAGAATGCTTTTGCGGGCCCCAAAAAGTCCGCAGACCCCCATTTTAAAACTACTCGTCTTGTGCAAAAAAAAAAAAAAAGAAAACAAAATTCCTTGAAATGGCAGTAATAAATATAAAAGCTGAAGTAACCTGATAATAAAAACATATTCCCTTCCTTTCTTTTGTTTTACAGATTTTGAACTTTACAGAGCGGTCAAACAATAAACTTTTGTTTCTCTCAATATATGCTTAATGAAAAGTCGTATCTTCAGGGCATAGGGCTATGAGAAAGAAAGTAAAAAAGTGGAATCTTAATCCACATTGAATTTTAAGATTAAAGAACTGCTTGCTCATTGTTAAAAAATAATTTGCGCTAATAAAATGCACGTGTAGGATTCAGCCTTTTATTTCATGGCAACAAGAATTGCATAACTATTTCAAACGATATTCTGAGACTTCGGCAATAGGTTATTTTCAGAGTGAGTTCGATCACGAAATTGAAAGAACAACTGACTGCATAAGGTTTGTATGGTTTTTGGTTTCGAATACGTAATTATTTCTCCTTTGTATAGGCTTCGTAAAGATGTTTGTAGTAAAATTATATTAATTATATAATGTATATGATGATATTATTTAAAAAAAAACCTCTACTAAAATCACAGAATACTAATCACACGTAATAACCCGGAATATTAACGCATTACAAATAGAAATAATGGAGAGCTTCTCAATAAAAACTGTCATGATCAGCACCATTCAATGTTTGGACAACTGGTCGTAAAGGTGGCTTCTCCTCTGGCATAGCTGCCGATGGCAGAGCACGCTTTACAGAGCATCTTGTTCTGGTATTATTTTCCAGATTTTCGCGAGAGATTGGGTTCTCGAAGACAAAATACTCCTCCACAATGTTGCCCGCAACGACGTTCCAAGGAGCGGCGTTTTTAGAACATGTTCCCTTTAGGAGGAACGAACGAAAGGTGCCGTTTCATTTTTTATCGGTGGAACTGGCACGGTAAGTCATGGCATTTTTACTGTAACAAAAAAGGAACGACGTTCCTTTTCTGTTTGTCCAGTGGGGTAATTTGTAAATTATTTCTAAAAGGGAAATTCTAAAAGTATAAGAATAATATCGCTACGAAGAGCAGGATCTCGTTAACGTTTTGGTTACTTATCATAGGGTTTATTTTGTGTGGTCCTCTCTTTATAGTAATCGGGTGCAGGAGAGCTCGTGGACATTGATTTTAATGCCCGGGACCGCGATAAAAAAAAAAGCATATCTTTTAGTCGAGGGAAAAGAAACAGCAAGAAAGACGTTCTGAACTCAGCTACGTTCTTCGCTTCCGCGAAGCCTCATACACCCAGACATCTAAGGCTGACTACAGCTATCACTGAACTTCCACAAAGAGACCTACAGCTACAACAAAACAACAGGTTATTGCCTAGCGTCGAACGCACCCTCGTACCCCAAAAATTGGCCGCTTAAAATATACGCAAAAATTAATCTTTATTTCCTCTCCCTTTGTCCCCACCTTCAAACTGAAAGACGAAACCAACCTTCATGAAGGACGACTTGTAGTTTTCAAGACTGGCCTTCCAATAGCCCCACAGTCTTCTTCACTTGCTGAATCGCCCATCACAAAAAACGAGTTAAAAGCTGAGATGTTTAAAGGTGAATTTATCAACAAATGAAATCCTGCTTCCCCTTGTCCTCTCCTGGTCCCCTTTCATCACTGCATTGAAATTCGTATATTGCAATTTGGTGGGATAGATAAAAAAATAAAACTTTTCTCCATCTAACTGAATATGTAATCAGCAAAATACAAAAGTAACGTATATGTATATAAGGAAATTTTTAATCTTTTTTAACTGTAACGAAAAGGAGTTCCATTCTCACATATAAAACTTGTAACGGGAACGCGTTCCAAAGTCAGAAAAAACAACAAGCGAGCTTTTTTTTTTTTGAGCTACGTCTACAACGCTGCTTCTACATCGTATTCAGACAGGAACTTACATCCGGGCGCAATGTGAAGTGATGCTTATTTAAAGATCGAGCCGATAACAAGCCAGTACTTTTAGCGTCTTCCACGCTTCAACACGTATGAACCAGTAAGTGTCATTGAAATCATGGCAGGGTATTTTCTCATTCACGCTGCATCTCTTCGCTTACGTAAGGCGCAAGCCAGTTTGTGTTTCTTGCAGTGGAACTTTCGGAAAGATATTCTCTGTCACATGAGGAAATCAAAACTGCCATTATTGTAGCGTCATTTTGACTTTCCGCTTACACCTGTGGTAACTTCCGGCTTCTGTGAACCACGTATCTCGACAAGGAAGTATAAGTGCACGACAAACGATGTGCAGCGCAGTTCTAATCTTAGTCAGCTGGTATAAATCTCAAATTTTCCTATAGTTTGAGCCCAGAATTTCTAGTTTTCACAAACTTATTTTATTTATTTATTTAGAAACCAACTTGGGCTCCAAATGCACACCCATGTTGCACAGAGCACTGGACTACAATTTGGCAACTGTCTGGGAGTTTTCAGCCTCGAAAAGCCCGTAAAAGCTAAAGTAGAGCCAAATTGGACCTTCTTTGACAAAAGCCATTGCATTTTTGCCCTATTTTGCGAAAAACATCTGATAGCTAGCCTTCACACCCTTGTAGTTCGGCTGTTATCTGTCTCTTAGGGCCGAAATCGCCAAACGAGTGCCAGAGTTAGGCTTACTACCTGGTAGTTCGGCCGTCATTTCACATGTGTGGCTCAAATCGCCAAACAAGTGCCAGAGATAGGCTTCGCGTCCTGATAGTTAGGCTGTCATCTGGCAGCTAGGGGACAAAGTCCCAAAAACAAGCGCTGAGCTGTGCTTATTGCTTGGGAGTTGGAGTGATGAGGTACTGTTGGTACGTGGGTGGTCTGCTAGACAACCCGCGTACCGAATTCTGTTGAATGTTGGCAAGGCCACCCTTTTTCTTGACTTTGTCTTTGTGTTGCTGTGTGCTGCCCGAGTCTGGTTATGCATCTATCAAGGATTACATGATATCGCTCTTTTATAACTAAGTACACGTCAAGCATGCTTCTTATAGCAGTC
This sequence comes from Ixodes scapularis, assembly GCF_016920785.2. Lineage (NCBI taxonomy): Eukaryota > Metazoa > Arthropoda > Arachnida > Ixodida > Ixodidae > Ixodes > Ixodes scapularis. The sequence goes on along the minus strand of NW_024609837.1, from coordinate 18,894,611 downwards.
CTGCTTCCCTATCAATCTCCACAGTCTTTTGTGTTATAATTTATGAGTTTTGCTTAGCATAAAAACACTCTTAAATATATTTAATTAGTTTCTGTTCGTTTCACAGAAAACTATAACTTTTGAAAATCTTCCGAGAATAAGCTGTGTTTAATGCTTGTGGCTTAATAAACTTATGAGAGCGATCAAGAACAATTTCGTCCATCCGTGTATGTTATTAATACGCAACAGCTTATACAACACATACCTGGACAACGGTTGGCCAATACGGAGCAGACTGATTGCAGAGTATTAGCACAATACTGTGCCAACGCTTGGCCGGGGCAAAACGAAGGTATGCTAATACCTGCCGGATAACAAGTGGGGGCGCAAAACTGGACCTTTGGGAGGTATAGGAACCGACTTTCGCCCTGCACTGGCACGACAATGCAAAGTATTGCCGTGCTGCTTGGAAACGGAGATAATGACATCTGACAAACAGATTTCGAACACTTAGTTAATTCGTTTTTGTTCTAGAGCGCGTGAAAGGCACTTTTATGGCACACCAGAGAAATGCCAAACTTCTGCAGGCCCCTGGGCTTTTTTTGTCACTTTTGGCACACATTTGGCAGTCCAGTGGCTAACCAGAGAAAAGCCAAACTTTGGCATACTCCCAATCCCCCAATTAGGATTTACGCTGGCAGTTACGACTCAAGACCCGCACTCACTTCAGCACTCCTTTGGCAGACCAGAGAAAGGGCAAACTTTGGCATGTCCGGAAACTCCAAATTCGTAATTACTTTGGCAATTATGGCTCAAGTATGAAAATTGATTTGGCATCATGTGGGGGACAAGAGAAAGCCAAACTTTGTCTATAGAAAATCCCTGAATTAGGCGTTACTTTCGTAGTTGTGCTTCAAGTAAGGCACGTACTTTGGTATTTCTGTGGTGGGCCAGAGAAAAGCCAGTTTGCCATGCTTTAGTATCGCCCAACTAGGGCCTACATTTAGGAACGTACTTTGGCGCTGACAAGCGACATGGAGAGAAACCTAACCATGCCCAAGTTAGAATTTTACGTTTGCCACACTTTCGCCCAAGTTGGACATTTCTCTGGCGTGATACCTGGGCATATTTTGTAGCTAGAAAACAGAGGTTTTACTCTATAGGTGCGTGGCTGTCTGCACAAACATTAAATTTTTACTTATTTTTAGCTTAATGATGTAGTAATACTACTAATAAAACTTAATCTTGATGATGGAAATATAATCTGATACTCCAAATGTATTTCATAGAGGGGCAGGCAATAGGTGCGTTATCAAAACAGAAAACGAAGTGTGGGATATGTTATTTTATACAAAAGGATGGGGGCGTACTTCCTCGATAATGCATATTATCATTGGTACTCACAGCGTTTAAGCATACACTCAGTTATGAATGGCATATCATCATACGAGCGATTGAAGACCGAAAATTAGTCTTATGGAATCTTAAGCTATCATCATGTTTTACTCAAGATTTTTTTAGATGTGATTTAAAAAAAACTTTTAATACCAACGGCGTCACGTAAACGTATAACAAAACTGTCGGCCACGAAGTACCATAATATTTTCATAAACAAAATAAAAGATAAAATCAGTTTAAAGCATTTGATTAATTTTTTACTAACATATCATAAATATATTCGCATTCTTCTAAGTCTCTGTTTTGCCCATCGGTACCACAAGCAAATCAAAACGCAATGGGGCGTTTGCACTTAAAATATGCACAGCAATGCAATGGAAACGACTCTGCTGACGTTGTAGTGGACCACGTCCTGTAGGTTCCTCTTGCCGCACCAAGAGGCGCTTGGGTCTTTAAATGCCTACTTTTGTGTACGATAAAAACTATTACTAAATCATTTTTTTTTAAATTTACGTCAAACCAAATGTGACGGAAACAAATAGCGTGAGCCCGTGAGTGCTAAGTTCTTAGCATAGAACAGGTAAACGAATACACTTTCTTCGTAAAGAGGAAAAACAAAAAGTAAAGTATTTTTCAAGGTTACATATTGTGCCTTAATAAGGAATATTCTGACTCGTTGGTTTTATGTTCTAGTGATGTTACGTCATATTGCTGAGTATGAATTTCGCACTTATTGAAATAAAAATAATGTTTAAACCCGATTTTTTTAAATTTCTTATAGAGTTTTGTTGTTTGTTGTTGACCATACCTTGTGGTCTGTTTACAAACCAATTCGTATCACAAAAATTCAAACAAAATGTCGCTGTTCTGCTTCTTTTCAACGTAATATATAACTCAAAAAAGACTCTTGCTCTGCATGCGTTACCGTTTATTTTTATAACAGTTAGGAACGCCCTAATGCCTCATTTTCACCATGTCCCCATGACGAACGGCTCTTTACAACATTGTACCACGAATCCTGCTGTTACGAGCTCTGAAAGCACCATCGCCTTCATGTTTATGGCAGGAGCTGAAATTAGGAGCAACGCCTTCTGGCCGGGCAGATAACCTCACATCCGCGCACGCTACAAGAAAAAGCCGAAAAATACGGGACGCACATTCGGGTAGCGAGTCGCCTTAATGCTGTCCCCGCACATACATCACGAGGGGAAGCTCCGTGTTACTAAGATGAGCTCCCCGGAGAAACCTCTCTTTGCATGATGATTACCGGAGTGCTTTTTCGCTTAAAGTCTGAACTATTTATTTGGCTCTATCTGCGCGCAGTGCGTGTCTTCGGATGGGCTCGTGTTGCTTTCGAGGTGATGAGGTAGGGAACAGTGTAAACCGTTTGACTTGAAGGAATAATGAGCTCGTTTTATTTTCCGACCGGAGTGACGTTGCAACGACCCCCAGGTGGGAACTTTACGATAGCTGCTTGTAAGAATAAAATACTTTCGAAAGTCACGAGTGTGAGATGAAAAGGAAAGCATGCAGTTGCTGGATAATCAGAAAAAGGTTTACACCAAAATGAAAATATATATAGCTAATGAAAAGGTTGACAGTGACCTTTAACTTTGAAGTCTTATAATGCATGAAATGCCTCATAGGGAATAGATGAGGGAATTTGCGAGGGAATTGGTGTGTGAGGTGACAAATATCTCCCCGCTAATTTTAGCGGGGAAGCATAATGGTTGTATGGGCCCCGTTACGTCAGGTCGTGTAACGTTGGTTTCCCCCGCTAAATTTAGACGAAAAACTATATGTGTGTCTATGTCACAAGACGTTAATTTTCCCGCTAAATTTAACGGGTAACTTAATTGGTGTTGTAGTAAGGTGACGTGAATTTCCCGCATAATTTGTTAGTGAATCTGAATTGATGTTTTAGCCACAAGACGCGCATATTCCCTCTACAGTTTGCTGGCAAACTGAATTGACGTGTAGTTCACGTTTGCCACTTTCCCGCCAAATGTAGCGGGGAAACAGTATTCGTGTACAGGTCACATGACGTCAATTTTTACGCTATATTTAGCGGGCAAAATGAATTGATCTGTTTATCCCATGACTTCAGGTCACGCGATACCATTTTTCTCACCCAATTTATTTGAGGAACAGAATTCGTGTATTGGTCTTGTGATATCAATTTCTACGACACGTTTATCGAGATATGAATGGACGGACGAATAGGCGGAGAGATAAGATAATGTGTTCAGGGGGTATCGTTAAAAAGAAGTTCAAGCTTTAATAAAATACGACGCGATGCGGGCTATCGCAAATAATGTCATTACTATTTGTTCCTTTCGACAGCTTAATTTAGCTACGTGTACAAATAACAAACTTGTACATTTGATCCACAAAAAAAAAAAAAAAATAATAATAATTATGCCTCAACCCGCACTCTGGAAGGGGAGCGGCTTCTCCACAACAGAGCCCTGTATTGCTGAAAAGCGCCCTAGCGAGGGTCGACGTCCGGGCCGTCTCTTCCAAACACCAAACCTGTTGTCCCACACTGGCAAAGCTCAGGAAAACAAAAACGTAGCTGAAAAACGGATTGCAAAACTAAACTTCAAACTTTGAACAGCAGGGAAGCGTCCGCTACCACCTGCTCCTGACAGGGGCCTTTTGTGTGGGTTGAGTATAGTTGCGCTGTAAATACCGCTCTTGTCCGGGACAGTTCCCGATATCGCTCGGCGTTCTCGTCGCACAGAGGGGCAATTGAACGGAGAGTAATTTTCAGTGTGGGAAGCTAAACTGAAAGCGTTGATGCGGATGCTTGCAGGCTGAAAGCTATTACAAACTACCTGCAGAGCGTACATTATTGGTGGGGGTTTTAGAACTTTTTTATTTGGTTATTTGTTTTAAAATGTGTCTTTGGGATGTTAGTTAGAAGGATTCGAAATCGGTGCGAACAAACTGCTATATAATCTTAAACTGAAAATTTACAGCACCATACGATCCCACAAAGCCGCGAGTACTAACTATTTTTGGGCCATTTCTATTGCCAAACGATTTATTTTAAATGCAAAAGGTATTCAAAAACGTTCTACCAGCCTTTGCTGCGTTGCGCGAGGACAGTGGAGCAGAGGTTGGTTTCACAATTTCTACATGGGTCGCGGTGCCGTTGGTGCCGAGAAGAGCTCCGATTGTAAACCGAAACTTCAAAGCTTGGCGAAGGTTGTGGTTTTTCAGAAAGCCGTAAAATGCTTCGTGTGCCTTCTATCGTTCTGAAATTTGTTTAATTAGTGTTTGTCAATGATGATGAGCAATTTTCTAATTTAAACTATGCCCTTAAATACAATATTAAGAAGTTAATTACGCAAAAATAATTAACAACTTAATTATCTCGGACTTTATTAATTTTCCTAAATGGGCCCCTGGCCCAGGACCAAAACGCCACAAGCCTTTTTTTACTGCGATGAGTAGTTTTCGCAGGAGCGATTTGGCCTGCGTTCTCTGAAACACCCTGTATATACTGCAACGCGCATGGTGACGTGGCGACAGAAGGCGTATGTAAAATGGGATAGAGAACCTTCGGTGAAAACACAACAACGGGCGGATATATTTCGACGCTTCGGCCTGAGTCCGGCCTGAGTCAGGAATAGTGTTACAATTGAGTCCCGGGGGTATCAACACAGAAGCATGGAAAGAGTTCATATTTTAAACCAAATGTAGCGACGGTATGAGGTGTGTTGACGCGGATTTTGGCGGGCACGTAGACAGAAGTCAATAGGTCAAGCACAAAAGGACGACAGTAGGAGGTTGTGGAAACGGGTCAAATTGTGCAACACAAATCATGGCAGGTAAGGTTTTCACGTAGAGGCCGAAGAGTAGTGTCCAGCCTGTGTCTAAAGGTACGTCGAACGTATTCGGTACGCAAAGTCTGAAGGTACGTCGGATATAATATAAGCACCCCAATTCTGTACAAGAAATTAGAGTTCGGAGACATACGATGTCTGCACTCCATCAAGGCTGAGCGTCCGAAGTGTCGCTTTTTTCCATTCCACTTCTCTTTGCGCGTTTTAACCGCGCTTTTAATTTTGTGCCCGCCTTTACGAGCCGGAAGCACACCACCTCTTGGTTTGTAGCACTCGGTTTTGTCATCAGTTAGTAGGTGGCGGCACACAACGGCACTTGCGCTTCGCGCAGGCGCGTTAGAATATAGCTGCAAATAAGGCGTCGTGTGTTCTGTTTCTGTTTCGTCACCGTTCATTCAACTCCGTCGTCTGCCTTGCAACCGCGTCTCTTTCTGTTTTCTTTACGTGGTTCAGGTCATTATTCAGGCGTTCATAACTTTGCTGTCCACCATGAGTGGGAAGAAGACTTTCTACACAGCGAAGTTAGAGGAACGGGGGTCACGTACGCGAAAGACAACGGAAACCACTGCACTGCAGAGCATCTACGATACCGTGTGATACGGTGGAGGAGACAGCGGGAATAGGCATTCAAGGGCGCCGCGATTCGTACAAACTGAGCGGTACCGCGCAATATTACAAAAGCCGACATCCGGAACTCGGGAAGAAAATCCGCGAGTTTGTATGCAGCTAACTGGACAGGACCACCGAGGGCCCGTCGAGTCGTGGTGAGAGTAACTGGTTAACCGTGGTGCGAGGTGAGAATTGACGGCGAGAGTGCTAATTCTCGCAGGGTTGGTTTCAATTCTTCTGGGGCATTTATTTCATAAATTTCCTATAATAAATTTATATTTCTTGCACAAATTTTGTAATTTCGGAGCATTTCCCGATTGTAAACACCCCCCCCCCCCCCTTCCTCTTGAACATTGCGGGTGTGAAAAGAAAGGAGTGTTAGAATGGACTAATTACGGTAACATTGAGAAATAAAAATGGAATGAAAATTGCCAATGGGATCTCAGTAAGGCACGCTATGACCTGCGGTGATAAGACGCTTCCCCATCTCGGCTACGTCCGACGCATCCCCCCGCTCCGCGCACGTCCGAGATGTACCTTAAGGCTCCGGGGTCCGCGTACGTCTGACGTACCTTTAGAATTCCCGTTCCGAATACGCCTGACGTACCTTTAGACACAGCGTAAAAAGAGAGGGGGAAAGAAGGGAAAAATATAGGCCACATGAATTCAGAAGGCACAATATAGCATCTACAAAAACACAACAAAATGCATGCAAAAAAAAACAAAGAGACGTTGGGTCTAGGACAGAATAAAAACTGACCACAGAAGGGACAAATATACACGATGCAGAGCAATATGTAAAAATGGGAAGGCACAGGAAAGAGGGCGTCATGAGGAAGGTATGGCATGCACAATGCACTCTGTGAAAAAGCAATCTCTTTATAATACATCATATTTGAAAACAAAAATAAAATATAGTGCACCGGGAAAAATATATACTATACCTTCGCGGCTATTTCATCTGATTATCGACCATTTTACATACAATTTTATTTGCCACCATCCTCGCTACTGACAAAGAATATAACTACCCTGATAATATTTGTATTCAATAAGGTGTTCAAAAAGAGTAATGCTATGAACAAAACATCGTGTTCTTTTATAGAATTTGCATTTAAAACTATTACATGGGTTAGTATCGCTTGAGCAGCAAATAAATATACGGAGGAAGCACAGATACCAGGCGGAGCAGATCAATGCCTTAGTTCCAGATAAGACACAGAGAAAGCCAAAGTCGCCTCGCCTGTATCCATTGAAATGCTAGCACGCCCTGGGGTGCTATTCTGGTCACAAACGGTCACGTTCGTGTTTCTCGAAAACTCCTCCCCCCTACGAACCGCGCGCTCCTATTGGCCACAGCCCGCGTGATAATTCCACGCGGTTCCCATGGGAACATTCGCGAAACACGAAAGCAACCGTTTGCCGTAACTGTCGCTTTTCGAGTTCGGACCGTGACGACAAAGTGACGTATGACCACGTCCGACCTACGTAGCATATAGCGGAAGTCGCGTCACTAGATTAACTGCGGTATTACTCGACACACCCTACTCTCTGTTTCACTATGAGTACGAGCTAGTGCGGGTGTAGGAGCTACAAGAACGTGCTCCGGGCTTTCAACGTCCCCGTCGAGCAGGCGCGCTTGCGCAATGCAAGCCAACGTTCGTGCAAGATCGTTCGGGGTGAAGCGCTCGTGCTTTTAACCTCTCTTTCTATTGCACGAAGGGGAACAAGCTTTGGGCAGGATTCTAGAGCGTAGAAAATGGCGGCGATGCTTGTTGCTCAACGATGGCTCGATCAACGCGTACAATGACGGGTTTTTCGCGAGCACCCGGTTGCCTTCGCGATGCACGACGACTGTTTCTGACGACAATACCGCTTGTCGAAAAGCACCGTGTGATCGCAGTGTGACAACGAGAGACGGCGACGATGAGAGATGATGACCGTCGAGCAGCAGCTACTAATTGAATCGCACTGAGATTTTTCACAACGGGGAACTACAAGGGCGCGGTTGCCCCCGATGATCACATAGCTAATGCCCAGTGGATGGTGATCAGAGCCGTGACGGCCGTCGTGAGTATCGCTGTCAACCGGCTGGGAAGAGACGGTTGGGTCGACAAAACCCCGGACCGAGGCAGCTGAGGCATGTGCGAAAGAAGGCTTTCGTCGCCACCATGACAAGCACACCCCATACAAAAATGGTCTATGGTCGGCTATAGAAAATCCTTTGTATGGCCGGCTATAGCAAATTGGCCCAATTAGCTATAGCCGCTTCTATGGCTGTCTATAGCTTTTCCTATTGTCTATCCTATGGTTGTCTATAGCTTTTTCAATGGAAATTTGGCTATCGAATTTTGTATGGTTTAATCTATGGGTCTCTTTAGAAAGGATGCTATAGCCGCCTATGGCTTTTCTTTTGGTTCCTTTGGCCGTCTATAGCTTCTTGTAAGGTCTTCTATAGAGATCTCTATGGCTTACTTTATGGATCTCTTTAGACACCGTGCTATAGCTGCCTATGGCTTTTCCTGTGGTTTCTTTAGCCTCCTATTGCTCTTTGTATGGTTCGCTATAGCTCATTCTATAGTTCGTCCTATGGTTCTCTCTACCCACCGTGCTACGGCCGCCTATGGTATTTCCTATGGTTCCTTTAGCCGCCTGTAGCTTTTTGTATGGTCTGCTATAGAGATCTCTATGGCTTACTTTATGGATTTTTTTAGACACCGTGCTATAGCTGCTTATGGCTTTTCCTATGGTTTCTTTAGCCGCCTATGACTCTTTGCATGGTCCGCTATAGCTCATTCTATAGCTCGTCTTATGAGTCTCTTTACCATCGTGCCATAGCTACCAGTAGTTTTTCTTTTTACCGCAATCGTATGAAATGTGAAACAAATTATTTGTTGTCACTGGACATATTTAAAAAAAACCTTGTGAGACGTGCCGAACTTCATAGCCCCATTTAAAACAAAGAGCTAACATTTCAACAAAACAACAACAAAAAAACAAATGCACTCACTCAGGTGTTTGCAAAAGCACAGTTAAACAGACACAAGGTATTGTTTTCAAATCTCCTAGAAGTTTATTACACACAGCCCATTCTGTAGACAAGCACACACTAAGCAATCTCTACTATGTGAAGAGGTACTACTGAGCTGTTATACAACTGAGAATATTGTAAAGCAAACAAGAACCAAAGGCAATTCCTAGGTAGTGTCTAGTCCCCCGGCAGCCGGCCGAATTCACCCCCCCCCCCTTCCCCCCGAAATTCTAATAATAATAATATCTTTATTAGCTTTGAAAAAATAATGCTTTGAAAAATAAAAAAATGCCAGTCGCCACTCATTGGCGCTGCAATTAGTTTATCAAAAGACGTTTCATCGAGATCGTTTCATCAACACGTGACGTTTATAAACAACTCAAAATATGTTTTTTTTTTGTTTGCTTTTTTTGTAATGATTTGCCAAGAAGTGGCGTGAACGGGTGGGCTGAGTCGGTGAGCACGCGCCTCAGGAATACAGGCGCGACGAAATGTCCCTGCAGCGTGCAATTCGCGTAACGAGTGCCGACTAAACGTGTGTCCATGAAGCGTCTATCCACGAAAAGGTGTCCATGAAACGTCTTTTCACAAAACGCAGAGAGAATAAGAATGTCAGTATTCTAACTACAATTTTCACATGATTTCAGAGAGCTAACGGCAGGCGACTGCGGTAGAATTACGGGGTAATTATTCTCCCAGCAGTCAGAAGATAGGCACTGCCAGGAGATAGACACTACAGAACGGTCAATTGTCGCCGAGTAGGTTGCAGCGCACTTACGTTCAAAATACCGGACTTGAAAGATGTAATCCGAAATATACGTCAACACGGGCACTGCAGACCAACCACTCAAACACAAGACCGAGAAGGAAGGGATCCGTGAAGATTCACCACGATGTAGCACAAGCTGTCATTTGCCGAACCGAACACTGAACGCATCACAACAAAGTCTTGGGCTTCTTTGAAGAAATCGCTTGTTGCCGACATAGGGGTAGGACTTTTCGATCGGGATACCTTTTAACATAGAAGCGAAATCCACAGCAGCCCCGCGGGCCGCACGACAGGTCCGCAAGCAGCCTCATTCCGGGATTGGCAGCGGCTATTACGTCATCCGTCAAACCACGTGATCACGCTCCTTCCGTTACATGCGCACAGAGAGCAGAGTGAAGCGATAGAAAGTCCGGTTGATTGGTCCGCCGAGCCCGCACCTTCTGCAATGCTTTTAGCTTAGGGAGAGAGAGAAAACAGAAAAATTGAAAAACAGAGCTCCTTCAAGGCCAGAACGGGGGTGCGATCACAAAGACTAATCTTCAGAGGCATACCAACAATGAACACAGCGAGAGAATGGGTCACTTATATCCTGTTGACAGTTCGAGCCAAGGTTGATAGTGCAGTGGATGCTATGTGTGGCCTTGGGCTTAAGGCAGGTGCCGTGTCCAGCGTTATCACCAGCTTCGAGACAGTTGTCACGGGACACTAACCGGAGACATGATTGGCCTCAAACACGCATAGCGTCTACTCTGCTGTCACTACCGAGTGAAGAGGACAGCTGCATGAAGGCCCTCCAGCTTTTGGACTTTTTTCTAAAGCTGCACTTCCCAGAAGTGACCAAAAAACGGGGCAGGTTTGAAGATATCATATTTTACGCCGTGTAGCCCACATTATAATTTAAAATGAATAATTAATGGAGAGTACGTTTTCTTTGCGCAGGATGTCCACAAATAAATAAATAAATAAATAAATGAATAAATATATATATAAATAAATATATATATATATATATATATATTTTTTTTTTTTTTTACCGAGCACTTTTGAATTATGTGTACACTGTAAGGTTCGCATTTTTAAACGTCAATTTTGGGAATCTTTGCATCGTTGTTTCATCTATGATTGCGTGGTTTAAGGCATTTGTGCCGTAATACGTTTTTCATCCGTGAGTTCAGTCTATACCACTGCCATCAATTACAGTCTCTGAGCACCATGATGACTCATGGTGGGGATGTGTGCTCCAAGAAGCTCCAATGAGTTTAATGTCTCATCATTTAAAGAAAAAGAACAAAAATCAGCCACAGCGCTTGCTGATTTGTTGAATTCGTAGAACAGAGAGATAATAGGACGCACCAAGGGTAGCGCGTGCCTAATGATATTAATTTTTTTTTCGGCTGTTATTTTTCTATATTTCGCCGTTCTCGACATGGGCGTTGACGGACATTGCACCGCTGCTTACGCCCCTACCGGGGTAAGCTTTTTTGTTGTCACGACACTCTATCGCGCTGTAGACGCGTCGATTTAACGCTCATGAAGTCTCGAGAGAACTGTGAATTGTTTAGTCAGAGCAACGACGCAGCAATCGCGAAATGAGAGACGACTGCGCCTCACTCTGATAAAATGTGAGCGTGGGACTCTTGAGCAGCGTTAACTTGCTGATGATGCAGGGCGCTGCTTTGTCGTTGAGATTCCTTGTCCTGCGAACGCCGGCGAAAACGTTCCAGTGCTCGGCGTACCAGGCAGCAGCGCCTGTCAGCGAACGCCCGCGCAGCATCGCAACCTTTCTGGAGCCTACTGGCAGTCTGCGAGCGCCGAGGATTTATTGTTGCGACTTGAATGGGAGCATTTTATGAACTCCTGCGGTGAACATGAAACACCGCGAACATGAACTCCCGCGAACATAATCCCCGCGACGGCGAACCGCAGGCGCTCGCAGACGGAGGGTTCCGATGCTGTGCGAACGGTTGTTGGAGGACGCTGCGTAGGGTATACGCCGGGCGCTGGAACGGCTTCGAAGCTATTCGAAGGGCAAAGGATTCGCGACGACCAAGTAGTGTCTTGCATCTTCAGTAAGCTAACGGGGCTCGAGAGGCCCAAGCTTACATTTCGACAGAGCGACGCGGGCGGCCAGATCGAGGCTCAGTCAGCACTCGCGTCGCGATTGCTACGTCGTTGCTCTACCTACACTGATGACATGTGCACCGGCATTCGAAACCGCCCTCTCGAGACTTTATACGAGTCCAATAGACGGCTTTACCCATACAAAAATGGTCTATGGTCGGCTATAGAAAATCCTTTGTATGGCCGGCTATAGAAAATTGGCCCAATTAGCTATAGCCGCTTCTATGGCTGTCTATAGCTTTTCCTATGGTCTACCCTATGGTTGTCTATAGCTTTTTCAATAGAAATTTGGCTATCAAATTTTGTATGGTTTAATCTATGGGTCTCTTTAGAAAAGATGCTATAGCCGCCTATGGCTTTTCTTTTGGTTCCTTTGGCCGTCTATAGCTTCTTGTAAAGTCTTCTATAGAGATCTCTATGGCTTACTTTATGGTTCGCTTTAGACACCGTGCTATAGCTGCCTATGGCTTTTCTTTTGGTTCCTTTGGCCGTCTATAGCTTCTCGTAAGGTCTTCTATAGAGATCTCTATGGCTTACTTTATGGTTCGCTTTAGACACCGTGCTATAGCTGCTTATGGCTTTTCTTTTGGTTCCTTTGGCCGTCTATAGCTTCTTGTAAGGTCTTCTATAGAGATCTCTATGACTTACTTTATGGTTCGCTTTAGACACCGTGCTATAGCTGCCTATGGCTTTTCCTGTGGTCTCTTCAGCCGCCTATTGCTCTTTGTATGGTTCGCTATAGCTCATTCTATATTTCGTCCTATGGTTCTTTCTACCCATCGTGCTACGGCCGTCTATAGCTTCTTGTATGGTCTGCTATAGAGATCTCTATGGCTTACTTTATGGATCTTTTTAGACACCGTGCTATAGCTGCTTATGGCTTTTCCTATAGTTTCTTTAGCCGCCTATGGCTCTTTGCATGGTCCGCTATAGCACATTCTATAACTCGTCTTATGAGTCTCTTTACCATCGTGCCATAGCTGCCTGTAGTTTTTCTTTTTACCGCAATCGTATGAAATGTGAAACAAAATATTTGTTGTCACTGGACATCTTTAAAAAAAAACCTTGTGAGACGTGTCGAACTTCATAGGCCCATTTAAAACAAAGAGCTAACATTTCAACAAAACAACAACAAAAAACAAATGCACTCACTCAGGTGTTTGCAAAAGCACAGGTAAACAGACACAAGGTATTGTTTTCAAATCTCCTAGAAGTTTATTACACACAGCCCATTCTGTAGACAAGCGCACACTAAGCAATCTCTACTATGTGAAGAGGTACTACTGAGCTGTTATACAACTGAGAATATTGCAAAGCAAACAAGAACCAAAGGCAATTCCTGGGTAGCGTCTAGTCCCGCGGCAGCCGGCCGAATTCTCCCCCCCCCCCCCCCTTCCCCCCGAAATTCTAATTCCAGTCGCCACTCATTGGCGCTGCAATCAGTTTATCAAAAGACGTTTCATCGAGATCGTTTCATCAACACGTGACGTTTATAAACAACTCAAAATATGTTCTTTTTTGTAATAATTTGCCAAGAAGTGGCGTGAACGGGTGGGCTGAGTCGGTGAGCACGCGCTTCAGGAATACAGGCGCGACGAAATGTCCCTGCAGCGTGCAATTCGCGTAACGAGTGCCGACTAAACGTGTGTCCATGAAACGTCCTTCCACGTAAAGGTGTCCATGAAACGTCTTTCCACAAAACGCTGGGAGAATAAGAATGTCAGTATTCTAACTACAATTTTCACATGATTTTAGAGAGCTAATGGCAGGCGACTGCGTTAGAATTACGGGGAAATTAATCTCCCAGCTGTCAGAAGATAGGCACTGCCAGGAGATAGACACTACAGAACGGTCAATTGTCGCCGAGTAGGTTGCAGCGCACTTACGTTCAAAATACCGGACTTGAAAGATGTAATCCGAAATATACGTCGACACGGGCACTGCAGACCAAACACTCAAACACAAAACTGAGAAGGAAGGGATCCGTGAAGATTCACCACGATGTAGCACAAGCTGTCATTTGCCGAACCGAACACTGAACGCATCACAGGAATGTCTTGGGCTTCTTTGAAGAAATCGCTTGTTGCCGACATACGGGTAGGACTTTTCGATCGGGATACCTTTTACCATAGAAGCGAAATCCACAGCAGCCCCGCGGGCCGCACGACACGCGAAACTAGGTCCGCAAGCAGCCTCATTCCGGGATTGGCAGTGGCTAATGCGTCATCCGTCAAACCACGTGATCACGCTCCTTCCGTTACACGCGCACAGAGAGCGTAGTGAAGCGATAGAAAGTCTACGGATGATTGGTCCGCCAAGTCCGCACCTTCTACAATGCTTTTAGCTTAGGGAAAGAGAGAAAACAGAAAAATTGAAAAGCAGAGCTCCTTCAAGGCCAGAACGGGGGTGCGATCACAAAGACTAATCTTCAGGGGCATACCAACAATGAACACAGCCAGAGAATGTGTCACTTATATCCTGTTGACAGTTCGAGCCAAGGTTGATAGTGCAGTGGATGCTATGTGTGGCCTTGGGATTAAGGCAGGTGCCGTGTCCAGCGTTATCACCAGCTTCGAGGCAGTTGTCACGGGACCCTAACCGGAGACATGATTGGCCTCAAACACGCATAGCGTCTACTCTGCTGCCACTACCGAGTGAACAGGACAGCTCCATGAAGGCCCCCCAGCTTTTGGGCTTTTTTCTAAAGCTGCACTTCCCAGAAGTGACCCAAAACGAGGCAAGTTTGAAGATATCATATTTTACGCCTTGTAGCCCACATTATAATTTAAAATGAATAATTAATGGCGAATACTTTTTCTTTGCGCAAGATGTCCACAAAAAAAAAAAATATATATATATATATAGCTATAGACTCGCGACCATCCAATTTTTTTAGTCGGCTCAATGGTTTGCTTAGGCTATAGGCCCGCGACCCTTTTTTTTTTTTTTTTTTTTACTGCAGATGTACGAAAGTGGAAGAGAGTCATTCATGCGCTCGATCGGGGCAGGAATTTTCTTCAGCCAGGTTAACGGGGCGTACGTCGCCGCGGCTATACGCCCGCGATCACAAAAGCTTCCTTAGCTGCCTATAGGACTATTGCAGTTTTGCCGGCTGCTTTATATATATATATATATATATATATATATATATATATTTTTTTTTTTACCAAGCACTTTTGAATTATGTGTACACTGTTAGGTTCGCATTTTTAAACTTAAATTTTGGGAATCTTTGCATCGTTGTGGCATCTATGATTGCGTGGTTTAAGAAATTTGTGCCGTAATACGTTTTTCATCCGTGAGTTCAGTCTATATCACTGCCATTAATTACAATCTCTGAGCACCATGATGACAGATGGTGGGGATGTGTGCTCCAAGAAGCTCGAATGACTTTAATGTCTCATAATTTGAAGAAAAAGAAGAGAAATTAGCCACAGCGCTTGCTGATTTGTTGAATTCGCAGAACAGAGAGATAATAGGACACACCTAGGGTAGCGCGTGCCTAATGATATCAATTTTTTTTTCGGCTGTTATTTGTGTATATTTCGCCATTCTCGACATGGGCGTTGACGGACATTGCACCGCTGCTCACGCCCCTGCCGGGGTAAGCTTTTTTGTTGTCACGACACTCTATCGCGCTATAGACGCGTCGATTTAACGCTCATGAAGTCTCGAGAGAACTGTCAATTGTTTAGTCAGAGCAACGACGCAGCAATCGCGAAGTGAGAGACGACTGCGCCTCACTCTGATAAAATGTGAGCGTGGGACTCTCGAGCAGCGTTAACTTGCTGATGATGCAGGGCGCTGCTTTGTCGTTGAGAATCTTTGTCATGCGAACGCCGGCGAAAACGTTCCAGTGCTCGGCGTACCCTAGGCAGCAGCGCCTGTCAGCGACTGTCAGGAGCCTACTGGCAGTCTGCGAGCGCCGACGATTTATCGTCGCGACTTCAATGGGAGCATTTTATGAACTCCTGCGGCGAATATGAAACACCGCGAACATGAACTTCCGCGAACATAAAACCCGCGACGGCGAACCGCCGGGGCTCGCAGACGGAGGGTTCCGATGCTGTGCGAACGGTTGTTGGAGGACACTGCGTAGGGTATACGCCGGGCGCTGGAACGGCTTCGAAGCCATTCGATGGGCAAAGGATTCGCGACGACCAAGTAGTGTCTTGCATCTTCAGTAAGCTAACAGGGCTCGAGAGTCCCAAGCTTACATTTCCACAGAGCGAGCGCGGCCGGCCAGATCGAGGCGCAGTCAGCTCTCGCGTCGCGATTGCTACGTCGTTGCTCTACCTACACCGATGACATGTGCACCGGCATTCGAAACAGCCCTCTCGAGACTTTGTACGAGTCCAATAGACGGCTTTATAGCGCGATAAACCGTCGTGACAAGAGTAAAGCTCACCTCTGTAGTGGCGTAAGCAGCGTTCTTGACGCCCCGTCGAGAACGACGAAATATACACAAAAAACATTAAATATATTTAACACAGCAGGCAGAAAGAAATAAAAGCATGGCAGGGACACGGAGAAAAGTAGAAAGCGCGCTACGAAATACATATACTTACAAAATACACTGGAAACGACAGATAATTAGAGCTAAAAAACGGAAGATTGAGATGACGTCAACGCCGAAATAAGGCAATGCGCAGGGAAAGCAGCCGGCAAAACTGCAATAGTCCTATTCGCGACTCCAGCAAAACGGACGCCACCAAGCGGGAAAACCGGGAACCCGCCGGTCCAGGTCGCTCCGCGCCCCTCCGCGTCTCCGGTGGCTTTCGCGGACACGTGTTGTCGGCGCGGTGGCGGACAATGTATATTGACGAATTGGTCCGAAAATTTCTTAAGTTTGCCTGAGAGTTCATTAGTGTGGTGAAGCCCTCGGTAGATTGTTTCCTTCCATCACGTGTTTGAAAGCCCGTTCGAAGCACACGGTCGCGTGCATGCTTTCGATTTCTTGGATGGGGGGGAATCACGGAAAAACGTTTTGATTTCTTGTCTGTCTCAAACCACATTAAAAGTGACGACTAGTTGGTAACTGATGAGTGGTTTCTTTATAAAGATGTAGAACAGTGGACTGAGGACGACAGACGAGGTATTTCACTGGAGGGAACACAGTCAAGTGAATGGGAAGGTTCGATAGCTGCTTTTTTTTAGTTTGGTTGTATTCGGTTAGCTTCAAGTTTGAGCCACCCACGCCGGTCGGTGCGTTGGCTATTCATCTTGGCTGTTTTTCGCC
The DNA here is from genome assembly GCF_016920785.2 of Ixodes scapularis. NCBI lineage: Eukaryota > Metazoa > Arthropoda > Arachnida > Ixodida > Ixodidae > Ixodes > Ixodes scapularis. The sequence goes on along the minus strand of NW_024609837.1, from coordinate 18,877,614 downwards.
GAAAAAGCCTCTGGGCCACACTGAAAGAGTTTGGCTGATTTCGCAATTACTTGATTCAGGAAAACCTACTCGCTGCAAATGATGAATGAGGGATATTATTTGTTTTCAAAATGTGGGGGACGAGTCTCGCAACGTTAGAAGCTGTCACGGCATTTTGATCTATCGCGCCTCCAATATTTATAATATACCCCCATCGAAGCCAGCAGCAATATACGTCTGCATTCCTCAGGTTGACCGGCCACAAAAAATACTCATTTTCTCCGTTCAGGATTCGAAGCAAACTTCAATGCAGAGAGGTTCTGCGTGAATCTCCATTGAAGACTGTTCAGTTTGTCTCCGTGCTGCCGGCTAGAACCATTTGGCTAAGTTTAAGCCTCTCTGTCTGTCAAATATACTTTTGTTCAGCAGTTCGCCTAATAGGTAGTGAACTAAGCTCATATTTCAACCCAAAGAATATACTAATATCGTTTTAGTGGGACCTTTGTACATAATATAATACATAACCCGCTCGTCAAAATGACAATTCTCGATTGCTACTAAAACCTGAATTGAAATACGAGTACCAGCTACTTAGTGGGGCGCCAGCGGGTTAACATGCTCTTTGGCTCAAGAAGCGCTTGCTTAATTTTCGTGATTTTCCTGCAGCCTGTGTTGTTGACCGAGCAGACGACTGGAGCTATTTCTTAAAGGCGGATACGCACAAAAGCTCGATTTCGCAGACAGATAAGTCGCATGGTCGAGGCATGCGAGTTTGCTGAAAATTACTCTCGGTGGAACAACTCTGTAGTCATCGCTGCTTTCTTTAGATGGTCAAAACTGATTAGTATATTACCGTCTCTCCGGAGCCCATAGTTTCGGTTTTGAACGAAATCTCCGAAACGAAAGTTTGATATGAAAAGAACAAAAGAACACCGGGAAAAGAAAACTATGCTTTGCAAGTTTATGTGCACCGGCTACACTTAACCGCCTCAGTTCAAATACCTATAAAATTGGGCATTAAACATAAGAAAATCGGTTAAATAGAACGCGCCACCTGTTCAGGCGGCCCGGCCGAGCCAACGCGACCTGGACTCAGCCGCCATGTTTGTTTGGTGGTGGCGCCCCCTACAGGTCGCTGGAGTCGCGAATAGGCAGCTAAGGAAGCTTTTGTGATCGCGGGCGTATAGCCGCGGCGACGTACGCCCCGTTAACCTGGCTGAAGAAAATTCTCGCCCCGATCGAGCGCATGATTGACTCTCTTCCACTTTCGTACATCTGCAGTAAAAAAAAAAAAAAGGGTCGCGGGCCTATAGCCTGAGCAAACCATTGAGCCGACTAAAAAAATTGGATGGTCGCGAGTCTATAGCTCGGGAGACATACATCCCTCTATAGCCGGCTAAAGCACATTGTAAGGTCGGAGGCTATAGCTTTGGTGACATAGAACACTATTGAGCCCGCTAAAGAAAATTCAATGGTCGCGATTCTATAGATTTAGGGACATACACCACTCTATAGTCGGCTAAAGCACATTGAATGGTCGGAGGCCTATAGCTTAGGTGACATAAAACGCTATAGAGACGGCTAAAGAAAGTTCGATGGTCGCGAGTCTATAGGCTTAAGGACATACACCACTCTATAGCCGGCTAAAGAACATTGAAAGGTCAGAGGCCTATAGCTTCGGTGACATAAAATGCTATAGAGTCGGCTAAAGAAAATTTAATGGTTGCGATTCTATAGATTTAGGGACATACTCCACTCTATAGCCGGCTAAAGCACATTCAATAGTCGCGAATCTATAGCATCAAGGACATACATATGTCTATAGCTTGCTAAAGAATATTGAATAGTCGCGAGTCTATAGCTGCGTAGTCATAAATTATTCTATAGCCAGGTATAGAAATCGGAATGGTCGAGATTCTAAAGCTTTGAAGACATACATTTTTCTATAGGTGGCTATAGCGTGTTTTATGGTTTCTTATGGCTGACCATAGAGGGCCATAGAAGGTGATAGCTCACCATAGGATTTTCCATAGACGTCCATACACCATTTTTGTATGGGTATAGCGCTATAAACCGTCGTGGCAAGAGTAAAGCTCACCCCTGTAGTGGCGTAAGCAGCGTTCTTGACGCCGCGTCGAGAGCGACGAAATATACACAAAAAAAAAAAAATAAATGTATTTAACACAGCAGGCAGAAAGAAATACAAACATGGCAGGGACACGGACAAAGTAGAAGGCGCGCTACGAAATACATATACTTACAAAATACACTGGAAACGACAGATAATTAGAGCTAAAAAACGGAAGATTGAGATGACGTCAACGCCGAAATAAGGCAATGCGCAGGGAAAGCAGCCGGCAAAACTGCAATAGTCCTATAGGCAGCTAAGGACGCTTTTGTGATCGCGGGCGTATAGCCTCGGCGACGTACGCCCCGTTAACCTGGCTGAAGAAAATTCTCGCCCCGATCGAGCGCATGAATGACTCTCTTCCACTTTCGTACATCTGCAGTAAAAAAAAAGAAAAAAGAAGGTCGCGGGCCTATAGCCTAAGCAAACCAGTGAGCCGACTAAAAAAATTGGATGGTCGCGAGTCTATAGCTCGGGAGACATACATCCCTCTATAGCCGGCTAAAGCAGATTGTAAGATCGGGGGCTATAACTTTGGTGACATAGAACACTATTGAGTCGGCTAAAGAAAATTCAATGGTCGCAATTCTATAGATTTAGGGACATACACCGCTCTATAGTCGGCTAAAGCACATTGAATGGTCGGAGGCCTATAGCTTTGGTGACATAAAACACTATAGAGACGGCTAAAGAAAGTTCGATGGTCGCGAGTCTATAGACTTAGGGGCATACACCACTCTATAGCCGGCTAAAGAACATTGAAAGGTCAAAGGCCTATAGCTTTGGTGACATAAAACGCTATAGAGTAGGCTAAAGAAAATTCAATGGTCGCGATTCTATAGATTTAGGGACATACGCCACTCTATAGCCGGCTAAAGCACATTCAATAGTCGCGAATCTATAGCATCAAGGACATACATATTTCTATAGCTCGCTAAAGAATATTGAATAGTCGCGAGTCTATAGCTGCGTAGTCATAAATTATTCTATAGCCAGGTATAGAAATCGGAATGGTCGAGATTCTAAAGCTTTGAAGACATACATTTTTCTATAGGTGGCTATAGCGTGTTTTATGGTTTCTAATGGCTGACCATAGAGGGCCATAGAAGGTGATAGCTCACCATAGGATTTTCCATAGACGTCCATAGACCATTTTTGTATGGGACCAAAGTCGTCGGGTGCGTTGACTAAACTTAGACTCTAACTAAACCTTCGTCACCGTCATCATCGGTCTGAAGGAGACCGTCACCATTCTGAATGACTCCAACACTTTGCCGAAAACACCATTTTGCCATTAACAACATGGTGGTAAGTTGACGTTTAAACTTCAGGGTTTCTACCGCTTCGAAGTTAGTGCACGCTTAGTACCTATGTCTTCAGTTGACAATTTGTTGCGGTCTGTAGCTACTGTCAATCACGCAATAAAATCTGGATGGGTTGCTGATGGCATTTTGTTGTATCAATTAGATATTTTACTTTTTCACGCCAAGCTGCTGGAATTGCAAGTCAGTCATCGGAAAGTCATAAGAACACTTTTCGATGCCCTGCAATAAACTACGAACAGGTCTGTCCTAAAATGAATCGTTACTTGTCTAGACAGCAGCAGTTTAGTCTGACAGAGTATGGTAACATTGTTACCCACTGTAGACGAGAAATTTAGCCAGTGTCTTGTGGATGGTTGTCATCTTCGTGACCAAGAAAACAATAAAAATAGAATTGTCCTACATTCAACACACGTGTGTTTAATGTAAAGGTTATTATAGCAATTAAATAGATTGTCGTTTCAAAAGTGACAGTAACTCATTGAAATGAAAGAGTAGTGTGAGCTGGATTTTTGAAATTTGCCTGTGATGCAGAGCAAATACGCGCTGTTGGCTTATGACCATCAAGCATAAACGACAAGCGGAGGCAGAGTAGATGTGCGAAGGAAAAGCGAGCATATGTACTAAAGAAAACTGCTACGGAACGTGAAGAATGTCAGCAACTATCTTGCCATTGTGGTACGAGCTCAGTGGCTATGCACATGATTATAGCAGCCTGTGAATGTAAGATGCTCCCCTTATGTGGCAAAGCCAGGGGGGGGGGGGGGGTTTATGGGGCTTCGCTCCTTCCCTCCCCAAATCCGGCGGGCCCTAGAATATACACACAAATTCCGACACCATCCCCCCCGCACCCCAAGTCATGAACATCCCAGCCACCTCAACCCCCCTCCATCCTCATTCTCTTAGAAGTTCCTGGCTACGCCACTACTATCAACAGCACTCAATAGATAGTCAATATTATCAAGGCACACGAAATTTATTTTATTTTATGCACCATATTGGCAGTGTTTTTGTCTTTATATGCATGCAGCCAAAGCACACACTGTAGAAAACACTTGTGGGAAGCCTGCGTTCACAATGCGGTTCCCGTCAAACTTTCAAGGCGTTAACGAATTCCTCAAATTAAAGTTTCAACGAAACGAATTCGTTTTGCAAAACGCTGGCAAACTTACGTTGCGTTTTACATCGTTCACCTTTGTCGTCCGATGAATCAGTGGTCAGCACTACACAAACGTCAATGAGCTTGTCGTTTGTTTTCTTGCCGTTGGGGCGATCGCTGGCGGTCGTGGCGGCGGCACAATTCTTTCTCAGACCGTTGGCTGCTGCCTCCGTGCTCGCGGAAACGTGGTTCCCTTTGTGTCAAGGTGAGGTTTTGAATCTTAATGCACGGCAACGCTGAATAAAGGTCTATTACCGTCTTCATTATCTCAGCAACGCTACCGTACGAGCCACAACAACACCACCACTTTCAAGCTTCATAACACCGGCACAAATAGAAGCCAAGTCTTGCATCTCGCCAAGCGTTACATCGGAGACGTTAAACGCCAGCTCACTGTGCTCTTCGACCCGGTCCTGCCGCCGAATGGGCTCATCCAACAGCCCGAAAGTATTCGTGCGCGCGTTGATCAAGTGACCGATCGCATGTCAAACCCCAGCCGCGGACGATCCGACGAGCATCGCGGCCATGTTCTTTCGAGTTTAACTCGCCAAGGGTACGGTTGTCGAGTTAAAACAATGCAAATAGTCCCGTGCATTCTTGTTCTTACGTCATTTTGTCGTCACAACCCGAACTCGAAAAATGACTGTTAGCGGCAAACATAGGCTTTCTAGTTTCACGAACGTTTCCATGGCAAATGGCGTTGAATCGTCACGCGCAATGAAGCCAATGGGAAAGCGAGGTACCTATGTAGGGACGTGTAAAAACGTAAGAGCCGTTTTTTTTTTTTTGCACGAGCTATTCTGCAAATAAAAATAAATAAAAAAGACTGCCCGAGATTATGCCGTCGCGTGCATTTCTTCAGCGCCGAAAGAGAAGAGCATGGCTTATGGAGACTATACCGGCATAATCACTGCAGTGAGCAAAGGAGCAAAGCATTATTAAAACTGCCCGAAGAAACTTTCCTGCATCATCCACAGAATGCTCACAACCGTTGCACTCTGCGTCGATCTCATGACTTGTCATATACTCCCACAGAGTCGTCGTCAGCTCTGTATCCATTTGAAGTCTCCTTCACAGGCAAACAGGAAATTTCATTAGCAGCTTATGTTCACGGCGGCTTCACAAAGGATGATCGGTGTCGCAGCGCACCCTCACGTAATTTTTTTTTTCTCGTAATGCCATCCGTATCCTGCAGAAGCAGGGAAAGCAACGACGCAAACGAGACACAAACACCACAAGGTCGTTACCGCGGTTTTCGCCATGTTTGTTTTCAAAGACCGTAGCGAAAGACTTCGAGAAAAAAAGCTGAGATATCTTAGCTAAATTTACTTTACGTCATAATTATTGTAATAATCTTTCGTATTTTATAAAAGGATAATATTATTTTTCTCTGTTTCCTTCCATTTACCGGAAGGTAGCCTTTTATCCGTTATTCGCTCGTTCTAAGTCCTGGAGGAAAGGAAGAAGATAACAAAAAGAACAGGGGGAAATGCAGGGATTTCTTCGCCCCAACTGGGTGGACACGTCACCGCGACGTAGTGCATCGTCAGATTCTAGCTGACCGCGTGCGTGAACCCGAACGTTGGGGCGGAGCCTCAAACAAGAATCATTCTAGTTTGAGGCTCCGCCCCTTCTTTCTCCATACGTCACAACTCGAAAGGTACCCGTTTGCGACCAGAATAGCACCCCTGGTCTCAGAATGGGGAAGAAATAGCAACAGCTTCAAAACAAATAGGAAAACACATGTGTCGAGTTTACATACAATTTCAAAGAGCAGCAAAACGTCAAAAACACAAGCAAAAAAAACCTTTTCCAAATTTTGGACGCATGCTAAACAAAAGCATCCGATTTTTTTCTTCCCTCGTCTTACTTTTCTTTTAGGCTGTGATCATTTCTATAAGCTTTATTGAGAATCACAAAAAAAGTAACATAACAAAATGTTATGTTACATTGACACGACGAAGAGGCTTGGTCGATGATAGCATGAACGAAATTAATATATAGGGTGGTCCAAATCACCAGGCTAGCTCTAAAATGGACCGTAAAAATCGACGCCTGCACGTAGCAATCTAAACTTTTCGTCAAAAATGTAATTCACAAGTCGGTTTTTTCTTGTGAAATTACAAAGCGTAGCTCTCTTTTCGTAAAAAATGGGGCCAAGAAAATTTCCTGTGTCTACAGCGGGCAGCAACGCAGACGACAGGGGTCTAGTAGCGGGGTGTGTTCGACGTTCGTATTGATAGATGGCGCTACCTCCTTATCGCGACGGCTTGCGACCACCAGGGTTTGTTAAAATGAATATAATCTTTTTGGAACGTACCTTCGTTTAAAAAATAAATGCGAACAATAAAAGAAAACCTTAAATTAAAAACAAACGCGTCTGCATAACGGCGGTACTTTTGCTGCCAACGGATTTCGTCTGCGTGTCGTCTGCTTCCTTTCGCTGGTCGGCTGCACCTTCAGACGCTGCTCCCGACGCCATCTATTAATACGAACGCCAAACACGCCCCACTACTGGACTTGGTCGTCCGAGTCGCCACCCGCCGCAGACCCTGGCAGGTTTCTTGGCCCTATTTCTTACAGAAACAAAACTACGCTTTGTAATTTCACAAAAAAAAAAAAAAAAAAAAACGACCAGTGAGGTTCAGTTTTGACGAGAAGTTCAGATTGCTACTGCATGCGTCGATTTTTACGGTCCATTTTAATTCGAGCCTGGTGACTTGAACCATGCACCTATACGTTTGTTTTCAGCAAATGACCAACCTCGTCTCCGTCGAAAAACAACAACACGAGATGGTCTTTCTGCTGTGTTGAGGTTATTTCGTAGGCGCGACAGAGGCACCGAGACTAAAATAAAAAGGGCGAGGAAAGAGCAACTCCAGGAAAACGCGTTCCTCATCGTGAGGACTTGCCTCCGTATTTCAAGCCCTCCTTCAGAAATGATATTCTCAGACGGAAAAAAAGTAAAGAAGTGAAACTGTTACAAACTTCTTTGTCCTCAGCTAACGCGAATTCGACCCTTCCACGACCGAGCTGACTGATTCAGTATGACCTTAAGTTGTTAATACCGTGACTCGTTTTTTTTTTCTTCTTTTTTTAATGCTTCAGCGGAACGAAGGTAAAATCTGACGAAGAAAATAATGCATCTATCTTTCGGCTACATATATTATTGTGCAAAGAATTTCAAGATTGTGAGAATCGAAAACAAGTTGGGGTAGCAAAGATGCACCTTATTTACCCTGACTTGAGAGAAATATGACTTAATGGAAACTAAGCACATTAACGTGTGTGGGTTTCATGTTCGCAGATATTATTCAAAAACCGCCGCGATTACAAACATTGCCTGTGAAAAATTACTGTAAAGTATTGAACAGGACAAATAATCTAGTCACGTCGAAATGACTGCAGTGTAAATTTATCTTCGTTGTTGACTGGGTAGGCATCGAGCCCAATCGCAGATTATGCGATAGGAATAACAGCAAATGGACGAAAATAAAACAGAAAGGCGGTTAAGAGTATACAGGAAAAAGGCCACAGTCCCTAGGTAATATCCACACCCGCATGCTCAAACGCACTAATTGCTCATGAAAAAACAGGCGGAGGAAAAAGGAGGTCACGCAAGAGGCTCTCGCGAGAATGTCGCGGGACTCTTGAGAGAACGAGAGCTTGACAGTGATGGAGCGATTAAGGATGAGGGTGACCGAGTCCCTTCGGCCTCATTAAACGCGTAATGAAACGCCGAGTCGAGCGTCTTCCTTATTGGGGCTTAGGACATGGGGAGTATGGTGGGCCGGAGCTGGCGTCTGAACTCTTCAAGAAATACGCGAAGTGTAACGAAAATAAACGCGGACAGATAATGTCTTATACACTATCTCGGCCAATAGAAAAACTGAATTAATAGCCACCTCCATGTAAGCATGGGCAAAATAACCGTGTTGCTATGACATTGCCGTGGCGATGCGGTTGTTCGCCCCATATTTGCTTGGTGAAGCGCACCAATATTGGTGTCGAACAGGCGATATTCAAAGTCCAACACTGTCCTGACCAGTTGGGATTCGGCGTGGGGCGTACGCTCTTGACAACGAGCTCGGAGCGTCGTCTACAGGGAATCGTCAGAGCGGGTTTGGACAGGGAGCATATCAAAGCGGTACGCAGAAACGCTACGAATGGCTTCACTCCTCTCCCTCTCCTCCACGGTCCTCCTACCATTAAGTGCTGAATATCTGAAAATATTCAAGTACCGCCATCGTTTAGTCGTACCGCTTGCGTTCCTATAGAATGCCACCGACGCGTCGCCATTTTTGGCTCTTGGCGCATGCCACATCTTGACCCGCACGCTCCTATCGGTCTACCGTTGTTGCCGGTGACGCGCCGCTGTTTGCGAGCGCACTCCTATTGGTTTACTGCAGATGCCGGCGCCGCGCCGCGCCGCCACGACATACTACAGTGGTAGCGACGTTCCGCCATTTTTGGCTCAAGTGCGTCCCTGCGTGCACCAGTTTGGCGGTACTTTGAACCTTTATAAAGTCTATCCAGCGTTTTAGCCTACCGTCTTTCGACGCGCCACCATTCTGGCGACGGCTTCCATGTTAACTCCAGTGTATTCTATGAAGTGCATCTGTTTTCAATCGCAACGTCTTTATGGCGTTTCACCGCACTCCATGGAACATACAGATTTACGACGAAAATATAGATGGTCCTTTTATTCAGTGACATCAATCAGTAAGAACACGACTCCTAGCCAGATGCTTACGCAGTAGTCGTGTCCAAGCTGTGGTCTGCGGTGGCATTTTATAGTGACGCAGAAAAATTCAGCACTTAGGCTTTTTTATCTTGGAGGGGTTGTTCAAACGACAGGGATGTCGACTGAATGGGGAGAGGGGTACTTCCCTCCGCTGGAGTTTAACAAATAAGCTAATCTTGTAACATTTGTCCTGGCGTATTTAAACGTCCTTGGTTTAGGAACATGTGCGTCAAGCACGACTTCCTTGAAGATTTCAAGATTAAGTTTGAATTGGGCGTGTTTCGAAGCGAGCTGGTGGAATTGTTGATTTGCTAGGGAGATCGCAATGGCCAATGATTTTCATCCCAATTTGGAGGAATCTTTTGATTCGAATTCTCAGCTGCATAAATAACTTTGCCTTTTTAATATGGCAAACTGAACTTTTGAACCAAACGCTGAAATTATTTTAACACAAATTTAATGTTTTAACGTATTTTACAGTACTTGAAACATTTTAACGTAAGGCGTATAAAAGAAGAGTTTACAAAACACTCAGTCAACGTACATTTGTTTCAGTGGTTACAATAAGTTATCTGATTTACGGTAATTTTTTTATTGTTGCATAACGTATTTACGTGTGCTTTAATTTCACCAATACTTTTGCGTTCATATTCATTTTATATGTTTGATGTTTCCGTGTTTTTTTTTTTATACTATAAAAAAATCACGGACTGAATGGGCTGAATGGACTGAAATTGTTTTACGAAGAGGAATCGGCACCTCACATGAATTTTATGCGTCTAATCTGTTCCCATTGATTGCTTATCTAAGGTAAAATTCGCCTTGCGCTCTCATACGTGGTCGGAAGGACAATATTCTATAATACGTTTCACTTTAAGGCTAAACATAGCCGACACTACGAACTGATGGGACGAATCAGACAGCGTCAAAAACGCAGCATTATAGTTTTTGTCATGTCGCTATACGTGTTTTATCATCGCTGAACCAGTCAAACAGAAAAGGCCTTGGGACTTGCCCTTTGCCGATGCTTTATTGGTCCGATTAGCTCGCACTGTCGATTACGTGTAAACTTAAAACGAAGTATAGTGAAAAAAAAAATCATACCAAATTGCCGGGCAATTGTGTTACCCGTGAAACGTGTGGCGTCTATATGCTCTCAGCGCTCTTTACCGGTTAGTTTAGTGATTGGCTTAACGCGTGGCATGTACACTCGATAGCAACTCCTGGAATGGAGATACCGGCGATATCCCGGGTTTGAAAAACATCTGAAAGAGTGGCAAGTTGCTATCTGCCGGATGCAGAGCGGATGCGCGGCAGGGCTCTCCCTCCAAATAGCACCTGAACCCACGGCTGGAAAGGCATTCGCTGAATTAATCGAAGTAGTCTGGGTGTGATTCCCAGCTGACTGGATCGCTTTTTACTGGGATCCCCCCTTCCGCCACACACACACACACACACACACACGCGCGCACGTACGCACGCACACACACACACGCACACGCACACGCACACACACGCACACGCACACGCACACGCACACGCACACGCACACGCACACACACACACACACACTAAAAACCCATCAGTGTCGAGTTTGCGGTCACGTTTTTTTCTGGGCTTCTTGAAATGGCAAAAACCTAGCCAAAGAACGTTCAACGTTAAGAAATGTTCCAGTTATTAAAAAAAAGCAAAGGTAAAATGGAAATGTTAATGACACAAATACCTACAATTTTTGTCGAACGCGTCACGCAGTCGATCAAAATTGTCAGTTTTTTTTTATTTTTAACATTTTCTGGTGTCGTTGAAAAAGGGGACCTTCGACCGAGTTACAAGTTCAGGATCCGGCAGAGGGTCTCAGCTGCTAAAATAGGCCCAGTGAAAAAATTATTACGCAAATATCGAGCCTTTTTGTTTTTATTAAAGCAACTAACCTTAAATAAACTGCGCTTAATTAGTGAAAAACTATGACAACTGAGCCCGGAGGGCAACGGAACATTGGCAGGCCAACGGAACGTGACTACGTATCACCGGAGTACGCTTTTACTGCGAAGAAGTATCAGGTCTTTCGCTGCGTCGTGCTCCAACACGTGTGCGTTGCGCTCGTGTACCTAGTGGATATCAAAGCCGTTGGCATGCAATGTGAGGCATATCCTTCATCCTTTGCCAAGTTACACCGAGGCAGGGTATAACCTTGGGCTCTCGCTCTACTGGCGCCGCTTGGCTGTTACCGGCAGGCTATGGAGCGCGATCGACAGCTTGAAACCGCGAACTGTCCCACTAACATCTATCGCTTTAATATCGTCGTAAAAGTTTCAATCCTAGTAGGCTCTTCGTCAGTTTTGCAAAAATATATGACCTTATTTTGTTTTAGTAATGTATAAAAACGTACGCGAACAAGTGTGTTAAAAATAGTGCGTTTAGTTAATAAATATTTTGATTTTCTTACGTATTTCTTTTTTTTTAAATACTTCTTCGAACTGGATAACTTCTAAACGAGCGACCCATACACTACAATTATAACGGACTCCCAAACAGCGTGCCGAGCCTAGCGGACGGGCTATGTATCTAAATCGGCGCACGTTCTGCTCACGAAGCACCAAGATAAGCTCCCCCCGGTCAAATTGGTGTGAACCCCTGGACACGAGTCTGTACCCGGCAACCAGCGCACCCACGCTGTCGCTCGAGCAAATACCTTCCGAGCACCGGACTGCAGACAAACAGAAGAGAGCAAGAGCGACGGACACCCACTGACGTAGTACGCGGAAATCACAGAGTACTATCGCCTAGAACGCCAAACGCTCCCCCCCGCCGCACAAGGACCTCACACGAGAGGAGCCTGTTCTCTGGCGGCAACTACAAACCAACAGATATCGACACCTAAGTCTACTTCACCGATGGTACCCCGAACAATACAACAAAGAATGCCCATTCTGCGGCACGTACGCCAACCTATACCACACTGTATGGGCATGCCAACGAAACCCCGCGATTCCCCCTATCCGACCCCTTCCCAATGGGAGGCCGTGCTGCTCAGCTCCAGCCTGGATGACTAGCGTAAGCTGGTGGACCGGGCCCGCTCGGCGGCGAAGGCCACAGGAGCCCTGGACTAAGGGCCCCTCCTCCCCTTCAGAAAACTGAATAAATAAAGTTTATTCTCTCTCTCTCTCTCTCTCTCTCTCTCTCTCTAAACAAATTTAACTAGTTTTCTGGGACTGGCTAACAGCCTGTCAGGTGTAAAAGAAATATCAATCATTTTGGACCTACGTCTACAATACCTCCGTCAATTTTACTAAGGGCAGTATTGTATTTTTTATTATGGTGTCTGGTTTATTTACGCTATTTGTTGATAGTCACCGAGACAGCAGACGAGAGTAAGGACAGAGAAAAAAATTCATTACGTCTTTATGGAGCGGGAGTTTATTCTACCAGAATTTTAAACGAGAAGGAGCGGTTAATAGCAATAAGAAAGATATTAAAAAAAAGAATAGGAACAGATACACCTAATATAAACTTACACGTCCGAGATAAAAAAAATCGTGTTTTCTTAGCAGTTTTGGGAGATTAATATTTCGGTCTTTCGGCCGCTTCTTTATATTTTTTTTCTCAAAAGTTTGTTTTTGATGAAGGGAGAAATTACTTTTTTGTGCTCGTCCATCGACATTGATGCTCGCGTACAACCGAAATAGGAGCGACTCCGACGTGTTATCGCAGGTTGAAAACAAAATTGCTCTTGTGTAATTTACGTGATTAAACCTTGGGACGTTCACGCCTTCCGCATAGTTGTTTTGTTTTATATATTTCTGCGAACTAGTTTTCTTTATGATAGTTATGTCTCTACTGAGAAATGACTACTGAGGGCTGATGTGCGGTCTGTTTTCTTTATTTTCGCAGATTTCAATTCTTTACATGGTAAGTAAGCTTTATTGCTTCTATACCTGGTTAGTTTCTGTAGAGGCGTATAAAAACTGTTCTCTCGTTTAAAATTTAACTTTAAACTTTTATGCGCAGCATAGCACTTGACTTTAATACCTCGACTTCCAAGCTTGAATCTTCGTAATAATTATTTTATATTAAAATACGAGTATATCAAACCTGTGTTGACAAAGAGACTAGTATATTGGAATAAAAAAGGATATCTAACATAATGTAAAGGTATATTATATATTTCTGCATATCAAATGTCTGAGTCATCTGGGTGCATCTCAAAAAGTTGCGATCTCACAGACCCGGTGACGCGCAACCTGAAAGGTAAACACTTGATAAAAAAAAAAACTTGCAAAGTGATTTGATAATCTCAGACAAACACGTTTGTGCCCATGCTGACATCTGCCATCGGCTAAGTGACATGTTATCCTTTCCCAAGTCAATGCTAAGCCTTACCCTCATACCGTTAGTTCAACGGCTTGTTCTAAATATAGTTTTCTGTTTCGTAATATATTCGGGAACACATATAAGTTTTTGCTGGAAACTACTACGTTACATTCGACTTTTACTCTATAAATAAGAGTATAAACCAGTCGTGCATTCCAAATGCTCTCATCAGTAGAGTTTTATAATCTTGGTTTAAGGTTAATGCGCCTTTTCTATAGTATTGCCTTCACACGGCTGTTTCGCATGCCATTTCTACAAAGTTTTGTTTTTCTAAATTGCATTATTTTAGAAAATAGTTCTTTATTGAAACAAAACAAATATCTCCGTTCCCGTGCTGTGGCGGCAAAGGCAGTGGAAGGAAGGAAAGTGTGGTTTGCTGCTTTGGGATGATGTTGCACAGATGAAGTTCGCTTGCGTGGTGTGCACCGACGGTGCAAGCACGTTCTTGAGTAGCGTCTCCCCAGTGAGAAAGTTATTCGTATGAGAAATTTCTTGTGTCGAATAAATGGATATGAATCACACAGTTTTTTATATAAGAACATATAACAACCATATGCGAACTATATAATAACTATAAGAACATATAAGATCAATATAAAACTTGTGAGAATTTTTTTGAGTCTTTATACGGTTCCCTTATATTCTACAATCTTATATAGTTTTCATATGGTTCTTATACGGTTCTATATGAGACTTATATGTTCTTATTTTTCTAGTATGGTTCATATGTGTTTATTGGACGCAGAAATTTCTCGTACAAATTAGATTTTCTAATAGGGCTATAAAAACAATTCCTAGTAAAGAGAGCGCTCCAGCGACAATCTCCCCGTTTCTTGCGACGCATGGGAGTGGACTGACTTCATGCAAAATTTACATCCTCTCACCATTGATGCCGATGCGCCCATTGCCTTGGGACCATTTTAAACTATATATTTTCGCAAATGCTGCTGTCAGACTTCGCTCAGAATAAGGTTTACGACCCGAGCGTGACAACCGAACGCTTCAGCGTTTTTTGCGCTATTCGTTCATACAGTTGAAGTTTCCTGTGACATTCCTGCGTTGCGAAAAGCTGAGTTACAGGAAACTGCTGACCGCCAACTGTATAACGCGATGTGTGTTAGAAAAAAAAATGAAAGCCGTTTGCAATTTCCTGTAACGCCGGATTAGAGCGCAGCTCTTGAGGAGGAGGATGGAAGCGTACTGAGGGATAGGTGACTTCTTGAGGTCAGGTGACCTCAGGGGGGAGGGGGGTCGTGTGACGTCAGGGCGGTCACGTGACCTAGGGGGTCGTGTGACCTCGGGGGGTCGCGTGACCTCAGGGGAAAGGGTCACGTGACCCCGCGGTTACGCCGACGCTGCTCAAGCCGGAAACGGGCCCCTAAGAACTGCGCTCGAAAAAGTTTCACGTGAAGATGTTACTACGCGGATCATAAATGTAGACAATCGTAATTATGCTAAGAAAAATAAACATACCACACTCATAAATTAAGTTTTTGTTTTAGGTAAAAAACATAATTAAAAAAATATATTTTTGGTTGAAATGGATATTCTAAAGAATCGATTTGAGCATCAGGAAACGCACATGTGCACAAAAGTTTTGTTCCAAAAAGCGGAAATACTCTGATTTATGCGCCGACAGATGGGTAGAACGATCGCAAATGAGGTCCCACGAATGATGAATTACCTTTTCCTAGAAAGTTATCAGCGTTCCTCCAACAGCCGCTACCCCCTTGACTGATTGAGATTCTAAATATTTGAAATTCTGAGAACTTATTATTAAAATGATACTATCAACCCGGCCGTGGTCTTCATAGCTGATCTTAGTTAATATTGTGATTACAGGTTGCACAAGTGTCCCAAATAGCATACAAAACATCCGAGTAATCTATACTCATAAGGTGACATACAATGTGTCTAGGGCCCGAATATGGTGAATGATAATGATCCTCGAATAAAATTTAACCACGTTAGCATATACGGTATATGGGACGAAAAATGCGCAGGTCATTACAGCCTTGAATACGTAGGTATAGTAAGGCAAAAGAAGAAACTTACTGGCGTTTGCAGTTCAAATGTCATCATTTTGCAAGGGAGTGTCTAATGCAAAGTAAGAAAGTAAAATTTTTACCATAATTCGGAACTTATCTAACAAAACCTATTTACTACCATATATATATATATATATATATATGTATAGTTAAAAGCAAAGCCGCAGCCCCAAACACAAGCAAGCCGCCCTGAACGATGCTGGCGGTTCAGGGGTGGTTGTTCACGGGAGGGACGGCAAATGCCAGGAGCCATCTCTTGGCACGACTGCTGTGCTCGCACGTAAATTGGCCAACTTTCTCATGTGTATCAAACGAGCTATTCAATCACAAGCTATTCCTGTCACTCCTTTTATAAACTAAAATTATAATTTTGAAATTCAATAACGTTGTCCACATTCCCACAGATATACCAGAACTTCCCCAATCACGATAGCTTACATTCCCGATCAAATGACTTTCTGCCAAATTGCGCTTTCTCGCCACAATGTCTTTTCCAGTTTAGTATATCGTCCGTATTGCAGAAAGGTCATAAAAGAGACGCCGTGTGACCGACGACAACTTCACGTAGGCGTCTGAACTAATTTTATGCAGTAACCATCATCAGCCAAAAGCAAAGGGATGTAAGAAAGGCGCTCCTCGGCGAGTAAAGTGCACTCTGTCTCGCCATTGGACGAGATCGTGTCGCGTAAACCTGTGCGCGAGTGACTGGTTAAACTAGTGCAAAAAGCGTGAAAGTGACATCGTCGACGCCTGTGCTTCGTAGCGCCGGGAAAGACTCAGCCATCGCGTTTTCGACATAGGTTACGCGCACAAAGGTGCTAGGTGTAGCAGTTGCGGGTGCTTTCATTAGAGCTGATTTATAGTGGAGCTGGCGGTGCTAACTCTTAACTCGTCCTCGCTCAATAAATCGATTCGGTTCTAGCGCCTTGGTCATTGTGGGAAAGGAAGAGCTTGGCCTAAATCAACCAATGTTGCAGCCATCCGCGTCTGGTTCTTGATAGGTGAGCTACGTGCATAAGGAGTAGGTGTTGGTGGTGAACAATGCTTTCGATTATTAAAGGATTCCTCGTTGAAATTCAGGTTTCGAAACGAACCTTCTCCTACAAAGAGCTGTTCTTTTTAAGGAAAGCGGTAACATTTATCTAGGAATTTCAACCTGGTACTTGTAAGCTTGATTTATTCTAGGTGCGTGCAGTGATTTGTAGTGTCCGTGATTCCGAATGCCAGTTTGCTCGTAGTATTGGTCCAAATGTATTTAATACGGGTACCTCTTGTTCAAACTTGCGGCATGCGTTAGTTGTTGTTATAAACATATTTTTGAGAAAGAAATACTCACAATTGCCATAAACTGATTTTAGACGTACACAAAAATATTAAGGATTTCATTTGAAGTAGTTTAGACGCAGCAAACTGATTTAAAGAGAACACCAGGATTGCTTACATTTTAATACTCTAAGGAATCTGAGTGGTCTCCATAAATCTTACCATTTTACGGGGTAGTCCTCTTTAAAATATTGCATATTAAGAATAATTACAAATAAAATAATTCTAAATATTTAACGTGAATTTTGATAGATGCGATCAGACAGCCAAATTTTTCAACATCCAAGTACTTCTAGTTTTCTCAATTAAATTTCTTAGGTCATTTCTGGGCGAACTAGAGATAATCATTCTCCTCGCAGAATTTTCATCGTCAATCAGGCTGTAAGAAACCACGCGAGAGCAAAACGAAAGCGGACTTGCTCATGCCAGAAAGTCATGACTTCCATCCTAAGGCTTGCCAGAGCCCATCAATGCCAGAAAGATTCATTTTGCTCGTGTATTACCGTCTTGGGAACTAAGCATACTGAGACCGTTTTGTTGTAGTGAAACTATGTGCACCCATGACTTTTATCTTTGGCGGTTGAATGCACATCTCTATTTGTCGCTCTTTAATCTGTAAGAAAATTACAACCTTACTAGGTATTTATACAATCAACCAAACGTAAGCGCATAAACATCAAACACATATTTCCGGGATTTTAATTTTGAATATATTTCACATATATTGCTGTTCAAATATTAGTTTCCTTTATACTTTCGAACAAAACCGTCAAAAAAAAAAGTTTCATGTTTCATCCTTTGACTCAAGGAGGGTAGAAAAGGCTGGGAGGAGCCGAGCATCTCCACAGCAGAATGTGCAAGCTCGTGCTTTTAGAAAATTAATAACACTGAAACTTATCAAGTAAAAAATATACAGTGCAGGCTAGCAAAAAAGAGACTATATAAAGTGAATAACGTATTGGTAATCTTAAAGTCTGAAAGAATTTAAAAAAACATCGGACAAATAAAAGACGAAGCAACAAAGAAACAAGCCTCCCCACCTGGGTTAAAAATGAAGTTCAGTGCATGAAATGAAGGTGAACAAGGGTTTACGAGCTTAACTTTCCTTCAGCTAAGAAGCCCCTTCTTTTCAGTCATGAATGGTGATTTGATAAGGATAATTAACTGGCATTTGTTTTCAGTTTGCAAAATTTTGCGTAGCTTATATTAAAACAATGGTTCATAAAGTATTAAGAAGCCCTAGAGAATTAAAAAGAAGCAAGTGTATGCCAGATGCTTTAGGAAATATGCGCTCTCAAATTTGATTTTTCTAAAAACAAGCGAGGATGAAAGATGAATAACTTACGTTGAGAACAGGCATCGTTTAAGATTTTTTACTTAAGCTACAATGCTATAAAGCATATATTTTAAGAAGTTTTAATGCGGCCGATAACACAAACAAAAAATTGTGGCTCTGTTGTTATTATTGGTTTATTTTAAAATAGGTTTTGTTTACATTATTTCTAGCACCTATTTTTCACGTTTAGGATGAACATAGTTAGGTTGATATAAAATTATACAACACTGCTCTCTGAATCATATAAACGCCTATCACACAACAAAATATACAAGATGATAACAAAAAAGAGAGATCATGTAATTGTAATAGAAAATCTAATAGTGATCATGATAGAATGACCAGGGCAAGAAAAACAACCAAAAACACGCTTACCTGTATACTTTCTTTTCGTTGCACTGTACCTGGAGCAGAACACACAAACAATCAACAAGAATGAATTTAGAATATGAACATTACTACATGAAACACTTAACTGCAGAAGGTAACTAAACGGAAGAGAGCATACGAAAATTAAAACAATTCTTGGACATGAATGAATAAATTTAATTTAACTAAAAGTAAATTAGAATTGATAGGCAATAGAAGCTATTAATTGTGGGGTCAAATAAAAACGGAGCTATAACAGGGGCTTAAGGTTTTTCAAAGTGAATTGAAAGGTAAATGTTGTATTTTGTTCATTATACGTGTAAGATGAACGCTCATTTTTTTCTTTTTCAATCCTAGATATTACATTTTGAAAATACAAAGCCCACATCCAGTTCAATAGCCCCCAATAGCCCCCAAGGGCTCATGGGGACTATTCGACTATTCGATATTATCTTTTATTTAGTGGAAGAGCGCCTCGAGAGGACGTGCCGTTAGAGCGCACGTTACGAAATATTTAAGAAGACAGATTGCGAAAAATGTTTGTTAGGGGCGGTATCAGCCGCATGCAGAAAAAAATCACACGGCACGTTGGAAAAATGACCGAGTCCGACAATAGCCCCTAAGTTTAATTTCAGTGTGAGATTCCGTCGGGGATCATTTCGTATGAGATATTTTTGGTCGGGATTTTGTTTTATCCACGCGGTACTCAAGCTATTACAACAAAGTTAGTAGGCTGAGTTATTTCTTTGACTAGTTTTTATGTGGTCGATATTAAAACGTGGTAAAGACCATAGCCTATAAGGCAAATGCGCTTATTTTTGTGTCATTTTCAATTCTTGCTTGAAATCGACAGCAAATATTTTTCTAAATTAATTTTGAATATTTAACGTATTATGTGACAAGTTTTGTTTTAATTCGCAAGGTATCATCAAGCCCATCTTATCTAAAAACGCAGTTTATATTTAAAAAAAAACACACAAGCAACTGCTTTAACAATTTTTTAGCAGGCACGACACCTCTCGCATGCTACCTTCATTAACGAATAGTCACCCAATACGTAGCTATTTAATAGCAAATACATCCCTCGAAACGTTCCACAGCCCACACCTGCGCTGTAGTGACGCGCGCGCAGCTGGTCGATGCGGGGAGGGGTATAAAATAACGAGTTTAGCAATTTTTTCTCATTATTTACCCACGAAAACGTTATAAAGCTTTAAGAAGGCAGATGCCGCCTTATTGATATATTAATTACTTTATTTCAATGAGGCAGTTTTTTTGTATTGAACACTGTCGACAGATTTGATTAGGAGATTGAAGATTTTGAGAGAGGAGATCTTGATTAGGAGATTAAATAAAGTTTTTTCACTCGCGTGTACCTTTATGGCCACTCGCTCCTCACTGGGAACAAGGATCGCCCCTTTGGCATTAATTATTTAGCGGCACAGGAAGACGGTCCTGGTAATAACTCGTAGAGGAGTCATTTGCCTGCGTGGCTAATGCATACTTTTTTGAGGGCAGAGTGGTTTGTTAACATGTTAAGCACAGGTAGCAGAAAAAACAATCTTTGGCTAATGCATTTTAATGAGCTCCTCTCTTAGGTAAATGTTGGCGCAAGTAGCAGTTAGTCAGGACGTTTATATTGTTATTTAATCTCTATATTTTATTCTTATCCCGTGTGTAATTTTATTGCAATAATCGAAAGTTGCGGAGAAAATAGACCTATGCGTTTGCAGGTTCGTGCGTTTTGGCAGTTTCTGCACGACAACAGTTTGCTCGAGGATGTGTTCCTCGTTTGTTTGGCATCTTCTTGTGTTTACAACTACTAAATTGATGTAGTTAAAACTGATCTGAGGTGAACGTAGGATCAACATTACTGTGTTTCGAAA
The DNA here is from genome assembly GCF_016920785.2 of Ixodes scapularis. Classification (NCBI taxonomy): domain Eukaryota; kingdom Metazoa; phylum Arthropoda; class Arachnida; order Ixodida; family Ixodidae; genus Ixodes; species Ixodes scapularis. The sequence continues at coordinate 18,856,949 of NW_024609837.1, read as the reverse complement.
CGTTCCTAAACGCCACATCCGCAAAAAGTAAAAAGTGCGTGGATCTATTGTACACGCTACCTGTTTATCGCAGGCAGGGTAGGGCAGAGGTACTCTAGAAAGGAGGAAAATAAAATCATGACCTGTATTACTAAACAAAATGTATATAAGACAGTTATTAAAAAAAAACACGCAGTTTCTTTGAGACTACAGCACAGTTCTTCCTCGGGCATTTTGCACTGCAGCAAAAACAAAATTTACTAAAACTCAAAATCTGTTTATTGTCCTCCCAATTCACTTGGACACGTCTTGTTCAATCCAGGTGCCTACTTCAACAACAATTCTTTCTGCTTTGCAACGGGCGTCTGGTCTAAGACAAAATGAGAACTAGGGTTCCACCGTGCTTTACTGACACGTGTGATTTATGTTTTGAAATTGCTGTTTAGTAGCGGGAGTTTTGTAGGAGGGTCGGGTGGGGGAGACGTTCGGAAGTTCAGTTCACAAAGCGAAAGTTCGTGATTCTTGGGGTCCTGCCGTCCGGGACGCGCTTAACATGTCCTGCTACACGTGCTCTGGCCAGTTTATGTATTCGCGACGCTCGGCTATAGGAACGTTCGTCCTTGTCAAAACGAGAATATCTCAAAAATCTGCATGTATGAAAGCTTTTTTTTTTTTTTTTGGGGGGGGGGGAATAGGTACTTTGTTGTTCGATTTTCGGTCATTAAAGGTTTGGTCGGTTTGGGTGTGCTTGCGCCAGCCTGTGAGAGTGTTTATAGCTATGCCCTTTTGAAAACTGTATGTTGTACTCTGAAATGGCGATTAAACCTTTTCGCCGATTTTGGCGATTTGTGGATTCCGAGAAGGGTTACCCAAAGCTGCAGTGAGTGTGACGTATGAGAACAGTTTGGGTATGTGGAGTGAAAGAGACACCGTACGTTGGTCATTGGTCTAGGTATGAAACAGCGAGGTGTTGATGAAGGAAGAAAGAGACAGAGAGAGAGAGAGAGAGAGAGAAATTTGAGTCGAACAGTGCACCCAGAGAACTGGAGGGTGATGAAGAGGAGCATTCAGAGAGTCAGTAGAGATAGTCTGCCCGTTGCGGGAGGGGGGGGGGGGGGGGGGAGGGGGAGTGGGCTGGATTTGTTTGCGGTTGTATCGTGACACCAGGAATAAATATAAAAATGGACTCCAAAACAAAAATGCAGATCTCGATTGAAAATTGCATCGTGAAACTACCCAAACCTGATCGCAGTATGGATATGGATGTTCATCTGAGTTTTTGTTCGTGCACTCGTATATGTGTCTACACGATTTCGTGCCCCAACCGAAAATAATTGTATAAAATCTCAAACTAATATTAATCCCAGTTTTGAGCTGCCTTATCAATATCACGCTGGAGAAAACTGCCCTGTTGGACGCTGTGACGATTGGAATGAGAAAAACCAATCACTCCAAAGAAGCCAATGAAAAGGCTTCCGCTAATTATTTCCAATACTCTACTTTTTTATCTAGCGGGGCGATACACAAATGCAAGTTGCATTTGATTGTTATAATGTATTGGACCCAATTCTGCTACAGAAAGTCCATAAGAAAACGACGACAACAAAAATAAAATATCGATTTAAGAGGAAAAAAAGCAGTTGCTGAAAAAATAAAAACCTTCGCGTTAATTTGAGATACTATATATGAAAGAATAAGCGTGTGCCTCCAAGGACTGATTCTTGATACGCAGGACGTGGCGACAAATCAAAGACAACAGGAGGGCTTCTGTCACCGGCATAGGCGTCACATTACCAAGGAGCTAGTATAAATAAGGGCAGGAGCCTGGGGGACGAGCTCCTATTAGGGGCACTACGTGACGGGCGTCGGGCTTCTGCTTCCAATGGTGGCCGTTGCCCTCGCTTCTGGGGTATCGGCTATTCTATTACTCCGTCCGTTTTCCCCCCGTTCCCGGGGCAGCGTGCAAGGGACCAAGATGGCGCATGCATACATCTCCAAATGGGAGATCGATGGATCTTGTTGTCTGAGTCTGGCTGTCCTCCGCTCTCATATTAAACATAATCGGCCATCTCGTAAACCTTGCGCCAATCTAAAGGTGATTTAAGCTTCGGTGAAACCAAACTTGTGTTTAAAGCGTTACTTATATCTAGTTACTTTTTTGTGTTAACTAGCTAACGGCCTTGTTACTTTCCGGGAGAAAAAATTGGTAACTTATTTTCGTTAATTTTTGATGAAGTAACGGGTGAAGGCATTTGGTTTCTACAGAAGGGGAGTGCGTACTACGGAAGTGTCCTATTTGGCTTTCATTCCAAGCAACGCCTATAGCTTTCAAAACAAAAAGAAACGCAAAAAATATACACACGTTTTGCTCAAAAGCTAGGCACCATTACTGACAAATAATATTGAAAGGCCAATGCGGACTGAAAAAAAAAAACTAAATACATCTGGAGTAACAAATAATAACCAGTTAATTTTGAGTTGAAATAACGCGTCCCTGTTGAATCTCAGCAATAAGTAAGGTACTTGGTTACTTCTTGAGCAAGTAGCGAGTACCAGTACTTGATTACTAATTTTAATTACGTGAACATGCCTGGCCCAAACCAAAGTAGATTATTTGTTTGCGAAATTGAATGGTTTCATAAAATAATTTCAAGAGAAGTCCCCGTGTGGAGAAGATTTACCCAAGACTAAATTGACATCCACCTAAAATGAAGCACCGCTCAAGTCCTCCAGACGACTGGAAACCGCAGAAAAATACAGGACCCTGCGAACTTCCACAACGGCCGTCACTCGCGTAAAGGTGCCAGTTGCGCTTGATTTCAGGTGGATGTCAATTAATATAACCAAGAAATCTAACATTGTTTGTTGGGCGGTACAGTCTTTCCTTATCTGATTAATATCTTACGGTTTTATTCTGTTTGACCTGGACATGAGACTATTCAGATGGAAGACATGAAAAATAAATATTGTTTTTACCTAATGCTTCATTTGCTACTTGCAAATTAATTATGTTTTCTATTACGTATCTGAACAATTCACATTTTTTAACTAATCATATAGAGGTACTTTATTCAAAATAATTTTGTGCCAGGTCTAAGAGGAAATATTGCATTTCCAATACCACTGCCATATGCTAAATTACAACGTCCGTTCCACTGCATGGCAATGAATGATCGGCAATGTTGATTGAAGAGAGGAGCAATATCTTGGATAACTTGCTCTAGTTGTTGCTTTAATTGCTGTGTGTCTTGTTTCGCGGTTTGTTGTTGTTTCTGCAGGGCCTTCTGCTGGGTGTGCAGCATGGACTGTTGTGCTTGTTGTGTCTGCTGGAGCTGGCGTAGAAAGTCAGGCGTGTCACGAGGTATCTGATCTGCTGTTGGAGGAAGGGGCTGTGTTTGAGGTTGTTCTGTTCAATATGAAAGGGGGGGGGGGGGACGGCGAAGGGTTGAGTAGTGGTGAAAGGTACTGGCGGTGATTGCTCTGCTTGACAATTTCACCCTGCAATCACCGTGTCTCCTTCTCCTGGACAAGTGGGACCATTCTGGTGCACTAGTCGCCCAATCGGACGCTGTTTGGTGCAAAGGAGGCTGTCCCAGTTAAAAGCGGTCTAGATCCCCGGTGACTTTTGGTGACTTTGACTGACTTCGTCTTCATTAGGACACGGGTTTGGGTGTGGCTAGGGATAAGCGCGAACTGAATCAGAGTGTTTAAATGGAACACCTCCGAGTCGAGGCGAGTTAGGCGGGCATGCAAGGTGTACATTTGTAGGGACAGGAGGGCAATCGCTTCGACAACCGCATCCACGGTGGGCGATGGTTTGGGAGGGTGGTGTGCTTAAAACTCATCAAGGCGGGCTATCATGAGTTCTTACATGTGACATACATCTGTTGAAACTGTTTGAAATCAGAGCCAAGTTTATCTCAAGGACGCTTGGGAGTGGGTTCGTGTGATGTCTTGGTACGAGTGCGGGATGAGGTGAAGGGGTATCAGGAGCGGAAGGTAAGTTCGCTAGAGTAAAAGTGGAGGAATTTTCAGTTTCCATGACCACAGGGCATGGGAGAGAAGATTAATAGGGATAGGAATGGGGAGTGGAGAGCTATGCTAGAGTGTCTTTCGGTTGTAGCCCGCTTCCTGTTCCCGCTGCGCATTGTGCCGGTCAGGCCCAGGTTGGTTCATCTTATGGGGTTCGGTAAATGTACGACGTCTGTCTGGTTGACTCAGAGTATGGGTCCTGGCACGGCTGAAACTCCAGCCGTGTCAGGAGCATGGCCGCAGTCACAGCCATGCTCCCCGTTACCCTGCTTACTTCTAGATACTGTCAGGAATGACAAGTGATGATGCGGCGAATGACTGAGCAAACTGAACGTTTAATGGGGCGAAGTTGTGCCCAAAATTAAAAGGAAGAAGAAAGATAACAACAGAGCGTCGCGGGCGTCGAAGTCGACGAAGCAGCAGAACCGAACGCTGAGGCGAAACTGACTTTGACTCGCCAACCGAAGCCGCTTATGTATTAGCGTAGGCTTCTTGAAAAATCGGCGTTGAAGGTTCGACGCGTAGAACATTCGGACCTAGAACAAACAACAATGTTCTCAAATTCACCAGACACTAAACTGAAAGCATAAATAAAATACGAGTAACTCCCAGGACACGAACCCTTGCACTTAGTCTGGGAGGCAAGCACGGTAACCATTATTCCATGGCCATGCGGTCTACTTGGCCAGCTGCGCGCGCGGCAATATAAGCAAACGAGAAAGAGGTTTACAGATGCTTTCGCGACATATATGGGTAAAAAGTAGAGTGCACAAATGCATCAGGGACCCGAAGACAGTGCCACTGCCGGAATGTTCACGCCAGCCCGCTAAGCCCCCTTTTAATTTTACTAATATTTTGCACTAATCTCTTGCCTTTAGACTTATTAACTGTTTTACTGTTTTATGAATTGCTTTACAAGCGTTAAATTTCATTGTTTATTTGAAATTGTAGTGCATATAAAATTCGCTGAATATTATTTTAGTGGTCTACCTGTTTACCTGCTACGTGCTTTACTTGCTTCCTAATCATATTCTCAAATAAACTTCTATTTTTAATTTTTTCATCCTTCAACTGTTCGATTTTTGCACCCTCTATCGTACCCATATATTTTGTCGAAAGCATATGTATACGTTCTGCCGGTTTAATTAATTATCTATATCTGCATATATATATAGAGAGAGAGAGAGAGGGAGCGAGAGAGAGAGAAAGAGAGAGATAGAGAAAACGTAGCACAGGATTTTGAAAAGTTTATACGGCAGAAAAGCGCACTTGAGACGGTTGTTTGGAGTTTTAAAACATATTGGTAAAGTTCGTCGACGTTTCGGCCTCAGACAGATCTGTCCATTTGTATCAGGTCGAAACGTCGACGAACTGTACACAGATTGGCTGATCAAAAAGCACCAAAAGCGGAACGTCTCTGAGTTTGTCATAAAACTGGGCATCCGTTATTATTAACTAAACAAAAGGAGCTTAGTAGATGCGTGGCGACCTAGGCTTTTGCGTCAACCCCTCTCGGTTATTGCGTCTTTCATCCTCTAATGCTTCTCTGGTTATTGTGAAACAAAATATGAGAAAGAATACCCAACATTCGGTAGGCTGCTCAAGAAAACGCATGAAAGCGAACATTTATTTTCCAAGCCTTAATTACTATATGATTCGTTAGGTTTTTGATATCTGGATGAAGGCAATAGAAGATTTCATGCCAGTGGTTTTCAAATGGTGGTTCGTGGAACCTTTGGGCTCAGCGAAGGCATTCTAGGGGTCCACGAAGTCCTGCCTCATGAGTCTAGCCCGGCAATAAACGCTGTCCTTTTTTCAAGTCGTGAAGAAATATTTCAGTTTTCGGGCGAGATTTTTCGTGTTTATGTCAGTAACAGAGGTCTACTTAACGCTAGCCCCTAGTTATATTAATTTATTAAATCAATATTATATTTAACCTAAACCTTTTTTCTCCTCTAACCACGAACGGGTTGCTCCAACATCTCTGCCGATCCAGAAGGGGTCCGCGAAACATCGATGGTTGAGAACCACTGACCTATGCAATGCCTTCATCATCGTCTCACTATTCCTATAAAACTGGAAGGGAAGTTTTGTAGCGCACTGCTGGCGAAATCCGAAATGTTCTCTCGGCATTTCAGCTCCCCCTCTCCACAGTTGGATAGCACGTATGCAGTTTGCAACTCTCAGGAGAGTTCTGAGTATTAGGCTTATGAACGCATAACAAAAAATTAGGTACTTATTTTCTGCGCGTAGGTTGAAGTCAGATACTTGCACCGGTGGTGACGGTATTCAAACACTTTATCATCACGGGATGCGTTGAAGTCCTTGTTCCCACTTTAAACTCAATGTACAGTTTGTCGTTGCGGTGCGCGGTGTTTCTTTCTCTGTTAAAAAGGTCTATGAAGGTCCCAATATTTGAAACTGTCGATCCCTATAATGTCAACCAGTTTCCGCCACTGTAACGTTTGTGTGGTGTCTTGAAAGTTCTTGAAAAGGTCAGATATTAACACTTAAACCTCTAGTTTCAATATAAAATATCATCATTGCCGTGTGACTTCCTGAAAAATAGGTCAGTCTAAATAAATAGGAGTGTCTTTCTCGGATACATTGGCCCTTTCGTAGCCAACCGCACTCAAGGTGGCAGTTTTTATTTTGATAGGTCAATGGTGTTTGACAAGGTTTCACACGGCATATATTTGTCAAAATTAGATGAATATGGCTTATGCTCTACTTATTCTTCCTGGTTTGCAAGCTAAGCTACATAAAAACCGCCAGAATCAAGTTTTTTATATTGTTTTTCTTGGCCATTCGTGTCACTATCAGGTGTGCCCAAGGCTCTAACCTTGAGCCGTTGTTTTTGTGCTCAATGACTTGCTGTCACTGGCGCAGAGCTCAAAAGCATTGTTACACTCCGTAGACTTGAAATTGTTCATTGCACTACCTCGACTGTCAAGAAAATTTAGAATTCCTCATTGCGCTTTATTCTCTCGTCCGGCCGCGTTTAGAGTTTGCATAAGTAATATGTAACTCTGTCTCTCTAATCTGTAGCAAGGAAGTTGAAAAGGTCCCGTGGAAATTTATTCGTATCATCTACGATAAAAATTTTGCTATTCGCCGTTTTTATAGTTATAGTTGTATCTGAGCAGACGTAAGCCTTCAGTACCTTCACGACAGGTGGCTTGCACGCAATATGACATTTTTATGCCAAGTTTCGCACTGCACCAGGGACTCTGATGAGGTCTTGGCGTCGCTGTGCTTCCGTATTCCACCTGAGAAAACCTCTACACGTCTTCGCACGTTTTATACAAATATTCGTTCAGATTCCAATGACATGGTCACAATACACATACAATTTGATGTTTTTTGCAAGTTGACATATACAATTGCATTTTTTATCTAAACAATGTCTCGCTTTTATGTTTATGCAGCCTTGATGTCGGTACGAATCAACAAATGACCGGTCGCTTAGCTGTAGATAAGAAATTTAGCCAGTGTAGTAGAACCGCTGGCCTGAGGTTTTTGACGTGCATCACGCAGTACTGATTACACGAACGTGTGCCGGTACGAAACTCATCCAGATCGAGGCGGGTGAAGGCGGTGGGGATCGAATCTAGGAGGTTCCCAGCGCAAGGTTTCGCTTCACGCTCCGAGCTGAGACGCGTTTGCCCACTCGGCCACCGCTTCCCCTGACTTTTTATCATAGCGTACTTGTGCCAACAACAATGTTGGTACATGCCACATATCCTATTGACTATCGTGCCCCTAGCAACTAGTAGTTTGCGTATGAATTCCTATTCAAACCATCATGTAGATGCCTAAATGTGCTGTCCAGTAGGCCTTACGGCTGATACGCATTACTATGTCTGTCGGTCGGTCAGTTTCTGTCATTTGTCTTTCTGTCTGTTAGGGCTACCTATATTTGTCTCCTTTAATGGCATACACGAACGTCTTTAGACATACCTTACTTCTACACAATGATTAAGATTAACGCACTGTAACGCACACGTCACACGTAACAGCACTAGAAAGTGACTAAGCATGATTTTGTTCATGGAGAATCCAGTTTTGCAGAAAGAAAGATATGCGTCTCCTAACGTGTTTGCCGAGATTTGCGCGGGGCCTTTGTTAAAACAGAAATTTACGGTGCTGCAATGTGTCAAACAAAAACACACAAGAGTCAATACAAAAATTGCTCGACGTACAGGAATATTTCATAATTGTCACGATTCTTGTACTTTGACACACATGACAACTGTCTAGGCTTTAAGTTTGACTATATTAATCGATGAACGAATGAAGCAAATAATGAAACTACAAGCTTCTTTTTTACTTGGAGAACATAATAGCGCTTCACGACAGGGACGAAGAGTAGGAACGAGACAACACAATGCGCCAGCTGTAGTGAAGCGCTAATATGTTCTCCAAGTTTCAGTACCAACTCGCCCAAGAATCCGCATTACTCAACTTCTTTCTCACGCTCTCGGAGCTCTGCATGAAACAAGTATAATCGTTTTTGAGAAATGTACATAAACTTAATTTAAATGGCAATGCGTAGAATTTCGCGGTGTATTGGCAGCTCGCTCATCAAAGCAGCTCAGTTTGCGTCATTCTCAGATTTCTTGCCCGCCAAATGTTGATTAAGGCTTAACGGGGTTGTGCAAGGAAAACTCTCAATATCGTTTGTTAATATTTTAGAAACAAAAAGAAGGGAAGTTTTAGAACAAGGATTTGAATATTCAAATAAAACAAAAAGCTTTCTGAGGCCAGCGATGAAAGAGCAAGTCTCGCGGAATATTAGTCTAATGGAATCGCTCGATCTATCTTATTTCTTAGGAATGTCCAGCCCCGTAGCATATTTCTGTTAATTGTGTAAAATTTAAGCAGCTCATTTCAGTTCGGGACTGATATAATGCAACTCTGCGCAAATATGAAATATGAGAAACTTTGGTTAATAATCTATAAAGAAGGGGAGCCACGGACAAAGGAAAAGTAAATTCTACATACGCAGCTAGGTGAAAGGTGCGCAGCTGAAAAAATCCCCTTGTCTTGGTTTTGAACGCAGGAACTCTCCATTTTGAGTGGAGCGCTCTGCCCACTGAAGTTACGAGGATTTAGACAGCAATAAAACAGATATATTTTGACAGCAGCAACCTGTCTAACAGATACCATTGTGAACGGCCTGCATTTTAAGGTTATCGTGATAATGCAAATATGCAAGGGCATAGCGAGCTGGACAACGATAACGATAATACTCCCTGGAGAAGGGGGAGAGGGGGGTGAAGGACGAACACTAATCTCCAAAAACAGGTAAAAAAGTTCGCCTGGTCCTGGTATCACACCAAGGAAATCTCAAAGCGTGGGTAACACTAAGGTGTTACAAATGTTTGTCTTGAAATCAAGTATCGCCCCATAGCGATATTAAAGTTTCTAAAGCAGGAATGGTCCTTAGAGTGCCACAGTTGCCACGAAGGCAAGAAAAGTGAACACATTTGACGAAGGTCAAATGTGTTCACTTTTCAAATGTTTACTTGAACTCCGCCACAGAGTTCAAGTAAATATACTGTCCCCTAAACGGTCGCAGGCAATAAATTACAACAAAAAAAACTTACCGAACGTTGTGACACTGAGAGGAACTTCACAGTCGGGTAACCAGTTTACGTTGTTTTGTGATTCAAGGGTGAGGCAAAGGTTAAATCAAATCCGCAGTTTTGTTCTACCCCTATGCATATATGAGACACATTCTGCGAAGGAAAAACTGACACTGTAAAAAAAAACACACCTAATAATGCAAAGCTAACTAATGCTTCATGCAGAGTCAAATGATTGAGCTTAACCTCTCTATGAATTTCTCATTGGAAGTGAATTACGATAAACATTAAGCCCTACAAAAGTTCCTCGTGTTTTGATAACCAAAATAAAAAAATAGCGATTCAATTCTACTTATATATTTTATTGTTTGAATATTCCTTACTTTTAAAGAATTATATTATATTATATTGATATTAAAAGTTGTATTTATTGTTCTGTAGTTGTCGGTAAACCTAAAAGAGTACTTAAATATTGAAACACAGAACGCAGACCGAAGCCAAATATTAACCTATCATTTATGGAATATACCAAAATGCAGTTAGTTACAGAAGCATCACGGACTTTATTTAAAAGACATTCCGTTTTGTAAACATGCATGCTTCACGCAATTTTTTTTATTGTTGGTAGAGACTTATTACTTAAAGCATGGTCGAAAGTATAATCACTTCGGAATATTTATTGATTTAAGGGGAAGTGAAATGTCAGATGCTTTCAGAGCATTTCTTTAATCTCTTAAGGCACTAGGACACTTGAGTTGCGCATCCTAATTTTCCAGAGAGAATGTGAAAATACAAAATGTGTCTTCGCAAACGCCGACTGAAAGTTTCTGGAGAAAAGTACGCCTAAGCATACAAATGATAATAATGATTTATTGGTTACAGTCATAAAGGCCACAAAGATACACGGCTTTGTTAATAATCGCATATCTGAATAAATTTTAAAAGAAGTTCTGTCGTTCACAATAGCGTCGTATTTTTCAATTTTGATCTGAAAAGAAAACAAATTTACACATTAGAGTTTATAAGTGCTAGTAGTCATCACTGCTCGTTAAATATCGTTTTCAATTACGTTGTTGAGCATGTAACACAAGAAAATAAGGAGGTGGGAAACACTTGAAGCTGATAATCAAGTTTTAATTAGAGTTTTTTTTTTCCTAAACTTTCTCGTCGTAATTTTAGAGCTCTTAATTAAAAATTCTCTTTTCCTTAAAACCCACACAGAAAACCCTCTGGCGGATGGTCATATCAAAAGTTGAAAAATAAATGAAGTAAAGGAAGTATTAAAATATAAGTATATGTATTAATTTTTTCTTTCGGAACACCCATCTGTGTAGCTAATTTCTGCAAATGGAGATTTAATTAGTGATTATTCACACGCCTCTGATTAAATTTTTTAAACGGTTTCGCTTTTTGAAGCAATCAAGGCACTAGAGTTGTGTAGTACTTTGAGATATGTAACAGTTCTTGTTGTTTTTCAGATATAAAATTAATGCAAGTATCCCCAAACATAAGCTGCATGGTAAACAGCAAAATAATATGAATAAGATAATAAAATTCAGACAAGAGTTTTTTTTATATCTCTAAGTTATATTTCAAACCGAAACTCCAGTCAGTAACGAGCATGCGAGGCGTTGCACGAGTTAATAGACTGCGTAAATATTTTATATGACAATCGGTATCAAGTTCCAACGAAATTATGTATTTGACGTCCATAGTAAAGTTCCACAAATAAAGCGTCAAACGTTTATAAACAAGATACTGCTGGCAGTGCTTTAAAAAAGTACAACGGTGCTTAGACCAGCTGAAGTGATTAAATAAGCTAGCATTACCGGGTGTGTGAAGTGTTTGAGAGTTTATTTGCTGAGAGGGTGCATCAATACTAAAATCAATTCAGGAAAAAAAGCAAATACAATTTGGCTTTAGGCAATCACTACTTCACAGTCTGCTTTCACCCAATTTTAGAGTATGCGTTCTTGCCCACCTAACCGCAGTGAAAATATAACTTTCTTTTTTGGGAGAAACCGTGCCTTCTGTATGCCATGTTTCATCCGACAGGATATTCAGCCCATTAAGATTTTTCAGCATAAACTCTCCTCCGGCACGCAATAACAAGCACAATTTTGCTTAAGAACTACTTTAAAGCTCCAGAGTATATATTTATTGACTACAACGAGAATGCGTTTCGTTAAAACGCAATATACTGAAGAAAATAAAAGCCTTGCAGTTCGGCCGAGAAGACAGTTTAAGAGGGTGACCATCTGACCCCCACGAGACATGATGACAGCATGTACGTGTATCCCGATTTTTTTTATAATTTTTGTCAATGGCAACACTTCTTGTCCTTGGATTTATGAAAGGCGCAGTCGAGCCACGTTCCTCGCAAGCGCTACCTCATCGCCCGAACGACCCTTGATCGCGCCCCTCGATGCATGTATTCATCACGTCATGCGACCTAGTGTCGTAACCAGAATCGTTTTCAGGGTCGAAGTTTCCGGGTGGTGGTGATTATGACGCTGGTCACGTGAATGGAGCGACCTACATCGGTGCGCCAACATTGGGGCTGGTAATCACAATATTCATACCGATCGACAAAATTAACACTCGGGTATGGACCAGTCCAATCAATATATTTACGCTATAATCGTTTTAAAAGCGAACGGAGGTAAACTTAAAGATACGACACACCAGAAATATGGGTGGTTAAAAATATCTGCAATGTCAATATTTAATGCACAATTAAGTATATTCCATACGTTTCACCAAATGTAACTATATTTTAGTAGTTATGTTACCAAAAGTACATTTTTACGGATCAGCAGGGCATCGAAATTAACTTTATTTCTTACCACTGAACACATTTTTTTAAACTATAATTTTTATAAACTGTGCTATTACTAAATCTGCGTGGGTGTGCTGTAAATCACGATGGATTATACCTGCCAACGGCCTGCATTAATATTTGGACTAATTACATATTTTCTTAAAAATAATAAAGTTAAAAGCACTAATACAAAAAAATTATTTGCTTTTAGGGGAGATTGTGTAGCACCCACGTATTATTTACGAAATAAAAGCTAAAAGTGGCACACCTATGAACATTTAGCTCCGGTTCAATACCTTGTTATAAGAAAGATATTCTAAGGAAACACTTAATAGTAGGAGAAGCTATGGAATGCTGCTTAATGCCAACGTATTTGTTTACTGATTCTGTCGAGCTATAAATTAGCGCGATTTCAATTCAGCACACGAAATCATCGTAGAAGTAGTAAGGGCTAAAAGGCTTACGATTTACGTTGTCCATGCAAAAAGAGATAAAACACACTTTTAAAAGCACATCATAGGCATGGGATGGAAAACCGATATAATATCGAATCTAATTTAAATTTTCTACTAACATGGTCTCGCAAGAAATACTTCTACGGCTTCTCTAAGTTCAAATTTCATAGTGCCTGGAATGTAAGCGAAGCGTTCTCCCGGCCTATGTAGGAAATGTGAAATAAAATCTCAACCTGGATGTGAAAAAAAGCAAACAGCACAATGACAAAATATATTTGCCTTAATCGACAAGGACGCCAGAAGAAAAGATAAATAACTCTTTAGGTGAGGCGGCGGGACATTTTACCTAGTTGTAAATGCAAAGCGCATTTTTTGTATTGTTTTCTTAAATAATGTCTGTTAGTTGTAGACAACATTGCGTTGATAACAATAATATGCTTTTAACTAGCTCCGGCAGTGTTGCAGGGGTCTCAAATATCACGTAAGACCGAATGTATTTTTAGCAGAGATATTGGAGGCGGTCAGACACAATCAATCCCAATCGATATTCAGACTGTTTAGCTGAGAGAGTCAACGCCTCTAGATATTGCTTTCTGAAAACCCCTTAAGCGAGCTACTTAGTGTCTGCCTAGCCAAGCCGCAACGGCACAAACACTGCGGTGCACCTTTGGGAAGTACATGGCAGTATTTACCAAATTACTAAGGGCAGTCCTTACGGGACCCTAGTAGCTATTGTGTCACTACACGCGTACTGAGTGCAGTACGTCATATGGCCTTTGAGCAATCACATCAGCCTGTACTCTGACAGAAACTGAAGATCCTGATGAAACTGCTTTCGTTTTGGTCAACCTGAATAATTAATGCTATTAAAATACGAGACTTAAAAAAATACTAAAACAGGAAAGTATTTGTATCACCCTTACCCTAACTTTGTTCATACAACTAGATCTGTATGGCTGACAGAATGTTCAATTATAAATGTCAGGCAAAAAATGAACCAAGTCTGCTCCACAATTAAGCCGTTCTGCTAAGAATTACTACGAAATTACCCAACATTGGACGAAGGATATATATCCACTTGTTATAGAGATAAAGATACCGCAAGAGAAGGATATATGACATCATGGACTAACAGTAAAGGCCCGTTCACACTCTTGCGACTGCTTGCGACCTCTTAAACCTGGCTTCCTTAAAACTTCTTAAACCAGAAAACACACTGGCGCCATCTATTGGGAAGCAGTGTAAACTCGGCGGTCCGGCATATTTTTTTTTATTTCTCGCGCAATATCCTTTCTTTTTTGGCTCAAAAAGCTTTTGTCAATGTTATAAACGAGCCTTTCTATGGGTATTACGCACATTTGACCTCGGAAATCCCGCAAAACCTTCGCTTTTGTGAAATGCAGTTCTAGGGCCACCGCATAGATGGCGCCACAATGTCAGTGTGTTCCCTCATTCTAGAAACATTTAAGAAGTTGTAAGAGATCTCGCCTCTCTCAGTCGTACTCGGTCGCAAGAGTGTGAACGGGCCTTAATGATATAGACGGAAGAGAATGAAAATCTAGCAATGCAGAAAGGTAGCACTATCTTTTTAAATGTTATTGTTCAATAAATTTTACAAGCGCTTTCACGCACGATGTTCTTTAGAATGAAAGAAAATAATAAAAGAGCGTTTAAAAGTACGTGATATAAGAGTGTGAAACCCAGAGTCACAGACCCCTTGATAAACAGAGATCGTGGCTAATTATATTCGCGCGTCTTGTCATAATTTTTCGGGCTTTTGATTGGATAATTCTGAAATCCCGTTGGCTACGGAGTCATACTCACGTGAGTGTAAAGTACTCTGTGATGGCGAAAAAAATTATAAGCGCCATTAATTTAAACAAAAAGTATTCCAGAAGCTGGAATTAAACTATTATAAAGACTAAACTGTAGAATTTCGAGATGTATTTTTTTTTTTACATGAAACCGCGAACGTTACGAGCTTATAAGTGCCTGATGAAAGAATAATAGCTACTTTCATCATGTTTCACCTAGCTCATAATAAATAAATAATAAATAATTAAATGAATAAGACAATGAATATCGGAGTCGTATTTGCAAAATCGTGTTTAGTCATTGTAGAGTGAAAAGCACTGCCCGAGTGGTCGACAACAGGCAGGGTTGCTGCAAGTCGGCGTTGCTGGAACATGTTTAGGTGTTTTTCCCCATCAGAGCAAAATCTCCCAACGCAAAACGTTATGTCGCTCGCCTCCCTTGATATGGTGATTGCCTTTCCCCCGTATTCCGGAAACGCATCAGCGGAGATGTAGCTGTTCCGGCTGACAGATGTTAACGTGCGTAAACAAGGCGGATATGCTCGCTCCTAATGCGGAAGTATTCACACAGTTGTTTGTCGGATATTAATGAACGTCCTGATGAGTCGTGAGCGCACGGACCTAGAAATATGACAAAGGCCAGCGGTTATGTCGGCTGCTCAGATAATCACTTCTCTTTCACGTGTGAGTTGCGGTATGCAAGAAACACACATTTCTGAATGCTGTTTTTCGTTTTCTTTTATAACATTCAACAAGAATTCTGATGCTGGGAATAAAATAATATTGGCAGATTAGTTTGTAAAAACACTGTGTGCAAGCCAGGCCGCTTAAAAGTCCAGAAAATCAGTTACTTATTAGAGGTTTGAACTCGCAAACGAATCAATACAAAAGTACACTGTTCTTAAACTAAATAGGTAGTCAGGTGTAGACAAGCACATGCAAAATAAATAATGTAAAGTTAATGGCTACGAATGGATCAAAAGCATAGAGTTTAAACATTTTGTCGCCTGAAAAGACGCAGGGCGTCTAAGATTTCCTTGATGCAGCCTTGCGTGGTGCAAGGTTTGTAATTTTGTTTGTTAGTTTTTGTTTCTGGCTTTTTTATTGTATTTGAAATCAGTATTGCTTCGACCGGGTAATATAACGTAGTATGCATTATTTATATAACAAGAAAAGTACCGTGTCATGTAAATATCCAAAATTATTGGCTAAAATGCGGTGTGAGACAATCTAGCCAGGATTTGTCTAAAAATGTTCCGACACCAACAACTGTTATATATATGCATTCATTGTTTAAGAGGCTTTGAGATTGCAGTTAGAGCAGTGGAAAATATTTTATTGCAAATATTTCAAACCTGCTTTCTGCTTAAACATCACTTATTATAATATTTTTTTTTCTTATGAGTAATTTTATTATTTGTGCTTGATTGGATTTATGCAATCAGATTGACAATCATGAATGCAAAAAGGGCAACTTTTCTTTCGGCTCCAAATAAGTTACTTAACTAAAAACATTTTGAAGGGCTATTAAATAAAAGGAAAGATAAGAAATAAAAGGACATGCACGAATGATATCTTATATACATTGATGAAAACAAATGTTTGAAAATTTCCGCTTTGTCAAAAAAAATACAAATATCCGCTTCACACCTATACTCAGTTATTCTTTTTTCGCTCTGTGACAAAAAAAAAATCAGCAAAAATATGTATAATTTCACTTTTCCGGAAGAACAAGGTCCGCATTCTAAATCTATCATCTCTTTTTCTTCATTAGGTTACATAACTGATCTCTATGTCTATTTCCTGGATTGCGTTTGGCCAGCTCCGCCTATGGACCGAAATGCGGTCACTGGCGGCCATCTTTAGTTAGAGTTATATCATCTCTAGCCATCATAGTAATATGGCGGACATAGCAATGGCGGCCGGGGGCCATCAAATAGCCGTGGATCTAGTACACTGTACCGTGGGAGATATTTCGTGCTTGATTCAAGTTGTTCGACGACGCAGATTCTTGAAACCCGGCGTGAACGGTAGCCTGATCTTTGAGGACCCGGAGAAAGTTCTACGAAAGCGCAGCACCAGGGGTAAGCAGCGCAGCTCGCATCGAAAGCAGACTCCGTACCGGCGTTTGCTTCTGATGCTAATTTTGATGCGACCTTCGATGCGAGCTGTGCTGCTTTTCCCCCGGTGCTGCGATTTCGTGAAACTTTCACCGGGTCCTCAAAGATCGCGCTACCGTTCACGCTGGGTTTCAAAAACATGTTCCGTCAAACAATTTCAATCAAGCACGAAGTATCATCCACCCTATTTTGACGGCAGCCTGCCACCACACCTGCCAAAACGCTTTCATCCATGAATGCATTACAGTGGCTGCAGGAGCTGTACCTTGGCTAGAGGTAATATAACTCTACCTAAAGATGGCCGCCGGTGACCGCATTCGCAGAGCGGGCAAACGCGATCCAGCAGTTGTCATTGAGATCAGTGGGTTACATGCAAATCGCAAAACAAATTGAGATACAATATTATGAGAAGCAGACTGACAAGATTACTAAAAGAAGAAAGCTCGATATGAACAAAAAAATCAAGAACCATTCGATATGAGACGTCGATGTGCTCGCGTTGAGCCGAGGTCATCGGAAGACGTTTTTCTGTCTTTCACATTCTGCATGGTTATTTTTATTGACAATGAAAATAGAACAAAATTCTCTCTTTTTTACTGACTCTTCACCAAAATAAAGGTGGTACATGGAAAGTGTTTTCCACCACTGATGTCGTTAGGATGGCCCGGCCTTCAAAAAAAAAAAATTAATCTCGCACTTCGCCCGTCTTGCCCATATATGTCTTCTTCATTCTCTATTCTTGGGGATGCTCTCAACCGCTCGCGCTTTTATGAAGACGGTGAGAAAATACCAAACAATAGCTGATGAAGAAAATGCTATGCATCGGGGAGATAGAAATTAAACAGAACATCGCCGTGGAGATGATGATGACTAACTGGACATAATTTAATTAGCGACGCATTTTTAAGTTATTTAAATTATTATAACTTAATCTCGCGGATGACACACCCAGCCTACCTGGGCCGCGGGTCAAGCTTCAGAACCTCCACGTGTAGAGCATACATTATTCAAAGGTTCTTTCAAAAAAAATCACGCAACACTGAAGGACCACTGATTTCCGCCTGTTAGGCTTCTTGGGGTCCTTTTCAGCCTGGTCGGTGTTTGAGCTTACCAGTAAACGAGGCTGGTTTGAAGTACATACCGCAGTTAACCTATGGTGTCAGCTTCGTGGATGACATTCCGTGAACGCACGCGCATCTTAATAATAAGTTACTCGTGAGCGCGAGCTCAGGACCCTACTTTAGTAAACTGGTTGATCAGAATTAAGAACGACAATGTGTGATATCAACTACATTTAAGAACCCTCACCTTGCGGCTTGAAAAATAGAAGAAAGAAGCCTGTAGCAACGTGTTTCTAGTTGAGTCGAAGGTGCAGGGTTAGCCTGTGTAACAATTATGTGGCGTCGGTGTAAGCTTAAAGAAATATAAATATTTCAGTTTGCAGACTTTGTTTCAGCACTATAAGGTGCATTCCCCAGCTGGATGACACAGATTAGCGCATTGTTTTGATGCTCGTTAAACACTAGCTCCCATTTATCACCTGCCGAAGAACAACGGTATGGAATCGGTGAAATACATGTTCAACATACATATACTTATTTCGTTGTTCTTATATTTTGTTTCACCTAAAGTCCAGATGCAGCCGACGCTACGAGCAGCTGAGACCAATCAAAGAGCTTCAAAGGCACACCATCATGGTGCCCGTCTTGCCTCTATACGTGTTTTATCATCAATAATCCAATCATAAACAGAAAGGTCCTTGTGACTTGTGATTTAGTGGCTGCTTGACTGGTCCCATTAAGTCGTAGCGTCGTCAGCGTCTGGAGTTAAGCTGAAACAAAACAGCGCAGACGACAATTGGAGGCTAGTTCTGGTCAGGCGATATAAAAAAGCTCAAATATCACGTCTAGTAAAAACGACAAATATAATTTTTCCTTTTTTTCTTAGGTCATAATTTACGTTTATTTTCACTGTTGAAAGCGGGTTGATCTACACTGGAGAGGCTACAGTGACCATACAATTGCGTCAAATAATTATGAATGAATTACTACTACTAGGATCATGTAATGGACTAGTTGGTTATACATTACAAGTTAAAAGTAGCGCTCATTTGTAATGTCTGTCTGTTCACCTGTCCGTGTCTGTGTTCTTCCAGTTGTCCTCGTCTTCAGCGCTACCCTTAGTTTGTAAAGAATTACTACTACTGGCAGAACACGAATGTCAGACAAATTGTCTATATTGTGTTACACTAGAAAAGCGATAAATCAAAGAATGCTATTTGTTCGAGAGCTTAACTACCAAAAATATATAACGACGCTTTACGTCGCAAAATCAATATTGCAGCTGTGAGTGAAGCTTCGAATATTTATTGTAGAGGAGACAACTAAGTGTCAGACACACAGCATGCAAAATGTTGTGTAAGCACTTTAGCTTGAACTTTGATAATAGACATTTAAATAGATGTTTGCTAAAAATAGAAACAGTAGCATGTTTTTAAGACTCGTGAGTTTTCCTAAAAACATTTCTTTTCAATGCCTGACTGAATTTCAGTGTCCAAATTCGAACGTCATCGTGCGAGTTCACGTTTAGACTAAACTGAAGAACCGCAACCTTATATAAAGGAGGAATATAGAAACTTACTAATTGATATTTAAAACCCTAAATTAAAATAAAAAATACTTATAAAAGAGATGTTCGGGGAAATTTTCCAAGGGAATCGATAAGTCTGTAAACCCACCTCCTTTTTTTTCTAATATTACATCATACTTCTCAGGATAAGCTGAGGGAAAAAAAAAAAAAACTCGAGTCAATGTAAGCGTACGTACTCGTCTCCTTTAAAGATCGTGGAGAAAACACAGGGTTATAACAGTTTTATGACTCAACCGAACGTGTCCTTTTAATTAGGCGCTCAAGCATGGACGTTACACGCTGGTGAACTTACGAGCCACCGGAGAAAAAAAGACAAAACTAAATTAGCGAGTCTTTTTTTTTCCCCCTTGTGCAATTTATTAAGGAATGCCCTCACAAAACCTAAATAGTCTTTTCTACATGCTAATACCTCGCAGAACTCGAAAGAATCGACCAGACGCTACACGAACTACACAACAATGCAAGTCTTCGCATAAACTTTTCAATATTAAAGATGAGTGGTTTGTCAGAGACGGAGGATAAAATTAGAATATCCCTGGCCGTGCTAGAATCTGAAACAACACACGCCGGATTTTAGTCCGCTCAATTATTAACTGTGTTAAGAATTGAACGGGGCAAACCATCTTGCTTTGCCCCGTTCTTTCTTTACAATTGAAATGCGAAGTATACGAATAAAACTTTTCAGTTTCATAGAATGGGCTGATGTGGTAAAGTAACTCTTATGCTTAACAGTGTTCCACGGTACAATGTATAAATAAAGTGAGTGAACAGACTGACACTAAAACTATTGTGAAATATGCGCAGCTAACGATCATTTAGATGCTAACACCCGCCTTGCACCGTGACTAAGATCCATAAAACGGAAGTTACTAACATCTATAAAACGCCTTGAAATTAAGTGTCAGACTTTCAGCTACCGTTTGAGTTGCAAATAGCTGCATACTGCACTTCCCCCCCCCCCCCCCCGTCTTTACTGGAACGTGGCGAGAACTCAAGTAGAAATGACAGTTTAATTGCAGACTAGACGTGACGACGACAATAGCAGAGGCCAGGCAGTCATTAATCATACTCCTCCTTAGCTGTCACTGTCATTCAAAATTGAATGAACTGCCACTTTGGCACATTCCAAAGCACTTAACGAGTTTTTGTAGTGTCCCCGACTCCTGAATTTTGGCCGCTGCTCATCCCTTGTGTCCGTGCAGTTCTCCGTATAAATTAGCCGAAAACACGAATATCACGTGACGTCAGGCAATCACTTGACACCACGAAATGACAGCGACGTCACGAGGTGTGACGTTAATTTTTCCTCTAAATTTAGCGAGAAACTGTCTAAACATTGCGTATGTGTTAACTTCCCGAAACGACCGTTTAATGTTTTCTAAACAAAATTTACTATAAACAAATTTTATAAATCTCATACAAACACATTTGATACAATATAAGACTTCGGAGAGGAAGGTCGCTGCATATATTTTTACGGTGCATCGAATCTCAGAGGAGGTTATTCAGACTTCTTTAACCTTTTTCCAGCCACTGTATAACCCCCGACTCGTCCGAAAGTAGCGGTTAAACTCAATTGTCTAGCCGTCTTTCTTTTTTTGACAAGAGGCAGCGGTTCAGCCCTCATGACACAGAGGTACCCAAGAACATTAAATGACAACCATGATTCTTAATGCGCCATCGGACACCATGACCCGCGGATTTTCATTACTTTCGTTTACCCGAGGCTCAGATATCTGTACGGGAACTGAGGCCGGATTCACGAAGAGCCACTTAATTTACGACAACTTAGCTAAGAAGTTCGTAACTTAAGAACATCGTAAGAAGAGGAGAAATCGGTATTCACGAGCGCGTTGCTAAGTGATAGGAGGAAAGCGACGTTCTCGTACGGAAAAACTATAACTTAATGGTGCTGTTGCTATGGTGACGGCGTCTTGAGCAGCACGAACAACCAATCGGAGAGCTCGGCATGTTTCGGAGCCGTTCGCAGCACGTGGATTTTTAATAACAAACACAGGCGGCCTTTCTGCCACCGCTTGTCTGGGTTCATGTCCGTGGAGTGATATGTCGCCGCTAACACGATTTAAACACGCCCGAATGTCGAGGCCGGGATGCGTAACCGCCTCCGTTGACTGCTACAAACTCGATCGCTACGAAGTCAACCCAACTGTCATCAATGGTAAAAGACGGCCCGTGTCAGTCGTTTGCAAAGCGACGTAGATTGAAACAAATTGCCGCAGCGTTTTTCGCGGCCTCGGAGAAGCAGGAGCGAGCCGACGTTAAAAAAGATACGTTTGAACTGCGAGAGTGTCAGCAAGAGCCACGTAAATACCTGTTCACACTCGGAGCGGACGCGCGTGTTTGATCGAAGTGCTGGATTCGCGCTGTTGGACCGCGAATTGATAAGCGCTTCGGGACCGATCCTTTACGATTGCAACTCGATGCTGACGTGACACCCGGCAAAGAAAGGTTGGACCGGTATTGCGACCCACGACAGTGAGGTGCAGTCGTGTCATAATAAAAATGGCATAATAATAACAAGGTGTACATACCGTGTTGCAAAGGTAATCAATTCGGCGTTTATTTGAGCTGTGTATCACACAAACCCATGATATAATCGATGAAAGTCCCTTTTCGATCGCAGCGTTCGTCACCGCTGCCTCGGAAAACAAGGTGATGACACGAGGAAGAGATTACCTTTTAGTCTAATATTCAGGTCAGCAATCAAACTATAATACGGGAAGGGTTCACAAGGGTCGAGTGGGCATATTCCATTCAGCACGCCAGCCGGTCGTAGGCGGACGGTCTTGGCCAAGGACCGTCAAAGCACCGCTGCGCCGTGTCGGAGTGCCTGCTAGGCCTATCTGCCGAGCTCGCTTGTGGTCGGTGGAATCGTGGCCGTTGGAGCTTTTCCCGTGTGTTTGTGGATCCAGCGTTCTTGTTCGTCGTGGTCTGTTTCAAGTACTTTTTACTTTCTTCTTGCTGCTTTAAAGGGCGACTCCGGCCAAAACTCAAAATGAAATAAATTACTGGTATCGCGGTAGTGACACAAAATAGTACCCCAGCCAAAATATTTCGTCCGGGGGACGCCGCATTCTCAACTAATGCCGATAATAAAAATGCGACCCGCCGCGAGCCGCTGCTCTTTCGCGGGCGGCCAGCGGGTTGCCGATCGCTAAAGCAACATTGGGCCGTGACGTCTGCATCGTTCTCTTTTTTTCCTCCGGTCCGGGCGTTGCGCGGAGTGCGCTCTTTTGAGGCGCTACCACCGCTACACTCTTAACGGCGTACCCTCTATGGCTACCTATAGACGAATGAAACTTCTATTTTGGAAGTTACAGGCGTCGCTCTTAAAGGTTTCATGCATTTTCCGTTGCATTAGAGGTTAAAACGGCGATTCTTTTTTTGTCTAGAACCATATTTAGTAGTTACGCTGCGACTCTTGCGTTGTAACCTCTAAAATGTAACGTTGGACAAGAACGGGTAACCTGTACACGATTGACACCATTGTTTATTTTTCTTTCCTCTCAAAAAGGGAACTTGGAAAGGGGGAGGGGGAGTGAGCTAGGGGACGACACGAGCGAGAGAGGAGGGAGAACCCAACCTTTTTAGTTCAACGAATTCCGATACTATAGGGACGTAACCTCTACTGACCTGACACCTTGGCGCCTTCACTGCCTTCACCGCCGACGCTTCGGTTTTGAAGGAATCGCCGTTGTGACCGCGTGCGGCTGCCGCGCATTATTTTGTTTCGGAACTCGTAGCTGCTATTTCATCTGGATTACTCTAAGACGCCAAATCTTCACAAGGTATGCTTGACGCTTGGCTGGTAAGAATGATGTTATACTCGCAGAATTGAATCTGTATTACAGCTTCACGCTTCGCGTTTATTCAGGTCGGCTTTGACGAAAAGAGACGCATTTGGGATCGTAAGAGGGCGGTGCAAAGAAGATGGCTGCAAGTGTGCTGGCTACCTTGTAGAATCCGCCTCCCTCACTACCAGTGCCCCGCAGTTGAAATGCGGGTATTGTCAGCAGCACAGCTTCAACGCATGGGCACCTGATGATTTTTGGTAAGTAGATGGTCTCCTTCCACACGCGATTGCAAGGCTATATTTAAAGTGTGTGTCGATCGCGATTCCCAACCGCAGGAGCATACGCGCATATGTCACAGATTTAGCCTTTTGTTTGACTAGAGCGCGAAACCTTCTTTTGGCGGTTGGTCCTGTTTGCTATGCTTCCTTCGATTGCTTAAGCTCTTATTTACCAGGGGTCCATATCATATGAGCGAATGACGTTTAAGCGAATGACACTTTAGCGAATATGAATCATTTGAGCGAATAGACGTTTTCGCGAATGACGGTTAGCGAGTAGACTATTTGTAGGTGGCGGCACGCTGTAGGGACGTTTCGTCGCGCGTGTATCGTTGGCACGCACGTTAACCCATGCAAAACACCCGTTTACGCCGCTTCGCAGCAACACACCTAAGGCTTCTTAAAAAACGAAAAGAAATTTAGTTGTTGATGCAACCACTTACTCCTGTTTGTAGACTGCGGCACGTTGTAGAGACGTTTCGTACCGCATGTATCACTGGGCGCGTATTATCTATTGACCGCTCGTCCGCACCGCTTCGTGGCGGCAGACAAGGCGGTACATAAGCTAATCCGAGCTGTCGATGATTGTAAGTAGACCCCTTCGCTAATATGAACGCCATCATTGGCTAAAGCGTCATACGATGAAACGTTGTGGTTTTGTTTTCATTCGCCAAAACGTCGTTCGATCAAGTGAATGCCTCCTGGGTTTTACAAAGATACTGAAGCGAAACTTGAAATACACCTATTATGGTCAGAAATAGGCTCGATATGATCAATGATATTTATAAATCATAATCGCGCGTTTGTATTTCGAACGGATGGCTATATTTCTCACCCTAAGGGGCCCGATTGGGCGCGCGCTCAAAAATCGGCCATTGGGATATTGGGCGCATTCGTGACGCCACTTGTGCCAGACGGGAAAGGCCACGGCGTGAATGTTGTGGTTACGAGCGTTGCCACCTGGTGGCGCGTCGACGATTTACGACGTGTGACAACGTGGCCGTTTGAGATGTGCAAGGGCTGCACGCACGCTGCACCACGGCAAGTCGGCAACCACGGCAGCACTGACAAAACCAGCTCTGAGGCCGGATTCTCAAAGCGAACTCACGACAAAAAAAGTGCGTACGACAAATTTGAGAGAAAACCCGTACTCTCGAAACGAAATTGTCGTAACTTTTGCGCAGGTTACGACAGAATCCTACGACAGCTCCGAAGCTGTCTTACGCACTTTTTACGATCAAATCAACAAGGCCGACAGCGTCGCTCAGTTACTTGGTAGCGGCCACCAACGGACATTTATTTTTCTACGTGCTCTTCTCGTGCGTCCCGACTTCAACCAGCAAGAAAAAAGGAAGGAGTACTTAAAACAGACCACGACGGTCAAGAACGCAGGATCCACAAACACACGAGAAGAGCTACAACGGCCACGAGTCTCCCGACCGAGCGAGCTCGGCAGAATAGAGTAGGCCTAGCAGCAACATCCACTCGGCGCACCGTTGCTCCGGCGGTCCTTGGCCAAGACCGTCTGTCCATGACCGGCT
The DNA here is from genome assembly GCF_016920785.2 of Ixodes scapularis. Taxonomy (NCBI): domain Eukaryota; kingdom Metazoa; phylum Arthropoda; class Arachnida; order Ixodida; family Ixodidae; genus Ixodes; species Ixodes scapularis. The sequence continues at coordinate 18,831,857 of NW_024609837.1, read as the reverse complement.
GGCCTGCTGAATGGAATATGCCCGCGCGACCCGTGTGGACCCTTCCCGGATGAGTAGTTTGATCCCTGAACTAAATTTCAGAGCTCAATATTTTCCCCTTGTCATCTCGATCTCCTTGTTTTCCGAGACAGCGGTGACGAACGCTGTCGTCGAAAAGGGACTCTAATTGATTCTATCTCCTTGTTTTGTGTGATATAGAGCTCAAATAAACGCCCTACGGACTACCTTCGCAACTCGGTATGTACACTATGTTATTAGTATGCCATTTTTATTCTGACACGACGCTACGTCACTGTCGAGCTATAGCCGTTCGTGGGAGCTACGCGATGTCGGTCTAACCTTTCTTTGCCGAGTGTCATTTCAGTATCGAGTTGCAATCGTAAAAGATCGGTCCAGAAGCGCTTACCGAAACGCGGTCTAACAGAGCGAATCCAGCACTTCGATCAAACGCGCGTGTCCACTCCGAGTGTGAACAGGTATTTACGTGGCTCTTGCTGACACCCTCGTAGTTCAAACATATCATTTTTAACGTCGGCTCGCAGCTCGCGACTCGCAGCAACTAATACCGGCCGTGCCAGAAGCATGCTCGGGTCGTGTCGTGCAAAGAGCCGCAACGAGAACGAGCTCACTGTGGCCAACTACGCTTTGGCTTTCTCCGCCAAGGCTTTGCAAACGCGTTCAGGCCTAGGCGAATTCTGCCGGCACGCCGTATTGCCGCAGAACGGCGCTGCTCCTAAGCCACAAGTGATGTCACGAGAACTTCCCCCCATCCACCAGATGAGAATTTGAAATAGTTTAATTATGTTTAAAATTAGTTCTCCTGTGTTTTACAGCGCGATACTTATATTTCCGAGGTGGTGCCTGTCCCTAGCCCATATTTATGCAACAAGATCGGCGGTAAAGTTTCGTTTCCCTACCCCTTTAAGGGCACGCTTTAAATGTTCCATCTTTAAAAGTAGTGGAGTTACGCTGTGTACTTTATTTTATTTATTTTATTTTATTTAAGTACCCTCAAGGCCCTGGGGCATTACAGAGGGGAGTGGTACAAGACAAATTTGGAACACAAACAATATACAAACACTAAAAGCCAAGCACGAAAAATGTAAAAAAAAAAATATGTAAACAAATTAAGAAATGTATAAAACAAGGCAAACAAACAAAGAGAGATATTAACATAGGTAAGTAGTCAACGCACTTTTAAACAAGTCAAAGGATGGTATGTTTACTAATTGCGCGGGAAGGCGATTCCACTCTGAAGATGTCCTTCGAATAAAAGAGTTATAATAGGCTGAGGTAATGCAATGAGGAATTCCGACTTTAAATTGATGATCTACGCGCGGCGAGATGAAAACAGGATTTAACATTAGTTTGTTTTTTAGCGGAGTATTGGAATGATACATTTTATAAAAAAGACACAAACGAGATATTTTTCGGCGTAATGAAAGAGCAGGAAGTGATAAATTAGTTTTCATAGTTGAGACACTAGATGTGCGATGATAGTTAGTAAATATAAAACAAAACTAAATAAATATAAAATATACACTAGATGTGCGATGATAGTTAGTAAATATTCTCCTGTCGTAGTTCATGGGACTACAGTTTAATTTTTTACATTTTCCAGAGAAGACGAACTAAAGCAAAAGCATGTTGCATAAAGGGGCGAATATATTCCGTCGTATCTTAATCAACACTGAGAGCAATGTGCACAGAACGCCTTAATTTGGCAAAATAGTGAGATTGAAACATTTATTACATAAAGTCAGACAATGTCCCCTTGTATTACTTTTAACGTGAGACAGAATACACATATATGTTGTCAGACCAATATTGATAAACGTTCAGCACACCAACGATATGAAAAATTCCCCAAGCTTGGTTAGTTAATTTCTTTTTTGTCTGTTCACACCGCAGGCAGAGGTGCCAGACAAACCCACTTTGTCTGTCCCTCACATATACGGAGCAGCTGAGAAGATTGTGATTTACGGCGGAAAACCAGGAGAACTTGTTCCACTGAGCGATCCGAGCACACTGGAGAAAGCCCTCGTGATGTGCCTTGCCATCTATTACATTATGAACATCCACTACCCTCTCGCACTTGCGCAGCCGTTGATACTGCTTCAAAAACTGCCTTTGCCCAAGAAGACTCCACCCCGAAGGTTAATGAACGGAAAACTGACGGCATTGTTGGTTAAGCTGGGACAATGAAGACCTGTGTGACCTATGTCGAACATTAACTTGCATAAAAAGTTAATTCCTTTTGGAACATCGTCGTGAACAGGGCGTTTCGTTCTTTGTAATTACTTTACGGCTTTGGCAATAAAGAGAGTAGTTCTCAACATTTGTTGCATTATTTAGGCTGCCCAAGCGCATACGTTTATGCCGGACGTCCATATTCCCTATTAGCAAATCAGAGAGCCTATGTACGCGTAAAAATGACAAGGGTCACAAATATTATTGATTATAGTCAACCTTAAATTAGGGCAGATTTTCAGGCGAGGAACGTGCTTTGTGTTTAATTTTGTTGCGCAAAAGGAGGAACTCAAATTGGCGAAGTTGTCTTCCTGGAAAGTATACGTAAGTGTGTACTATATACAGTGCGCATTTCTTTTATCTTTACGGTCTTTTTAGGAAAAGGAGATATTGCTACGTGAATGCAGTCTTTGCCGCATTTTTGTGGGGCTCGGCGGACATTAGATGAGTAGATAAACGTCACATTTTGTTGACTAGTTGATCAAAATATGTTGATTAACTATTGAATTCACAGCTCAGTTGTCGCAATTGCGGTCTTAACGGGACCAAATATTAAAAACTGGCCCAATTTAGACAGTTCGTAAAAAAAAAAAAACTTTAAAATATTTTTGGTTCAAAAGTTTGCCTCCCGCGATTGATTGAAAACTGCACGCAGAGAGGCGCGCCTGATTATGGTGCATAGAAGCGTGACGCAGTTGTAACGGGCCTCCTCGTAAATATATCTCGACGGCATGCCTTTGTTAGACGCGCCGGCGTCAAACTTAAATGATAGTGACGGAGGGACAAAAGTAACTACCTCACTTTCGTACGGATTATAATCAGCTTGCGGTCTTGAATCGAGCGGAAGCAAAATTTTGACCATGAATATCTAAAAAATCGTTGTCTTTTCACAAATGGCTTCAATCGGGTTAGGCAGTAAACATCACTCCCGTTATGACCAAGTAAGCCATTCATTGAAAGGTTAATTATCCAATTTTGGTTAATTAGTGAACATAATGTGACGTTTATCCACTCGTATAACGTGCGCCGACCACGCGAAACTACGGTGAGGACGGCCTCCACGTAGCTACTACCGCCTTTTCTAAAAACAATTGTAAAAAAAAAAAGCCCTGACGCAACGGTCGCCTACATTTTTAAACTTTAAAGAAAAAAAAACTGTGTACGCCAGACGCTACTGTAACCTTTATGTAGGAGCTTCCACGTGACCACTGCGTAGAGGGTACAGTGTTGGCGCTTACACTGTAACTCCTACAATCAAAGGTACAAATTTGCAAAAACGTACCCTCTACTAAAGGGTACCCGGCTAAGAGTGTAGTTCGGCTTGTGATTGGCGTGTTTAGCCGCTGCTTTTATCTGTAGCCAGTGTAGCTTCGGTATAGCCTTTTGTTTGTTTGCTTGTGAGGACTCCAAAACTCGTTTTAGCGAGCAACTCGGTGCGCCCAAGACTGCCCATCTGTTCCTCAAAAGATGCCAAGTACAACTGGTAGCGCCGTGGGCTGCTCACAAAACCCGCTGCGCAACTAGGTGCTTTTTCAAAGGCTTCCAACGGACCGGAATTTGGAAAAGGTGTGGGTGAACGCTGTTCGACGAGTGGACTTTGGACTTCGGCTTTTACGCGCCCCAGAAAAAAACAAAACAAAAAAAAAACAGACGTGTACAGCTTAGCACACGTGTGTTCGGGCGCCGCGGCCCACGCCGGAGAGCCTCAAAGCTTCGTGTCTGGGACTGACCTGCAGTGCGAAAACGAGAGGGCCTCCAGTACTGTGCCTCACTGGCAGCGCGGCGTAGAGCAACGCCGCTCCTTCCACGGAGCCCCAATGACAATTTAGGCCTAGCAACGAGTACGGAAGACCGTACGCACGGCGACAGTCGCCGAGTACGGCACCGAATCAGTTCACTCGTTTTCCAGTCGCTAGCTTCTGGGTATACAAGCGACGAGTACGGCATAGCGCACGCACGGCGGCGGCCGCCGAGTACGGCACCGAACGAGTTCACGGGTTTTCCAGTCGCCAGCTTATGGGTATACGCACTAACTCTTGCTACATATGCTGGATAACTACCACGCATACAAAATTTAAAAAAAAATCAGCTTACCTCCTATCTTCAGACGGCTAGCGTAAAAGATTTAGGTGCCGATCGGCCTACGTACTCGTTGAACAAGAACGATCCTGACGTCACGTTGACATTGCGGCTGATTTCCAGTGTTGCCGGGACCTCGAGCGGCTAGTTTCGGTTTTGTTGGCCGGGCCCGAAACAAAACTTTGAGGCGTCATATCTTTAAAATTACGCACAGTAACGAGAAGAAAAATTACACCTTGCAATTCAGGGACGCTGACTGCACTAAAAACTGTCATAATCCCAAAATCGAAGGTATGGACCGGAGTTACCCTTTAAGTCGGGACGGGTGAGAAGCGCTCGTAGAAAAATAAACGTCCGTTGATTGTCGCGGCCAACAACTGAGCGACACTGCCGGCCATGCTGATTTGATCGTAAGTGCGTAAGACAGCTTCGGAGCTGTCGTATATTTCGTCATAACCTGCGCAAAACTTACGAAAATTTCGTTTCGTGAATACGAATTTGTTCTTAGGTTTTGTCTTACGAACATTTTTGGCGTAAGATCGTTTCGTGAATCTGGCCTCTGTCGTTTTGTTCGTATTTTTTTATTCGTTTTTTTGTTTTACGTGTAATTGTTTAAACGTTTTTGTTTTGTTTTTTTCATTTTTGTCGTCCTTAGTAGATCGTCTCGGAGCCTAAAATGAATAGTTCTAGGAACAAGAAGAAATGAGAATAGGGGAGTCTCGAGGAATCCCATTTCTGTTCGATCTCGCGCACGACCCATCCGACGAAAGCCTTCTCGCACTTCCGGATTTGCCTGCAGGCTTCTCTTTTTTTTTTTTTTTTTTTTGCGTGTTGCTACGCAAAGTCCCTCATCCTCTTTCCTTTGTTTCGGTCTCCTTTGGCTTTGTTTTCCCCTCTTCTTATATCGGGGGGTTCGAGGTTAGGAAAAAACAATGCGGCCGGAGAGTTTCAGCAACGTTGGCAAGAAAAATACAGAATTGTTTGTTTGTGTTTGCGGTCGGTTTGTTGTTCTTTTCCCTCTGTTTTAGCACACGCGGGAAGGGGCGAAAAATAGTGCTGAGCGGAAAAGGTACACTACGCGGGTCAAGTTTGTTGCCCTTCAAAAGTCGCTCCTTATCATGATGTATCCTGGCTGTGATTGACAGTGCGTCGGATTAAAATCAAAATAATTTTTTTTTTGGGGGGGGTGCAAAATTTTTATCACTTCTTCTTTACCTGTCAAAACTTTCACCTCACAGCGTATATTATAGTTAGCGGCATATGGCGTTTCTACGTATAGTTCTGCGGCAGCGTAAATAAATTGCTAAAATTGCTCACTTAAGTAAAGAGGAATACGGTATGCAGTAAAGGTATGAAGTCATGATAATGTGCACGACATCCGGAAACTAGAAAACAATAAAATATCTTGGCAGAAATAGTAACGTCTACCACACAAATATCGTACAAGACCTATTATTGTATACAAAAGGCTTGTCATTGAAGTGCCAATTTTTTTTCAGGTAATAAATGAAATACTGCGCGAAAAAAAAACCTAAAAACGTCATGGTAAGTTATGGTTTGAATGATAAAGGTGTATATAAAACGGAGACAAATTACAATTAGAACGGAGGTAAAAAGGTTGCTATTTTGCGTACAACTTTTGGCTAACCTGTCTTGATTACAGAATTGTTTTAGAATTTTAGATTGTCCACAGCTTTTTTGCAATATGGGGTGACGACGCTTAATTTCGGTACTAGCAACATATGCCAAGATTTGTGCTCGACGTATGTTTCTTTATTGCAGATAATGTTTAGTGGGGTGCCCAGCTATTTGAATCATTTCTATTTTTTTTTTTACCACTGTTCGTGATTATCATCCTGTGTTTCACCCAGCATCGAATGGACACCGATTAACACGCAGGCTTCCAAGTCGAAGTTTGAAAGACCGCTTCTTGTGGCCTATACTCTCTCAGACCACGCAGAGGGATATTCTATTAAATTGGTGGCCCTAATTACACGTCTATAACTGTTTGGGATTGATATATAGCGGTGTCGCGAAGTACCCAAAACACTCATTCACAAATTTTAGTAAAACAGAAACAAAATCTTACTGATTTCGGTTTGCGATAATATAGTGTATTTGTTTACAATGAAACTTCTAGTTTTATAATGTAGTACTCAGAATTCCAGATCAATAAAAAAATATGTGAGATGCGTGTTTTGCAAGTCTGATGAAAGCGCTGTGTTAGTTTTTCACGAAGAATCAATTCACCCAAACACTGTGAATATTAACGGATACGTTAGCGTTAAGAGGGAGCCTATAATGCGACTATTAAACGGATAAAAAAAGAAAGAAAGCAGAAGAAGCTGAAATACGATCAAGAGCAGTGAAAAAAAGAAATAACACTCAGAACAAACACGAAAGAAATAAGGGTCGCAAGGCCAGGAGGAGAGTAATGACCGGGGAAATGACAACCGGAGCACGAAGGGAGCAGCTAAAGGAAGGTGCTCATTTCTAGCGGTGGCAGCCGCCGAGCAATGAAGGGCCGCTACAAATGCTTTCATCGAGAGAACCAGCAAAATAGGACGCAATGGAAATTAATGGAGCTCGCCCTCGAACACAAATCCTCCTGTTTTCCACCGGATTACACAAACGAAGGACGCTCGCCAAGAGTTAAATGAGCAAACAAACAACTAAGAAAGCTTTTTTGAGACCGCCGAAGGTGGTTAGGCAAAGGAACTCAAAAGGCCTCGGTCTGTGGGGAGAGTTCCATATGATCTAGTCCCGTTCAGCTATTAGTGTGTGCTCTTTTAAATACGCTGTGTAGAAGCGAGTTATTAAAATATTGAAGAGATTTGATGGGCCTATCGTACGATCATCACTACGCTCGTCATTTATATGCGTTCGATTTCATCGGATTTACCAATCAGTCATACAAAAGGCCTAGGAAGACGGAACCTTCGCTGAGCGTGATTTGTTTCTAGCCTGTACTAAAACAAAAGCGCAACAAGACGACGAGAGCCATGGTGATGCAATATTGGCGCTGCTTAAGAAACACTTTCCAAAGTGTTTAAATGATGCATGCATTCTGCACGGCTGCCATTTGTTGGTCTTAGCAGTTTTAGCATAAAACCTCTGATTGGTTTCGAGTTCGCGGCAAGCTCTGACGCAGCAAAAATCGCGTGGAATGCGTTTCCATCTGAGTACAGTTTGAATGCTAACGAAGTGCACGTGTCCAATCCGTGCTCACAGTGCCTGACACACTAATGGCGGCTGCGATAATCTATGCACCATTTCAAAATTTTGAAAAACGTCTGTTGACTCTGTCGGATTGTAGCGTCGGCTGCTTTCGAAGTAGGTGTGAGAAGGAGGATGCCTATGCGGAGATCAAGCCGTGTGCTTCTTGCGCAGCAGTTGTAGTTGCGTGAGAACGACGCCAAGTTTTGACTAGCTTTGTTTGGGAGGGTAATCAGTCAAGAAAAGCTCGGCGTTCTGTTAATATCGAAACCCTTGTGCGAACCGCAAACGAACTTCCGCTCCACATAGGTTTCCGCTCGGTGTTATAAGCAGTTTGGGTTTCCATGCCACGAACGTTTAGTCTTCTTGATGCTTTTCATTTGGCCTCTTCGGTTTACTAGCGTTTATTTCAATCAGAATGTTGAAGTCGATATGGTTATTAAACTTTTTTTGCGATTAATTATTGACTTCTAAAACGAGCAGCGTGAGACGCGTCCTTCTGAGTTGATGGCGTTTCACTCCTATGTACTACCGACAACAAATAACACGCGAACGGCGGAACGCCTTGTATGCGGCGCTTTCTGGAGGCCCGTGGGAACTGATAAAGTTGGGCTCTATATGCGCTTGCAAGCAGCCGCGCTTCGAAAGCTTGTCTGGCAACCGCGGATGGAAGGCTTTCTGGAGGACCCCGGGCGCCACTCCGGAAAGCGCGGGTACGCCTCAACAATGCTCAACTATCAGACGATCTTCCCAAACCACCAGCAAGATGGCGGCACCTAGAAGTCGTCCTTGCAAACGTCTATAGAGACTCAGCGAGTGTATGCACATCCAAGTAGGACCACACTATGGTGAGATTCTCCTTTTCTTTCCTCAGTTCTATCAGCCTCCATTTGGCGCAGCACGTATTAGAAGCTACGCGCTCAGCAGTTCGCGTGTCATTTGTGCCTGAGAGTCGTACGTATTGCGTTGACTCTAAACTTCACCTAGTGCACACATCTATAATATTAAGACTCCAGCGAGCGTGCAGATTTAGGGGAAATTAAAATTTAAAATATTTAAAGTTAATTAATGACGACCTAAGGACGCAAGAAGCTTGAGAGGCAAAAACGCCTTGACCCAGAAACTTTCACATAACGCGTCAGGCTGGCGACGATGCCGAAACACAGGTGAAGGTAGAAGACGACGCTCAAACTTGCGCCTTGACCTTGAGAAATGAAGAACAAATAAAACTTGACACGAAATGCGGGAATTGCCGCTGTTCTTCCGGGTTGTCGTGTACGTGTTTTCCGAACTGCAGTCGGACAGCGACAGATTGGGCTTGAGAAACATCAATCAAGCACCGTAGGAGGGCAAGGACGAAGAGAGCGAGCGATACAGAAAGTTAAAAGAAAGAATAAACAACAACAAAAACAAAAAGAATGGCTTCTCAAGCTTCAAGTCACGGTCCACTCCTAGCAAGCGTAATACAAGGTTTACGACGAACGTTCTCTAGTGTAGGGGAGCATATATAAAGAAAAGAGCTTCTTGGGGTATTTCTGGGTTTACTTCATTCATTATCCTTTTCATATCAATACCACCTCCTTTTCTCCCATTCCTTTGGTGTAAGGACTGAGGTTGATAACTGGTCAGTTTCTTGCCTCACGCACCAGCGGATCAATAACACTAAAAACGCCACGGTCAAGTCATCCCGAGATTCCCATAAGCATTCCGAGATTTCAGCCACGGTAAAAGGATTGTTGAAAATAAATAAATAAATAAATAAATACAAACATATAAAAGTGAATATGAATGCAAGACACCCAATATAGCCGCGAGAACCCCGTTTCTACACGCACACATACACTAAAAAAGGCATAAAAAGATAGCCAGCCCCAGATGTTCCCACCATAACCGGTGCGCCAAGAAACGAGGAGCCAGGGGAAAAATGGCAAGCAGAAGTGGAAACAAGAGGTGGTGCCTTTTTTGCATCACATTTCCCACGGCCTGAGGCAGGCAGCGAACAGGTACGATGTGTCTATCTCCCTTCCTTCACCACGCAAGCATGCAGACCTTTGTTCGATGATTTCCTTGAGAAAATAAGAGGGAAATACACGCTTCCGCAAAAAAAGGCAGGTATGGCCCTATGAAAAATGCTCCACAGCAGTGGTGTACGAGGTTCCGCTCACGTGGGAGAAATTCTACATTGGTCAAATGGGACGTTGCGTCAATGTCGGGGCACGGGAGCATTACTTATCGATAAAAAATAAAAGAAATGCCCACTTGCCCATGCATTGTGGGGCATGTATGTGTGCTCCACAAATTGCACCAGATCCAGATCCTGAGCAGTAGCAAATACTACAGCAAGAGAGCTGATGGAGACGATTTACATAAAGAAAAATGGAAATACCTGTATTTGCGACATTTTGATTTCTTTGTTTAACAGGGAATTTTACTTCTTATAGGGGTTGATACAGTTAATTTGGCACGCACGCTCCTTGTGAACTTCTCGCGGTCGCTTGGCCGCGTGTAAAACAAGTTGAAAGTTGCTCTTGTGCTTGTCCACTTCTTTGTGTTCGTTATATGTGATTGCGCATGCAAGTTTGCTCACTACAGTGAACCAACTACCTTAACAACAAGTGTTGCTAAGCTGAAACTAGTTGTATAGAAACGTTAAAAATATCAAATTATAAAATAAATTTGCGTTTATTGCCTTCGCTTTTTTTTTTAGAAAGTAGGAAACTTGTAGCAGCAACCTGCCTTTAGAGTTGAGAATACCGTTTTAATGGCATTTCGTTTATCTAGTACATCTAAGAATAAGGAAGTTACGAAAAAAAAAACATATATGGAGCACGGAAGAAAATTCCGCTGAACTCAGATACCCGTAATTCAGCGCAGCCCTTTGTGTTTTAAAGGCGTTATGCCATGTGTTTCCGTTCTCCTTCTATGCCATCTGTTTCCCTTCTCCTTCAATGCCATATAATCTTCCAATACCCGGTTCTGCGAAAAGTAATTTATCTCCCATTCTACAATTCATAAAAAAATCTCTTAACTTTAAACAAATTCAGCACATTTAGAATAAGGATTAGCTAATATAAACGAATAAAAAATAGACTCGCACTTCACTTTTCTCTAAGACAAATGACACACACAAACAGCATAGCGACGCAGCTTGAACGGCGAATATTACCCAACAGCGTCACAACAGGACTAAAAATGTTAAGTCTTCTGTCTGAATATTTTTTTTTCATAGCATCAAAAAGTTTCGTGAATATTTAAATTAGTTTGAAAAAACTTCACTTCAACCACCCTACATCGAGCCTATGTGAAAAAACAACAATATATTTGTTTTACTCGGCGCAACGCGCGGAGATATGAAACAGAGTTGCCTAGAAGTTAGTAGGCGTAGAAGCACATAAAAAATAGTGTAATCGCTAAAATGCAAAACAGCAATGCAATTCGCTTTCCCTGTTATACAATCAGAAAGAAAAGAAGATGACAAAGTACGTATTCCACATATAGATAACGTGCGATTGAGCGCGCCACCCTGTGGATCTTTTCCGATACTCGATACAACGTCAAGGCGTCCGAGGCTCTTTAAGGGACGCTGTATATCAAGCAGACACTACTTGTGGTGTTTGGGGACGCGATCCCGTTTTTGTTTTATTTATTCGAAATGCCGACATTTTTGTTTTAATTCGTCTAAGCGACAAACAACACAAATGACGAATAGTTTTTTTTTTTTTTTTTGTACTACGCCACAGTAGAAGCAAAGTGTGATCTTTATGCGACAACCACGTGGCAAAATCGGATCTGTATTTAGAGACCAAAAAACATGTCCTCGTCAACAAAAACATCGGGTTTTCTTGTGTCGATCCTCCCAAAGAACGAGTTGTATTTTTGGGATGCAAGTAAAAGTACGAAATTATGATATTAAAAAAACAAAAACCTTACGGATTTAGTTTTATTGCGGGTTCAGTTTGACGAATCTAATTTTAAAATGAGGTATGTTTTTATTCCCACGCTTCTGATGATAATGAACCGCTGTCCACACAAAGTAACGCTGAACAACTCATCCAGATTTTTTTACGACGCAAGTTCCCGAAAAGTGGACCATACCAAAATAGAATATTATCCCGTATTAAACTAAACTTCATCGATCAAATCCAGATAACTGCGGAGTGAATGCCTGCACTCCTTGTCTATTTGTCTTTAGATACATATATTGCTTCACTTTTTCTATATTCTAACGCATGAGTACGGTGGCATTCTGTTTCAAGCTTCGAAGTTGTTAGAACATAACACGCAATGTTCAATAGGGCAACTCCTCGTACATCTCAGACTTTTATGAGCTACAAAACCGCTTAGGCTCAAGCAGGATCGAACGATCATTAATAACCCATCTTAAAAAAAAAAATATATTACGCGTGAAGTAAAAAGTTACATCAATAAAACCAGCAGTGAATTAACAGGCAAACCCCATTCTTCTCACGTTCCGCACCGCCCCGTTGTTGTCTCTTCGCAAAAACAAACGCTGCATGTGGTTTTTTGTGTTTTTTTTTGCGCTTGTAAATGTTTGGAAGGTAGGACGTGGATGATGCCCCTTCCGCTGAACACATATATCGATGGCACCACGCGGAGCGCATAAGCAATGAAACCATTTCGGAGAACAGAAAATGGTCAAGCGCGAAAGGATTTGTGGCGAAGATTTTGCTGGAAAATCCAGGAAGGCAAAAAGGTTCGCACGTTTTACGGACGTGACTTGGTAAAGACTGCAAGGGTGGACAGTTCGACCTGCACCACGTTCGCGCACTTATCTTCTAGTGAGAATCTCGGGTAGTCGTAGTGCGGATTTCAAATATCGGTTTTTCTATTCCCACCTTTTGTTTTTCGAGTAAACTGAAGAGGCACAGCAGAACTCGATGCTCTTTCGATTGTATAGCTTCTAGTTTGGTGCGACAATAACCTTTGTAGGAAAACGGCGTATTGCTGAGCAGTGTTGGAACCAACGCGTTACAAGCAACGAGATTACTGAGTTATGTTTTTCAGTAACGCTCTTAAGTACTTGTGAAAATTATAGATGCCTAAAACGTACAGTATTATCGTTGTTACATTACGTATCCTCTATCACATTACTCTACTCGGTATTTTTATTAATGTTGCTTTTAGAATAGCTTCAAATTAATTTGCATTTAAAAGAATGAGACGAAAAGGGCGATTAATATTGTCTTCACCTCGGGATTTTTTTTAAATCCTTCATTGGATCACCAAACTCAACCTACCCATAGAATATATTTTACAAGTTTGTAAAATAAATATCATACATTTTAAGAATCTTCTTTAGTAAAAAAATAACTATTGCCGAAATGCGTATTCGCGGTTTGCTCGCGGTCAAATAATATTGGAATCTGAAGTAACGATAAAAAAACATATACGTTCATTTTTTAAGCAACGGTAACGCTACTTTCTTACATTTGGAGGACAGTAACGAATCTCGGTAACGCGTTACTATTTGTTGAACTAATAACATATGCCGCTTTGTTACCTATTTTTGTGACGTGCACAGCACTGTTGCTAAGGTGTCGATTTTGAACATGTTTTAAATAGTTGACCTGTTTGTTCCTTGAAGTGCATATAAGGTTGTACCCGATTCTACTCGTGAGTTGAATCTCGGTTTGCAGTAGCTTTTTAAGATGCATTTGGCAAAATAATTTTCGAAAGAATACCGTAAAACATTTGTAGAGTTTTTTCCAGAATGGGAAGGGGCCAAAGCCATTAAGAATATTCGAGTTAAATATTTATTGCGGATGTTTATTGACATTAAAAGTAAAGATATAAATATTATGTCAACGTATATTTTATAAAAAACGGTACAAGCTTGCTGCCGTAGATTAAACATGGTGACTTCATTAGTGACGGATTTTCTGGGAGATGACACAGCACAGAGCAGTTTCAAACACGTGTGTATTCACATAACTACAGGAGACACAACGTGATACACTTCTATTGTAGGGCTTCTGTCGGTTTATGTATAAAATGTACCGCAACATAAGAACTACAGAAGATAGACGATCCTTACATTCCCAAGTTCCTTATAGAAAATAGCCGGCTTATGCAGCTCAATACTAACGCACTGTTTTTTTATGAATAATAGGGAATTTTTTATGCATCAGTGCTTTAAACATTGTCCTGAAAAAAAGTTTTGTAGGTGACGCATTTTGCACAGTTCTTACGTTGTAACAAACAAGAGTTTTTTTTTTATTTTGTCAACGCTGCAATGTGAACGCTTTTTTTTTCATTATTGCGTGCACAAAAATAGGTAGCTACTTGCTAGGACTTTCACGTGCCTAAACATTTACATGTGTGGCTTCAGAAATAATAATATAAACACACATCCCAGGCAGCACCGAGTTCTGGGCCAAAACTTGGCTTGCGTCTGGCAGTTTAGGGCATTAAAAAGCCCGAAGAAGCCAAAGTAGTGCCAAACCTGACCTCCCTTGGCAACAGTCTGGGTATCTTGGCCCTAATTCGCCAAACAAGTGCCAAACTTAGGCTTCGCTGCCGGGTAGTTCGGTTATTATCTGGCATCTTCGGGCCTAAATCGCCTAACAAATGCCAGATTTAGGCTTACTGCCCGTTAGTTCGGCAGATCTTTGGCATTTTTGGGCCAAAATCGCCAAACTAATGCCAAAGTTAGGCTTCACTTTTTGATAGTTCGGCTATCACCTGGCACATTCGGGCCAAAATCGCCACAGATGTGCCAGAGTTAGGCTTACTACCTTGTAGTTCGGCAGAGCTTTGGCATTTTTGGGCCAAAATCGCCAAACTAATGCCAAAGTTAGGCTTCACTTTTTGACAGTTCGGCTGTCACCAGGCACATTCGGGCCAAAATCGCCACAGATGTGCCAGAGTTAGGCTTACTACCTTGTAGTTCGGCAGAGCTTTGGCATTTTCGGGCCAAAATCGCCAAACTAATGCCAAAGTTAGGCTTCACTTTTTGACAGTTCGGCTGTCACCTAGCACATTCGGGCCAAAATCGCCACAGATGTGCCAGAGTTAGGCTTACTACCTTGTAGTTCGGTTGAGATCTGGCATCTTTGGGCCCAAGTCGCCAAGCGAGTGCCCAAGTTAGGCTTCGCTTCCCGATAGTTTGGCTGTGATCTGGCAGCGACGGGCCAAAGGTGCCAAACAAGTGCCAGAACTAGGCTTACTGCCTTGGAGTTCGGCTGATGAGGTATTTGATGTACGCGGGGGTCTTCATCTTAATTAAATAGAAATCAAGTTTTATTCGGCTGGCAACTTTATCTTATTTTGGTTGTCTCTTGATTTCTGCAGTCCAAAGGTTGGCTGAATGTTTTGACGCAGCTGGAGCAGGCTTTGCAAACGCAAATTGTGCCAGATGTTTTACTCGCGCGTAGGTACACAAGCCAATATCGGGACGCGCCGTGAGACTGGTTCGACATTATGGCGCGTTCACACCGGCGACGCGATCTAGTCGCGCCATAACTTTCATCGCAAAAGCGACCATCGCGGGCAAAAAGTGACGGGTTTTGAGCAGTCGCTTGCTGACCCGACGTTTTGCGATGCACTCTAGTCGCGGAGAGGCCGAGCCAACCAACGGCGTTCGGAGCGAGTTTTTGAGACGCGACTCGCCAACGAAGGCATTGGACTCGCTCATCGCGCACGCCAAATTGACCAACTAATTACTTTGTTTTATTTTTTTTTTGGGGGGGGGGATGCGATTTAGTTGGATCGCGCGACTGCTGTCCCCGGTGTGAATCCGCCTTTACAGAAAGTGCTGCCGTTGAGCTAACACTGCGCAAGACGGATGTGCGCACGTCTCAACAAGATATATCATTATTGAGGGGTGTCCGAACAGGACACTACAAAACGCACGACTCCTACAAATCGTGAAAATTGAAGCGGACGCGCCCGCTTCAAGCCCGCTTCAATTTTCACGATTTGTCGGAGTCGTGTCCTGTTTGGACACCCCTTTAGGCGGCGCATTGCAAAAGCGAGCGTGGCTCTGTGCGTGTCTTGCATCGTGATTGAGCACTGTCAAATCCTAGCGATAACAAAGTGCGGAAACGACCGTGGCTCTATGGCGCGGTTCCCGCATCACACTTGGGGGATGAAAATGAAATCCCGGAAATTGTACTATTTTAGCGTGTTGATACTTTTTAAACATTAAAAAGTGGAGACACAAAAGGGACGATAAAGACAGGACAATCTTTGAACTTCAAAGGCCGCTGTACAAACGGGACGTTCTGCAGAGAAGAACCTTCTCTCCCGAAGCCGGGGGACGGGGAGGGAAAGGTCAAGGGTTGGATGAAAAGAGATTTAGAGAATGGGATTAGCCTCGGGGCGAGCCATCCTCTTGAGAGGGAGTGGGGACGGAACAAAGCTGCCGTGGGGTTCCGGCTAAAAGGTGGAAGAAAGTTAAGCTTGTCAAACGGCGACCTCGGATCCGAGGACGGGCACGCCAGAGAATTTGAAAATAGCTGCTTGATTAGCCGGACGACCCAGTGCAGTCTACTGGTTCTAGAAGGTGACTCGGAAGAAGAAAACTCGTTTTGGTCGAAAACTCTAAAAGCATTCTGGACGTGAACTCTTGCCACAAATAAAAATAACACATGCATGAAAAACTGCGAAGGCACCTAAGCTTTCGCCTATGATGTGGGAATGCGTGAGCATCACAGGCAGAGTTATGTTGGCGCAACTTGCAATAAAGAAAGAAAAAAAAAGTTATGTTGGCGCAACGGATAGCGCGCTAGTTTCACGATCAAGAGGGCCTAGCTTCGAAACCGGGCAGGGGATGGTTTTTTTTTCTCGTGTTATTTTTTTTTTCGTTTTTTTTTTTTTGTTTGGTCACGTGACAAAAAAAATCACATGAACAGAATTTTTTTTTGGCCAAGTCACCAGAGGTTTTTTTTTTCCGATTTCTCCTTTTCTTCAGTCTTTCTTTCTTTCTTTCTTTCTTTCTTTCTTTCTTTCTTTCTTTCTTTCTTTTTCCTTTTTTTCGGTTTACGCTTCCTATCGCAAAACTCTATGCACCTATTTCGCGTTACATTGGCGTTAGCCAAATCGTTTTATTTATGGCAGGGAATTCTGCCGTACGTATGTTATGTTACTATTACCAACCCTGGATTTCGTCCGGCAACCAGTTTGGGAATGACGACGCCAAATTTGTGTTATAATTTCTTTGAGGTCTAAGGCCTCGTTATCCGTCGGTCTCTAAGATTGGCTCTTCAAGTATCTTTTGGGAAAGGGTTGACGACAGGCATTTTTAAGGAGCACGTGTGTCGAGCAGAGTGAACATTGCTGAAGCGCCTCTAGTGTGATTTTGGCCGTAAATAACTGGAGGCCCCGGGCAAACCAACCCAATGGAGAAAAGTATCTACCTTTCTGGTTTCATAGAGAGCTATGAAAGTCAGAAGGGACGAATCCCAGCCGAGTCAAACTATCGGCTTGCAAACGCAATCGTGTTGATAATAGCGCAAAGGAGTTTGTATGACTCTCTCTGGCGGTGCGCAGAGGGTAAAGGCACGGAAGTAATATATGCTTTTGCCCAGTCACCTCGCGAACGGTTGGGTATTGGCTGCAGAGATCCATTTCGCGTTGTTTTATTACGGGATTATATCTTGATTTCTTTGTTCCTAGTTTCACAGACGGAACGAAATCGCTTTTGTCGTGTGGTGTCACGGCGGGAAGACAGAAATCAATCAGAGTACCGAAATTAGACGCTTGTGCTCGTTCTATAGTGCTTCTAAAAACCGTGCGATCACGGCTGTGTATCGTCAACATTGCATAAACTGCCGTTACTTGTACTCGTATTGCATCGTGAGGGAACGACTATGACTGGGTAAACATAAATAGGGAGAATGGGTGCGTGTGATTTGTTGAAGTTCGAATCAACAAATCGAGCTTCAACGAATGCGATAGTATTGCATTCACTCAACCAGCTATATGAGTTTTCAGATCCTTCCAAGTATGCGATTCGTGTTCTGCCAGTGGTACCTCAGTTAGATTAAAAAACAAAATCCACGTTAAAAAAAAAAATTACGGTGACTCGAGTTGTTCTCGCGCCGAATCATGTTTCACGTAAGCGTAATTTTGGGTTCGATGCACGACGAGGGGTCTTCAATTATAAAAATATTTTGATTACGATTATTTGCGGCGCTAAAAATTTGAAAGCCAAGCAGTGAAGACGATGGTGTTCTTATAAATATTATATACATTTTATTTTACACTGTTTGAATACGCTGCCGTCGTTATGTCCTTGAATTATTGGCTAGCTTGTGGCGGACAGGGAAGTCTTGCAGGACCATTATGATAGGACCTACACTAAACCTGCCGCGCTTCGAAAAATGTTAGTCCAATGCATACCAGCTTGTTCAAGGCGGGCGAAGCGTTACGCATCCGGCAAAGCGCATTAAATCGCTGCCCGCGACGTTTTTTATTTTTTATTTTTTTTTATTTATTTATTTATTTATTTTTTTTTTTTTTGTGCAGCGTTATAATCTTTAGTCAAGCAGCACGCCCCCTCTACGGCGGGTTATGCCGGATTAACGGAGGCGTCTCCTAATCCATTCTCCGCGTTGGCCCCTCGGGGGAGGGCGGTGAAGGGAGGAAAGGAGGGCAGGAGAGGAGGAAACGCAAAAAAAAAGTGGAAAGAGCGAACTTTATTTTCGGCTTCAACCTCGAAACCCGCCCGCTCCGTGGGAGTACCGGAAAGAGAAATCTTGGCGGAAGGAGAGGAAGCGAAGGAAGTGTACGCGATCCCCCTGTCCTGCGGGACCAGGTACATCGGGCAAACGGGGCGATGCCTCAACGACCGACTCCGAGAACATCAAATGAACGCCGAAAGAGCTGCTTCGGAGTCCAAGCACCCGATCGTCATTCACGGGAGAAAATGTCCCGGTTGCGCTCCTAATTTATGTAATAACAAAAACGGCTTGACATAACAAAAATAACAATTTAATTAAACGTTGCGCCTCCAATGCGGGAGGCATCTTCAGTAGAGCACAGAGCGAGTGAGAGTCGCACAAAAAAGTTCGGCTATTTAGGCATAAAGTTTGTGTACACGTCCGGCAGGGGGCCACGGTTCTTGTTTACCAGCGATGAATCACTTCCGCGTTTGTCGTTCTGGATGAACCAAGATTCCAGCAGCTTCCTCGGTTCCCACCTTTTATTCCCCTCCAAGGTCGATGCCTTGTCAATGTCAAATTGGTGTCCTGACGTCCATGCGGGTCGACGAGTTCGGACTTGAAGCCGAACGCTGACAGGCTAGGCAAGGCGACAAGGTCACCGGCAGAAGCGGCCTTTCCTTTTATGCGTTGTTGATGCCCCTTCGACCTCGCCTTTTGCAAATCCTCCCCACCTGGTTTTGCGTCTTCGTGTGGCTGTCAGCGAGCTCGACAGCCGCTTTAAGCAAATCAAAAGGATGAAGCGAAACGCGTGGCTCAGCGTGACCTCTCTAGATAGGACGCGTAGGACAAAAACGTTTGGACGAAAATTTGTCACGTGACTTTCTCTGTCACGCTGATGGGATCTCCGGGGCTGTCGTTTTCGCCGTTTGCCTAGTTATAGAAATAAGCAGGCCACGTAGGTCCGGTTTTCGAACTGGGCTCTTCAGTGTTCTGTTGCTTTCGTGCGTTGCAGACGCGGCCGTGTTTTTTCTTCGTAAACGGTCCGAATACGTCCATGCCAATTTTTCGGTA
This sequence comes from Ixodes scapularis, assembly GCF_016920785.2. Lineage (NCBI taxonomy): Eukaryota > Metazoa > Arthropoda > Arachnida > Ixodida > Ixodidae > Ixodes > Ixodes scapularis. The sequence continues at coordinate 18,812,616 of NW_024609837.1, read as the reverse complement.
ACAGTCATTTTTTGCACCGGAGTTCGTGGAATACTTGTGATGTGTTTGTTGGACACGCTTCGACAAAAACTGCTCTTCGCCGACGACGAGACGTCAGTTGAATGTGCGCAACCTTCTTCCTCGAATGTGTTTGTGGGGTGCCTGAGTTGGATTATGCATCTATCAAGGATTACATGATATCGCTATTTTATTAGTAAGTGCACTGCAAGCATGATTCTGATAGTCGTCCTGCTTTCCTTTCATTCTCCGCGGTTTTACGTGTGATGAGTTTTGCTTGGCATGAGGACAGTGTTAATTGTATTTTATAATTTGCTTTTCGTTTTACGGAGAAGTGTGACCTTGTAAATATGTTGAGAATACACTGTGTGTAATGATAGTTGTTTAATAAACTTCTGGAAGCGATCGAAAAAATTTGTTTGTCCGTATAAGTGATTGGATATGCAACAAATGACATGCAACGTACACATACTTGCACGACGTTCGGCCAATACGAAGCAGACGCATCGTAGAGTTTTCGCACAATATTACGTGAACGCTAGGCCGGGGCGAAACAGCTGTACGGCAATACCTGCCGGGTATCAAATGGTGGTGCAAAACTGGACAGTTGAGCGATATTGGAACCGACTTTCGGCCGGCACTGGCACGATACTGCAAAGTATTGCCGTGCTGCTTGGGAACGGAGGTGATGACATCTTACTATCGTGCTTCCAACGCTTATTTATTTTATTTCTCTTCTGGGACGCGTAAAAGAGCACTTCTGTGACACACCAGAGATATTCGAAACTTGGGCTGGCCTCTCGGCTTTCTTTACCACTTTTGGCACTTACTTGGCACTTCAGTGGGTAGCCAGAAAAGAGCCAAACTTCGGCATGCCCCGAATCGACAGATTAAGATTTACTGCGGCAGTTATGGCTCAAGTCTGGCACTTACTTTGGCACAACTGTGGCGGACCAGAGAAAAGCCAAACTCGGCGAGGCTGAAATACCGAAATTAGGCGTTGCTTTCGTAGTTATGGCTCAAGTATGGCACACTTCGGCACTCCTGTGGCGTATCAGAGAAACGCCAAATTTTGGCGTGTCCGAAATACCCAAATTAGGCGTTGCTCTGGCAGTTATGGCTGAATTATTGCATCAACTTTGGCGCTCCTCTGGCGGACCAGAGAAACGCCAAACCTTAGCACGTCCCAAATACCGAAATGAGGCGTTGCTCTGGCAGCTATGGCTGAAGTATGGCACCAACTTTGGCGCTCCTCTGGCGGACCAGAGAAACGCCAAACCTTGGCACGTCCCAAATACCGAAATTAGGCGTTGCTCTGGCAGTTATGGCTGAAGTATGGCACCAACTTTGGCGCTCCTCTGGCGGACCAGAGAAACGCCAAACCTTGGCATGCCCCGAATTCCCAGTTTAGGTTTTACTATGGCAGTTATGGCTCAAATCTGGCACCAACTTTAGCGCTCCTCTGGCGGACCAGAGCAACGCCACACTTTGGCATGTCCAAAATACTCAAATTGGGCATCGCTCTGGCAGTTATAGCTCTAGTATTGCACTACTTCGGCAATCCTGTGGCGGACCCGAGAAAAGCCAAACTTTGGCACGTCCCAAATACCGAAATTAGGCGCTGCTCTGGCAGTTATGGCTGAAGTATGGCACCAACTTTGGCGCTCCTCTGGCGGACCAGAGAAACGCCAAATCTTGGCACGTCCCAAATACCGAAATTAGGCGTTGCTCTGGCAGTTATGGCTGAAGTATGGCACCAACTTTGGCGCTCCTCTGGCAGACCAGAGAAATGCCAAACCTTGGCACGCCCCGAATTCCCAGATTAGGATTTACTATGGCAGTTATGGCTCAAGTACGGCTCCAACTTTGGCACTCCTCTGGCGTACCGGAGAAGAGCCAAACTTTGGCATGCCATAGGATCGCCCAACTAAGGCTATAGTTAGGCACCGTACTTTGGCACTGATGAATGCCATGGTGCAAAAACCTAACTGCGCCAAAGTTGGGCCCTTATGTTTGCCAGACCTTTGCCCAAGTTGGGCATTCCTCTGGCGTGCTACCTGGGATATATTTAATATTGCATTAACTTCCTGAGCCTCCGTTTAAAATATTATATGTTATATAAATTTGCTAGAAATTCTAAACGCCGGCGCATATCACTTTTAAGTGGTAAGATTTAAGTTTAGTTATTGGTGGGTCCTAAGATTTTTAGCGCGACTCAATTGCTCTGTGACTAAAGGGCTATTTGTTTTCTAAGACGACGTCAGCGAATCTCCACGCTCTTTTTTTAACTTCGATGTCCTAACACTCGAGCGCCAAAAAAATATGGCGCCAGCTTAGCTTTCCTTGGCTTCCTTCAGCGTGGAACGGTCTATCTTCAAATTTAGTAGACAAATAACTAATCCATGAAATAACTTAGAAGCGGACAGGGCTACGACACAACCTGACTGTGCGTTCAAAATGTTTCTACCCTAGTCAAAGGAAACATGTTTTAAATCGAAATAAAAACGGAGGGTTTAAAGAACCGGTGAGGTAATCTTGAGTAGTAAATTGCGCTATATTAACGAACGACTACAATGTTATTTTGGAACGGTATTATATTGGCCAAAACACGCATTTCAATATAGTGCTTATATTTACTACTCATAATTTTCGAGCAAGAAAAAATAGAGCTTAAGCACAGATGTTGAAAAGCGCTTCAACTTCATAGGCCGCAATGCGGGCAGCTTGTACTATACAGAATGCAGATAATTTAGAACAAATATTCATAAATTATTGCAGTAAGTGCGCTAATATTACGAATTAGATACGCTAATCACATTAAACGTTCAAATATTTTTATTAAGGTTTTCTTTATAGTAATAGTGCCTAGCTCTTTATTATAACATATTATTAATAAGCCTTGGACTGGGAGCCAATGTTTTATTGCGAAAATGCCTTACGGTTGACCTTTCCGTGTGCAACTCCAATGATATACCAAAATATGTTACCTGTTCTTATATTTTTCAACCCCCGTTTATCAGCAATTCTATACCTAGTCCCAGCTTGCGAATTCACCTCAAGAATACCCGAGTCCAAAATGGCAGTACCCCAAGGCCATCCTCACTCCAATTCGCCTTCTCGCAACCGAATCATGCTTTCGAAGAGGGGTTGCTCTTTTTCTTCTTCTTTTTTTTTTTTTGCCTGCGAATTTTTATAAAACTTTGAACTTTGAACTTTGAACTTTGAACTTTATTTCAGCAACATTATGCCGAGGACACCGGACAAAAAGCTAACAGAAGCTAGCTTGACTGGGTCCGGTGCCCTTGCATGCACAAAGAACACAATCCTATTTAAACAATCCTAAATATTTCTTACAACATTAAAATCAAACAATCAAACAACAACAACGATGTGTCGAAACACGAGGTCTGCTCCTCTGGTAGCGGTTACTTTGCTGACCCAGTCGTGAATAATCGAGCGGCGTTTCCATTCCCGCTCAGCTCCTCGCATACCCAGCGAATGCAAGGTGCGGAGGTCTCGCGGAGTTCGCGGTCCCCCGAGAGGCGTTGAGCGAAAAATACACGCTCGACGGTGCCTTAGGAGCACGCCCTCTTGCACGGTGTGCCTCTCCGCCTGGAGTCCTGATGTATATTCCATGCTCACGTGGAAATGAGTGGGGCAGTCTTGCAGTGGACTGACTTTTCGTTATTTTGATTCGTGTTTCTTCAACGTTTATAGAGTTATCTAGACGACTAAAAAGCGCTAAAAAAATAAGGACGAAGAACAGACACACACTACACGAACCGGCGCTAACTTTCGACTGATTTAATCAAGGCAAAACACTCAGCACACATGCGTGAACACTCTTTCGCATCATGCCAACCAGATCTGATAAAAGCAACCAATTTTTGTTGGCATCATGGGAAAGAGTGTTCGCGCATGTGTGCTGAGTGTTTTGCCTCGATTAAATCAGTAGAAAGTTAGCGCCGGTACGTGTTGTATTTGTTTCTTCTTCGACCTTGCTTTTTTTGCGATTTTTAGTGGTCTAGATCACAAAGAGTCAACTAGCCCAATCCAAAGTTTTATTTTAGTTTATAGAGCTGTCTTTTTACTTAAATTAAAACCATGTGTTTTTTTTTTTAACTAATGACGTTGAAAGTTCAGTTTTGCTTAAAATGGAAAACTGACGTTTAAAAAAAAAAACGCGCTTCGTGGCGGGACAAAAAAAATATGTTAAGTCACGTGCGTTATTAGAGATTTTTTTAGTCCACTCTCGCGATAAATCAATAGCCTCGTGCTGATAACAGATGACTGCAGCTTCTGAACGCATGATGTCTGCAAGTGATTAAGAGTTCAAGTTTAAATGTATATAAAGCTTTTGCAAAGAAAGCGAGGAGAAGATTCCGGATTTTCAGCCTTAATTAAAACGTTTTATTTGCTCACATTGTATAAGAAAGTATCTTCATGCCTCTCTTAATCAAATATGCTGCTGCTTACTCTCAGTCGATACTCTCAACCCAAAAGTTGTTGTTGGTGTTTTTCTTTTTTTTTTTAACGCATTCCGCGTAGCAAATAAAAATTGTTACACTATCTTGGTTACATTTCAAGCGCGAGATGCTTGGTTTTTGCACCGCAGCCGGGAAACACCATTTTGAAGCTTCCTTGATGAACGTTATTTAACGCAAGAGTTAAATTTAGAGTTAACGTGAGCTAAAATTGTGTACCTTCCTCTAAAACGCGCTTCTTATTTACTTTGGACACTACCCGTTTTCTTAACAATAATTTCAGTTTTTTTTTTTTTTTTTTTTTTTTTTCAATTTAGTGCAATATTTATAAACAGGTCCTGCATCCTTTCTGAGACTGGAAAACTCCAACTGATAAAACAAAGATAATTTTAAGCAAAAATATATGAAAACAACAAGCAACAGAAATTCATAGAGCACTGTTTGACTAGATAAATGTGTGTCCCCAAATGATCGAAGCCAACCACATCACAAAGATAGTTTCCACAACCCGACGCTTCCTTTCTCTGAGCCGACGGATTTTGGAAAACAAATGCCGTATATCATAAGGGTATCTTGGTCCAAGGGAAGCACTTTATGGAATCTCCCGGGAAAAGGAAGGAACTAGACTTTGCTCAGGTTTTGGCTTCGAGACAAAGGAAGCAAAAGCCCTGTTTGTCCGACGATTTGTCAAAGTCGACGGTGCACTTACAACCACGACAGGAAAGGGGAAAAAACACCCGCGACCTGATAGTGGGGGATTAACCAAGCGACAAGGAGGATGGCCAAAAGCAGGACAACCGCTGCGAGACAAAAAAACAATATTGAATCTGTTTTTCTGAAGTAATTGATAGTATTAGTTAGAGAACATAATATCTTTGTGATCAGTGTTTTTGGCACGATGGTTAGAATAACCACATGTCAGTATTCAAATATCAGTAGCATATGTTTGTGTTATTATCGACAAATACAAATGTATATTTTTTGAGTGAAGAGATTCAGCAAACAAAACCTGTCAACATTAAAATCTATCTTTATCTTTAGGCTTATTCCAAGCGGCTGGACAGTGCGTGATAAAGAGCTGTTTCTCAACATTTTCATATTTTCACAGGAAGTGCACAGAACAATGAACAAAGATCGAGGTTTTTGTTTTTTTCTTTTGTTGTTATGTTCATATTGTGTACACCAACTAAGCAGGTGACTTCGATGAATAATCATAGTAAGACCGTGTGTTATGAAAGGAAAAACAAACTGCTCTGTAAATTACGTACCACCTATCACAGCGGATCTCTGCGTGAAAGCGTATCTCCATGCCACGCGATTGATTCGCCGTTGTTGGTGTTCAACCATTTGCGGTCCGCATTAGGAACCAATCACGTGGGACGTTTTTCACGCAATTCGCCCAAATCAACGTCACCTCGCGTAGGCGGGCGTCGCTCCGTGCCGATGTCTGTCAGTGCCAGATGTCGTCGTCGGCTCCCGCGTCGTATTGTTGTGGGTGACCTCGAACGACGCGCACCGTCACTGACGAAGGTGCAGAACGCGTTAAACAAAAAAACTCATCATCTCTTCGGAGCGTTAGACAAGCTTATTTTACCAAACACATATCAAATAGTAATATAGCTACTACTTATTTTAATATTTGTATCATACGTAATCTGTTCGAAGCCCCTTTTCAGGAAAGTTCTTATCTAGTGGGCATCAGAAAAATTCAAAAAATAAAGTTTTATTTTGACGTTACTTTAGAACGCAATAACATCTGAATACAGCGTTGTATATAATTAAATAACTTCAACAGTAAAATAGGACATTTCACTTCAGGTCTTACAAACTTAAAAATTAGTAGTGATTACATTACAGCACGCCGGTCAATGACTTTCTGTATTTAAATTGACACGAGAAGAATTCAACCTTACAATTTCAAACTCTCCATTATGAACGGCGTCGGTGTCCGATTGTTTTAAATTGGTGACTACCAATTAAAGTTATACTTAAAAAAAAGGTGTACATAGCAGAGCTCAAATAAATATATGTTTATTTCAAATTCACTTTATTTTTTTTAGGCAGCATTAAGCGAGAAGTGTCAGCTTTGTTATAATGGCGTGACCGGGCCACGTGTTGAAACGCAGCTTTTTAATGAAAGATTACCTGTTCTCTATACCATAAGAGACTTATCTCTGACGCTATTCACCTGAAGTCAAGACGCAGCTGACCCTACCTGCCAATGGGACCTGTCTTAGAGCGTCAAAAGCACATTGTCATGACATTCAGCATTTTGTTTAACGTGCTCGTTTTTCTGCCCAACCAAGCAAGCGCAATCATTTTGTTGAGTTGAACGTTTAGCATGCGTGTCCTTGTTTGAATCTGTAAGCTGTATTTGGACTTAAAATAAAACAAAGTATAATTTCCTACTTCCTAAACTACTTCATCCTTAAAGGATAAAATAAATCACAGAGGACCGGCATTTCTTCTTAGCGAGTTGAAGCAACCTAGTCATATGTAAGCGCATAAAAACAAGTCAATACTCCCTGGTTTAAAAAAGCTTTCACATGCCTCCCCGTCGGAATCGGATCACAATGACAAAAAATTGCGAGCCTAACGACCGTGAACCACACTAGATAGTATTCTTCACCTGCCTGTCAGCATAATGGCGGCGTGCCGCTGCGGCCTTTAACAAACCACACGTTCGCAAATAAAAACAAGACCACGCTTATGTAAAATAAATCAAGGAGACAATGCACTTAAAACAAACGGGCGGCCTTTGATGGGATAAAAAGACAACATGCCGAACCTATCCAAAACACATCTTTTCTTGAAATAAAAAAGAAAAACAATATTCTTATCTGGTGACACACCATTTTTCCCAATGACAAACATGTTTTCGAACGCGGCACACGACAGCATGCAGCGCTACACCAAATAGAAAATAAGAAGAAAAAAAACCTAACGATCGAACGATTAAACCAAAACAAAAAAAACAAGATTATACCAAAAGTACGTGTGAAGTAAAAAAAGAAGCGTAGCAAAATTATAAAAAAGTGCAATCAAGAAAGTCTAAGAAAAATGTCGAAAGAAAAATGACGCTGGTCTTGTGTTTCGGCGTGGTCCCAGCGCGTCTTTTTCGACGTGGCAGTTTCCATTATTGCAGGCTCCATTGGGGGCCAGGCGCTCGCCGGCGTACGCCATAATCACCGCCAGAAAAATGCATTGGCGCATAGCCAAATACTGCTAAGAACATACAAGAGCAGCTAAAAAATCAATAAACCAGTTAATATCTTGTTACTGCTGTATAAGAAGCAAAAAAAATACAAACGCACGAAGATATGAGACAAAATAAGATATAAGAGCATCGATAAGAGAGTTTTTGCCTTTCAAACATGCTCCCTAAAAGGGCGACTACGAAACTTGTATTAGCTTTACATAATCTGAATGAAAAAGCTACTGAACACCAGAAATTGCGCCGTAATCCTAGATGAATGAAACTGACCCAGGGAGCTAAACTTCTTGCAATGGTAAGAGACGCGGCAATCATAACCATTAGAGAGAAAATTGAGTGATATTCATAAAGCCATCTGAGCTGGAGTGGGTGTCAGTGCGATGCGCTTCAATTATGTGACAATCGTTGCTCGATAAAATTTACTCATTTGAGCCCCAGTATATCACGATATATGCATTAACCAAGCTGACGGGGTGCTGTCACGCCATGATTTTTCTTTGGTTATTCTCAAGACGCATTCGGTTTTTTTTTTTATACCTATATAATAATTATTGTTATTATAAGCCAGTTACTACATAAAGTCGTATAAAATCACTTGGTCTAAGTTCTGAAGGCGTCCCTCACACTTATCGCGCAATAGGCCCAACAGAAGAAGCTTTAGAGGGTGCGAAAAATTCGGAAGAGGGGGCCAGCCCTTCACATAAATACCTAATCCGATAAAACTAGACTTGAGGTAAACATGAAAGTCTATCGCTCCGCGCGTTCCTTTGTGCGGTGCCAAAATGTAATGTTAACTAGCTCAATAAACAAATAAATTTCTCGCAGTACCAGATAGAAAAATTAAATAAGCAATATTAGTCCAAATATTTTTGTCGTTTCACATAGAACGTGTTGCAGCAGCGTCCTTCTGGCCAGGCAAGAGAGCGAGTATTTCAACTCACTCAACATATCCGGTAGAATATTGCATTATTAGACCACTGCAGAAAACTTCGCGCGCTCAGAATTAAGTCTACACTAGCTCACGACCTGCTGGGCGCCCGCAGTTTGCCAAAACATACGCTCGCTTCTTATAATTATATTTAGAGGCATCCTCAGCGTTCCTGATTCTCAATAATTTGAGAAACTTGCGTGTATGTTTTATGGCTGCGTTTTATTCGTTTTGAAATTATATTATGGTTTACACCACAATTACATGGTGTTACAGCGTTGCGCGTGTTTACTTATTATATTAATAGAGTACATTAAGATGCCATATAATAAGTCTAGATGATTACGTACTTCTTCCGCAAATTTAAATCAATCAGAGAAGGGAAATGATATAGCTAGCACAATGGCAGGTTACATTCAGATTACAAGTTAAGAAAGCAGGTTAGAGCTGTATGTTTACACATTACTTATGTTTTTTTTTTCTCATGGGTTTTTGCCTTCTTTTATTACCTGATGCGTTTTATGAGATTCAACCACACTTACATTATCTGAACAAATAGCGGTGTGCTATTTATTTTGCAATAATACATTGAAACTTCAATACAATTATGTTACAACAGCAGCCTATAAACCTTAACGGCAGGCAGAAAAACGTTTTCGTAAATATTTTGAATAAGAAACAAAATGGAAAAATGACCTTTATAAATTCTGGTGTAGTCTAGTGTTTCTAGTCCCTGAGGTTACGTCTTAGAAAGCTAAACTTGGGCAGTTTGAAAATTTTGTGGTTATTTATACCTATCTACTCTTCAAAAATAATCTAGTGCAAATTTTTTTTAAAAAGCACATTTTCCAGTTTACTATTTTATCCACTCTTAACAAGCAATGAGTAACCGTTCGATTCCCATATTTAAAACTAAAGCTACTGATCAATTTTTATACAGAATTGAAAGCCGCAAAAATACGAAATACAGAACCAGTGTTTGAGTCGTTTGTCGATTACGAGTTGTTTTGTTTTTACACTGCCAAAAGAAAAAAAAGCATCTATGCATGAAATTGCCGTGCCTTGTTTTTTTTTTAAATTTTTAACGTCTCTATCAGTTGAATAAACAATGAAATGTGAAACAAAAGAGACACATATTGCAAGCGTTTGGTAGTACCGTAAGAAAAATTTGCTTTGAAAACCGACGCGCCAAAAGAAAACCTTTTGCCTAATTACTTTGGAGCAGGGATGAGCAGTATTTCAAATACAAGTATTTGAAATACGTATTTTAAATACTTTGTGTATTTTGCGTTTGTATTTAATTACAAATTGGGTAATGTATTTTGCGCGTGTATTTAAATACTAAAACGTGGGTATTTCAAATACAATTGAAATTAAATACAATTTTGCGGGCGAAAATACATTTCTCTAATTTATTGTCACTGTCCAGAGCAGGAAGAAACTACGTTCTGCACAGAATGCAGTGTCTCTCAATCAAGCACAAGCGTTTAGTGACTTTGTGTTTATGATGCTAGTCCAGGGCAAGAAGGGTGACCAAATCGCCGTTTACATGCAGACTGGCTCAATAAGTGCCTGCGGCAACTTGTGATGCTTTCCAGCCAGATTTCCATCTATATTTTTACCTGGAACATTCTAAATGCTCGGGTCGTCCAGATTTTCGTAACTGGTGCAAGTTGGAACAATAAAAAATTCTCTAGCTAGTGCTGGGCGTCTTGATCGTCTCGGTTCTTTGTTGGTTTTTACCAAAAATGTAATCGACAAAAAAGCTGTTTGAAGCTCTGTACTTTTTTCGGCTATTACGTCGAAGCTGATTACATTTTTTTTTTGGTGATTATATTTCTATTACGTTACTAGAACACACACACACACTAACTCACGAGTGTGCGATGCAAAATTAAAATGAGATACCCAGAAACCTGTTGCAGGTGCCCCGAAGTCGATGACGCAAATTTTGAGGAATCTATTTGGGAAAGTATTTGGAGGAGACCAAATACATTTGGTTGTATTTGTATCTTGTAATTAAATGCTTTTTTGGAAATGTAATTAGATTTGTAATTAAATACATTTTTGACAAAGTATTTTGTATTTGTATTTCGATAGATATTTGCATGTATTTTGCCCATCCCTGCTTTGGACAATATCCCACGACGTCATTTTTGCCGCTCTCTTCCCGCCTCGCTGCTGTCTGGAAGATGGTGCTTTCTAAGCCTTCCGTAAGGTACTTGTGTCGAATGCCGGCATTTATTATTCGTATTCTGATAGTAATGATCTATACTTTAAACCCATGTTTAGTTGATAAAGCGTTGGATTGTCCAATGTCAAACAATACATTGAACATAACCCGGTTAAACGCACAAGCATGGGTAAAAAATGACGTTTCATTTTGCGCCAATTTGGGTTACTGCGAAGCACTGAAAACTTTACACAACCAAAATATATTATTGGAAATCAATATTCGTTAACAAACAAATATATATATATATATATATATATATATATATATATATATATATATATATATATATATATATATGCACATGTATAGAACAAAAAAGAAAGAAAATGTTTAAGAAGTTTCAATAGTTCTATAAAGTCAGCGACGAACGTGAGGAAACTGTGGAAGAAGATAGAAGAATACAGTTTCCTGTATTCTTCCACCGTTTCCGCACTTTGCTCGCTGACTTTGAGCATGTATAATGTTTACTAACAGCCCAGCTCACAACCCTTCTACAATTTGAATAGTTTAACTAAGTTAATGATGGACGTTTAGTGGTAATTTGATTTTGCTGCAACTTGTAACACAATTTATTAACAGTAACGTGCACTTAGAGTGATTTATATAACTTTTCCCAATTATATTTAAAGATTGCTAGTCACGAGACATTCGGTACACGCAATAAAACTTGTATTTTACTTCACTACTGTAAATCTGCTACGTACGGCATTTCCGCTCGCTTTCTACGTTCGACGTCTAGAGAAGTCTTGTTGGGAGGGATGGGATTGGATCGGGTTAACTTGTCCTCATAGGTAAGTATTAAGTTATTTAGTCTTTGCCATTTTAATTTTGACGCTCTACATTATACCTAGTACTGTGAATTGAAAAGAAATCTACATAAATCCCGCGCAATTCTTACTCTGTATAAACTAAAAGGTAAACAAATATCGCTATCTTTGTTGAATCCATCGGACGTTTAAATAAAATTTAAAAAAAAACTGCAAACCACGTGACAAAGCACTTGCGTTCTCAACTCGAGGAAATATCAAGCCGGCAGCCGTTTTCATGAGAGTCACGAAAAACGGACAAAAACAAGTTTAAAACGTTAGAATGATATCGAGTCGTCTGCTGCCACGTTCACTGTTTTCACTGAGTTTATTGTTTTCAGCAATTTTATATGATAGCGCACAAAACATATACTGAACACGTAACAGCCCAGGTAGCACACCGCGTCGGCCGGTATCGGGACTACGCCGGCCGGTCCCCGTAACAGGATGGCGGCGCCCGGCCATTGGCGCCGGTGAGCTACCGGCCACGGCCGGCGTCGGGGTTTCGTCTTGCTCACTGGCCAGTTCCGCCGAAGAAGTTACAGTGACTGGCCGGCATCGGGTTTTTGCTGTCTTTGCTGGCCAGTCTTTCTATGGAGGTTCCAGTAACTGGCCGGCATTGGTATTTTGCTGTCTTTGATGGCCAGTATTTACATGGAAGTTCAGTAACTGGCCGGCATCGGCACTTTGCTCTCTTTGATGGCCAGTATTTACACGGAAGTTCAGTGACTAACCGGCATCGGCGCTTTGCTGTTTAGGCTGGCGAGCCCCGCCATGGAAGTTCCGTTTACTGACCAACATCGTTTTATCTTTTTTTTTTTTTTTGCCGTTTTTACTATGCAGTCAAGTCCTCCGGATTTTGACGAACTGTGGCAATTCATGAATAGCGAGTGGAAATATTTGCGTAGATCAATCTTTCGCAAATAACTGCCGACGCTGGTGTATTTGATCCCAGCATGGCAGGGCTGACGTGTTTTATCGCGAAAACGCGAGAAAAAATAATGCGGCGTGGAACATTTGCAGTTCAGGATTCGAGACTCTGACCACCTACGCTATGAAAAATAAATTACACAACGCCAAACGATACTTTTCAGGAAGCTAGTTTAATTTGATGCACTATACTTAAGGTCGGTGGTCTACGCAGGTCTTTGGCACTGATAAGAAAAATAAAATAAAAACGGTATAGCGGAGAATCCGAGTGAAGAACAACAACCACAATTAACAAACACGTGGCATGATTGAGCACGAGCTTTGAGTGACAAAAACAGTAATTTGCATTAAATTGCAGAATCTGGACAAGAAAGAGATGTGTGTTTTGCTTATGACGCTGCGAGATGTACACAACTTTCCTGAGATCATGTTATTGGTGATTTTAATTGAGTGTGAAAATATGCTATTTCAGGCAAGAATCGACTATTTTCTGTGGTAGCTACGACCATCTAACAGAAATATTTCAAATGTTCACATAGCCAGATGATCTGTCCCCGATAGCTTATGTTACACGACATACCGCACCAAAAAAAAGTAAATATAAAAACATTTTTTTTAACACGATAAAACGGGAAACACAAAGGCGTTGTGGGTGTTTACACTGCCGGGTTTGTGAATGTGACCCCTTGGCGCTACAAAACATAAATGTTATCACACCGAACGATACCCTTTCTGAAAGCTAGTTTATTTATCCGCACTGTTCTTCGATCTCAGGAATAAAAACATTATAGGCCTAATAATAAAGTAAAATTGCGGAGCACAACCTCAATAAGTAAAACCAGGGGCCAGGCGATGGATATCACTGATGTGCCAGAACAAAATTAAGTACTACTTTCCGGAAGTCAGAAAATTAAGAGATGTGCTCAATACGTAGCGCGCTATGAGCTTGGGCTCGCACTTTCTATTTTCACATTCTGCGTGACTTTTACCCTAAAGTAGGGGGCCGGCGACTGCAAAAAACACAGCAAATATTTAAAATAATAAAAACAAGAAAAAAAACGCGATAAAAAAAACAAATTAGATATCTTTCTTTCTAGTGGGATTGGAACCACCGACCACCACGTTATCAGCAGGACGCGTTAACAACCAAAGCCGAACCGACATACAGAATGTCTGATGTTTTAAAAGATTATACGTCTGCTAAGTCGGTTGGATACATTGTGCGGTTTGTTTCGTATTTAATTTTTTGCTACGTGTTCAGGACGCATTTATATTATTGTGGCAATGTTTACATGCTAAATAAGTTATTATTACTGTGTATACTAATGTTTTTTTTTTAATTTGCATTGCTGGTCGTTTTATTGCAAGCGTGTTGAAGATAGTTTCCGTAAAGTCACTAGATATCCATTAGAGCCAACCAATGCAATCCAATCCAATCCGCAGCCCTTTTTTTGCACGTTTGGCCGGGCGTGTGGGTTTTCATATCTCTGTCTTCAGGTCAATTCACCGATGAGTCGTGATGCGTGGAGTTTATCTTAAGGCCCGTTCACACTCTTGCGACTGCTTGCGACCTCTTAAACCTGGGTTCCTTAAAACTTCTTAAACCAGAAAACACACTGGCGCCATCTATTGGGAAGCAGTGTAAACTCGGCGGTCCGGCATATTTTTTTTTTTATTTCTCGCGCAATATCCTTTCTTTTTTGGCTCGAAAAACTTTTGTCAATGTTATAAACGAGCCTTTCTATGGGTATTACGCACATTTGACCTCGGAAATCCCGCAAAACCTTCGCTTTTGTGAAATACAGTTGTAGGGTCACCGCATAGATAGCGCCACAATGTCAGTGTGTCCCCTCATTCTAGAAACATTTAAGAAGTTGTAAGAGATCTCGTCTCTCTCAGTCGTACTCGGTCGCAAGAGTGTGAACGGGCCTTTAGTTTCAAATGTGTCTAAACAAGAAGGAAGCGACTGTGAGCCGTGGAACTACGTCAAATCTGCTCAACAGCCAAGATCATGGTACGGTCGTTCCAAAGTAAGTTCCTTTCTTTGTCTGTTAGGGCTAGATTATTCTTTCCTCCGTTCAAAATCCTTGTTATTGTCTAGATCGCTTGCTTTTACCAGTATTACTAATTGTGCGCGAATGGGGTAATGCGAGGCTGTTTTTGTTCGCTCACAAATAGGCTGCATACTCGCTCGAGGTCCATCAGTAGCGGCGAAACTTTTGGGGAGATGGAGGGGGGGGGGGGGGGGGGGGGGACCGCGGCAGCGCTTGGGCAGCGGCGGGCGCGCGGGGGGAGAGGGGGGGGGGGGGGACCGCGGCAGCGGCGGGCGCGCGGGGGGTTGGGCCGGCCCGCCGGCGGGTGGAGGCGGAAAGGGGAAAGGGGGTTGTTTGATTGCCTCCCTCCACCGTATTGTTCACTGGTAAACTAGAATGTCTGGAAGAGCGCGGTGCCCTCCGCCTCTATTATTTGTCGCGGGCGTTGGCCGTTGCAGTGGGACAGCATCGGCGACATGGAACTTTGTGGTGTCGTCGGACGAAAATCGGTGTTTGTCGCTCTAGTGGGACGAGGCTTTTAGAGAAAACGTGAATAATTAGCAGATACTGTGAAAACCATACAAGGGGATTATTTTAGGCCTTTATTATTCTTAGTATGGGCGACCAATGTGTCCGCACATCCGTCCGTTACCTGAGCTGCCAAGAAAATTGTGTTTACAGTCTTATGCATATGGGTGGGAGTTAGCACATTCCACTTGGACCTGTTCGAACTTTTGCTAAAGCTCCTTTCGCATTCTTTATTTTTTTTCTTCTCCAATTTGTGAGTTGGGAGTCTACACTCGTATGTAGTGTATGTATTCCTCTCTTTTATTCCTTGTTTTTTGTTTGTTACTTTTCAAGATGTTCAATCAGAATGAACTCACCACCTTATTACATGGAAAGGCTGTAGTTATTTCCAAAGTGTCTGTAAAACAGTCTACCTGACATCTTTTGCTCACGCCCTGGTTCCTGAAGCTCGCATTCTCCGAACACAGCCTTTCTGATTTCTCTGATCCTTTTTTTTTATGTTCAATAGATCAAGTTGTGAGTGTGCACCAGTCTGCGTCCTATGTGTTCCTGTCCTTTTGTCCTTGTCTTTTTGTGCACTTTTTTTCAAGTTGGTCCATGATATTTTTATCGTATATTCTAATCTGTGTTTTCATGTTTATACTTACTGCAGTCCTTACCGAGTAGAAGTTGGCATTCACTTTCGCCATTCTGATGCGAGTGTCCTGAGACGACACAGAATGACAGCTTCCTCTGCTGAAGGCCAGGCTTCATGGAAGACTGCCAAGGCTGTTCATGGTAAGGTTCTTTATATATTGAGCAATATAATAGAAACTTATTGCTGATAGGATTGTTTTTAACGCAGACTGTATTTATGGACTGGCCTTTAGCAATTCCGATGCCATTCACGTGGAATGAAATCCCGTAGGGAAATTGCGCATCCCATTCGTAAGCGGAATGCTGAGTTTACAACAGAAGTGCGTCTCGACTTGCTGCCAGTATTGCTGTGTGTGTTGTGTTTGCATTTTTATTTGTTTATTTAGTGTTCCCAATAATGGCTGAATCCTTTCCATTGGAAGTGGCAACACAAACACAAATGAATGGCAAGAGAGGTGAACAGCGCCACTCACGCCGTTCGCCACCGCGCCCATTGGTTTTCGATGAGGTTTGCAGTATTGGTCTCTATGGTATTTGGTCATATATCGCACATGAACACAACCAGGGCACTGTGCCTACAATTCAGCACTCGCAAGATTTGCGTTAATACACCCTGCAGCTGGTCGCACTTTCAGAGTCATTTTAATGATGCAAAAATGAATAATGACATTGGCATATTTCTCGTGCCAAATCCTTCATGCCTGTTCCGAACTCTGATCCCCACGAGATCACAGTAGAGTCGTTTCTGTTGTACAGTAAAACCTCGTTAATTCAACCCCCGCTAATTTGGATAATTTGAACTGCCGATTCGGTCCCGTCAAACGTATGTATTAGTCAATGGCAGCAAACGCTAATTAATTCAGAGGGAACGCGGCGCACTATCGTAAATTCGGACGAATTCGGCAGGTGGCGCTATCTACCGGAAATACTGAGGGCCTTGGAGGGCGGCGTCTTTTGACAAGTTATGGAAAGTTACGACGTCAAGAGAAGCACTTTCGCCACGTACGTAAAAATTTTGGCCGATATCCTACGGGCTTTTGAGAGCGAGAAGTTCAACGCGAAAAGAAAGCGGCCTTGGAAAGTGGTGCACCCGAAACTAGAAGAGGCCTTGCTGTGCTACATTGTCAGCGCACGGGATGCGTAGCTTCGACAGTGCGAGTGCGGTGGAGCACTCGACCGCGCTAAGGAAAGTTGCCGTCTTCGCCCAAGTGTCGTCCAGAAAGCAGGCGGTAATAGCAGATTTTTTCTCAAAATAAAGGTGGGTCACAAGGCAACGTTTTCGCGCAGCTTTCTTTGTCCTTTCGATATTTCTACTTTCGGTTAATTCGGACATTTTTGCCGGTCCCATGAGATCTGAATTATCAAGGTTTTACTGTAGTGGCACGGCAGATTCTATACTTGTTTTGCTTCAATCTTTGTAAGGGGGACGCTGTAATCCAATTCTACTCATCTCTGATGTACTAGATAGCACCATATTTGCAGAGATAGTGTTCAGATTTTGTAGTTCCAGCAAAATATATTTCAGCTTATAAAATATTTGTTATTTGGCTTGTAAATTTTCAAGCAGATCTAGATGGAAGGCAGCAAATATCTTACCTGCAGTCATGGTATGTGTCCGAAGTATATTGCATTAAAATAATTGACCCAACCTCTTATTTTTGTTTTCAGTGCCTCTAGCGAATTGTGGATGCTAGGATTGCTTTTGTTTGTTTCACATAATCTACCACACTTTTTTCATCTTGATACTCGGTGCAGCCCTTGCCGAACGGAAGCTAGCATCGACTAGGCCAATTCGTTCCTGCATCATCAGCCAAGCCGAGGATCAGGTCCATGGCAGTCTGCGAAGGTTGTTGATGGTAAGCTGCCTTATATATACAGCTGTGTAATAGCGGCTTGTCCTGGTTGACAATTTGAAATGCGTGTTTATGTTTTAGAAAGTGAAATTTGCATGGGCATACTTGCAACGTGAAACCTCACCAAGCCTGTTCTGATCTTTCATCGTTTTGAGATTTCAGTACAGCCGTTTCTGCTGCACACATACTGCCTACTTTGGCCAAGTAGAGACTTGATCCATATGAAGGTAAGCAGGTGATTATCAACTGTTCAGTGCTGTCCGTAGTGACGTTCTCTCCTTATCAGATGACTTACCATGCTTGGTTCGCAAGGCATTTTAAAAGGAGAGCAAGTCCGCTGGTGCATGATGCTCCCAGTACTGAACAGTCGACGATCGCTTGTTCACACTCGTAAAGATCACGACTGTACTTCAAGCTCGGCAAGTGTGACACTTATGTGATTCAGCCAGTGGCTGCGCAGTATAAAATGCGCCCAATTGGCAACTTTAATGCAGTCTCGTGTAGTCCCATTGATGTTTTCTTTTGGCATGCATGATATGTGTTCACACTTTTTTTTCCCTCGCTTACCGATAGTCCTAGCTGTCTGCAGAGAGTGAGTGTGAAACATGCCAACAAGCCTCTAAAGCAGTATGCAGTGCAATTTTGGTCTATTGTGCAAGCGAGGAAGAAGACTGCTCGTTTGGCTGTTGAGGCTGTGACATAGACATTAGATAGTTTTATCTGAGCATTGTTAGACCCGCTCCACTCAAAAGGAAAGCACCTGCATGCACACAACGCTCAGTCAGCAACGACCAACCGGAGCGCAGATGCCGATGGAGAAGACAATTCCTGCACCCCTATGGCCACTGCCGACTGAGCGTTACGTGCATGCCTGGTTAATTTCCCGCTCAGTGGCTGAGCTGAGCGGGCCGTAAAAAGCGCTCAGCTAAAACTTTTTCTGATAGGGGGTGGCTGACGCATAGATATTTCAGACAGAGGGATGGCCGACACTGCTCACATCAATTCTCAGTGTGAGCAGCTCTCATCGCAATACGGAAATTATGATTAAAACTTCCTCTACCCGTTTCTGAAGGTTTTGGGACATGTGCTCCTGGCAGTATTGTCCGGCTAGACATCATTACACCCAGATCCACTCTAATAAATTCTAAGAGGATGAAGTCAGTTGCCACATAACTTGTGCAAAACTAAATCTGGAACTCACTCCTCCTTCCTGTGTTCCACTGTATTGAGAACCTTGTCCCAGTATGTGATGGGTATGTGAAGAAAATTGACCAGATAAACAATATCACTTAGAAAATAGATGTCCAATACATATTAACCTGCATCTACCAGCCACTGTACACTACCTCACTACTGATTTGGTATCTTTCAATTGATATTCCTGAACTGTTTGCGCCTGTAGACATCTTAATGATGATAACGAGGGAATGTTTCATCTCATGGGATGTCATATGCTTAAAGTAAGTGAGGCTTGTGGGCATTTTAAAGGGCTAGGGCATGCCGATGGAAAACACTCAATGTGAGTTTGATGGTGGACGCTGATAATATATACTAGTTTTTGTGTAAGTCGCTATTTTTTATTTCATGAAGTCTGCAGATGACTTTTAGTCGTCAAGTTGCCATTATGTGGGAACCGGGGTGTCATACTCTGCAATGCATTACATGTTTACCTGTGTCTACCAAATCTCATTAGTATGTGTACAACGGTGAGCTGTATATGTCAAGGATATGATTTGTCATTGTCTCAGTAATGCTAATGAATCGCTATGTTTACCTAAAAATGCTGAATGTGGATATCGGGGACTGCACACCTATCGTAACAAACGTCAGTGTTAAACAACATGCCAACTACTCTGCCAAGCTCGCGACATCTCTCGACATGCCCTTTTGATTTAAAATAGATGATTTCCACAAGACTTTCTCTGAAGTGGGCCTTTTTCATACAAATAGCTGACCTTGATTATACGATAACTGGACCATTTTCGCCCCTTGGTCATCCAGTGTGTTGTTACAGGTGTGTCCCTTAGGGATTCTTGTTTTGATATAGTTTCCAGATTGAAAATAAAATAAAGACAATTAGTGCATTAGCTACAAAAAAATTTCCTTTTACATGGGCTGCTTGTCTCATGCCTCTCACCCCAGTTTGGAATTTCTGGATTGTCACGTCCAGCTGGTATTGATTTACCCTGTCATTCTACTGTGGTGTCGATTCTCTTTACAGGTGCTGTAATGAAGGACTTGCCTTCTCGGGTGCATGGTCGACTTGCATCACAAGCTGCATGAGAAGTGTGAAGAAAATTTCCTAGGCCCGTGACATGCAGCCTCTTTCATTCAGCGCACTCCTCTGGCGACAAGCGCATGATTACCAGCCGACTGTAGCTTCACTGCAACTGACAATAAACAATGACGGTAACAATTTTGTATGTTTCATTTATTGTTTACACACATTACGTGTTAAAATAACCCTTGTTATGAACTACATCATTTCTATTCAGGTGTGAATTGCACACAAAACCAAATGTTAGCATGGAAAACAAGACCGTGAACTGTATGGTTTTAGCCCGCTAGCCTGGGGTCTTGCTGGTATCTTGCGGTACTGCTGGTACTATGCCGGGGATTTGTGCTGGCAGCAGCCCGGGAACTCGCTGAGAAAAAAGACCGGGAACTGTGTGGCTTGAGGCCGCTAGCCTGGGGTCTTGCTGGTATCTTACCGTATTACTGGTACTACGCTGGGGGTTTGTGCTGGCAGCATCCTGGGAACTCACTGGGACGCCCAGTGCCGGGCGTCCCAGTCAGTCCCAGTCGCTGGCCAGTGACTGGCAATCTCACTGGCCCGTTGTCGCCCCACGGGGCGTTTCCAGCGTCGGGCCAGTAGGATCTTGCCGGCAGACCGGTACCGCCCCATTCCCAAACCAGCGAGTTGTGCTACTTGGGAGTGATCAACTACGGCGGTTTCTAGAATCAGGTATTCAAAAATGTGCGCCCAACGGAACAATCATCGAATAGTGACCGGTGCCTTAATAGGGGCGGCACCCGTGGCAGCCTGCAAAAATTAGCGGGGCACGGTCAGCAGTTGTGATCCAAACGGTAGTTCTTGACTCTTATATTGTTTTTGGCCACATTTCTCTGGCTTCATTATTGATATGCAGTCAGTTCCATGTTCGCATTGGCTCATCATTAACCCCGTCTACGATCTTCTGGCGATGCTGCTGCCTCACTGCTGAGAGTCGATTACGATAAAGAAATGTAAAAAAGAAGAAAAGGAAAACGAGGAAGTCGAAAAAGTCATTGGGTTCGTTGTTCGGAGCTTAAACGAGTGATTCGAGGCGTTAAACGAGTTCACGCGTCATTTGAACCAGGTTCGTTGCACTGCGATTCGTTCCCCGGTGTAGACCGAGGCCACTGAATGCGAGATCACAACCCATGATGTAATGTCGGGAGGGGTGAAAAAGAGGGTAGAGCGAACTTGTGGTAAAACACAAAAAAACGAAAAAAATAATAATAATGTTTGTGCGCGTCGCAAAGAGGAAGGGGGACGTAGTTGTTACCCTAATACACGTTCAATGTTTGTATATTTTTATATAGCCTTGCTGAAAATGGGACGCCTTTTTGTGATAAGCGAATCGCGAGTGTACTTACAATGATGCAATCAAGAAATGGAAAGAGTGCGATCGACAAAAAACAAAAACTTGGTGTGGACTCCTCGTTCACGTAGTTTATTGGAATTTTGCCGTTCGAGCGTTGCGCAAATACCCAAGTGACGAAAGAAAAAAAAAAAGACAAGGGGGAGGGATGTGGGTTGCAGTTTCAAACAACACTTGAAAGCGTAGAAGCTGAGAGTTACTGATCTGCGCCAGTGTTGGAATGGCGACTGCTATCGATAAAGTCCGATAGGGCGAAGCTTTATATAGCGAGGATTGGAGTCACTTGATCTTGAAACGGCTGAACCACTCCGCGAGATGAAAAAGGTTCGGCGATTTTGGGTGGTGTTAAAGAAAGGAAAATGACTAACAACAAATGGAGCTGCAAAAAATGGCGGGATAAAGCACCGCCTCAATGCATCACACGTGGGCACCCACTTATACGTGTGCAGTAACATGTGCATTTTTAAAGGTTTAGGTTACACATATTTATTGAAAAAAGTTTAAAAAGCTAAAATGAGTTTAATTATAGTACTTACAGAAATTCAAATCCTCTGGTTTTCTTAATGCTGCGTGTATTCAGATTTTGATATTTCAAAATAGGAGTAAATTTGCATCCTCGATGTTTGGACTTCTTGTTTATGGTACACGTACTACCCCAAGAATGAATAAAGTTTTGGTTATATTCAGTGCTTGTAAACGTCCTTTTAATGGGTAGCTCCAGTGAGGTAATAAGCCGGGGCTACTGCTGCATGACGACCTCACCAACGACTCAATTTTATGAACAAAAGGAGAGCAAGACGTTTCTGGTTAGGAAACATCATATTAAAAGTGTAAAAGTTAACAGAGAAGTTGTGAGGCGCGTTTTTGATGTAAGTTGTCCTGGTGATCCTTGGGACCGGCATCAGCGGAAGAAAGGCAGGGAACGCAGTAGAGTGGGAAGGAGTGGTTCGCGAATTCGGAGGTGAGCTTTGTCTACAGTTCTCGACGTGCACGAGAATTAGAGGGACTAAACACATCCTAGAGGGGTAGTCCGGTCTGGCGCGTTTAATACAGTCCGTGTCTTTCCCGAGAAGAGTAGCGCCTCGCGAAGACGAGCACACGCGAAAGCAGTGCGCGTCGTTTGTCTCGAACGAGACTACGAGCTTGCCCAGTTTGTTAGACCGGTGTGAGCTGTTTGCTATGTCTCCTCTGTGTGCGTTTTACAAGGACCCGTTGTTAAGGATAGATGTTTGATCTTCCAGAGTTATGCTGGGGACGCAAACAAAGCACTTTATCTGGGACAGTGAGCGCTTGAATGAGTGGATCATAAACTGAGAGCACACTATGCTTAAATAGCGAAATTCAAAGAGGATAACATAAGAATGTCGGAGAGCAAAAAAAAAAAAAATAAAGGAAAATGAATACGACTGAGACAGTATGAAAAAACAAAAGGCAGTGACAAAAAAAATTATAAAAAAATAATTTAACCAGAAATTAAACGTCTCAACCTAGAAAACGGCAAACATGTAAACAAAAAGTAATTTGCGAGATTGGCAGGAATCGAACAATATTTTCACCTTTCTTTTTCTTTGTGTGCTTTTGCAAAACAGAGACACTACTGCCGAACTCTACGCTTACTTATTTTTATTCCAAACCTTTAAACCTACTCACTCGTACCGACTGTTTCACATCAAGATGTCTTCCGTACAATCGTTTGTCTAGCCAACAATTTTTTTTAATAAAAGCGGATACGCGTCTGTACAATTCGTTTTAAAAAATCATCAGGACCACGTTCGGGCACTGCTTTGACAGCTGTCTCACTTTCAGCCGGCCCGCTTTGAAACTATTTGGCACTGGTTACGTTACTTCCGTTTGTCCTCACTTTTTTGTCGTGCGAAATACCCGGCTACATCCAAAACATATCATCTCCCAGCGCCTTTCGGAGTGCGCTCCTCTCTGTTGATGTTTGTGGAGGTTTCAATCTACCCGGTCGTCTGCTCACATTGAACTTCTTCCCCATTGAAACGTCAAAGCAATTACAGTGTCTTTCACAGAAACGGCGGACACATTGCAGTTTTATTTCTGTATTTGCTTAACTTCGGTTAGACAACCAAGAGCAGTAAGCCTAGTTGATAAATGTTTTCATAAAAAACTACAGAGTACATTTTATTGCTTTGTCGCTTGGGGTAAATATTATTTTTATAATGCATAAATTTTTATTTTTTAAACCATGAATTTTATGCTTCCTTGTAATATCGATTTAATCTTTGATCACATAGTTTATGTACCAGATTTGAACATAAAAATTGTATGCAAGACGTTTGACTTTCTTTGTGCCATTTACAAGTTTATACAGAAATACTGTTACTGTTTCCTCCAGTAAACTTTTTTTTTGCTTCTTCGTGATACGTTGTTCGCCGGAAGTATTCATTAGAACACAGTATGAAAACAAGCACATGATTTTCACATTGTCATCGCCTTAACGCTCGGCTCAAATGCATTGAATGTGTGTGTTTCTATTTTGGATCATATGTTCGTGATTCATTAGGATGGTGTAGAAAATCGCCTCAAACTGACAATGTTTACAGAACGGCACGGGCACCGAGCACCACCACCACGTGCGCGTTGTTGTGAAGACCGTCGGCGGTATAAGCAGGAACCAGAACCCCAAACTGCTTTCTCTCTGAGTCTTACGAGGAGCACAAAACATTAAAAAAAATATTTGAAAAAGCTTATGCTTCTCAATTTTACTTGATGTTTTCCTGCGACAGCTCGTGCTCGGATCAAAAACCGAAAGCGCACGTCTTGGGTAGTATAAAGTTGAGGATTAAGTCATAACATATTCGGAGAAAGCTGCAATATTTCTCTTCATTCAAAAGTTTACGGGCTTTGTTTTGTATATTGTTCTATTCCGTAGGATTATTTTTCTACTCAGAATCCACTTAGCCTGACAAAATATTAAAACATACACCTATTTACTTATCTTTTTTTATATATCATGGTTACATACTCTTTCCAGTTACAAACTAAACTTTCTTCTTCGATCTGCAAACGCCAAGGCTGGCTTTGAAGGTAGACAGTCGTAAGCCATAGATAAAACTGAGGATTACACTTCATTGGGGGGTTAAGAATGGCTCGGAAGATTGAGACGGATTATCAATATTTTTAAAGCTAAAACGTGGGGTATATTGGGGTCAGTGCTTTCAGTTGTGAAGGGCATTTTCAAACTTTAATTTTATGGTAGCCTTGATTGGAATATTTTTATCGATGAGGTTTACATTTTTTTTAAGTAAAGAAGCTAAACTTCGATTAAATTTGGCGTTCTGAGGTTGATAGTTTGATAAGCCGCTAACGCTTAATACCAAACAAAAGTACATTCCTGAAAGATATAACGCGTAATTATAATGCACATGCATATAAACCTAGACGCGTGTTACTGGCAGCATTTTACGCAATCAAGACAAATACTGTATTTGTATTGGCGGGCGGACTAACAGTGGATACTATTACGTATGAACATATTCGTCTAAATTTATATTACTTGTATTATGACTGATGTATTCAAGATGACGTATTCTCTGATATTTCATGCCTATTGTCGTCATTCGGCATGACTGCGGAAAAAGGCACAGCGGGTTGGCAGCACGCGATACTCGAGTGGCGGTGGTAGAGGAAAAAATCAATTTTAATCCGACACTGTTGGCCCAGGTAGTAGCGTTCGTGTAGGCCTGGTGTATGTGAAACTCTCGGCACGTAAAAGTTTAACTTTTAAGGAAATATTTAACATAACATCAAGTATTCGTTCTATACTCTCCTTTGACTTTCTTTTTCTCTCCCTGTTCATTCTCGTCGTTTCATTTGTATTATGTGCGTTAAAGTTTTATACAGTAATGGCGTAAGACAAAAAAGGAGCGGTTAGAATTTATAGAAATAAATATGATTCAGCGAAATTTTTTTTAGTCCTGTAAAATGATTTCTTGTTATAAAATATTAGCTAAGGTATTCTTGGTCCCTGGTTGATCTTGGGTTGATGCCTTTGCTGTTGGAATGGCACTTGGCTATATCAATTTCCCTATCCCTTTTTTTTAATGAAATCATAATTAAAATCAAAGCTCATTCGAACGCTTTTGCTTTTTTTCTGCATTGTCTGTATTCATTTCTATCTTAAAAACTGAGTTCCCCTTCTCCAACCCCGCCACATACCCTGTTCGTCTGTTCATGTTTGACCAGATTCGAAGTTTCTTCTTTCTCGCTTCACAAAACTTCATTCACACCGAGTGCGCTTGCTCTACGACCCAGCGCAAATAACCCTTTCTTGGTACGCTCAGAACATCGGGAGTCGGGAATCACTTTTTAACCATCGGAGCGCCTGCGACGAGCTAGTAATACGAGGAACGACGGAACAAGATAAGGGATGTGGGATTTCCCTTGCTGCTGCCCGTCTCGGAGAATGACACAGCACACCGATTCAACAACACGTAAACGTTTAATGAGCGCTATCGCCTGCGCCGCGATCCCAACAGCCCCCACTACATGATAACAACGCGATGTTTCTGTGATCAGCTAGTCTAAATATTATATAAAAGCTAATTAGCCATTGAGCCAAATTATCGTTTAACGACAAAATGTGTTACACTCTGTAGTCGAAACATGAAAGAGCATGATATTGGTAACATCTGGAAACCAAGCGATATACACGCGTGTTTCTAGCGCAAGCAACGCCAGCACCTACTAAATATGAGTAGTTTTTGTTTTTGCTAATAAAAAGTTTTACCTATTTAAAGTTCACAAGAGCGTCTGAATGCATATATTTTTTTCAATGCAAACAAACACGTAATACATCATCGTTTGTACAGTATGTGCGTCTAGAAAACAATGAATTTATTTTCTTTCGTATTAAAAAATTATATTTTACACACAAAAAAAGTTATTCATTGCGAGACCTCGGTGTAGTGCAGAAAACACCTGAAAATATTCGACAGCTCTATTTATACGAGATACGACAAATGAAGGTATTGTAATATGCTTGTACGTAACGTTTTGTGGTAATGGAGTAAAAAGACTAGACCGGGTATGCTCATCTATCTTGAGTGCTGGTTAAAATATTCTCATACTTCCCTATTTTCTTCAAAAATACTACTTTACGTTTTTATATCTTTTTAGTAAACCTTTGTGTAGCGTCTTAACGACATTCGCGTACTTCAACTATGGTGCCTGGATCGCGTCTCTGACTGGTGTGTTTAGCGTCCTATCCCGCCCATACATCAAAAAAGGTCCCCAAGTGGCAACCAATGACGTCACAGAAACCGGAGTGTCATGATGTTGCCTGTCGCGATCCAGGCGGTTGGGCGTAAAAATGCTGGCGAAAAGCACGAGCGAATGCGTGTGTCGCTGTCGTCACAGCGTCCCAGGCGTCCCAGCTTCCGGCTGCCCTACCTTCCGTGGGCTGTCACAGTTGAGAGCGACCTACAGCAAAACAGGCGTCTGCCTATACACCACAACTGTTGGGACGCCGCCAAGATCGCGACCGGCGACAGAATGACTCTTCTATGACGTTATCAGGCAGAAATCGAGGAACCACTTTTTTGGGCGCGGTAAACACACCAGTCGGAG
The DNA here is from genome assembly GCF_016920785.2 of Ixodes scapularis. NCBI lineage: Eukaryota > Metazoa > Arthropoda > Arachnida > Ixodida > Ixodidae > Ixodes > Ixodes scapularis. The sequence continues at coordinate 18,785,735 of NW_024609837.1, read as the reverse complement.
ACGCGTTCCAGGCACCATACTTCAACCAGTTTATAAACCGGACCCTACGTTAGCCACGCGTATAGTCCGCATTCAACACACAGAAGAATATTTAAAGCCCCACCCGAGAAAACGAAAGTAGGGGCTTCTTCACTACACCGGAGAACATTCCGACGAAGCCAGCGCAAGCGGACGGCGGTTTTCATCTCCTCAACCTTCTCCCATTTTCTTCGCAGGAGCAATTTAGGGGCAAAAAATGGGTCTCCAAAGTATAAGCGACTGAAAGAAAAAAAGAGCTCGGGTATTGCGCATACGCAGCGGGCCAGCGGGAATGTTAGTGGCTGCCGCTACCACCTGCTTTCGACACGGGTCTTTTCTGTGGACCGCCAAAGAGGGACGCCCCAAAATATCACCCCTCTTCCCTCAAAGTCGCCCTCTGCATACACTCTGGCGTGCTCACGGTGTGAGAGTAAAGAGTCATTCGAGGGAAACTGTTAACCATATGATGCCGCATATGTTGGGGCGCTATAGACGACACTTCGAGTATTGGGCGATCACGAAAAACAGCCCGCGAACAGCTTAAAAAGCAGCTGCGCTTAAAAAGCCTAACGTTTCCTTGTGCTTTTCTTTTTTTTCCCTTAGCGAGGGTTGAGATATGTTGGGTGAAAAGCAGTGAGAGGGAAGTGACATGAGCCAGTGTAACCAGGAACGCATAGAGTGAATGTGGTACGCTGAGCTGAGAGTTAGGGTTCTTGACTTTCACGGGAGTTTTCATTGTTCATCCTATTAGCCGGCAAAGGCACATGCATAAGGTGACCTTCCATTCAAGATATCGCAGCTTCTTTCCACTAATTCACATTGCTCGCATCTTAGGCCAATAAATCAGAAAATTCTGCGATATTTGTAAAGAAAAAACTGCACAGTTCTTGTTTGTTTCTTCTTTTTTTTACGTGAAAGACACAATTATGCGGTCAGTACAGTAAAGTTACACGGCCAGGGCACATCATGTGGGGATCTCGTTGTCACAATAAGTCAAATATTTAACAAAAATTGGTAATAAAATGTTAGTTACAAAAAATAAACATAGTTCTAATTAAGAACATGAGGAGCGTCATAAAAGCCACTTACTATTTACGCCCGACCAGTCAGGTTTGCTGACCCATGGAAGCACCCAAGGCGGCCGGAAGCACACAAACCATACATTGCACCGATTGGCTCAACTGTTACACACACACGCAAAAATAAACAAAACAAAAAACCATATACATTTTAGTATATATAGGAAGTAAACAACAAGAGAAAGGGGCAGAAACGTAAAAGAGACTCCCGAAAATAAGGCCCAGCAAAGGAACGCCTCGTATACACCACCGAATCCTCGCAACAACAAAGAATGTGTAGCCGCATAGAGACACAGCGAGGAAGAGCGGCATCCCTTTCGGTTCAAGCGAGGCGAACATCGTGAGGGCTTCGCTCGAGAAGCCTGCAAACACTGGCGGTGGTGCGGCCATTCGAAGCAATTGACAGCCAACGGTGGAAGGGCTTTTTTGCGGGCTTAGGTTTTCTGCGAAGGTGCTGTTACGGCGGTTGTTCTTGATGGTGCACGTACGGATAGAACCACTCGTACGATTTAAGCTCGTTCTCAATAACGGGGTGCGGAGAAGCCACAGGGTCAATTTGTAGCCGCGACACCCTCGTCATTATGGCCATCGCCATCACCATCGAGGTGGGCTGGGAGCATCCAAGATCGGAAACATTGAGATGTGTTTCGAGATATCCGCAAGTTTCGAGGCCTCAAAGGGTCGCACCGGCGCTTATCAATATGGCTGCTATGTGGGTGATCAACGTGTTAAAGCAGAACGTGGGCTGGTTCGAAATGCACAAGTGATCGAAATTCTGTCAGCTATGTGCGCCATTAAATCGTAACAGTATTATTTCATCTAAGAGAAACGTTGGCGACAATCTTTATGCTGAAGTCTATCATCCCATAACTAGGAAACGTTTTCGCCACACCGCGGAACCACCGTAGCTGAAACTTGTGGATAGATCGTGATCAGGATTCTACTTTCACTTTATGCCCGGACACAGTCAATGCTACTAGTCGATAGCACCAATCAAACAGAGTCAAAAAAGCAACGTAATGATGTTGACGTCATGTTTCATTACGTGTTCTATCATATAGCTAGACCAATCATCCACATAAAAGGCCCGTTGGTTTGCACTTTTAGCGTAAGTGTGTTCGTAGTTATATCTATCCAAGGCCTTCGACTAAATCCAGACTTATAAAAAAAATGAAGCATAGGCGAAAACGGTGAATCTGGAATAATATTATTGCACAATTCAAAAAAACAAAAAAAAAACAATGATTGATGTTGACATAACGTGAGGATGTAATAGTTTTGGTATTTTCATTGCCCTTACACAAGATAAAGTCTAATAGTCTTGTCATTTATACTTCCCTCAGATAATTGCACATGTCGGTGTTTTATGTTTCTTCGCAAAGCAGGGTAGGAAACAGTGATTTATTAGTACTTATTGGAATTTTCATATTGTCAAACCCATGCTATGTTGACTAAACATATCTAATTAATGCCGTACTGTATACACAAAACCCAGATAATGCTTGCCAAAGCTTTTTTTGTTATGTATAGGCGGCGTTTTATTTTTCTTACTGACTCAGACATTTGTCTTCTTGTGTATATGTGCGCGCCTTTACGTCTATTTTTTATTTGTTTAATTTGTCCTATTTTCTACCTCTATGTCTTTATGTTAGTCAGGTATGTGTATAAAATGCTATTTATTAGTTTTTCTTCTTTTTTTCACTGCATGGCCAGCCGGCACAGAGGCCACGCCGACCACGCTGTTTTCAATAGATTTTTCTTTCTCCCCCTTTCTACAGGGTTCACTTTAGTTGTAATCCGAAAATAGAAGCTCGCCGCTCTAGTTGTTTCGATTACATTTGTCAGCACACGTTTTCCAGAATAAAGAGTATATTTTTTTCTTTCCTATTAACACCTTGTCACTTCTGATTTGTGAAGATATTACAAAACAAACGGACTGCTGGCGTCTTTTCTGCAGAGTCAAGTCTGAACGTCTTCACAAACTAAAATTTATGTTTGATCTCATCCATTATAAAAACGAAAATAAAGAATTGCATATAAAAACATTTTGCGGACACGCACACTCACACAAGTAATTAACATACACAGACACACATACATACTCACGTGCAAACACACGAGCTTATATGCAGAGTATATAGTAACATCGCATATTCCTGTTGCCATCACGATGCATTTTCAATTGAACCCACTCAGGAAAATGCAAAACACTAGAACAAAAACCAAACCAACACCAAAACTAGAAATACGTTTTCAAAACAAACAAATGTCATGCAGATTTAAAACGCTAAACAAGAAGGTATTCGTTTCGAATATCCTAACGTTTGCTAAGAGGAAACCGTTATGGTTGTTCTTTATTTGTTCATAGTATACGCTGTATTTTCCTGCTTCCGTTATTTATCTAAACATAAAAAAGATGGAAAGGAGGGGAGAAAGGCAGCACATACTTGCGGCTGGGATACACGCGGCAGTGACGGCAACAAAGTCAAAATGCATCCGCTCCTTGCAAATCTTCCAGTCTGGACTCTTTCGCAAGAAAACAAAATAAACACGGAATACTCCCTAGATTGGAAACCACTTCAACAGTTGTCACTGACCCAGGGCTGGGCGGAGAAAAGCGCGGAAAATGCAGGAGGCCCCGAGGGCACATTTGTTTTCGTCAGGGTCTCTCTCCCTCTCCCTCTTACACGCAGAGCTTTCCTTTGAGAGCAACAGAGTCTCAAGACAATGAAAAGTGACGCGTTGTTGTGTTCCCTGAGCGCGTTCCGCTTCTTCCGTTGCTGTCTGCTCAGCACGAGCCGTGTTTGCGGGAGACAGACGAGACCGCGACAGGGTCTTGACTTCGTTACGGCTCCGGCCTTGGGTAACGTTCGTCAGCGCGATGCACTCCGTCTTCGTTCGTCACGGCGTGACGCTCGTCGGTGCAAAGCGGTAATTTAAAAGGTGCTGTCGCGAAGTAATGAATGAAGGACAAGGTGAGTAAGAGACGCACGAGATACTGCATCGTAGAAGTTACTCTAGAAGTTTCTTAAAAGTTAACTACCCCGTGTGAATTTATTTTGCTCGAATTTAAACTAAGCGAATATACTATTAAGAATTAACTTTTGTCATATATATCAACTTAGGTTTCAGACAAAAGTGTTCGCAAGAGAAAGAAAGTGTATCATTAAAATGGAGGGATGTTTCAATAAGTGAGCAAGTGAACTGGACACTCGCATCTGGATCGTAGGAACAAACTACGTAGAATCTAAAGTAGTGACTCCCATTAGATACGAATTTAAAACTATTACTATATTGTTGCGAACGCGTAACATTCATAGTGACTTAGACTTTCCTTAGAATTGTCACATACTCTGATCTAGAAAATAGAGAATCTAGATGTTTTTAAAGTACCTCCACAAGCTGGAGTTCACACATGCACTCGAGTAAAACACAACCAGGACGCCATAATTTGATGCGAATAAAAGTGGAAAAATAGTAGACACAGAATGTTCCGAGGAACACATCACAATATAGAGGCGGTTTGTGCAGTCTCATTTTCGCACGAGATTCTCGCGAGACTTGCGGGGGGGGGGGGGGGGGGGGGTGTCAAAGAGGCTGCTTGACAGCAAAATAGAGAAGGCGGGAGGACGAGGGAGGGGGCGCCTGATCCACTTCGGACTAATTAACTGCTTCCCTGATTGCTCATTGGTGCGTGACCATCCAGAGCGTCCGAGTCTTTCGAAGCACACAGGCTAAGCCGCTTGTCCTCAATGTCGCCGGGAGGAATTCTGGAATTAGCGCGCAGAATGTTTGGAAATCGTTGGCTTGATTAAAGTGTGCTCCGTTCGCTACCAGTACGGTCGTAGACAATTCCAGTAAAATAAAACGAGGTACATCAAACTGTTCCCCGCAAATTTGTTTTCGACAATAACGAAGGCTGCGACTTAAACAAAATTTGCATGTGTTTAGGCGATTGGGATCGAGTTTGACGATGATTCGTGTTTCAATAAATCAGTTGGAAGTTGGCGCCTGTCCGTGTCGTACGTGTCTCTTTTTTCGTCCGTTCGCGCCTTTTATTCTTTTAATAAAAAAAAAAAAAAACATAATGAAAAAAATATTATTCTGCTCTGAGCTTTTCCTTTTTTTTCAAAAGTCCACGGACACGTTTTTTTTTTTTTTTTTGTAAAACTGTTATTACCAAGGTGATATAAACCTAATAATGAAAAGGTCCAAGGCCGAAAAAGTCATCTAAGAATTTTATGTTGTTGCTGTTTTTTTTTATTTTTTATTTTTTTGCAACTTAGTTTTGAAAATAACCTTAAAACGAAGTACAAAGTGCAATGCCTTTCTTCGCGGAATAAATAAGCGCGGATATAAATTATCACATTCTGGTGTTCCTTTTTTTTCATTTTAAGGAATAAAAACTTTTTGATCGATCGAATATTTATTATTGTAGGCAAGCTCCTCTTTTTTTTTTTACTCCTAGTTTCCACAACGTATCTTTCTTTTTTTCTTTTTTGCTTTCTTTCGCATTTAATTTGTAGTCGAATTCTCATCGTATATTATTATCTTTCACATCATGCGGTAAGTTCACAAGGTTATTTAGCGTAAATTATAGCTAGAAATACACGAACATGGGTACACTAAAACACGAATTGGTGTTGCAAAAAGTCGATGTGATTTATTTCCACGTTCATTCAATTATAAATCAAAAACTGAAGTCATGAATTTTTGTAAAACAATTGTGTATGTTATTTTAGAACTTTACTGGACAGTAAAATCGAGTATTATCCTTAAAAAAAAATTAAACTGAACAGCTTCCAAATTTTGTAACAAAATTATCCGTTTTTTTTCTTTTTAATTCAGCGTAACTAAAGCTAACTGGTCCGTTTTTTTTTTGTTGTTGTTGTTGTTTTGTTTTTTTCGAAATTCGTTGGGCTGCATGACAACCACGATAAAACTAAGTGACAATAGCACTTTCTCAAGGCAAGAAAAAATACAAAAAAAATTGCTTGGGCAAATTTACAAACCGTGCATTCATATCTGTTTATCGGGAATAAACACTTTTAAAGAGTCATGAAATGATATCGAGTCGGAATGTTAATTACTTTGCAGGTGCATACTGGTCCTACTTTGACCTAAGTATGCTCGCACAAACCGCCGCAGATTCAGAAGCTTCTTTGTCGTCGTACAATTGCGAGGATAGAAGAGGACTATTTAGTTCAGTCTTGCGTTCGCAAAGCTTGATGACGTAATTATAGGATCGAAATCAACCATCTGATGACAGTTGAGCGCTGCTTATGAATTGGACACAAGAACTGCGTGAGCACTCGACTTCGGCTCGTAACAATCAATGACTCGGTGGAAAGTCGGGTAGTTACTCGTATCCAACCACTATGGTAATGAAAATAGCCAAACTCTAACAATGCTTGAAGCTCAGCGAGCGTTTTCTATTTTGCCAACCCCAGCGCCTGGCTATGATTAACCCTGGCGGCATAGGATAGGCACAAGGCAACCTAACCTCTTGTTCTAGCTCCGAGTTGAGGGGATGAACGACGCTCGTGTTGCTTAACTTTTTTGGCGACTCCCATTGCCCAAAAAGAAAAGCTAAGGCAAGCTTATATAGTTATAACGTTATGGAGCAGTTCTGATCAGTATTTAGCGAGCACAGAAAATTGTTTTATAACCCCCTTTAAATAACAGGGATTCCTTTTATTACTGGACTTGTAAAACTACACGTCACGAGGTAGAACTATATATATTTGTTATAAAGTGCGAACCCTTAAACTCAACAAAATATTTTACCTGCTGCTGACGTATTTTGATTCCACGTCATTTATGTAATTTTGAAAATGTATAATAAAATAACGTCAATGTTCCCCTTTCACGCGAAGAATGTTCCGTAGATACATTTACAATATGCTTTTTTTACTCACTTTCAGTTTTTTTTATAAGGAACAACCCAATTGCGGTACCTTCGTTTTATGGCACTAAAACTAAAAAGGAAGAAAAACACTAGGAAGCATCCCATAAGACCCTCTAACTTCTCGTCTCCTTGACATCTTCAGGCATGGTTCGTTCTTGTTCCAGGCTCAGCCAACAAGACCGCCGAGGCAATACGAACCGCTAGAGTCCTGGAGCCTTGACAAGACAAAAACAAAGCCAAGACAAGATGAGACGGCCTGGTGCGATGTCACGCAAGTCAAGTACCCCTGACAGCGGAACTGACGCACTCGACCACTCTCGGTTCTGTCCAAGCCTGGCGAGATCTTGCGAGACTGCCCGCGACAATTTCCAGAGAACTGAAGATCGCCAACTCCCACGTGACTGCATCCTGTAGTTTTTTTTGTTTTAAATTCAAACTTGAACGTAAGCATTGAAGTCAGAAATATGTCCGGTTGGGTAAAGCTATAGCAATAAAACAAAATACTCTTACCAAAGTTTTAAAAAAAAGTTTTTGAACGTTTTGAAACCCGCTTAGTTTTGTTTTCTGAAATTGAAAAACAGCGCGCAAAAAGACGAAGACGACGAGAGAAGAGCACAGGACAAGCGCTGTCCTGTGCTCTTCTTTTGTTTTCAGGGGTGATTGAGTCGCATGAGGAAGCGCTACTGGCCAGCAGAAGCTCCCGTCTTCCTCGTTTGCCAAGAACAATACTTTTCTACAGAGGTTGTCGGAAAACCTTCCTCAAAAGTAATTGAAAAGTAATTAGTCGTTTGTTGTTTATACAGTAAGAGGTTAGTACGCCGCCTTCGGCGGCCACCCGCCACGCGGAGCGTCTGCTTGTGATCGGTGTTCCCTTTGAGAGCGGACCATTGTGTAACACGCATATATCCGGGGAAAAATGTCGGGTGGTAATTCTCGGTTTTGAACGCATCACAGCACCGCTGTAGTATATGTTTAGTTATGTGTTGTATGTCTGTGCTTTATGTTTTAGAGCTGCCACGAACTTAATTTGCAGAATTATCTCTTGACGCGCAACCTTCATTCACATTATAACACCAGAATACGCTTTTTTCGTAATAATGGACACAAACACTGGGAGACAACAAACACGCTTGGGTAGCCAAAAAATTTTGTTTGCCTGTATCACCCCATATTAATGAATAAAATACATAGTATGACGATTTTAACTAAGATAAGCATTTGACAAGGATTTAACGGCTTTCCATGCTGTTTCAATATAGTTATATTTTACACTGACGCCTATATTTTTGGCTTTATGTTTGAAAGCAGGATCTGAGCCTCTACGAGTGACCAAGAATGAGGCCTGATTTTAAAATCCAAGGAATCGAACGGAATGCTATAAATCACCCAGGAAAAGACAAAAACCTCCGCGAACTATAAAGCATCTCCATTTACAACTTCGATCGCCGTTCTTCGTACACACATTCCCTGGAACCTTGATTTAGAAAGCACTCAACAGGATCACGAATACCAGTAAAACTCTGTTTCACCGAAACCTTTCACCACTTGAAAATGCATGGAGATACCATAATAATTGATCAAACCATCCCGTCCAGAAAAAAAGTTAGCGATTTATTTGCAAACGCAACACGTGCCTGCTAACAAGCAAACACTTCTCGGACAAAGAACTTGGGGTCTCAAGGCTTTGCTTAAATCAAAGATAAAGTGCATACTGGCATATTCAGACATAAGCAAACATTTATGCCCGTTAGTTTTCTAGAAAGCTTATTTATACTGTTTTTCGTTGCGGATCAGAGGATAAAAAAACATATTTTTGTGGGTACATATTGTTCATCAAAATTGCAACTAAGAATATGCAATAAAAACCGAAACTCCTGAAGATTTTATCTGACAAAGGAAACATTATTTTCGTAAAAATGACATCTTTAATTTCTTTAGAAGTGCAAAATTTACATGTTTTTGTTTGCCTTTTTTCATATAAATACAATATTACAAGACAAAAATAAATTGGAAAGTAAATTTACTTTCGAACTTCAAGGTAAACTAAATAAACAAACAAGTGAAAAAACTGAACGACTATCTACCCAAAAGTAAGGGATGGCAGAACTTTCTAAACAACGACGCGGATTATTATTCCCTTTGTAAACAACGACGTAATCTAGTCAATGGAATGAACGTGATTTGGCTTTCCTAAACTTTGCATCTATCGATCAAACTAGAAAACAGAAATATCTACAGGCTGCAGCATTTCAGTGCTGAACCACTGGAGACGTTTAGAAAAGGTTAACATTGGCAGGTTTCTCTTTTCAACGAGTGAGAAATTGAACAAGAAGATTTCTTCCTCTTTTATATTGAGGGCTTCACGTTGAATTTATTTTATAATTAAAAACTTTCAAGACTTTCGTTTCGATAAGACCTTTCTCCCCCCGAGGCGTCTGGTGCGAGAATCTTTGTCTCAATATTAAGCTTCAAATATTAACAAAAATGCGCGCCATCAAACCTTTCTTTGGGTTTTGGCGTGAATTAATGTTCTTTTTCACATTTTTTCCGCATCGGGTCCATAGACAAGCTGGAAAACAAAATATTTTATATCAAGTGACTTGTCCGGTGCAAAACCGCGTGAGCGTGCTGAACCTTCTCCGCTTTGCCTTCAAACATGCAGCTCACGGTTTATTAAATTTCGTAAAAGCAACGAATTATGGGGATAATGGAGGATGTCAAAAGTGAACAAAATACGAAATAAACAAGCAAGCGAGTACCTATAAAAAAACATGTACTGCGCTAATATAAAGAAAGAAGTGGGATAGTAGTGCCTCGACCATGTAGATTATCATTAAACTGGAGACGCTCCTTCACAGACAAACTCTCGTCACCGTGGCTTCTGGTACAAAAGTCGGCGGTCTCTAGCGCTACAATCTTTATTGTTGTTGTTGTCCTCTCGCGAGATCATTCTAGCGAAGTGAAGCGAGTTCTGAACAGTGATGGCGCACCGAAAATAGTTATTATCGATAGAAGTTTTCCGAGTGCTGACGTTGTTGTCTGTAAGCTGGGAAGGAGGGCAATATCAGAAAGAAGATGTAGCGTTTGACGGAGAGGAAAATCTAATCCGATAACTCAGTTGGGTGTTCCAGACTGCTGCTCTTTCTGGTGCCACGCTGGATTCGGTATTTTTTGTTACTTCAAATTTTGGACACAATACTTAGTAAGGGAAGTAAAACTTGGATTATTGTTAGCTATAGTGGAGTGCACATTTGTTTTCTAAAGTGTTTGCAAGTTTCCTGTTGAGATGCAGGACGAAACGCGTTGCGAAGTGCGTTGAACTTTATCGTCCCTGTTTGTCTCCTTTCCACCGATCCGTCTGTTTCGTTGTGCGTTTTACACAGTCTCTTAAAGGTTACTCCTTCCATTGAGACTCATTTTTATATACTGTTTCTTAGCTTTGACATATTTTGATCTCTATATCCAGCCCGAGAGTTAATTTTGATTTTAAAACAACTCGGTAGATTCAAGATTGTCAAGTAGTGGACGTCGGCCATTGGAGGTTTTAGGACTGAGAACTTTTACGAGAATACCCCTAGCTGATTTTCTCACATATGTATTTATTCCGCTGCAGGTCTAATGTAGAAAACATATGTAAAAGCAATAATACAAATTGACACGATTTTTAGCAAACCTATATTCTCGTGTCAAACTATTCACACGCAACATTTAGTTTATCTCATTTAAAAGTTTATAAAACAGCGTTTGGGTAGCCATAATTTGTTCATGGTGTATTCATTTCTAGGGGGAAGGGGGGGAAGTGGTGGTTAAACAAAGAAGTTTTAGCTCAAAACTTTATTTTCTGTCAAACCTTCGGAGAAGCCACGTAAGAACATTGTGTACTACAAAAAAAATTGTTAGTTGGGCTAGTTGCTTCATTGTGTACATTTAAGCGCTAAGGAACAATGACAGAGGAAATAAGTGACACTTGTATTGTCGCCGCTCTTTACTATGTCCTTGGTTTTCGGCGTTGAAATGTACTTCCGTACAATATTATGGAATTTTACGTCCCCTTGACTTCTCGATCTAATGTAAAGTTTTTTTGTTTTGTTTTTTTATCTTCGTGTCTCTAAACGACCGAAGTATTTGTATGAGACACTTAACTACAAAACAGTATACGCTCACAATGAGCTATACATATTTTTAACTGCATGCATCCATCCACGCACACAATTTTATAGGAAAGTTTTATAAACGATATGGTAGCTATATGTACAAAAGTGACACAACTTCACGCTTAAAAAACTGTAATTAAAAAAATTATTTACAGCGGTAGTGGAGATGTCATTAAATTTAAGTTGCGTGGGAGTAATGGGAGATAGCTTCTCCTGATGAAAATGATAAAATCCGCAGGACTGTCTACTAACACGGATAGGTGAGTGGACATACACAGAACATAACATAGCGCAATCAAGTTGACCGTAAAACATTCGATTAAAGACCAATACGTCTCACACGACCCTTCTGTTAGAAAAAGATAGTAAGTTGAAATTGTGGAGAATGTAGGCGAAATACCCCGAGTCCAGACCTGGGCGCCGTCCACTCATTCCCTTTCTTCCATCCCCACATAGCGGTCTAAATAAAAGTTTTCTGCTACTACCATATTAATAACTAATGAGACATGCATGTAAAACAAAATTATAAAAACTAAATGAGAAGTTATTTAAATTGTATATAAAACATTGATATACCTAAAACGTTTTATCGAATACAGCAATACATCGATTAGACAAACATTATTCAATAAAAATCGCCACAATCAAATTAATCTAACAGAATATTTCATGTGATCATGGTCCAAACCAATTATGCCGAAATCGCTGCTGTCGCTACGCTTACTCTTGACGAAATGCGTCAGCTTTTAGTTCAAGTATTCTGACTCAGCGAAGGATGGGAATTTCAACCTCACAAAAGTTCTCATAGTGTTGTGTTTGGACAGCCAGTAGTTTCTTCTGGGAGTCGCTGCTTTTGGATGCAACTTTTGTCTTCGAAGACCCAATCTCTCCTCCCCAGTGTCGGCGGTTTGGCGCAAACGCCTTCGTTGCTGCGTTTCGCTTGACCCTATCGCGTACGTTGTGCCACCGACAAAGCTACTCGATATTTTTTTCTCCCGCTCCCGCGGCGCGTCATCGGAAGAGTTGTAAAATACTCTTTCCCTCTTTTAAGAGAAAAAGTATGAGTAAGGCACGAACGAGCGGAGGGAAAGAAAATGGCGGGAACCGCGCATTGGCCTCGCGAACAACGTCCGGTCCAGTCCAGTCCAAACCATGACCGTCCGAACGAAGACGGCGGCACGCACCAGGGCACTGAATCCCAAAGCATACATTAACAAATATCCCGTCTGTCACGCGTCATATATTGTAGAAGCTAAAGGGGAAAATTAAACCCTCTTCATCACGCAATTAATTCATATACCCTGTACATCTGAACAGAAAAAATCTTTTTTATCTTGTGTGACATAACTCGCCTTTCAAAGCTCGCAGGCGCGTACTCACTGCTAAGAAGTGTCTTCGCGCGGTTAGATTCCAAACCATAAAGCTTTCGTGCCCGCATCAAGTGCTCAAAAAAGACGCGCAAAGAATTGCGGTGCTTGTCTAGCGTAAATGTGCTCACCGTCCCCCACGTGGCGCCAACAAACATCAGCCAAACGAGTCAAAATTAAAAGCGCAAGAGCCTGATGTAATCAAAGACGTCGGCATTCCCAAAAAACCTGCTTCTCGTCGCCAAAAAACTTTTATTAAGGGGCCGCTGCCTTTAATAGCTGCAGCACTATAAATCCTACAGAGTGTTTTTGTTGCGTAAAAATGTTTTCTTTGTTACTCTTAGTTCAAGAAAGGGTGATGCTGAAGAAACAGCTAGACAAGGAGACGTGACCATCTCGAGATAGGGTGCGACTCGCGATCCTCGTTTCAAGAATGGAATATGCAGAAATTAATTACCCTTTGGAGGACGTTAAATCGTTTATAAACGAAGCAGAGGCCACTACCCCCTCTTCCACCGCTGCATACAATATCCCTTTTATATTAAATCTGTGTTTGACAGTCGCACGAACGGCACTAAATGCCTATTTATGTTCAAGTTTGCTTTAGCTTGGAGCAGGGTGACGGCGTCGGGTACGAAATCAAAGCTTCGCGAAGCGCTAGTTTTGATGTCTAGGTCGTACTTTAGAAAGCGCGTGCTTCTCAAAGGCCGCGATCCTGAAATTTAGTTTTGTCTTCTTCGGATGTGTCGGAACGAGGTTTTTTTCTGATGGAAAAACAGCAAACAAATTTTTTTATGAAGACGACATGAAAAATATTAGGTCCCCCATCGCAGCAAATCCTATATGAAGTAATAGTTATTTTACACACGCTAGCACTACACGTCAAACGAAGCTATATAAAAAGTGAAAAGCAGGGCCGGCGATCGCCCGCCTAATGTCGACTGCGATTCGGGGTCAAACCTACCCTAAAATCTATACTTTAGTCTACATTAAGTGTACAGTATGTTAAACAAAATTCCATTTTTTTTCTTTTTTTTTTCTTTAAATTTAGTGCATAATGCACGTTTTATGATTTAAAACAGCTCAAAGAACGAGGGATCAACCCAAGAAAAAAAAACAGTCGCAGTGCTCATTAACAACTAATTTTTCTTGATTCAAACTATATATTAGCGCAGTCAAGAACAAGAAAAGAAAACGGAACAAGAGGTTCACAGAAAAATATATGTATATATAATTCACACCCGGCGCCTAGTCCGCGATGTAAAAAATATTTTTGAGGAAACATTGTACGTGAGCCAAGCGCCACTGGGAACATCGTCAACCGTACCGCTCGTTGGAACCGCTCCCGATCGCGGTTCCAATCTGGCTAATGCGTGGAGGCATTTAACCGGCGTCGCCCGTCGGCACGCTGGTCCCATCAAGGACAAACGCCGTCGTGGTAGTGCCACCGACGGGTCCTTCCGTGCACACTCTTAAATCTATGAACGTCGATTCGTTCTCGTAGGTAATACTGACGCCTTATATTGATTTCTTTGACTTTTCCTCTTGTCTGATAGGTGACCACGCGAAGATGACCAGTGCGTGTGTGTCTTCCGCTGTTCGAAAAACGTAGTTTTGTGGCACCCCCGGCTCAACGATATCTGAGAAATGTTTGATTAGTTGGAACCTGCTCTGCACTTGCTTTAAGATTCATTTTTTTATTGCCGAATTGACTAGGATATAGTCTTGCTTTCGATAATGATTTGTGTGAATGTATGGAGACTAGCTTTAGAGTGAGTCGGTTTCTTTTTCTTTGTCGAACAATGCAATACATTTGAATGTCAAATTCCACAACGCTGAAAGCGCAAAGAAGAGTTTTTGATTTCAGTTTTGAAAGTCAAATCGAAGATAATGATTGCTGTCTGACGTGCAAAATACACGTAAGTACAAACCGGAAGCAGATAGATTTGTTTTCGGAAATGTTTATTTCATGTGTCAACAGGCTTGCGTCGTGAAATTTTTTATAACTGGGAAAGAAACTTGTTATCGTTAGGCACAAATCAGATGACGATCCAATATATAAAATACACGCATTTTTGCTTTGCCTCTTCTTTTTGGGGACAACGTGCATATCTATCCAACATTTTTCGAATAGTGTACCAGCTGCAATTGAAATGCTTGAAGAATAGAAACCTGTTATTTTTTATTTATTTACAAAAACCACCTGCAGCGCCTAAGCATTATACCGAGAAAACGCAAAATAACCACATAATCACGAACATAAACACAATGAAAAAATACAATAAATACAGTTAAATAAAAGAACACACACAAACACTTGAATGTTAAAAAATTAGGCTACGGAAAAAGAAGTCTGTCATTGTACGAGGGAAAAATGAGTATTTTTGTAATCAGTTCGGGCAAAATATTTTCTTTATCTTGTTACAATGATATATTCTGGCTGAAAAATAGTTCGGTAATTCAAAATATTTATATTTAACAATTCTAGTTAACTTACTAAAAATAAAATGTTAGTAACTGTTTCCGACTTCGTAAAAATATCGTTGAACTAAATCGATTAGTTCAATTTGGATGAATCTAATCGAATAAAAAGCCTTGAAGGGAAACACCTCAGCCATGTATATCGCAATTCAGGCACCACGTAGTTTGCATGCAGTATGGCCATTACGTTCCAGAATTTATGTTAATATATTTTATTGAAGTGCACCCTGAACTAGGATCAATAATATAAATATTTGCTTCCCTATATTAACGAATGACAGTTAAGCTTCAGCCATAAAAAAAAATTATTTTCAACGCGCTCTGATATACAAGCAAAACAAGGAATGCATATTTTAAGACTATTATATAGCGCTGAACGTGGGAGCCCTCCTGGAAAAAATAACTAAAAATTCTTAAGTCACGAACGGGATGCTAAACATATTGCAGCTAAAACAACTCACAAAAAGTCTCTTATACATAAATAAGCGTTTAACGACAGTAGAAATAAAAACATATAAAGGTGTTTAATTTTTTTGCAACGTACCGGAGCGGATTTCGGCCTCAGTCAAGTATAAACTCGTTTGCCCAATCCACGACCGCTCTCAGAAACGCCACTCGCGCCCACCAGATTGGTGGTTTCTCTTTTTTCCAACCCATTAGCCGACATCCGGCGGTCGGCCGTCCTCTTGGAATCGAAATCGCGACCGGCTCGAACGTAAACGCGCCATTCTCCGGCGCTGTCTGCGTGGAGGACGCCCTCCCCAAGCGAATCCGAGTGCTTCAGAGCACGTAGCGGTTATGCAAATGGACCCCTTCTTTGTTGATGCCGAACGTACCCTGCCTGTCCGCGAAAGCAAACTAGGACGACACGGAGAATGTGCGGGCACGTGATGGGAAGATAGCAGGGGCCCCGAGTGCAGTCGCCGTTAAAATAGCCTCCATCCCGCATGGAAGGGTTCTACTCCTTCGCGCTGTTGACAGGAGCTTGACGTTGATGTGGGTTGAGGTTGGAGCCTGCTTAAGTGGAGGGGCGTGTATTATATACGGAAGCAACGTGCGGAGGTGAACGACGGGCGTTATGGGGTGCAGAGGAGGTCATATATTACTTCGTTGTTTGTATACTTGGCGATGATGTGAGAAACGTTTTCATCGGGATGGATGTCTTTATTAAACCTTTAATATAAGCACACAAAGGCACACAGTGCCCAGGGAACGCCTGGGGATTCGGCAAAGGTTTATCGGTCCTAGGACCCTAACTTGGGTCTAACGTGATTTCGCTCCAAGACGTTGTTAGTTGTGCAGGAGTACTTTTATTTGGCGCTGTTATGAGTCTTTTTCTGGCTCACTACATAACCTCCAATTTGCCATACTTCAGGTGAAGTTGCCACGCATAAGCCTGAGAACCAGTAGTGAAGCCTAAATCTGGCACTTGTTTGGCGAAGTAAGGCAAAGATATCCAGAGTCTGGTCACAGAAGATCAATTTTCGATGTATCTTGGTTTTTTTCGGCTTTTTAAATCCTTAAATTCCCAGACAAGAACAAATGTTTGCCCAAAGAACCGTGGTACGTGGGCAGGTCTGGTTTCGTTATACTAGCTAGTCCCGACAAACAGGCTGCGAGCGTTATACGCTTTCGTTACCGAAAAGGACTAGAGAACGCAAAAGGTTCCAATAATTGAAACCCGAGAAAGGGAAAGCCACTCCGAAAAATCCTTTATCTAAGAGAGCCTATTTGTCGGGTAAATATAATAAACATGTTATGATTTTGTTAATGAATTTTTTAGGTCAATAATCATCAGTTTCTCATGGAGCTACGTGCAACCGAATATACATAATGCTTTTTACGCAGTCTTATCGTTTTCTTTTCAATCTGGAGACTGGAGCATACGAGTGTAGAAAACCGACCGAGAGACCAGTTGCTTCGACACTGTAATAGCAGCTGTAAGACGCTACCTGTGCTCGCGAGAAATAATATATTACAATGTCGTTCTTTCTCCCACCATTAAAGTACTTCATTATTGACTCACGAAAGTCTGGATATATGCGTACATACTAGTGTTTTTGCCTACTACTGCGTGTTTTGTTTCGTCCATTTTTTTATATGCCAAGATACTAACAAAACTTACCTCCACTAATACATATCTCTTCAAGGGCCGAAGATTTTGCCAATTTTTTAAGGGTTTATCTTTTAAGGCACTGCGAATGGAGTTTTTCTTGTTTTGTTTTAGAAGGTTTCTATCATAAATCTTCTAACCAGGTGGAGTTCAGTTCATATTTTCGTAATATAAAAATGATAAAATATACACGAGCCGAGGTAGTTCCGAAAGAGACCAACAAAAAAATACCATTTGCGCACTATTAAATATTTGAAGCCGGTCATCGAGCCACGCCGTGCCAATCTTGCTAAAACCTTTTCCTTTTGCTCCACCGTTCATTTCCGTGACGAGAAACGTGCAAGTGGCATCAAATAAAATAGCCTCACTGTAGAGTATCAGTTTAAATTGTTATTTTATATTTTGCTACACTGCATTACAAAAGGAAAACTATTTTTGTTTTTATTTAGGTGGCTAAGTTCAACGCACAAATCCAGTTAAAGAAATGCTATTGCGTCAGTCTTTTTTTACGCTGTTTCGTGGTACAGTTTAAGATGCAAACAAGTGTGAATTTTTTTTCTAGTAGAAAAACAACCTAGCATTGTATAGGACCGTTTCTTTATCTAAGCAAAATCAAAACAATATTAACGAACGAAGGGGGCGCCCCTTTTGATGTGTTGAGTCATGCAAATTGGACTCGAGTTTTGCCGCCTAATACAGAACCAGAGACCAACTTACGCTGTTCGCATATTTCCGTGGTCTTGTCGAAAAAGGATAGTAAAATCAAAACAACTCCGATACAAAAAGGTAAGAAAAAATGTATTGATTTTACCTTGGGGTGCGCTATTGCCAACTTTGAAACACAAAAGTAAACCGCTTTGGTGGGGCCGACAGTGCGCGAGAGTTGCCACGGAGCAGCACGTTTTCATCGAAAACAGCTTCCTGAAGAGAGCGCACGTGTGTGTACTCGCATATGAAATAAGGAATTTATGTTGCGGTTGTTTCCAGAGCAGCGAAATAGCTTCAATTTTTGTGCAGGTTTTCGCGTAAAAATATCGGCGATGTTAGGACAAAGCAAGCGAACTGCTCGACCCTCCGCCTTCAAGGACGTAATTGATATTCAAGGAAGCGTTTGATGCAAGCCTAAAGAAAAGTGAAAATTTCCTTAGCCACGCATCAGGTTCACTTATGAGCCGCTTTGTTGTTTTTTTTTTTCTTTGCGTTTTTTTTACTTTTGCTTTGCTTCCCTTTTTAACAAGAGAAAGACAAGTATACCGAATAATGAATAGTCAAGGAAATATATGAGCCACATTAAAAAACTTTAAAAATACTGGTAAAATTGGCATAAATGTATCTCAAGGTACAACTTGGATGCGCGGAGTCCCGCACGTACATAGTACTAATTCGTGTCGAATTATGCATCAATAGTAAGTGCGTGTTTTATCATTATATTTGAGGCTGTAAAAGCTCATGGAAAGAATCGAAGAATACATCACTTAACACGAGTTTGCGCAAGCGAGGGTAGCGATCATTCTGCTACGGGGGTATGAAAAGTTATTCGAGAAATGTGGGAAGGTTCAAGAAATTTAATTTTTTTATGCCTCTTTATGTAAAGTGAAGTTGTTTATCTCTAAAACACGTACATTCTATCTAAATTTTTAATGTGATTAGTGCAGCGAAATAACTAATCATGTGCCTTTATTTGTGAGGCCGGCTAGTAACAAGATAAGGCAAGCTTGCGAACTTAACTTAGGGTATTCGGACCTCCATGAAGAGCTCCCATTACAGCTGCTGTCTCTGCGTGACACGGTCGCTGCGGACATAAATTTAGCAGAAAAATCACGTCTTTAATCAAGATCATTTCACTCTAATACACATTGAGATCTGGCCCTAGTAACAAATAACACCAACAAAAGAGTATGAATAAGAGAAGAAAGTATCGTCTTCTGCTGCGGCATTTAAAAATATAAAACGCATATTGAAGCAAAAAAAAAAATCGGAACTGAATTTAAAATCCATAGGATATGCTAACAACACAGTCTAAAGATGTATTTTTTATTTGATATAATGTAATTTATTTTTTTCTTTAAAAGACTATAATCAAGGATATTAAAATAGCTTAACTGATTCCATGGCGGCTTTGAGCTAACTTTTAACATTCGTTCATACTCTGCTATAAATGAATACTGGTTTAAAGTATACCCAGTCGTCTCACTACTAAAAAAATTCTAAGTTCAAGGTGTTTTATCGAAAGATTGGCAGTGATTCATTATAAAATTATACATGCTTAGATGTTTCACTTTTCTTCCCAGTAAGCTCAGCGTTATAGAGTTGTGTTTATTGGAGCATAGCTGCATTTAAGGCTAGTTTCAACATAACATGACACTATCCTTTTAAATTGCCCCCTGAGGTGTAGTTTGATCACTGCAACTCAGCAAACTTGATAACATCAAGTCAAAATGTAGATGTCGGGAGTTTGGGGCGATTAGTATTTTCAGGATTAAAATTTAGCATTTCATTTGCTTCAATTAAGCAGCAATAAAATATCGACGCTTCTCTCTTCATGAATTGTATTAATAGGTATTGTACGTTTTGTTAACGTGAAACGTTTTTTGGCTAAATGTTAGGCATTTTTTGAAGCCCAAATAAAAGCGTGGCCGCCAGGCTCGACCCTGATCGGTTGACGGGTGGGAGAGGAGGAGTGATGTGTTTAAAGCTTTTAGGTTAGCGGGGATGTCATGTCACCAGAGAGGTATGTGAGGAGGATCTCGACCACATTTGCGCACTGACGGAGAGGAGCGCGAGAATATTTCGAAGCTCTGTTTGACCGTCAGGTTCATCAGCCCAATTCGCGGTTGTATCGCTTGATTCTAGGAAGAACTATCAGGTGTACATATGGTACGAGTTATACCATCTGATGAAGAGCGCCGTAAACGTTCGGGTCTGGCGTCTGAAAACTTAGCGTATTGCTAAACGTTTAGGATGGTAGAACGTTTTACGTATGATACACAATTGCCTAGCAATTCCCAATAAATATTTTGTAACATACAAATGAGTGGAATTTAATTTAACGAGCAAGAAATTTAATGTAAGCTTTTATATAATTCCTAAAACAATACAGCTCAATCAGTATACCATGCTTCTCTATGTGTTGATGTACGTTTGGTTAATCAATTCCTCGCATGATTAACCCAGACGAAAAGTACCTAGAGTGTACGAGCTTAATACTCCCTTCTAATATTTCAATATCCATAGACACATAACCGTTTCTCTAGTATTCTTTATTACTTACTTACACAAATTACAAAATTGTGCTAAGGGTATAAGCTGGGCAATTTGGTGCTGATTAAAGATGATCAGAAAGAGCGCAAAAAAGACACGAACTGGGACAAGAACGGAAAAGAAAAGAGACCGACAGGCGCTAGCTTAGAACTGAATGTATAATGCGTTTAAAAGAAGAAAGAAGCCTACGGTGTACTCATCCTTCTTTTTTTTTTTTAAATGTATAGTACATTTGAGTTGTGAGTTAGCGCTTGTGTGCTTATTGGGTTCCATTCTTGTCACTGCCCTCGTCCTTTTGTGTGGCATTGTTTTTATCGTGTACAGCATTGTGTTCTATTCAACGCTCATGCAGAAGGCTGGTAGAAGCACTAGTCTAAGCCAGCTTTGGTGCGCCCACGTTTTCCATTACAAAAATCTATTCGGTAGATAGCAGCAAGTGATCGTTTGGAAGGAAAGAATGTTGTAATAAAACAAACTTCAAATTACACCCAGAATAAAATTATATGGAGCACCCCGAACAAATTTACTTCAGCAGACAAATGCACTGCTAATTAAAACAAAATTCACGATTTTCGCAACAAATCCAAAAAAAAAAAACGAACCGTAATTAAAACATGAAGAAATATGTTATCAGAGGCTTCTTCCGACCGAACGCGTTCGATAACCAACCAAATGCTGCCGCATTCTGCGAGGTGCAAAACGCGCGGGCAATGTGCGCACAGAAGTCGATGAAGTGAATTCCCATATTCGCAGAACACAACGCTTACACTCAACCCTCCCCCCCCCCCCCCCCTTCACCGATTACATGCGAATGAAATTCCCTTACAAATACAAAAAAAAAACGAATAAACAAGGTAAAATTCAATCACCACTTTCTCTTGAATTTGATGGTCGATAATCTTCTCTTCCGCACTCCCACATCAAGAGTTCCCGCCGTTTTGAAGTGCCTTCTTTCCCCTCGCGCATTCGATTGTCAGTAATCAGACGAAATAATTCCGACTCTTTTTTGTTTAATTCATTTTATACATATATAAATTATACCGAATCTAGAAATACGTTTGACGCTGAGAGAGACGGAATGGCTCAAGACCTGCATAATTAACACTAGCGCCGCTTCTTCCGTCGCATTCCTAACAATATTTTTTTCCGTTTGACTAAAAAGACGGGACATACAAATTAACTGGCGCATAAATATATTTCCTTGGTATTCGTCAAGCCACTGCCTCTAATGCGAAGATCCTGAATCCGCGGTTCTTTCTTCTCGTTTTTTTATGACAGTCACGGTGTGAAATTTTCGTAACATTGATTTGGTATTTGTTACTTAAGGGCAATGTTCTGCGCTGTGGTGCGACGCGTAAACCTTTTCCTTTAATGTATTAATTAAGCAACTAGCCCAGCAATTTACCATTTGACACTATTGAGCACGCAGGGTTTTAACATAGTATGACTTGTATCACCCAGAGAAGTTGCTTGTTTGCTCAAACAAGCTTTCTTGCATTTCAGACACTGCATCCGCAAAGCTGTAATGGGGTGTTTAGCTTCATTCAAGCTGTCGGTCGGAAGTCGGAAGACGGAAGGGCATTTATGCGCCCGGTCAGTCCGAACCTCTACCTTGATAAATGTTACTCATCCAGATTTGATAGGAATACCACGACGGAAACAACATACAAAACCCCGGGCACATGATCTTCAAAACTAGCGATGCAGGAAGCGTTAATAACACAAAAATCACCCAATCTTACTTTCAGGTTTCATAAGGAGACCAATATTTCTTAAAAAATATCCACGAGTGCGCAGACAGCGCCGCCAGCTCAAATTTTAACACCGAAAACCAGAGTGAATATATCAAAACCTAGAGGCAGAACACAGTCTTAATGAGCGTCTTCAGATGTAGCTGCTTCCGCCATTTAAAAACGCAAACCCCAATCGCAGCGCAGAAAACCCTCGAAGAATCCGATGACGCATCGGGCTCGAACATCTGGCATCCGCTGTCAGCGTTTCATCAGAAGGCACCCTCCCAAGCCGTCAGAACAACAAGAAAAAACTATTTAGGGGGCGGATGTCACATTATCTCGATTCTGAGATTGATACAAACCCGGTCGTTTTTTTGTTTTTTTTCGTTTTTTTTTTCGACAACGTCTTTGTGTTAAAAAAGATAATTTCCAAAAGATGCGAAATATTGCCGAATTCTGCGCGCGACCGATCAATCATAGCAGGGGCATGTTCTGACAAGGTAGTTCGCCAACGAAATACATTCGACATTACTTTACAATTTAGTATCGGCACCAACACACGTTTGGGAATATCGACGGTGTATGTACTCCTAAAAATCTGGAGTGTCTGATTTCCCGCAAAGCACGTGGATGAGCCCATCGCTTTAATCTACGGCGAATGGTCGGCGAATCATGGGGCCGCTCACACATGCGACAATATAAAAAAATATAGTTTATTTTGTTGTGAAACTATTTGACATTGTACTCGGCTACTCGGATGTTGACCAAAAATTACGGCAACGCACCTTAGTCACGCGATCTGGCGAAACGTTTTGTAATAATCGTTTCGTAAGTTCGCCGGTACCGAACCACAGTGTCACCTATTATGAAGCTTTTGAAGCCCACGTTACAACATTCCGGGCGTCAGGGCCACGATCACTTTATTTTGAGGAAAGATCAAATAAAGTAAACAACCAGAACCACTGAAGAAAGTATGTCGTACTAACGTTCACAAATCGCTTTCGCATTCACGCGAACTAAAGCGGCGGGGCCCCGTCCAGGATCCCCTCTTCAAACTCTCCTCACCGAAACATGCGCCATGGACGCCCTATAGTTGCAATATAGGCCGCATGATACATCCAAATAAGGCAAACGTGCTCAGCAGGCCGTCACACCTTGCGGAGCTCTAAAAGACCAAGTTCATGGTCCTGTTGTCGACTTATACCCCAGTCGGACTGGCTAATTTTGTTCACTTTAACCAAGTGCACTTCAGCTCACCAAATGTCACTTCAAGTGTTTTGGTTCTAAACGGTATAAATTAGTGTCACTTTGAAGTGATGAATATAACCATCGATAAAGTACTATGCGACCTCTAGAATTTTAAGGTAAAGGCATAAATATATCAGCAATATTTAGTCTTTTTTAAAAAGACATAATTTAAGTGACAACGTTACGTTAATTGGCAATATTAACACCAACTGGATGATTCCGATCGATCATCAGAAGCCGGGATAAAGAAGAGGATAAAGAAGAAGAGGAAAGCTAACTTCAAACTGAGTGTGTTTTTCGGGAAGAAGCCGCGCGTCACACTACACAAATGACACTAAAGGCGAAGTGCACCCCGTTCAAACTAGTCCGTCTGACCGGGGTATAACTCATCAATACATGAAACTTTCATATCCCGGGAATCTATACCACGTTTCAATTTACGGTGAACCGCAGACAACACTACCTCGAATTAATAAATAATTTATTAATATAATAATTAACATAAATAATATAATATAATAAATTAATAAGAATAACGTTTCATCTGGTGTTCCCCATGGGTCCGTACTGGGTCCCCTACTTTTTTTAATATTCATAAATGACCTTCCGGCCACTATTTTATCTAATATTCGCCTGTTTGCAGATGACTGTGTCGTATATAAGAAAGTAACAAGTGTGCATGATGATAACATTCAACTTCAAGATGATTTAGTAAAAATTAATAGATGGTGCGAACAGTGGCTGATGCCATTAAACAAATCTAAATGTAAACTAATCTGTTTCACTAGAAAAAAAAAACTGTTTTGTCCTACCAATATTACTTGGGCTCCGATTTAATTGAGACCGTTCCTTCGTACAAATATCTTGGTGTAAAATTAACATCAGACCTTTCATGGAATAATCACATTGAAGCCATCTCCGCAGACACCCCCAGGACCCTGGGAGTACTCCGACGTAACCTTCGACCTGCTCCACCAACTGTCCACAAACTGGCCTACGACACACTTATCCGACCTAAATTAGAATATGCTGCCTCCATCTGGAACCCCCATCAAGGCTACCTTATCAATCATCTGGAAGCAATTCAAAACAGGGCCACTCGTTTCATCCTCTCCACGTACGATAACTCCATCAGTGTCTCTTCCCTAAAAAGTCAACTCACCCTTTCTTCTTTGCAGCTTCGTAGGAACATCTCTCAGCTCTGCCTCCTTCACAAAATTTATTATGACTGTCTTGACCTTAAAACAGCATTATTATCACCTCCCGATCGAACGTTCTCTCGCCTAAACAATGCCTGTACCATCCAAAGGATCTCTGGCTCAACAAACGCTTTCAACCGATCTTTCCTCCCACAAGCTATCAATGACTGGAACAGCCTCCCATCCTCCATCGTCGCCATCGTAGAACCAAACGCCTTTAAACCAAGTCTTCAATTGCACTTTTTATGTTGTTAACTGTTTACCAACCTTTTCCTGAATGTATTTTTTTTGTGTCTGTTTTTTCCAATGTATAATATGAATGATCCCCCCCTTATGTAATGCCCTCACGGGCCCTTAAGGTTCAATAAATGAAATGAAATTAGATAAAACACTACGAACCATTTAACCAGATTCGAAGCTGTGAGTGTCACGTGTCCATCTGAGGGGAGTGGCGAAGCGCGGGACGCTTAGTCACGTAATATATTGGCAGTGCTCAATTGGCTGGCGTGGCTCGTATCGTCCGCTGTGGTTCATAATGAGGTGAAATTACATGTAGGAAATATTCGTCATTTCGTGAAGCGCTCTGACAGCAGCCACCTTGATGTCAACGCCATGGACATGGAGTGGGGGTTGCTAGGAACTTGTCATCGTCCCGCAAGTAGGCTTCACGGGGAAAGCGATAAATCGGCAATCAACGCCGACTCCATCGATCACCACCCTGACGGCCAAAACGTGAAAGATCGCAACCATCTAGACCGCAGCCACGCGGTCATTAAAGTGCGCAGGCCGATCCCGGGCTTTTCGCAATTAAAAAAAAAATCTAAATATATATACATCCTGTTATATAATTGTCTAAACACTCTTCGGAAAATATGCTATATATTGAAATATTATATATTATTAATTACGTCTAACGAATTAAAAATATATTGTGGAAGCGTTTTTATATTTTATTTGCCGTTTAAACTCCAATAAATGCAGAGCCGCTACCGCAGCTTTTTGTTGGTACATCTTTGGGCTTTTGTTTCTTCCCCACCAATGAAAAGTTTACGGTGAAGGACAAAGCAGTGCGATGTTTTAACTCCGTCATTCATTACGTTACAGTATAGGTCGTGAATAGTTAGGAAGCAATAGATGCTGCCCTTGCAACACAAGTTCGTCTGCTTCTTGAACAGGAGTTGCGATGACGTCAGAGCGCCGAGCTCTCATTGGTCAAAATTAGATGAATAAAAAGTAAAACTCAAAACAGCTAGAACTGAGGTCTACCCACTATCCCCTCGTCAGAGCCAATCAGAGCTTGGCGTTTTGACGTCAGTGCAACCTCTGATAAAGAAGCAGACAAACTTTCGCTCCGCATAGTGCTTTGGCGACTAGTGCCCAAGGCAAAAAGCTCGCACTGGAGGCGGCGCATGTAGTGATTTTTAAACATATCAGCTCAAATTACCCACTAAAATGTCAAACGCGTGATAGCTTCCTTCTTTAGATTTCTCTGGGAATAACTCATCCTAAAGTTTATTTAGCGTGTTGTTCTGAAGGTGATGTTACATATTTACTTATATCAGCTAAATATTCAAATTGGCACCACGAACATGCGTCGGTCTACTATCAGTTAGATATATTTTAACAGGTAATTCGTCGCAAAACACAGCGATAATTTTGAGACGCATTCATGTATTATCCACGAAGAGCCTTAAGCCTTAAATATTGTCTGATCCAATTGAAGTATTTATTCTCATGATGCGAGCATGACATCCGAAAGCTTTTATGCCTGTTTATTGTATGATTTCGTACAAGGCAACCTTCGCAGTAATTTGAATAGCTGTGTGTCGGCAGGAAATATATCAGCCATAGCTTATTAGTGCCGCATTCGTATGTCGAAATGCTCCTATAAGAATTATATCGTAACCACTGTTTCGGGGAGAATCTAACATACCAACTGAAACCTTGACTTTTAAATTTAAAATTGGTTGCACTGCGCTCAAGCGAGCAAGGTGTTTCAAGAATATTTTTTCTGTTTATTTTTATTTTTATTTAACCAATATTGACATTTGGTGAAGCAAGAGGATCGTAAATTGTGTGGGGAGAACAGCACATTCTTACTTTTAATGCGCACCAGCCTGTTTAAGAAGCAGTGTTTAAACCAGTTTAATATTGTTCTCGCACAATACGCTACTACAGTTCTATTTGAATATTTTCATATTGTCCTTGTCTCTCTTCATTGTCCGTGTGTCGTTGCGCTTTATAAATATAATCATATATGTTTCTGTTATATATTTGAACTTACACTTCAACTAGAAAAATATGAGGTCACGAATATATTGACGAATCCTTTTTAGCTTGAGTCTAAGGGGGCAGAAAGCTGCATCAATTTTAGAATAACTATATCAACCAATCAACAAAATGTTATATTTAAAACCGGCTTTGACCCTCAGAGAACATGTGTAGTCAGGTAGAGCACGTAGACTTCTATTCAAATTAAGGTGTTTGTGAAATGAAAGTAGATAATAGAACTATATTTTTAACTATTTATTTGTCACTGTTGCCATTGTGTTTTCAAATGGAGCCTTCCCGAAATCTCTCGTTGATGATGAAAGTTTTGTGAACGTGTCTTTTAAATTTGGCGGTTCTGGTTCAAGGACCGCCCGGAGTTGAAACAAAAACGATTTGGTTGAATACGAAGGCGTACATTAGATGGTAACTATACACGGTAATATTCACCGAAATAATGACTTCTTTGCAATCACAAATACATAAAGTCGACACTCTCAAGATCCTGTGGAACATTCTGCTCGCCAGTAAGACGGAACTTCACTAGGTCACAAGGAGATGGAATCGCATATTAGCACTGCTGAACTGCAACTGGGCTACATCACTTCAGCAGACAAATGAGGTTAAATTTCAAGAGCCCTCAGTGAAATGCGCAGTAGGTTTGCGCGCCAGCAGAAAACACCGACTGCAACACACCAGTGAGCCAACAATGAAAAAACTACCCAAGTCTGGAACAGGAACTAAACTCTTAAAATACAACTCATAAGTTATCAAGTGGAGCTCGCACCGTGTCAACATTTATAAGAGAAACTCGACGCCGCATCCAATTGCAACACCAGACTCCCTCAAATTGATAAATTGCAATACCTGCGCTCCCCCACTTATTAAATCACTTGCCACTGCCATTTTCGGACTGCAAGTCCCGGCAGCGTGCTTCAGCAATGCAGCAGAAATCGCGTCCGGGCGTTTGGGAGACACGCGAAGCATTCAGCATGAATACATAGAAAGGCTTCGAAACATCTCAACGGTGAGATCAGAGCAAGATGTTTAAGAAATACAAAATTTGAAGACTATGCCCAGAACAATATCCGTAGCTTGCCTTCGTGTGAGTTTCGCGTGCGATATTACACCATTCGTATAGTTGACCTAATCGGAACGAATATTTCAGTGGATATAGGGGTGGAGCACAAGGAACTCAATAGATGTGGGGCTCAAGCTGGAGTTTCAGTAATCAGAAAGGAGGGTGCTGGAATCGCTGAAAATATTGCACTTGTGGACACAGTCTCTGCATAATCAGCAGATGTAAACAATGGGCTAGGGAAACTCATCGGTTTTTAATACAAGTACACACGGTGTCGGGAAAGGGTAGCATCGCCCCAACAAACACTAGCAAGCATGTCGACACTAAACTCACAATTCAAGGAAAGCTGTTGATCCTCCGTCAAACCAGGTGTTTAAATCGAGAGCAACAACCAGTGCTTTCTTTGCACATACGAAAGACTACAATATACGTTTCTGAACCCCCCAGATCACACTAAATGAGGAACAAATATGTTTGGCCCAATACTTAAGCTTATTTTGCTGCGGGAAATGTAGATAGCGATCAAAGTATAATCATAACTTAAGCAAAATTTTCCGGGCGAAGTGTAAGGTATGCTTGGGAAATTTCATTACCGGTTCACAGAATTCAAGAGGAGACTTTCAGCGTTTTTTCAGCAGGTAGGAGAGTGCTGCTTGTAGCTCCCAGGTCTCTGTTACAGAGGTAGGTCCGGTGTTGGGATCTGACTGTGAAAGCTGGACTATAGCAGAAACCACAGACGCCGGAAACAAGGCAATTTTCGACCAAAACAACCCGACCCTGAAGCGTAAAGTGCAAGTTGCTGACCAACGAAGCCTGCAATTCAAAATCTTTGTCGGTTGTGGACTCAACACGATTTACCAAAAAATCACACTCCTAGAGTGCGATTGCGATGGAAAGTATAAGACACATTATTCCTTGAAAGCCGTCGTCGTCCCTTTAATCTTCTAAATCATAAGTGACACAGCTTTCGCAAATTCAATAAGGATAAAACCGTCAAAAGTGCAATTCCTGACAAATCGATATTTTCAGTCATCCAAGCGAAGTTTGTTCTTTGTTGATCTTATATGAAACTTTCTACTGGTAGAACATACAGTTCATGGTCTAACGTGAGCTTGCTGAATATTTTAGCTACATTGGGCTAAACTTTGCTGTGCTCCACAAGCACAGTAAGTGAAGATGAAAATCGACCTAAACTCTGATTGGTGCCGCAGCTGGCTGTCCATCTGTGAATACATGCAGTTTACCGAAGAAGGCGGAATCCCACGTGCGTGCGAGCGGTGGCCCCGCTAAGGTGCCTGGAACGCGTCTCCGACAAATGCGCTTACCGCGTCCGAAAGAAAGAAAAAAAAATCGGTTTCTCGATTTTTGTTTGATGACGTCACAGAAGTTCAATGTTGTAGATGGTCGCGATCCTGGTAATGTCACAGTAGCAGTGGTGGATATGGTAGAAGCCTGTCCTGCTGCTGGTCGACCTCCAGCGTCACAATCCACGGAAACCTCGGCAGCCAGGAGCGGGCACATCTTAATGATAGCGACACTCGCGTTTTCTCGTGCTTTTTTACAGAACTTCTAAGGCACACCAGGATCGCAACATCCGACAGAAAACACTGCAGTTTTTATGACGTCATTTTTTGACACCTCAGGACCACCTTCGATGCATGAGCAGAATAAGATGCGAAACACACCAGTAGGACACGAGTTCCAGACACCGCAGCCACGCTTCGCTCATCCACGTACACAGATGGAGCGCATAATGATTGCACCACGCGGCTTGAGCGGAGCTCGATCCGAGAGGTCTTCCGCACGGGCGAGGACCGGGAGGCACCGCTCCAGTAGAGGGTGAATTGGCGAACGAGTGGCAGTCGCTATCGCACGTGGGACCCCGCCCCGACGCGGCTGCTGTGGCAACGGGACCACATGATCCCTGAGGAGCACAAAGTCTCGACAACGGACAACGAGAACCACGCGGAGCTAAATAACGGGCGCTACTGGCATGGCAGGGAACGCGGGAGGATCCTGGAGAGAGAAAGAGAAAGAGAGGGGCCACAAGAGGAAAGGGAAACACGCCGAGGAGGAGGACCATCCCATACTGGCGCCATCTTTCTGCGGGTGATGGCAGTGCTTTTATAAAAAGCACGGGAATGAAACACGAAACTACAGTAATAACAGTTAAACCTCGTATTGTGAACACTGCCGTATTGTTCTTCTATACGAGTAGAAATTGAGATGTTGGAGGAGACGAGAGCGTGCACAAGAGACCCGAGCCCTGACTGGTATGATTAGTTGGTGGTCGCAATGGACAACTTCCTTTTTCTCTACTCACGCTCCGAACGCGCACGAACAGCGAACGCTGGCGTCCAGGTTTCGGCGTCCGCCTTCGAATGCGTTCGAAGAGCGAGTAAAAACAAAGGCAGCTAGCTTTGCGTCTACACACTAACGATTGAAGTGTGAGCTCGGCTCTCTTCCGTCCCCAGAAGCTCTCATCTCCTCATCTTTCCCAGTATCGACCCGCATGGTAATTGACAACCTGAGGGCGGCAGGGCGTCTCTTGGGAAAGCGTGACCTCGAGCACGGGGTCGTTGCCTTTCGCCGTGATTTGGCTCTCGTCGCGCGATTGTTGTACACGAGGCGCAGAATCGTTGTCCAATGTAGTGAGCTCGCACTCAAGGCGCGAAAACTCTAGCTCTTTCCTGTCCCTCTCACCTTGTCGTTGGCTATAGGAAGTATTCACTGGCAGACATGGCTGTGTGCACGGCTGCTTAGCGCGTGCTGATGGAGAACTTCCGCGGTTCTTTTGCAACGTGCATTCAACACAACCAAGATTGTCTCTCTTAGCAGCATAATAACGTGAACTCGGTGTCAGCATCCGATATGACCGGGGCCCTCAAATATGGCGTCATGTGAACACCCCCCGTAC
The DNA here is from genome assembly GCF_016920785.2 of Ixodes scapularis. NCBI lineage: Eukaryota > Metazoa > Arthropoda > Arachnida > Ixodida > Ixodidae > Ixodes > Ixodes scapularis. Next base: position 18,754,908 of record NW_024609837.1, on the reverse strand, counting down.
TCTGTCTCATGATTAGTGTGCAATGCTGTCTAAGCTGCTGGCGCGAGCATGGGAATTAATCTCGCAGATAATTTGCACGCGTTCTTACGCAAAAGAATCTATAGATGAAGCCACGCGCTCGCGAGAGTAGCCTTGACAACGTTAGAAAACATGATTGCGCTTTGAAGACGGGGACGTAGGAAGGACAGACACCACAGAGCGCTCTGTGGTGTCTGTCCTTCCTATGTCCCCGTCTTCAAAGCGCAATCATGTTTTCTAACGTACCATACCAACTTGCCCAATAATCAGCACTTGCCTTGACAACGTTGTACACTAGTCAATCGCATGCGGCAATTGTTTTTTTTTTAAGCACAACATAAGGGTGCGTATACTGCGGCTTCTTGATCCAAACAAAATATTTAAATTTAGCTCTTATGGACAGGATGAGAGCTGATGAAAATTTATGATCACGCTTTTCGTATATAAAACGCGCTTTAATATTTTGTTTTATGCTTAACCTTTTCAAACATTTATAGCGATATTGTGACCACAGCAACAATTTTGTGATTTCGCGTAACGAACTCCGTGTATCGGATTTCAACTCCATAACTATTAAAATTCCGGCGTTAACCAAAAAAAAATATGCCAAAAAATGAATCATGAGGAAAGAAGCACAAATATATTATGTCATTTCATGCATTTCTAAAGCTGTCTGTGAAGGTACCAAAAATATTGTTTTAAAGCACACATCACTCAATATAGTGAGTGTTTGTTTTGCTTCATTTATTAGATGCAACAATCATAATTATTTTGACATAATTTCTGCCTTTGATACCTGCGTAAAAATATGGGCAAATCGCATAAATCTGCATTCAATTTGTCCGGAATTATACAACGGTTTTCACAAAAAAAAAAAAGTAGCCCGTCTGTTTTTTTTGAGAGAGTTTATTGAAAGTGTTTGGCAGAAACTTCTACCATTGTTGAGCAAACGTACCATGCAGTTGAGACAAAATCGAGCCGAGTTTTTGTCACAGCGGAAGATAAAATATGCATTGTCGAACACTCAGTCTCATCCTAAATGTAGCGCTAGGGGTTGGGACTAAAGGCCAAAGTTTCACAACCACGCGCTATCTGATTCAAAGCTTATAAGCAATATTCGGAAAGGTTCTTTAAAGCACTGGCAGCGAAGGACGCTGCGGATCTATGAAATTAAGAGGTGGATGTTACCGCCGAAAGGACCTTATTTTTCTATTAAACACCTTCGAAAGTCTTTTAATCTTTTGAATCAGATAATGTTAAGTTCTGAAACTTTGACACCTCGACCCGTAGACTACAGCTAAATTTGGCGGGAACAGAGCGTTCGGCGATCTGTAGTTTATGTTTTCGATGAGAAAAACGCGTTTGTGTTTGCTCTCACACACACGGTACCTCTGCACTTTTCATTGCGTCCCTTTTTGTCGGCTCGTGTGTTGGGAAATCTCGGAGGCTTTAAACGAGCTCGTTCATGTTCTTACCTCAAAAGCGAATTGGCTGCAGCTATGCACGAACTGTACCGCCATTATGAATAGTTGTTTCTCTGGACACAATACCCTAATTTTATTTAGTTTGATTTTTAACGTGTTCTGGTAGCAGACGAGAGTCGAAGCAGCCAGCGGGAGCGATAATTAACGACGAAATGAGTCGGAACGTATTACCCTAGGTGGCCGCCCGCCTTTTATTGCAAAACTGCTCTTTTAACGCTCGTGTGCCAGGAAACGGAGAACAATTACTAATGACCAGTCGTGCAAACACCCTTGCTTAACTACGATTTTTTTTTTTTTTGAGGGGGGGGGGGGGGGGGAGGAGACAATCTTTTAGGTTTTTTTTTTTTTCTGCGGAACTTTTTAGTTTTTTTTGTTTTTTTTTTTTTTACAGAGAGGAGTGCGGCACAGTACATTTAGTGTGCCGCACTCCTCTCTGTGCCGCAATTAAAAGGAAAAAAAATACACACAATAAATACTAAACAACATTTAACAGGTTAGTAATGGCACAGTACATGGAATAACACAAATATCAATGAAAAGGAAAAAAATACACAAGCTTACTACTAGCAATCATTTAACAGGATAGTAGCGGCAATGTTAAATTTATCTGAGGCAGTGATTGTGACAAAAGCAGCGGGAAGGCGGTTGCAATCAATCGAGGTTTGAGGCTAAAAAGTGGTATTAAAGGTAGATGTTCAGCAGTGAGGGATTCCAACTTTTAGTTGATGATCGGTGCTTGATGATATGTAAAATGGTTCAGAAGATATCGCATGGCGGAGAGTAGTTATAAAGTGATAAATCTTATGAAACAAGCATAGACGGGATTACTTATGACAAAGAAAATGAGTGGGCAAGGATAGAGATGCTTTCATTGATCGGTGCAGCAGTGCGGTGATATTTAGAAATTATAAAACGGGCAGAGCTATTTTGAATAGTTTAACAGCTATGTATGTTTTTTTTTGTTTTTTTTTGTTTTTTTATTTTGAACTCATTCTCGGAAATAGTGCTGTTTCATCCTGTTGTTTCGCACTGACGTGTAGGGATATCCGCTCAAGATGCTTTTGCTCTTCTTACGATATTATTTGCGTGCTTAGTAGCTTATCGAAACATTTCACGCTGAAATAGATAAATCAATAAAGACAATCGTGAGAATAAAAGGTGCTAAAATGCAATTCCAATTGACGTGGTGATGGTATTCATATATTTGACGATTAATTAGAATCATTCAAATTCACGTTTTGAACTAAAAATATTTATAATTATTGTGTACTCTAAGTGCCGTTTTACGGGAAATTAATATGGTGCGTCTTATTTTAACTTGGCGTTCCAAAAAAAATGTGTTTCTTTTGCTTTCGCCAAGCTTCAAAGAAGCTTAAACGCACGCATCGTCCAGATAAATCATGTATTTTTCGGCCAGGTTTATTTTCTCTATGAAAATGTTTCTTGAAGTACACTTGAGAAAGCCCAAAATAAGACACCTACCCTGAGAAGCTCTAATCAAAAGTTTGCACTCCATACACCGCACGCTAAAAAGTTATAAGCTCATAAAAATTGGTAAGTGTTCCTTTATACTCCAAATCCTTCGTTACACCGTCTCCCTGAATAGATGCGTAACTCGAAAAGATTACTCGAGCGCGGTACATATCCCTGAGACACACTTTTGTTGAGCTTTCCCACTTATAACACAACGCCGCATTCGTAGACATTGCCCATTCTTACCATAAAAAAGTATAGTTTTTTACTTGAGGCATCGCGTAAGCATTCAGGTTCTTCAAAATACCGCACGGTGGAGGGAGACACAAGAGGCTCTCGCTCGTGAGTTACTATACAACCTGGAGTTCATCGGCCTCTTTTAATGACCGGGTGGCCGCAGTCAAGAAGGGTGTTTTCTTTCAGGTTTCGGGCCTTTAGAGGGATGACAAATTAAGACGGCGCCGTTCGTCGATTCATCACACCCGTGCAAAGCCCGGTAACGGGGTGTTAGCGTGCACTAAGCTGCTTCATGCCGTGCCTGACACGTTGAGAAAATGGCGACCGCTCTCTGAGAACGTGGACTGACTCTGTTGCTTTGTTTAGTACTAGTGCGAACACGATTCGCAACCATCAATGCGTCGATTTTTTGTGTTAGATCAGTTTATACCGCACGCAATCTTCTCGCATTTTTTTTGTCTGTTTTGTGTGCGTTTTGCAACATATCTGATTGTGCACTGATCACGCCCAAATATTTGCTGTGGCGCTGTGGCGTTACGCAATGCAAGCATGACGCTTTGCATTGCGTAATGCCACAACGCAGACGTCATTTTTAGGTCTAAACGGATGTTCCGCCCCTTCATTCGCTGAGCTGATTTCGTAGATGGTAGAGATCGGCCCTTTGAGTGTTTTGCGGGTAAGCAGACGCGCAGACATTTCTGAGAGAGTACAGTAACTGCGGAGTGACGAACACTAAGGCTACGTATTGCCATCGCTTTCACTCTATTTCCCGCGTCTTTTCACGCTATACCATGCATCCATGTTAGGGTGGCGTCCGATCAAGTGATGGAAGTGAGGCCGCTGTAAATTATTCCCCAGCTGAAATTTCGCTTCCGCGTCAAATATTTGTCTTACTTCGGTGGTATTTCTGCGCTGGAACGCAACGAAGGAGGCGTGGTGAGAAATAATATTGGTTCGATTAACCCAAATGGCACGAGCCGGAGGGGGCAATGTGAGTTGTAGAGAAAAAAGTCATGACGAAACGATGAGAAATTTTAATGCTGAATACAGGGAGAAGGATTGCTGCCAAACAAATCGAGAAACGAAGAGAAAATTACATTTTCCTTTGAAGTGTTCTTCTCAGTCTGCTGCGTTTTACTGTTTTCGGGTAGAGGATGTGCGTGATGTACATATAATTGCATGCATGAATTGGCAATGCATTCTGCATTCTTCTGATACAGCTAGGTTTCGCAGAATGCGGAAGTGTTTTGGTCGGTTATCAAACGCGCCCATTAGAGCGCGCGCCTCAGCCCTGTATGCATTCACGTTTTAGATTAAATTTTACTCTTCATGTTTTATTTGTGTGCAGTGTTGACCGAATTGGAAAGTTTTATTATGTTTATTAGTGCGTTTGTCGTGTGATGTAAAATTTTGTGTAGACTGTCTCAGTACGATTTTTTTTTTTTTTGGTTATTGGGCACACTTTGATTCTTCGGAAGAGATGAATGAAGAAATAAAGACCTGCTCTTTATGTAAACAGGTTTTTTTTTTTTTTTTAGGGAAGAGTGTAAAATGAGTTTGGAATAGCACAGGGCTAGTTGTTTGCTCTCTGAATTAGTATGAGGTAGAATATAATGTCGCCACGTATGGAGTCAATTATAAATAGAAAACGTTCAGAGAGAAAGTATTCAAAATAATGATATGTGAAAAATAAACGGAAAAGTCGGCCACATAGTCACTGGATAAATTTATATGAATTACAACTATTGCGAAACATTTCTGCAATGAAATTTCCTCATTAACAATGCTTAGGTCGCCATGAGACAGCAGGAGGGACTGGTCGAACAACTATATTGATGCTGATATAAGATTTATACCATTTCAAATTATAGATAAGACGAGTAAGGGCAAAAAAAGTTAAAAATTAAGACTAAAAGTTATTTTGTACTGCTCATGAAACCGTGGAAATTAATGCGTTAATATTAAAGCAACGCAGTTTACCTCTCAATAATCCTGATTACTACATTCCGATCTCAATATGCAACACTTTCAAACACTCGAGGTAACATAGATGCGGTGGGTCTCAGAGGTAATGCCCACCTCGGTGTGCAGCTTGAGGTAGCTGTCACGCATTATGTACGACTGTTATAACGGTCGTTGCATTTTGTTTACTCACGATTCAATATTGCAGAGGATGAATTCACAGACATTAGTAGGTAGGCGAAATTTTCGAGATTATGTATTTTTGCATAAAGCTGTGCATAGGACATTAAGTTGATCTGAGCTTGTGTCTCTGATCTCTTTATCTGTTCCCCGCATGAGCAGTCACAATCCCAACACGTTTTATGTACAAGACCTTTCTTCACTTTCCCATGTTGCGTATTCAAAATAGTTTTAATACAATCAACGCGGAAGGTGATATCTCTGATAGCGAACGCTCGTTTTAAAATGCCCTAAGCATTCAGCGTTATTAGGATCAATGTTTTGTGTTTCTTTTTTTTGTACAAAGTGTGTAATTGTGTGTATCAGCATTGAGACTTCGACTGTGCCTGGGCACAAGAAAGAAAGAAAGAAAGCAAGAAAGTAAGCAAGAAAGCAAGAAAGAAAGCAAGAAAGAAAGAAAGCAAGAAAGGAAGAAATGAATAAAGGAAGAAAGAAAGGAAGAAGGAAAGAAAGGATTTAATCGAACTAAAAAAAGGTCAATACTTAAACCACAGTGATAATAGGAACGTCGTACAGTACGTTTCAGGATTTTAACAACAAAGACGATATTTTCATATATCGCAAATATTTGTGCATTGAACTTCACATTGAAACGAAGTATAAAATTTTCAAAACAAACAAATACATTGCAACTTTTTTCTTAAAGCCATTGGTCATACGTTCTTGTGCAAACAGCTTAAACGTACAGCATATCATTAAAAAGTGAATATATTTTACCTTTATTTTTTCTATTATAGCAGAGTTTTAATGGTGGTTACAAGTTAGCACAAAGGCCTGGGAATAAAGCAACAAATAAAATGTCCTTCATTAAAATCCACGCAGGGAACAAAATAAAACAAATATCTTCAACGGAAAAAAAACATACTTTAGTTTAGCGAAAGGATTTGCTATCTTCGCCAGTCCAAACAAAAAGAACAATAAAAAAATGTTTGGCAGTAGTCCTTCGCAATCTCAGTCCAAATTTAATTTTATAGCGAAGAAGGAGCGATTCGAAGCGTGGTCTTAACTATTTCCGTGAAAACTTTATTTATTAATTTTGTACTTGCTTCTCTTACTTTTTTGCTACTTCATCAAGAATCGTGTCATTGTTGCATCGAGGAGAGTCGTGGAACATTATTTTGCAGATGAGACTGGAAGCCATGTTTCACGTGTTCTCGTATTTCTTCGGGTTCAATTTTTCTTTTTATTTAAGTTGTGTTTTGGCACCGCTTTAACTTTGGCTTTAATTGCGACGTGCTTTTTTTTTTTTGTTTCGCAGCTAGCTGTTTATACAATTTTTAACTAGAAAAACGTAAACCTTTTTTGAATGCGCTTGCTATCATATAAATGGTTTTCTGTTTTAACTCGAAAGGGCGATTTATATTGTGCTTTATATAGACTGTAATTTTTACTCTAACCAAAATATGACAAATAGTTGTCATATTTATTATGAAAATGTATTTGATATTTATCTGTAGCATATTGATTCAAATATTCAGCGTAAAGGAGGGTTGAAAAATGAGCAAAAAGTCATACAAATGGCTTCTTTGATCTCCAAGACAAGCGGCGTCTTTAGACATCTACAACTGTGTCGAGTCATCCGATCTGTTGGTTGGTATTAGATATTCGTAAGCCAGATCTCCGTCCCTAGATTTTAAAGTATATAGTAAAAAATCTCTAAAAACACAATTACCTTTTATGCATTCCAGCGTATGATGCATTTTAAAATTATTTTAGTAAGCAGGCTAATGACAAAATTATATTAGTTGCGTTATTTATATCTTAAACCACGACGCATGTGTACACGACTTTTCTCACCACACCTAACTTAAGTTGCAGACCGAAGGCTCATAATACTACTTTTGGTCACAAAACAATATAGCGTCGAATATCTCTCTGAAGGTGCTACTTCAACAAGGCCAATTCTGCCTTGCACCTTATTTTTGAAAAAGCCACAGTAGAGTCCTTCACGCGGACAACAATTCTCAGTACTCTCACCAGGTGATTCAGACAAGAAAGGGACATAACTCCATTTACGACTTCTAACTTCCATCGCCTACGTCTGAATTTCTACAAACGTCAAGCTCCTGCCATCAACACAAACGACCACCTTTCCAAATGCGATAGCTGTTTACTCCCTACTGTCAACTCGGTACTTTATGCGTGCTAATCGCGTGCGTGCCCATAATTAGAATGAATTATTCAGGTTGTCCTTGTTCGGTATCGAGGACGGACTTAAAGCGTGCTGCATCGGCGAGGGAAGTTCATTTCCATAAGTGCTACATGTTCCGAAACACTCGGACTCATGGGAGTATCAGCTATGACACGTAAATAGGAGACCCGCGATTTAGTGGGAGAGTTGCGGGGTTGGCAGCGTTCGTGGGTTTAGGAAATGGGTCTTTGATCCACTGAGACTCGGTTTCGTTCTAGAACGTTAAGAACAATTGAACACCCACCTATCTAATTGCGTTTAAAAGCATATTTATACAATAGAAATGTTGTTGGTTTAATTACCTAAACTTCTTTGCGTTGTATTAACTACAATAAAATTTTCGATTTTTTTAACTGCTGACGGAAGACGTCAAAGCTGAGCTCTGCCTAATAGTATTGATATATTTTATGTTGTCTTTATATGGCATGTATTTCTGAACGCGTTTTAAGTGTTCTACTTCTCTAGTTCAAGCGCAACTCTTGTTCGGCAATATCATGGAACGTAAGCTTGTTTTCGTTTAACTAGTTAATTGCCAACCAGCATTTAATATATGGGTCTTTATTCTCTAACGTAATGGCGAAACAAACTTGGAATATCGACAAGCGTGAATGATAATATATGTACACTAGAAATGAGTCTATTTAATCGGTAGAACGGCGCACACACAAAAAAGGCACAAAGTTATTTACTAAGTGCTATTTTGCAAACATTTTACTCGCATAATGTGTGCTACTAACAGACAAAGACATTGTAGATAGGCATGCTGTTTACAAAAAAACCAAAAAAAAAAACGAAGCTAACAAATATGAGCTATCTATATTTTAGACAACCATTTTATGTGTGATTATGATAAACTGAATACTTTTTTTTCTGTTGTTAGATCTTTTAAGAGTAAGCCTCTCAACTTAATATATGTAAAGCATGTGGTCTCAAATAACACTCCCAAAGTTTAGTTAAAATAATTTTGCATTTCCCATTAAGTCAAAAACTGTCTCCAGTGATCATATATGTGTTTCTGTAATCTGTACCCCCTCCTGCCTTGGCCTTTTAATGTCTGGCCGTACGAAATCCGTTATATAAATATAGAACGTTCAATTTAAAACAAAAAAAAGCTTCTTTTCATTTTTGTCAATCATCTATATCCCTTTTTACAGCTACATTTATTTAATATTGATACCACTCTAAATAAAGAGCTACAAGCATCGAAGCGACCTGTCGTACGCTTACATGAGGCATCGTCTAAGAAAATCATTATTATAAGATATACAGAAAAAAGTATATCTTTTTCTGTATTTTAATGACTCTAAAGTCATGAACGTTCCAACATAATATCATTTCATGACCCATTTAAGGATGTTGTCTTCATTAAGATGAGCTTTGCACCGCATTTACTAGAAGAAAGGAAGTTTAAAAGCGCGGTTTCATTCCTTGAGTGTAAATATAACAGGGAGTGACGTCACCAATAGCAACTTGCGTATTAATTGCAGCTATGATGAAATTAATCTTAGTGGGACTAATTGCCCGGCTTCTTTTACTTTCGTTTTTTTTTAAATGGTTTCGAATTACGTGGTAGATTCGATTTCAAAATTCAGCCTTTAACTTAACAAAGAATGCGAGCGAAAGTAAAATTTGAATTTTAAACGGCAAGCGAAACCATGCTGCAAGGTCGAAGTCGCCGGCGTTCTTCTGACTGCGGCATCTTCTCTCCAACTTGTCGCGGGCAGTCAGGGGCACTTGGCTGGCGTGACATCGAACCAGGCCCTGTCTTGTCTTGTTTCGGCTCTGTATTTGTCTTGTTGTGGCTTTGGGGTTAGAGCGGTTCGGATGGCTTCAGCGTTCTCATTGGCTGAGCCTGGAACAAGGGCAGATTGAGCCGGAAGAAATCTAGGAGACGGGGAGTAAGATGGTCTCGCGAGAAGTTTCGTAGCCTGTTTGCGTTTTGCTTGTCCTTCATGGCACAACACAAACATACCCAAAATCTTTTGTTCATTACAGAAGAAAAAAAATACTAACCTAAATGCCATCAAAGTGGAAACTAGCGCCGATCTTGTTCTGGGGCATTCTTCTCGTGAAGAGTTGATATCGATTGTGTGTCGTTTGGTTGTTTATATTTTTGTTTTTTTTGTTTTTTTGCTGCATAACTATTTATTAGCATAAGGCTAGGTGATTTTCGCCTGCGTGTTGCTGAACACGGTCTAACATAATCATCATAACTGCAAAGTTGAATGTTGTGAAACACAAAAATATGTGTTGTTTTAGCAAAGAGTTTTTGCTTACCTACATTGTGGGCGGGTCATTTAATTTAGGTTATCAAGTAAAGTGCTCCAGGACATATATAAAGTATAAGCTCCTGAAGGACCCTTAATATAAATGTGAACATACAAGACATTAGCTGTACTTCCCACATATTTTCTTGAATTTAATGTCCAGTTCTCTACGACAAGCGGAAAAAACGCATATTCAACCCGCTCTTAACCGCTGAAAATGTACCAAAATGCTAAACTGTTCTGCCAATGAAAAACTTTTTTGTTCCAGAACAATCAGAAAAGTCGACGTTTCTAGGTGTTTTCAAAAATGTATTCTCAGTCTATCTTTTTAAATAATTATTCAGCTACACGTTTTGCTCGTAAAATGGTAAACTCCTAAGAAAGAAACTGGCCAATTAGCGCAAATTTATTCCGAGTTACATAACAACCACAAAAAATGGCTTCTGTGCAAAAGCCCATATTTTTCGTTTCAATTACACTTTTGGGAAATATCATTATTTCAATAAAGAGATAAGTATTTTTTATCAATTTTTTTAAGTGTTATTTTTTGTTCATAAAATGAAGTACAAATAGGGCTACTGCATGCAGTGGCTCTATTCGTCGTGACTCTCGTCAAGTTTCAGCGTGTCTGCCGCTTGGCTGGATGGATGGATGGATGTTAATGGCGCCTCCCCCACTTGTAGGTAATCCGTTAAAAGTAACGAAATTACTTGTAAACCTTAACATTTATCAGTAATTTTGTAAGGGAATAATTACATATCTCAGTAGGTAATTCTAAAGTAACTTCCACATTTTTTTTTTCCGCAAGGGGAATGGTTGCAACCCGTTACATATTTGTTTTTGATCTTTGGGGTAAAAGGCGGGAACTCCAGAGATTCACAAACAAAATATCATTATATATATATATATATATATATATATATATATATATATATATATATATATATATATATATATATATATATATATATATATATATATATATATATATATATATATATATATATATATATATATATATATATATATATGGGTGGTTTCATCTCAAATCGTGCAGGCAAAAAGGGTCGAATTTTTAATTTCGATGAAAGAAATATATGTTATGGCGCCGTTTCTAAAACCGCAGTCGACAAAAACCGCAAGTTCGTTGGATTTTTTGTTCTCGACTTACGAATTTTTAAAGAGGCCGCGGCGAAAAGCAGTGTTTTTCACACCCGTCGCGGGTCGGATGTTTCGCTTGATCTACCGCCATGGAATTTCAGTCCACATTATATTATCTTTTTTGAAGCACTCTGTGGACACATTTAAAAGGCTCCAATACCATGAAATAATTTTAGGCCTTTTGCTTTTTTTCTGTAAAAATGTCAAAAACGCCTCCTCGGTCAATTGTTGACGAACTTTAACAATTAATTACTGGCGATCTACTTGGGTTACACCGATATTTTTTATGTCCACGGAGAGCCCAAAACACGGTCTTTATATTTATTATAAAACTACTTGGCTGTATAAAATATCCTTTGCGGTACGTTTACGTTAATATTATGCAAAAACCAAAAAGTACCATATTCGAAATTGATTTGCTCAAAAAACCCACTTTTTATTTTTTTTTATTTTTTGTTCAAATGTAGATATGATAGTTGTCTACACGAAAATCAAGCCTAGAAAGTGTATATTTTGTTTGTATGTTCTACATTTAAACATCAATATCGTAAAGAACGTGTTTTTACGGCTCGAAGTGGACTTGCGAATTGCGCGTCTTCACAAGCTTGGAAATAGTTTTTCTCTTTTTTTCAACGTTCCCACATAAAAATGAAATACAGTATTTCCACCCTGATATATTTATTGATTATTTAAATTTTATTGTAGGCGGCAAGCTACATCGGAGGAGTTCCAAAAAGAGAAAGCAACACTTCTTAACACACCAGCAGGTGTCGTAAATTTTGAACGTGTAGGAGTCGGCAGACGTCTTATAGATTCGGGGCCCTCATTGGCCTGCATGAACGTCCCGCCCTTTCGGAGCCAGCAGATGACCACGACCTTTCGCGCTCGTTGTGTTAGATGGGACGGCCCGTGACAGTAAAGCGAGCAGCGCACCCTGTGTCACCAAAAGTGAAATGGTACGATTGTGTCGTTGACGCGGCGAACAGTGACAGCCACCCAGGAGGAGTCTGTCAGAGTATTGCACAAGGAAAAGCAGAGGAATCGTTACCTGAAAGAATGAGGACACCACGGCCTTGCAATGTCGACGGTCAACAACTGTTCTGCCAGCCAAAACAACGCCGCGTACGCGCTAAAACCGGCGGCGCGGGACAGAAATCGCGCAGACGCACACACGAAGATTCGCCGGTTTCGTTAGGGATGTGGGGAAATTTGAAACCAGGCATCCGTGCATGCGTGAAACGATACCGCATGTTTGCCCTAGCTTCGAGCGCCCTATCCTTACCTTGAAACGGCCGTGCTCTCTCTCTCTCTCCGGGGAGATCCGATAGCACCGAAGGGTTATCTATTAAACTTGAGGAAGAAAACGAGAAGGGAGTGTTTAAGTTTAATTATCCCCACCAACCCGCTCGTTCTGTCCTTATAAAGGGTTATCTCTTTTGGAAAGAGCAAAGCCCGGAGACTGACATTAAAACGAGCGTGTTGGTAAATATACTTGTGTTTGTATTCTGCCCGGAGACTGGTTGGGTCGAAGTCAGCCTCCTTGTCAACTATAACCGTTTGTGAAGAGTGGGCTTCTCGCGAGATGAAGCGTTAGCGCCGGCTGACGTGTTCTTTTGAAAAAAGGGAAGGGGAAAGAGAAAGTTTGAGTAACTGCAGAAACTACCTCGAAAGCTCCTCTCCCGATATGAAGCTTGAAGCATAGTCTCGGTTACCTTCTCGCGCATCGCCTGCTCGAATCTATTCTTCACTTTCCGCTGTTCCGCACAGCCGTCGTGGACGTGCGTAATAGAGGGAGGAACAGATTCGAGCATCATCTGGACGCCGTCATCATGCCAGACTTCAATGTCGTGGGACCGACTCGTGTGTGTTTCTTCGCCCCGCTGAACTTTGTTTCTCGGGTGCGGTTTTTTGTGAACGTTTTTTTTTTTTTTTTCCAATGATTTCTTACTAACTGTTCGTTAGCACTGTTTAGTTGTTGGGAAATTTATTTCGTCATGGCGTAGCGGCCTGGCGGTGATGTAGAGAGCGTGTTCACACGCATTTGGTTGCGTCCCGTTTAGGGAATGCCCGGGGGAGTTGGTTTCTGTTCTTGCCATGTGCGGCTGAGTTTTCCCGTCTTTATTAAATTATTGATTTTTTTGTTTTTGTTTTACCTTGACGTGCCTCGACTTCTTTGTCTGACTCTCCACCAGGCGTGGACCTATCGCCTTGCCACCGCTCGAGCCTAAATACTTTATTCTTTTTTTAAACGCAATTTTCGTTAAGATAGGAGTTGGGCAATTTAATTCCTATTTATTTATTTTTATTTCCTACCCCTCTCCATGACACACTCTCTGTGTGTTTCGAACCGTTTCTGTGTCACCGCTTTTCTGTATTACGGAAGTGAAAGGACATTCCCTGGTGACCTGTGCAATGTGCGGTGAACAAGCCCCAGTGTTTGGTTTCGTAAAGAATTGTATATAATATATCGACGATGTGGTGACTTTCTTTGTCTTAGTAATATGACAGCTAATAGCTAGTCGTGCTAGTTTACTTTGAAAGATTTATAAATCGAAACAATACAACGTCTGTGCCTTTTGGTTATTGAAAGTCTCATAGGCCTGCTGATTTGGTTAGATTTGTATCTCAAGGTTCCCACTCTTATCCAAACATACATAAATATTCAATACCACAAAATTCGTTTATAATTGATTACAAAATGCAGAAGAAAATTCAAGAAAACTTTTTCACAATTCATAGAGACGCATGGGTCGCTATGTCTGACTTAGGTCTTGCAAAACAAAGACGTCTTTTTCCGATATTGAGGCCTAAATATAAAACATGCAAACAAAATATACACTTTCTAGGCTTCATTTTCGTGTAGACAACTATCATATCTACATTTAAACAAAAAATAAAAAAAAATAAAAAATGGGTTTTTTGAGAAAATCAATTTCAAAAATGGCACTTTTTGGTTTTTGCATAATATTAACGTAAACGTACCGCAAAGGATATATTATACAGCCAAGGAATTTTATAACAAATATAAAGAGCGTGTTCTGGGCTCTCCGTGGGCATAAAAAATATCGGTGTAACCCAAGTAGATCGCCAGTAATTAATTGTCAAATTTTGTCAACAATTGACCGAGGAGGCGTTTTTGACATTTTTGCAGAAAAAAATCAAAAGGCCTAAAATTATTTCATGGTATTGGAGCCTTTTAAATATGTCCACAGAGTGCTTCAAAAAAGATAATATAATGTGGACTGAAAATCCATGGCGGTAGATCAAGCGAAACATCCGACCCACGACGGGTGTGAAAAACACTGCTTTTCGCCGCGGCCTCTTTAAAAATTCATAAGTCGAGAACAAAAAATCCGACGAACTTGCGGTTTGTGTCGACTGCAGTTTTAGAAACGGCGCCATAACATATATTTTTTTCATCGCAATTAAAAATTCGACCCTTTTTGCCTGCACGATTTGAGATGAAACCACCCATATATATATATGTTGTAAGCATCCATAATATTATTTTATTTGTGTTCCCGCGTGTTCTCGTAGCAGACGAAAGTCAAAGCACCAAGCGGGAGCGATCATTAACGACAACATTGAGATGGAAGGTACAACCCTCGATGGCCGCTCGTCTGTCATTGCAAAACTGCTCTTTTAACGGTCGTGTTGCCGGGAACGGCGGACAATTACTAATGATTAGGCGTACAAACTTTCTCACTTAGCTTCCTCTTCTTTTATTTTTTCCCAAGGAACTTCCTACATGTTTTTTGTTGTTCTTTCACACTCATTCTCCCGCACTATGTTGTTGTTTCTTCCAGTTGTTTGCGGTGCTCTGTAATAATTAGCGCTCAAGATTCGTTTCCTGTTCTTACGACATCATTCGTGTGTTTAGTAGCTCATCGAAACATTTTGCGCTCAAATGTATAAATCATTAAAGACTATCATGAGGAATCAAGGAGCTTCAAGTGCAATTCCAGTCGACGTGGTGATGGTAGTCATATTTATGGCGGCGAATTCAAGTCATTTGGGGGCTCGTTTCATACTCAAGATGGTTAAGATCATTATCTACTTTGCAAGCACCGTTTTTCGCGACATTATGTCTGGGCAGCTGATCCCAACTTGGCGTTCCTCAGAACTTGTTTATTTGACTTCCGCCAAACTTGAAAGAAACTAGGGCATACGTATCGTCTGCATAAATTATGTTAGCTTTCAGCCATGTTTACGGCCTCTATTAAAAGGTTTTTTTTAAAGTAAAGCCCACAGTATGACACCTACTAGCGGAAGATCTATTCGAAAGATTGCACTACAAAGCATGATAAAACTATAGGCTCATAAAAAGTCGCAAGCGTCCATTGATCTGCCAAAATCTTCGGTACACCTTCTCCCTGATTACAGTCATGACTCATAACGATGACTCGAGCGCGCGGTATATATACCTCAGACACTACTATCGAACTTTCCCACTAATAACAGAACGATGCATCCATTGCCATTTCTCATTATTACCATACAAATATGTATATTTTTGTTTTTACTCCAAGCATCCTGTTGGGCATTCAAGTTCCTCAGAAGTTCGCGCGGTCGAGGGTGACACAAGAGGCTTTCGCACGTGAGCCACTATACAAGCTGGAGTTCATCTACCTCTTTAAATGACCGGGCGGCTGCAGTCATGAAGGCTGTTTTCTTTTTCAAGCTATGGACGCTGGAGGAGTGATAAATGAAGAAAGCGTTGTTCACCGATTCATCACCTCCGTGCAAAGCATAGTAGCGGGGTGCTGGCATGCTCTAAGCCGCCCCCACGCCGAGTCTGACAGATTGACGGCATCGCAACCGCTCTCTGAATGCGTTCCAAATCGTGGATAATCAACAGATGTAGAAGAGTTTGACATTCCATTGATGATCGTTCGGATTAGTAACAATGAGCAATAGTGGCAAATATTGATTTCCGAAATATGGTACCTAATTGAAGAACGTGTTCTTATTTTATCTGGTTAAAATATTTTTTTTTAACCGGAGTGGGGGCACGAAAGGGGCGGGATTTTCATTAATGACAAAAAAGATATTCAGTACGAAATATTTGACGCATTTAATAAAGCTACAGATGACCATAAAATTGTGAGTCTGAAACACGGACTTCAGCTATTGTGTGATGTATCGCCCTCCAGCTGGCAATTTTAACAATTGTTTGTGCAATTTGTATAGATATTTGGAGTTGCTTTTTTTTTTTCATTGTCAATAAAACTTTGCTTGTTTCCGGCGGAAATTTTAATGTAAATATTTTAGAGAACTCTCCTGTTTCGTCACAGCTTTAAAACACCCTTAGTGGTAGCGGGTTTTTCGATGTCATTTTGTCTTCTTTTCAAATTACCCATTCTATGCCAACTGCTAAGGGTCGTCCTTGTAATTGAATAACATAAAACATATATCCTTCAGGTGCCTTTGTTTCACTTTCGTATTTTCCAAAGTTATTTTCTATTTAACTTTAACTTCCTTTTTGGCAATACAAATTCAACAAATCGACACTCGCCGGACTTCTCATGCCGAACTTCAATCTGCCAATGCAACGTTTAAACGTTATATATACATACGGGTGGTTTCATCTCAAATCGTGCAGGCAAAGAGGTCGAATTTTTAATTTCGATGAAAAAAATATATGTTATGGCGCCGTTTTTAAAAATGCAGTCGCCGCAGACCGCAAGTTCGTCGGATTTTTTGTTCGCGACTTATGAATTTTTAAAGAGGCCGCGGCGAAAAGCAGTGTTTTTCACACTCGTCGTGGGTCGGATGTTTCGCTTGATCTCCTGCCGTGGATTTTCAGTCCACAATATATTTTCTTTTTTTAAAGCACTCTGTGGACACATTTAAAAGGCTCCAATACCATAAAATAATTTTAGGCGTTTTGCTTTTTTTCTGTAAAAATGTCAAAAACGCCCCCTTGTTCAATTGTTGAGGAACTTTGACAATTAATTACTGGCATTCTACTTGGGTTACATCAATACTTTTTATGTCCACGGAGAGCCCAAAACACGTTCTTTATATGTATTATAAAATAACTTGGCTGTATAAAATATTCTTTGCGGTACGTTTACGTTAATGTTATGTGAAAACCAAAAAGTACCATCTTTGAAATTGATTTTCTCAAAAAACCCATTTTTTATTTTTTTTTATTTTTTGTTAAAATGTAGATGTGATAGTTTTCTATGCGAAAATCAAGTCTAGAAAGTGTATATTTTGTTTGTATGTTTTATATTTAAGCATCAATATCGTACAAAAACATGTTTTTTACGGCACGAAATGGACTTACGAATTGCGCGTCTTCAAAAGCTTGGAAATAGTTTTTTTTATTTTTTTCAACGTTCCCACATAAAAATGAAATACAGTATTTCCACCCTGTTATATTTATTGATTATTTAAATTTTATTATAGGCGGCAAGCTACATTGGGAGGAGTTTCAAAAAGAGAAAGCAACACTTCTTAACAGACCAGCAGGTGTCGTAAATTTTTAACGTGTAGGAGTCGGCATACGTCGTATTGATTCGGGGCCCTTATTGGCCTGCATGAACGTCCCGCCCTTTCGGAGCCAGCAGATGACCACGACCTTTCGCGCTCGTTGTGTTCGATGGGACGGCCCGTGACAGTAAAGCGAGCAGCGCACCCTGTGTCACGAGGAGTGAAATGGTACGATTGTGTCGTTGACGCGGCGAACAGTGACAGCCACCCAGGAGGAGTCAGTCAGAGTATTGTACAAGGGAAAGCAAAGGAATCGTTGCCTAAAAGGATGAGGACACCATGGCCTTACAATGTCGACGGTCAACAACTGTTCTGCCAGCCATAACAACGCCGCGTGCGCGCTAAAACCGGCGGCGCGGGACAGAAATCCCACAGACGCACCCACGAAGATGGGCCGGTTTCGTTAGGGATGTGGGGAAATTTGAAACCAGCCATCCGTGCATGCGTGAAACGATACCGCCTGTTTGCCCCAGCTTCGAGCGCCCTATCCTTACTTTGAAACGGCCGTGCTGTCTCTCTCTCTCCGGGGAGATCCATAGCACCGAAGGGTTATCTATTAAACTTGAGGAAGAAAACGAGAAGGGGCTGTTTAAGTTTAATTATCCCCACCAACCCGCTCATTCTGTCCTTATAAAGGGCTATCTCTTTTGGAAACAGCAAAGCCCGGAGACTGACATTAAAACGAGCGTGTTGGTAAATATACTTCTGTTTGTATTTTGCCCGGAGACTAGTTGGGTCGAAGTCAGCCTCCTTGTCAACTATAACCGTTTGTGAAGAGTGGGCTTCTCCCGAGATGAAAAGTCAGCGCCGGCTGACGTGCTCTTTTGAAAAAGGGATGGGGAAAGAGAAAGTTTGAGTAACTGCAGAAACTACCTCGAAAGCTCCTCTCCCGATATGAAGCTTCAGGCATAGTCTCGGTTACCTTCTCGCGCATCGCCTGCTCGAATCTATTCTTCACTTTCTTTCGCACAGCCACTGTTCCTCACAGCCGTCGTGGATGTGCGTAACAGAGGGAAAAACAGATTCAAGCATCATCTGGACGCCGTCATCCTGCCAGACTTCATAGGACCGACTCGTGTGTGTTTCTTCGCCCCGCTGAACTTAGTTCCTCGGGTGCGTTTTTGAACGTTTTTTTTTTTTTTTTCAATGTTTTCTTACTAACTGTTTGTTAGCACTGTTCAGTTGGGTTTATTTTGTCATGGCGTAGCGGCCTAGGCGGTGATGTAGAGAGCGTGTTCGCACGCATTTGGTTGCGTCCCATTTAGAGAATGCCCGGAGGAGTTGGTTATTCTTCTTGCCATGTGCGGCTGAGTTTTCCCGTCTTTATTAAATTATTGATTTTTTGTTTGTTTTACCTTTACGTGCCGTCTACTTCTTTGTCTGACTCTCCACCAGGCGTGGACCTATCGTTTTGCCACCACTCCAACCTAAATACTTTATTTTTTTAACGCAATTTTCGTTAAGATCGCAGTTGGGCAGTTTAATTCCTATTTATTTATTTTTATTCCCTACCCCTCTCCATGACACACTCTCTGTGTGTTGCGGACCGTTTCTGTGTCACCACTTTTGTGTATTACGGAAGTGAAAGGACATTCCCTGGTGACCTGTGCGATGTGCGGTGAACAAACCCCCAGTGTTTGGTTTCGGAAAGAATTGTATATAACATATCGACGGATGTGGTGACTTGCTTTGTCTCAGTAATATGACAGCTATTAGCTAGTCGTGCTAGTTTACTGTGAAAGGTTTATAAATCGAAACAATACAACGTCTGTGCCTTTTGGTTATTCAAAGTCTACTAGGCCTGCTGATTTGGTTAGATATGCATCTCTTGGTTCCCGCTCTTATCAAAACATACATAAATATTCAATACCACAAAATTCGTTTATAATTCATTACAAAATGCAGAAGAAAATTCAAGAAAACTTTTTCACAATTCATAGAGACGCATGGGTCGGAATGTCTGACTTGGGTCTTGCAGAACAAAGACGTTTTTTTCCGATATTGAGGCCTAAATATAAAACATACAAACAAAATATACACTTTCTAGACTTGATTTTCGGGTAGAAAACTATCACATCTACATTTTAACAAAAAATAAAAAAAATAAAAAAATGGGTTTTTTGAGAAAATCAATTTCAAAAATGGTACTTTTTGGTTTTCACATAACATTAACGTAAACGTACCGCAAAGAATATTTTATACAACCAAGTCATTTTATAATACATATAAAGAACCTGTTTCGGGCTCTCCGTGGACATAAAAAGTATTGATGTAACCCAAGTAGATCGCCAGTAATTAATTGTCAAAGTTCGTCAACAATTGACCGAGGGGGCGTTTTTGACATTTTTACAGAAAAAAAGCAAAACGCCTAAAATTATTTTATGGTATTGGAGCCTTTTAAATGTGTCCACAGAGTGCTTTAAAAAAGATAATATAATGTGGACTGAAAATCCACGGCGGGAGATCAAGCGAAACATCCGACCCACGACGTGTGTGAAAAACACTGCTTTTCGCCGCGGCCTCTTTAAAAATTCATAAGTCGCGAACAAAAAATCCGACGAACTTGCGGTCTGCGGCGACTGCGTTTTTAAAAACGGCGCCATAACAGATATTTTCTTCATCGAAATTAAAAATTCGACCCTTTTTGCCTGCACGATTTGAGATGAAACCACCCATATATATATATATATATATATATATATATCCGAAATCTTGGTCCCTTTTGAAGTAATCTAAACTCCCGCGGCACAATCTTATTGTATCGCGTTCCATACAACTAAAGCAACGTTAAAATTGCTTAAGAATGCGAATTCGACGGTCATTTTTGTTCCGGAAGTCAAGCCGAATTCTTAATTGAAAACTTCCGGCGGGTAAGCTGAAACATAGCGTCGATGTTTATTTAATTTACTTTTCATGGGGTGAGAGAGTATCTCGCATTCACTGTACAGTCACTGACGACTTAATAAATGCAGGTCATGGCCAGTTTTGGTCATAATATCATGGCTCCATAACCAATAAATGGCGGCCTCAGCCGAAAAGGAAGAGGAAGATCGAATCACAAACTCAGAAGCGTTGCACCATTAGTGAAGACTCGCCTTTCTGACAGTGTCAGTGACCATAGTTACTGTGCTTTCAAAATAATTATGGCCAATCGATAAGCAATTGCGTTGCATACCTGAAACTTGCTAGCATCGCGTGACATCAGGTCACGTGACGTTAATTTTTCCGTTCAATTTAGCGGGAAATATTAACGACCCATAACCTACGAAACAATTCCGTTTGCTCGCTAAATTTAAAGGGGAAATCAACGTCACGTGGCTCGATGTCGCTGAAACCTATAGACCAATTCTAAGTCCTCACTTAATTAAACACACAAACAGAATCCGTGTATACGTCTGTGACGTACCATAATGGAACACTGCGCGGTTTCATTAAACCCGTGTCACACTTTTTGCTCATCATACAAGAGACCGTCTGCATACAGATTAAAACGGCAGTCACCGCGAGATTTGTGCTTCGAATGCCGTATGACGATGCGTTCACGTAGAAACAACGGGCACGCGGCATTCAAACCACGGATATTGCGGTGACTGATGTTTGCAGACCACATTGTGTAAGATGTGTCAGCAGTACTCCCCCGGCTTCACGGGACGTCACACATTTTTACAGCAAATCAGCTTCCCCGCTAAATTTAGCGGAAAAACTGAATTGGTCTGCAGGCGGGTGACGTCTTACATTAAAAGACTGCGCGGGTTGCATTGTTGGCCGTCAAAAGTCGCGGCATCACGAAATTCCAGAGAGACTAGCCAAAAAACATTTCACGTTAAAATGCAACGTGTAGCTGTTGACGTCTATGCTTCTTGCTTTGTGATTGGCTCTTCTGCACTGCTATCGGTTAATGCTACAACTACATGACTGTGGAGTAATAAGACACTCAGGATTCCCGTCGCCCTGCGTTTTCTAAGCTATCGGTGAATATGAGCGATATACTTGAGTTGTTCATTCTAATAGAATGCACGTAAATTTAAATACATTCACTGCCTCCGTGTTTTGCCCATTCATAACGCGTTACTGACTGTAAACTGGTATGTCAGACATTGTTAGACGAGTAAGCGTTCTTTTGGAGCCGCATGTTTTATCGGTATGAGTGAATATTTCTCTAGAAAATCATATTCTGAGAGGATGGAACATAGGCGGCCTAATCTATCTCACGATGCGTTATTCTTCTTTCCAGCGTAATAACCCTCTAACGATGCTTTTTCTTTTTAATTGTGCACTCGGATAAATGCATTTCGTATAACCCGTACAGTATAAAATAAATACGAGGCGTAAAATAAAGGAAAGAATTGTTTCAATACGTACGATACCGTAAGAAACAAAAACAAGCAGTCTCAGCGTTTTGTTTTTGTCTGGTTATAGGATTATTGATTGTTGTGAACTCAATAAGCTCTTAACAAAACTTAAAACTTCGAAATTAGTGTGCCGCTCTTTTTTTCCTAAATATAAATTGTCGAAGTTGCCGCTCTGGCTTAGGCATTATACTTCCGCCAGACCGCACGCTGAAATGTTTCACACAAAACAGAGTCGGCCACCAGCAAACAAGGCGCACTTTGGTCCAGCTACGAAAGTGCTAAACCTTCTGGGCGCTAATTCCTCAATTTATCCCGGCAACAATAAGTGGGACCGGCTTGGCCCGCGCGCTCCGAAAGGATCGGACGCTCTGGAAAGTCACACTCCAGCGAGCAAACAGAAGAGCAGTTAATGAGTCCGAAGGGGATCACGTGTTTTCCCTCCTCCCCTAATCCTTTCTCCGTCCCTGTCATGCACCCTCTTTGAGTTCTCTCGAGGCCTCGCGAGACTCTGGCGAAAGTATTTCGCTGCCCACGTCACCTTCCCCTCCGCCGCATTTATGAGCGATTACTGCTTTCGAGCATGCGGCTACTCGGACCATGCCCCACCGGAATGCGATCTGTTCCTTCGAAAATCCTCGGTCATCCTTCTTTTTGCTTTCCCTCCTTTTCTTCGTTCCCCATTATCCTTTGGGAACATGGCTGAGTTTGAGCGCGATGTATGCACTGTTAGAAGACGTCTCGAAAAAATGAAAATGGGCATAGTAGAAAGGACTGTGAAATGAAAAATTTTCTTCTTTTTGTGTCAGGTTTGATGGACACCATTATACTTGGGAAATCATAGTGTTACATTAGAGTACACGAGCCAGCGGGAATGTAATTATGTAAAAACAGCACCAATTAGTGAGCATTTGTCGATCGTTTTTTCGTCCTGCAACACTCTCCGCTACCCGCGTGGAGTTTCAGCCTTTTGCAAGCAAGGCAAGTTGCGCGCATGCGCAGTAGTGGCGAAATTGTGTCGTGGAGCGTAGAAGGAAAGTCAAAACCTTCTACTAAGACCTATGGCGGTTTGGGTAACCCTTACAAAACAACGAGCCATCAAACATCTTCTTAAAAAAAATTCGGAAGAGACACTTAAGACTGCTTACGTGTAGGAATGCGAAAGCATTCCTACACGCATCGCATTTTTACAAGCAGGGCGTTACGCCTTCCTTTCTCGCACGGCGCTCCGTCGGTGGCATCACGCTCTCCCACTGTGCAGGCGCGGCAAACCCTGCCGGTTTCACAACGGCTTCCGTGGCGAAGCATTGCGTTGTTGTGCTTTCCTTTGCGTTTTATTCGAAATGAGAATTTAGGTGCCGTTTTTCGGCTGTAAACGGTCACAGACAACGCCAGCTTCACTTCATGGGACAGTTATTGCTTTCGTATTTAAACAATATATGCGCTCTTCCGACGTACTGTGATTTGTGACCGCCTTGATTGAAGCAGATTAGTACCAATAACAATGATCTATTATGATATCGCTCTGTAAATATTCCAGCAAAGAATAGTATTCATTACGGTGAGCTACCTTATAACTCCTAAATAAAGTTTCAAATTTCTCTCTGCAGTCTCTTATGACACGATTAATTGAAGTACATTTAATTCATCCCTTTTAGACTGCATTGTTTAAATTCCAGTTTCGCCTCGGCTAAGGTTACGCCACAACGAACGAGAGGAAGAGAAAGTGCTTGAAGCTAAAGATAATTATTTAACGCGGCAGCTGTAACAAAGTCAGGTCCCCACTGCAGTCGTGTTTGACTTCCTTGAACACGGACCAGGCTGATCAGACAGCCAGCGAACAAATGGAACACGTCCAGAAAAGCACAGCGCGTCTCTCCTCGTTGTCTTGGGACTCAAACTCTCGAAGGACGGCTCAGGGGGTAAAAAGGAAAGAGAGAGAGATGCTGACAAAAATAAATGCGCCTCCCAGGGCGCCGTGCATTCTTCCCGTTTTCCTCGTTCAATCCTGGGTCCCATGCGACTCGTTGAAGCGGCCTTCGGTCGAGGGAGTTATTCCGCGTTTCCGTTTTTCTAAAGTGTCGAGATTGGAAGATTTCGCCGAATCAGGCGTATTCATATTTCGTCCTGCCTTCCGTCTTCAAAAAGTCGACATCAACCGGATGTGCGTGCTACATTCGGCCAATACCGTTTGCATTGTTTCTGTTTAAAGAAACGGCGGGAGCAGCCAGAAGAGCGGAAACAATGAACAAATATAACCTGAACGAAATGGTTTCCGCTTAGCATACGTCAAGGCTTGCGCAGTGTTTATTTTTATTTTATTTTAAGGTCGCCGTGATAGCTTTTGTGCTTAAAATACGTTCCTATTTTTTTGTAGCGATCTAACCTCGTTTCTCTGTTTCGTTTTTTTTTTGTTTTTTTTTTTCTTTAGTTGATTCAGTTCGATTGCGTTTTGCATTTTGATAGGAACAGGCAATGCGACATAGGTCGATCCGGCCCGAAATGCGCGTGCGTTATGCCAAGTGTTGAATTCGCTTTTATCTTTCCCACGTCAAATTACGTGGGTTTTGAAGGCTTCTCATGTGGACCACTTTTAACCTTGATGGGTTATTCTTAGACGGGTCTCACTTCTGTTAAATGTGTGCGTGTGCGTGTGTGTTTGTGTTCGTGTGCGTGCGCGTGTGTGTGTGTGTGTGTTTGCTCTTGACATTTAAAGTCTCCTTCTTCTGTTGTTTAAAAAAATTTTAAAAAAAATTCAATGTGATAATATGGCATGACGCATGTGTCAGTACATGAAATGGCTGATAATGCAATTAATGCAAAGGTGCAGGTTAGCTTGACAAGAATGACTATAATAATCCCTGAAGAAGAAGAACAAGGGGACAAAGGACAAACGCAAATTTCTAAACACAGCTAGGCGACTGGTGAGCGATAAAAAAAAAAAAAAATCCTCCTGGTTTTGGTATCGAATCAGGAACCTCTCCATTTTCAGTGGGTCGCTCTCCCAACTGAGCTAACCAGGATGTAGACGTAAGTAAAGCAAACTGGAATTATCAGCTGCCACCAGTCTAGCACCAAAGAGGATGAGAACGGCCTGCGTTTTATAATTATTATGATAATGCAATGAATGCAAAGGTGCAGGCGAGCTGGACAAGAATGAGGAAAATATTCCCTGGAGAAGGGAAAGCAGGGAGACAAAGGACAAAAATAAATCTCCAAACATAACCAGGCGACGATTCCGAGTCAAAACATCCAACGCGTCAAAACATCCATCGAGTCAAAACATGCATTCGTGGATGTTTTGACTCAGACGTTTTGACGCGTTGTATGTTCTAACTCAGACGAATGTTCCGACTCGTCGAACGTTTCGACACGATCCAGGTTTTCATTCAAATAGATAAAGTTTGCTTGTAGGGTGTTTGATCTATTTTACCTGGAGGTGTTGTTTTTTGTGTCACCGACTTGTAAAAATATGGTAATCAAAGGCCATATATTCCTCAATAAACCTATATAAATGACAAAGAGAAGACCAATGTTTTCACATTTTTAGAAAATAGAAGCCAAGCGCGGAGGATGATTCAAATATTTTTACTTTCTGTCTTGTCATTTTTAGCGTACAGTACACTCTACGGTGGTTAGAGTCACTAACCAGTGTACAGTACACTGGTTAGTGACGCTGTACACCCTGCCACTGTCGTATCTTATGAGAGCTCGTGAAAATTGCTTGTAGTGTTCCAGTCTGTATTACACCCAGGAGGCACAGGCATCCACAGCGGGGACGGCCTCATAATGCGGTGAGCAGATTGCATGCTTGTAAACAATATTAGTCGTATAACACGTAGGGCGTATCAAATATTCTTTAGCATGCAGGTATGCGAATGGTATGTTCCAAGAAGGTTTAAAAATAACATATGGTTTTAAATATATGGGGGAAGGAGTTTCAGCCGTTTATTGGGGCTGAACGCATAAATAATAAAAGAAACATGAAATGTTTCTTTTAATATTTTTAATCGTTTGCCGGTTCGAGCATAGCACATGTCTCCTGCGGAGAACCAGCAATCCGGGTGATGTGCTCTGTGTAGTGTCTGTGATAGCACGAAGTAAGATGCCATAAGCAGAGCAAACATGGGGAACGGTGAAACTCATCAAGCTTGGGAGCGTGCTCTATGGGCCTATAATAATGTCGAAACTAAATCCGAGCAAATGGTCCGGAATCATGCAGCAGTAGCGTATGCTCGGTAAGCCAAAGTAATTGCTCAATGAGAGGCAGGCGCTGGAGAAACAGGCGCACGAAGGCCGAAAACATCTTATGTTCCGGGCCATTCTTGGGGACCGATGAATTGCTGCGATTCCATGTTTAGGCGCATATGCCCAGTCGTGGTTCATCCCACTGCATTACCTTCGCCCCAAAGCTGACAGTGAAGAATAAACTGCGCGCTCGTTAGGTCTTTCGGTGTCACACCCCGTTATCGCCCCTACCTCCGTAGATGCTCACGTGGGGAGAACGATGGCGAGCTAAAAAAAGCATGCCATTGGTTGCACTTGCGCAAAGATGGCTTCCACAGCGTTCCCGCCGCACTGTAGGCTAAAGGTACTGGAATATATATTTTGTGTACCGACTTTCACCCCTTAGATTCGACGCTGTGATATCCTACGACCGGTCAGACGATTGCCCTGCTTCGAATGCTTAGCCTAGCAACAGCGAATAATGATACTTAGATTGGAAAGCCGAAACACCAGTTAACGTTGCGGGAATTGTTTGTTCATGCATACCGCCTAAACACGAATTTACGTGCTATCGAACGACGTTGTGCCGGTATCGGCGTAGCTTCCGTCTCGCTGCGAGACGGAACCGACGGAACAAGGAAATCTCTGACTAATTTGAGGGTTTCCTGTGCCGACGAGCGGGTTCAAGAATGTTTTCTTTAATTTAAATCGGAACAGCATGCATGGTCAATAAATAGATCGGCCAAGGTAACCTTCCAGATGTGTGCACGAAGCGATTCAAACCTTTTAAAAATATTAAAACGTTCGTAGGAACTTCATAACGTCGCCGTCTATTTTGCTTTAAACTCTGCCGCTTCACAGGGACCTAATTATTTATATTCGAAATATTTCCGGCCTCTGCCACCCGTATTCACGGTCGGAAAGAGCCCGTGTGGCTCGTCGATAGTTTCTGGTCGTTCTCCAAAACTTACTCGATCTAACTCTAGGGTAAAGGTGGTTATCGAAAACCAACCCGCGTCCAGCGATTTTCTATTTTTCTTGTCACGTGACATAATCCGCCAGGTAACTCGGATCTATTCGAGTAGGTTTGGAACGCAGCCTCGGTCTGTCGCGCTCCTGTACGCTATGCGTCGTTTAGTTGCTGCGCTCGGAGTATGAAACTAGGAGTGCCGGAGTAGGAGTAAAGGAGCGCCGACTGAACGCGCCCAATGACGAGAAGCAGCCACCGCTCACGAAGCCCATATCCACTACCTCCACCACTACCACCACCACGGAAAACGAGAACCCATCTTCCTCGTGCAGTTGTGCTCAACCAGTATCGGGAACGACCGCCATAACAGCGTCTTCGCCGAAAACCCGCAACCCCGCCGACAAAACTCTCCAACCGCTCTCTGTCGATTGCCCCGAATGGCCGCGCCACCGCCAGTGTTTGCAGACTTCTCGAGCGAAGCCTTCCCAAGACTCACTTCCCTTATCCGAAAGCGCCGTGGCTCTCTCATGGCCCTGCCTCTACCCGCCTCTGCAGTTTTTGTTTTTCGGGGGATTTCGTGGTGTACACGAATTGCTTCTCTCTCTGGACCTTATTTTCGCGTAGACCTCCGCCGTTTCCGGCCCCGTTTTCTTGTTTGTGTGCGTTCCGCGGTTGTGGAATGCGTTCTCGATTAGATTTGTTTTCTTTGGTATGGAAGTCGATGGAACTCGCACGGCGTGCGTGGTTTCTTTGCGTCCGATGGGCGCTCTCATCTTTCCCACCGACTCGGGTGCTTCGATGGGTCGGCAAACCTGACCGCTCGGGCTTCTCTCAACGTTCACGATAGAACGACTTCCTAGGGCACTTCTGGACCACGGCTGGTGTCTCCTAGAGTTTAGAATGAAGTAGCCTCTTCGCTACTCTTGCAAGCAGTGTAGGTCCTATTGTGGTAGTATTGTGGTCATTCCTAACGATTCGTGTGTTTCTGTATGGCGAGTGTATTCATCCTATTTTTGTGTTACTCAAATAACCCTAACCCACACGGTTTTACTAAAAAGAATCTGCTTTGTGATTACCTACTGGTTGTGTGTCGCCAATATTCGTTGTACTAGCCACGTGCAAGGATTGGCGAATCACAGGTTACGTGCAGTTTTTCCCACGTTGTCGGTGTTCAGCTCTTCCCGTCACTACAGGGATCGGACTCGGGTCCCTACCGGAATACTCGTCGAGGCCTGGATTTCAACGATTCCGTATCAAGCATTCACTCATCGCTCCTGTCCAATCTAGAAGTCTAATTGGTCTGCGGTCGTCATGCACTGCAATTATCACCGTGTAAACCAATATCAAAGATTCTTTGTTTAAACAAATTTGATTTGCTTTGTACTGGAACTCCACAATTTTATAGAGGAGATTTCAGCAAACCATTTATCTATAGAGATTATACGGTTTATATTACTTTTTTTCCCGCGGGTTTCCGATGTCTAGAAGCAGTTATTCTAAAGTAATACCTGTCATCACTTTTTATAAGGTGCCCATTTATATATGTATCTCAATCGACAACAAAAATCTACAATGAATATTTTGTTGATCTTCGGTCGAACAATAATCGAAGATTCTAATACAAACAAATACAGAATACAACATCCAAGCGTTAGAACAAACCTGGAGGAAACACTCAAAGCGAAATTCAGTCCTAAATTCTTGGAAAGATCAAAAATTGTTCTTTCGGACTCCTTTTATTGTAGAGATATATCGACCATTTCAGACGCGAGTATCATGTTTGAAATTTATAAGGTGACCCAAGTCACCAGGCTCAATCTAAAATGGACCGTAAAACTCGACGCCTGCACGTAGTAATATAAATATTTCGTCAAAGGTGTATTTCACAAGTCGTTTTTGTCTTGCAAAATTACAAAGCGTAGTGTTTTTCTGTAAAAAATAGGGCCAAGAAACTTGCCAGGGTCTATGGCGGGCGGCGACGCAGACGACCAAGTCGAGTAGCGGGGTGTGTTTGGCGTTCGTATTGATAGATGGCGCTACCTCCTTGTCGCGACGGCTCTCCACCACCGTGGTTTACTAAAATGAACATAATCGTCTTGAAATGTACTTTTGGTTAAAAAATAAATTCGGACAATAAAAGCAAAAATTAAAGTAAAAAAAAACAAACGCGTCTGCATCGCGACGGAGCTTTTGCTGCCAACGGATTTTGTCCGCGTGTTGTCTGCTTTGTTGTCTTTCTGACGGGTCAGAGCGCCCCCTATAGTTCGATCGCCTCGTCAATAGTGCTTCACAAGAGCACACGTGTTAACTTTGCTATGTGAAAAGCGGTTTTCCAACATTGAAGCTTGATTTAAGCACATCTTTTATACGAGGCTGGTTTAGCAAGATACCTTTTATTGTTTCCTACGTATATTGCCACGGCCTAGAATTTGCCAGAGCAGGCGGATCAGGCTGGCGTGATTCATTGACCTAGAATGCAAGCAACGTGAGTAAATAGAAAGAGATCGGCGGAATGTCACCTTAGGTATCCGCCGTCGCCCTCCAATCGGATGACAAACGGCTGCAGCAACGAATGCTTCCGCGAGCGAATACCAAACTGCGAGCAACTATGTGGCGGAACTTTCATGTATTCTTTCAATCATGCCTCTAGAGACGGATATTGTAGGCATTCGTCGCAGTAGGTTTCTCCGAAATTCAGATTGACATATCAGGAAAAAACTGTCCGCCACGTGATTGCGATATTCACCGGAAGTTTGTTGTAAAAAAAAAGAAAAAAAAGAAGCTTTTACTGCTTTCTTCACACTTACTGCACCGATCATCTCATCAATGAAGCTGTTACCAATCGGGATATTTGTCCCTCATGATCTTGCACTCCCTTTGCAAGTCAACATTTCAAACTGAAAGCTCTGCGCGCCGTATTCACTCGATGTGTAGTCGGCCACGCAAGCTATCGTAATTTCATCGAACTTCTATCCTCAGTTTCCAATATCAGCGTCCCTAGATTCAAATAATACGCCTGCCCAACGCAACTATCTTTCGTAAACCTAATCCTTCTAACAGTGAATACACAAAGCCAGATTCTGGTCTTTAAGATTAGGAAACTCTAGTGGAGGTGATACAGCGTGTTAAGGAATATTAGCTTGTATAACTTTTTTTATTATTAGAGGCCTAAATACTTTTAGCGAGGAAAATATTACGAAACAAGTAATTGAACTCCTACATAGGATTCTATTATTACCCATGCAAAATATTATTGGGCCTGATCAAAAAACCAAATAAAAACGAGATTTACAAAGTCATACCAGGAAACATATGCGGAGCAATATATATTATTTAGAATGTGTGATATTACGCTGTTCTCAAGGCAAGTAAAGCACCAAGAGAGCGAAGCAGATAAAGACAAATAGAAGGGACACTTACTTGACATTACTCAAATATAGAGACAAGGTGTTGCTATGGTACGCAGTTCCGAAGACGCTAAGACTCCTACAAAAGAATGTAGGGCACAAACCTGGCACTTTTAATGTACCTTTATTTCAATGGCCTTAACGCAGATACATGACTACACAATGATTCATCTAATTTATGTAATAAACCTCCTTGGTCTATGGAAAGATATAGACTGAACATACCATCAACAGAATATTGCAACAAAATGAGGACCAAACGAATGAATATATTAGACTATGTCAATTCCTTCACTTTCCAGTAACTACGAAATGAAGCCAACAGAGACATGTAAATATTGTTAACGTCTGGCAAATTAAGTCTCTGTGGGACAACGTAAACCCTCTAGAAATCAGGCTTTTATGGTTCCTACTGATGCAACCAAGACCACGGTTGAAAGAAGCAGTAACCATGCGGGATTTTTATCCCTCGTGATCTAGTCCTCCTTGTTCAAGTCCAAATTTTGAACTCTAAGCTGAGATGCGCCGCAATCATTGGATGCGTTCCCGGGACTGCATCTCCGACCTAGTTCCTCGTTTTTAATGAAGAAAGGATAATAATAATAAAAGGACAGCAAGTTCAGTTAGGGGGGGCGTTTCTAGAGTAAAGTGGTCGTTTTAAAATGGTTCCGGGCTGTTTTTAACGGCCGCTCCATTCTTGAGAGCCACGAGCGTCAGCGGCCCCAAGTATGCGACCTTTTGGGTTTAACTATCTCGCTAGGCTGGAGACGCACTTTTGTGCCACCGGAACGCAGGAGAAGCCGCGGAAGGCGACTCCGGAAAATGCGGCAATATTTTGGGGGTGCTGCTTTTTTTTTTTTTTTTGGCGGTCCGCACAAAAGACCTGTGCCAAAAGCAGGTGGTAGCTGCAGCCACTAACATTCCCGCTGGCCGGCTTGGTCTGCGCGGTGCTCGAGTTTTTTTTTTTTTCGTTTCGTTGTTACTGTTTTCTCGGACCCCTGTTTGCCCCGAAATTGCTCCTGTACGGGACAATGAATGCAGGCTTAGGAGGGAAAGACAGAAACGTCCGACCGACGACGATCCTCGTTCACGTTGCACTGGCTTCTGTCGCAACGCGTTTACAGTGTTGTGGAGCAGCCCCTACTTTTTTTTCCTGTGTAGGTTTCTTTTTTTTTTCTGCTGAGCATATTAACGATTTTGTAGTACACACGTGATCACTTCAAGGTCTAGTTTATTAACCGATTCGATTCACCATTACTCGTCATTGTCATCTATAAGACAGTTCCCTTGACATACTTCCTGCTCGACATCTTGAAGAGCGTCATGTTGATGCACTTCCGCCCGTTGAGTTTCTACGCGCCGATGAAATATTTTCCAGCTCGCTCGAGTTCTTTCGCGGCGTGAAGGACTGCGCCAGCCAAGGTAGTCGGGAATATAAACGAGCTTTGGCTAGTACTTGCTTTTTGTACATTCCAATCTTTATTAAGACGAGCCGGTGATACAAAAATCGACCCGCCGACAGTCAAACGACCCCCGTAGTTACCGCCGGAACGACTTTGTACGAAAAAAAAATTATGGCAAAGTAAGCATAAATTTATGAGGCACCAACACCTCTCCGGTCGTACTTTCTTCGTACTATAGTAAATCGAGCCAATCGCTACACTTATGCGCTTTCCCAACATACCAACGACACTAAAAACAATTGCCACTTCTGTCTATTGTTTAATGTTGGACTAATTTACTTTCCTTATCAATACAGACTTCTTGTCACTGAAAAAAAAGTCTCTACAAATGACAAATGGTTTACGCAATTTAGTTACCTAGCCTTTTGTTCATATGAACTTTGTCCTAAAAACAATTGTTTGTTGCACCATCGCACTCACGGTATTTAAATCACACATTACATAACCAATTAGCATTTGTATTAAATGACTTATTTGGGAAACGTATGGATATTGAGGCAAATAACACCGGCGAAGGACCGTGCATATTCTTAAGGCTTTTGTCTATCTTTTTGTGCACTAAGGCAGGTTAGGTTGTAGTGTATAAAAACATTGTCCTTATTGTACGCTGTGTTTAATGTTTTTATGTTGCATTTTTTTGCTTTAATTGATGTGGCCTACCGAGTGTTTATCTTACTATTGTACTATTTTTTAATGCTTTTTTTAACTAATTTGCACTGTTCGGGTCTCGCCTGCTTTAAAGGTTCCCGGACTTTCGTCAAACTGTCACAGCAGCTTTTTCTTGATGTCCTCTGATTCTAAACTGAAACCAAAAAAAAATATTTATTTATTTATTATGAATATTACTATGTCGCGCATGCGGTCTAATTGAGGAAGTGGCAGAGACTGTTAATCAACATGTTGGAAGTAGGGTGACCGGAAGTACAAAAGGCGTTTCGTGAAACTCCTGTGTATAGTTGGAGTTAAGTTCACGTAGACATCATATATTTTTTTTTTTTTTTCAAATGGAGAGCTTCGTTTTATTAATGTAGGTTTTGCCAGCTGCACCGTGGTTACGTAAAAATGTGGTAATATTCGCAAAATAGCTCAAAATCGTTCGCATGAAAAAGAAACCGTTTCATCCATAAAAAAAATGGCTGCTCCGTGCTTATGACCCGATGTTGTTTCCGAAATTGGGCTAAAATACTCCGAAGTAAACGACCACCGTAAATCCAAAGCCGCAACATACGCAGGGCTTCGGTTTCGTATTTCTTTTGGTTCAGTGTTGACCTTAAAGTGAGCGACGCGGCTGTGGCTTGGGCGAGACATGGGAAAAGGAGGAGGAAGAAAGGGGGGGCGCGCGAGGGTTCGTGAAAAATACTCAGTCGGGCAACGATTCGATCTGTACTCTAAATAGA
Organism: Ixodes scapularis; assembly: GCF_016920785.2. Classification (NCBI taxonomy): domain Eukaryota; kingdom Metazoa; phylum Arthropoda; class Arachnida; order Ixodida; family Ixodidae; genus Ixodes; species Ixodes scapularis. The sequence continues at coordinate 18,721,564 of NW_024609837.1, read as the reverse complement.
CGTTTCTTTTTATTTTCCTCTTTGATGGAGTCCTGTCAGTCATTTTTATGACCGCTAACATCCGCAGACCATCGAAGTTCTTAGTCATCGGGTCCCTGACGCAATCGTAGGAAAAGAACCAACCTTCACTAATACGTCGAACTGAATTTTAGAAACGCGCTCTAAAGGTTTAGTAAACTTGTCTCAGAAGAACATCCTCTCACGGGGGATTAAGAAAACAAAAAAAGAACCTCCAAGGCATAAAATTATGTCGCTGTTCTTATTTGACGAAAACGTATTGAGCAGCAGACGACACTCGCATTGAATTCGAGCTAAACGTTGAAGGTTTCCACGGTAGCTTAAAATATTAATTAGCCCTTCGTTGAGAGGTTCTCGGTATCCATCTGCGTTTCAGGAAGTAAGCCTTCAATGCACTTTACGATGTCTCAAAGGGAATTGGATGTTACAATTATCAGTACCTCCTATATCATCTTATAAATTAGTGAATGTACGTCTCAGCATCGGTGTAAAGCTTGTGTCCAAAATGACGCCGTTTTTACTTGGTTGGGGAAAACGTATCTGAACGACAGCGTATGGCTTCAAGCGCTTTATTTTCTGCTTGAAACTTTGTTGGTGTTCTATATCCTAAATGCGGCACAGCGTTTCCAAGGAGTTTCAGTTAGCGTCACTGTATAGAATCTTAAATTTCAAACGTACTTTTTAGTCGTTCCTTATTTGTGTGCCTGTATGCTGTATTCCCTCCATGACTGTAGCCTAGCATTGTCAAGGTCAAAGTTCTAGTCGAGCGGCACACTGCAGCTTTTTTGCTCGAATCCTCCATCATAGTTGCTTGAGATAAAGTTTAATTACTAACTGACCTCTTCTCTTCTCTTCCCAGCTTTCCCGTATTTTTCGTCGTTCCTTACTCTCTAGTGTACAAACCAGCACGCGGCCAGGCACTGCTACCTCCTTTAAGAGATTCGACCTAAATGTTGGAGCTTCCAATGCGGGCGCGGAGCTTCAGTTGGGAGGAATCTGCCTCTCAGAAACCGCTGCGCTCGAGGGATTGTGCAAACAGTGAGGCGATACCGGCCTTTCGATTTATCCTAAACTCCGTTTCACTTTGCGATGAACCGCCGGCGAATACTAGGAGCCGTCGAAGTCTATACAATGAGGTGTCTGATCACGTGATATTTAAAAGAGAAGGGGCACTGGGACACCTGGGGGCGAGTAGTGACGGGATGAGTTTGCAACGTTGGACTTGCTAAAGTGGCTCGTGGCTTCCGCTGCGGTCCATCGCAAGGTGAAAAGAAGTGCCGAGGAACATTCGTGGCCTCGATGCTTTAGCGCTCGGTGAGAAGGAGACGAAGGAGCACTAGAAGCGGGGTGGGGGGGGGGGGGGGGGGGGGGTAAGTGGGACGGCGTCTCGTGGCGCCTCTGCACGAAGCGCTCTGAGTGAAGCCAAGTGCGCCAGTGTTCCCCTCCTTCCCGAATCAACGTGCCTTGCTCCTGAGTTTCGCGGCGATTCCCAATTCGAATTGGATGGAGAACAAAAGCGCCATTGTACATCGCAGTCCACGAGGCTCGCGCTGAGTGAGATCGGAGGCGTTGAGAGTTTTTTCCTCAAATGACTTACGGAAACGAGAACAATGTACATCCGGAGACTACAGCCAATGGTATTTGCTAGAACAATGACTGAATGCGCCCATATGTCTACGCTTTTGCTGTTACTCGTCTTGACTTCATTTGTGTGCCGTTGGACACAAAAACAAAAAGATGGTTCGAATAATGTAAGCCTGACGGTTATATTACAAGATAAAGCTAGATTCTGAAAAGGGTTTTTTTTTACTTGTTAATTGCTGTTTTACCTTAATTAACGCGATTCCGTATCTCAATTACGCGGTGCCACGTCGAAAGCACCGGGTCCAGTTGAAGTGAATGTGATTTGTCTGGCGACCAGAAGGACGTCCTTGTCAAAATAAAAGCAGCCGAAACTGTGTTGTGTACTAGTTCTTGGAACTAAGTTCTAGGAAGTTTGGTAAAACGCTCTGCTGGGGTTTCGAGATAAAAACAAATATTGCACTCTTTTGGACATACCTAACAAAATTATCATGCGTAGAATACGTTTTTGGGCTGTTAAATCTCAGAGACTATGAGTCACCTGGTTTGTGGTACTATATTTAACGTGGTCACGTAATTACAGGTGTTACGTGACGTCACTGATGCATGCTCGGCCCGTGGCGCAACATTAAATCGGTGAATACGTGTGCACCATTTTTCTGTGGGACACTTTTACGTAACGGCTTTTTGTAACTATTCGACGGATCACTGGTGATTACTCCGCACTTCTGAATTATTGTACATTAACCTAGTTGTGAGCAGAAAAATTGTAGATGATACTTCGAAAATCAGCGTCCATTCAACGAATAGTTGGTGATTTAATACAATAATTTGTGAATATTATTATGTCTCAATGTTAAGCTCAGATGCAAGGTTAACATAATAGACTAAATAATAAGAAAACGAACTGAAACTACTCAAATGTTGACCTAGGTTTAGCGTACTTGCAAAGTAAATTGCGCTAACCGATGAATACCGTTATACTTCGTCTCATCCTACGATGTTCTAAAGGCCAAAGCCACGGGCCGCCAGGTCCAATCGCGTTCCACGCTAAACCATGACACGCTTAGCGTTGCTTAGGTTTAGACGAATAATGCTCCGAATCCAAAAACGCTGCGTCAGTTTTATAGCTTCGACACTGCAAAGAGCCAGTAAGCCGTGGCTTTCTTTGCAATGTAAAATCGTTGAGTCACTCATTGCTCAATCCGAACCACTGTCGGCCCATTCCCATCGGTGATCCGAGGTGCGGTATCCAATACGTGCTTCGAAGCGGAATACCACGCAATGTATAAGTGGATCGTGATTGGATCTGGCGGTTCGTAGCTTCTGCCTTTAGTCCATCGTAGGATGACACGAAGTATAGCGGATCTAACTTCAGCTTCAAGCACAAACAACCGCGGTACTTTAGCTTTGCTTATATTAAGCGCTGTTTTTCGAGGGCTTTTACAGACGGGTATCGATGTTTGAGACATAAACGCGTTTTGAAACATAAGTAAAAGAATACGGCACAAGAGTAATCAGTCTTCTAGATGTCGCTGTACACTTTTCTCTGTTTTTTTAGAGCAGAGCTCTTAGGCGCCGAATTGCGTCTTGAGCGGTGTCGCCGTCTGAGTAACCGCGCGTTGCAGTATGGGGCGTTCTCCATAATGACGTCATATGTAACGTCACGGGGGTCACGAGTGACGTCACTCGTAGGCGCGCGTTGCAGTATGGAAGGTTTTCTATAATTACGTCACACTTGACTCACGTGTGACGTCACGATGGTCACTACGGTTGCGTGTGACGTCACGACTTTCACGAGGCCTTCACGAGTGACGTCATGAGGGTCAATAGGGTCATGAGTGACGTCACGATGGAGGAGTGGAGAACGAGAGTAGGAGGAGGGAGGAGGAGGATGAAGGAGGGGAGGAGGAGAAAGAAAGGACGAGGAGGGGAGGGGTACGAGGATAGGGTGCGGAGGAGAAGCAAGGGCGTACCTCCTTACCGTAGCTTGGCCTCCTCCCCCTAAAAAGCTGCGCTCTAATTTGACGTTACAGAAAGCTATTACCGTCATTTTTTTTTTTTCAGTTTATTCTAATGCAACAAGGTGGAAAGTTGGGCGAGTTGGTTGATGGTCATATTGAATGGGTTAAAACAGCGCAGAAAGACGAAGGACCAGTAAAAGGAAACACACAGACACATTTTTGGTGCAGCAGTAAATATTTCAGTTGTAAGTCAGCGCTGTGTCTGTGTGTTTCCTTTTACTGGTCCTTCGTCTTTCTGCGCTGTTTTAACCCATTCAATATTCTAATGACTCGCTTTTTCAGTTTATTTAAAGTTATATTATCTTCAGTTCTTTAACGGTGTCTCAACAAACCTCGACAGAACTTCAAATTGCCTCCCCGATATTCTCCACTGATAAATAAGCCTCCGCGCATATTCGCACTTTTTCAGGGGGAGGCGTCGCCATCGCAGAGCTGTTTTTGGATATCTTTCGCATTTTATGTTGTGTTTCTTTATCACCCTTTTTACCTTTTCGCGAAGCCGTTCTCAGCGTCGTAGCCGTATCTCACATTCCCCTTTCCTTCCGATCACGCTTGCAGGACTCGAACAAAAGCCGAACTTTCCAGGCAGGCGCCCCTCGAAGTTACGGGCCACAACAACGATACCCAGCAGCGACTCGTAAAACAAACCAAAACCACACCAAAAATCACCCAGTAACAATCTCGGCGTCACTCGCGCTCCCGCGAAAACTTTCCTCGTCGAGAACGTAAATCCAAACAAACAATAAACCGCCGCATATAAAGACGGCGGAGTCTTCGATGCAAAATCAACTGCTCCAGAAAAGAAGGTGAGCGTGATGCAAAAGGAACACGGTCGCAACCGAGAGGAAAGGCGGAGTTTGGATGGCGACGGTCGCCCACTATGCCGTGGAGCCGTCGCAGTATTCTTCTTCTTTTTATTTTCTTTTTCACGGCAACTCGGAGCGCTTTTTCAGTTTGGAGCGCGAGTTTCAACCGTTTCACCATACGAAGGACTGCAGCGAATGCTACGAGCCGTTGCAGCCACTCCAACGACATGTGTCTGTCACGTGACCTTGGGGAGGCAGCAGCGACGGGTAGAGAGGGCGCGTAGTCAATGTTCGCAGCTCTGGATTGGCTTGGGTTGGCTCGTAACATCCGCTGCGATCCAGGGTAAGGTGAAGCGGAGCGTAGAACCTCCGCAACATTCGCCTCTCTCATTGACGGTCTGGGCGGGTATGAGCGCTTCGTTTTCGTCCTCTTCTTCTGCTTCCTTGGTTCCTCATATTACTCGCTTGTCGTTCGCGCTCGGTCGGTTCAAAATTGATTCTTGACTCGCGATTGTGCGAGCGCACTACCACGGGTACGAAAGTGTGCTTCGTGCTGGGGCGTAGAAAAGAGTTGCGTTTTTGCTGACAGAACGTTTCGCGAAACGAGAAGGAGAGACAGAAAGGGAGAGCCGGCCGCGACGCTGGTCGAAACGCGAGCAGAAGGATGAGGTGTTGCGGGGTTGAAATAAATATAGTACTGGTATTGCGGGTTAGACATGCGACAAACTCTAAAAGCGGGAAACGGTGCGAAAGCTCTTGACGAAGGCTCGGTGTTTCATCAACTGCTTTAGAAAGGAAGTAGGTGTCACTCCGCTTAAAACCAGTGACCTCGGTGCGTACAAGCTTTGCGTAGTCGGAACGGCTGGATGCGCTGCAGCCTCAGGGGTTCGTCCACTTCCTTTGGATTCGGAAGGGAGGCTGCCGCCATCTATCGTTGTGGGCACTCGAGCGCCAGTTCAGACAGCAGTCTCTGCCGTCTCGGCGTAACTGGTATCTCGGTGCGCCGGAAACAGCCCTCTCCCTCACTGCCGCGGGACTGCGCGACAGCGTGAACGGTCGCAATACGCATGCGCGCTCTCGGAAGCGAAGTGTCCACACCACCAGGGGAAATTTTGGCACTCTTGGCGAGACGTTTAATGCAAATGCGCGGCGTAAATGGTAGAAGCGTTTATACTTAGACGAGTCGGTCGTACAATGTAAAATATGAAATTGGAAGGAAAAACACGTACGATAAGTAGCAGCATTCTCTAGTGTACGTCGTCTTTCTGTTTGGCCTTAGTCTTATTTATTTTTCGATTTTAACCTGACAGCGTGAAAGGTATTTTCACTAGCAAAGTATTTGGTATAATTTTGGGTTTAAAAATGGGGATGGGGAATGCGACACCCGAAAGCAAAGAGCAGCAAGTGGCAGAAGTAAAACATAAAGCCGAAAGAAAAATGGTTAAAAAAGGAGATTGTTCAAGAAAAAAACGAAAAAATTCACAACATAAGATTGTTAGATGATGAATGAACTAAATAAAATATAGTATTTTGTTGCTTAGCATACAATGGATTCTAACGTAATCTTCCGGATGTCAAAGAGCATTTTCGAGATCGCGTCTTGTGCGTGGAATGAATATTAAATAGGAAGAGTTAAGGGAAATATCGGTAATAAAGTTTTGCTCCTATACTTTTTCCTAAGAAAATGAGCAGCTTAAGAAAACGCCGCGCTTCCAAAAAGAAAAATTACTTTGAATAGAAATCGTATAACATTGTTCCTCAAATGTTTCATTTTGAATAAGATTGGCATATATCTATCTACCTATGCATGTATACAGGGATGGGCAAAATACATGCAAATATGTATCGAAATACAAATACAAAATACTTTGTCAAAAATGTATTTAATTACAGATCTAATTACATTTCCAAAAAAAAAAAACATTTAAGTACAAGATACAAATACAACCAAATGTATTCGGTCTCCTCCAAATACTTTCCCAAATACACTCCTCAAAATTTGCGTCTGCGACTTCGGGGCACCTGCAACAAGTTTCTGGGTATCTCATTTTAATTTTGCATCGCACACTCGTGAGTTAGTGTGCGAGGTTCTAGTAACGTAATGGAAATAAAATCACAAAAAAATTTAATCAGCTTCGACGTAATAGGCGAAAAAAGTACAGAGCTTCAAAGAGCTTTTTTTGTCGATTACATTTTGGTATAGACCAACAAAGAACCGAGACGACCAAGACGCGCAGCACTTGCTAGAGAATTTTTTTATTGTTGCAACTTGCACCAGTTACGAAAATCTGGACGACCCGAGCATTTAGAATGTTCCAGGTAAAAATATATATGGAAATCAGGCTGGAAAGCATCACAAGTTGTCATAGGCACTTATTTAGCCAGTCTGCATGTAAACGTCGATTTCGTCACTATTCTTGCCCTGGACTAGCATCGTAAACACAAAGTCAATAAACGCTTCTGCTTGATTGAGAGACGCTGCGTTCTGTGCAGAACGTAGTTTTCTTCCTGCTCTGGACAGTGACAATAAATTAGAGAAATGTATTTTCGCCCGCAAAATTGTATATAATTACAATTGTATTTGGAATACCCACGTTTTAGTATTTAAATACACGCGCCAAATGCATTACCCAATTTGTAATTAAATACAAATGCAAAAAACACGAAGTATCTAAAATACGTATTTCAAATACTTGTATTTGAAATACTGCTCATCCCTGCATGTATAGATATATATAATAATATTGTCGCTCAACGAATGACAGACATTGAGGCAGAAGGAAGCGAAATGTACTAATGATTTATTGGAGGCAAACATGTTCCATAAACGAAAAAGAAGACCACACGTCGAGAAAACAGCAGCGAGCGCCAGAGACAGCAGCAGCAAGCGACGGTGCGTCGGCATAACAACTGGCTATCGTGAGAAAGAATCAGCGAATGAACCTGCAGTACGGCGCAGGGATTTTAATCTACTATGATCCTCATCTGGAATATTCGACCTAGAATGCTCGAGAGAGAGCTAGGGCGAGACTGACTAGGCTTTTATTTCTTATGCTTGGGGTCAATTCATGTTCACTGGGGCGAAGTTTGGGAAAATAAATGAATTTTGTCCTACGCTAAAAGCATTGTTTGTATATATATATATATATATGTGTGTGTGTGTGTGTGTGTGTGCGTGTGCGTCTGTGTGCATGCTTGCGTGTGTCTGTGTGTGCGCGCGCGCGTGCATTGCGCGAATCTTCCATCTGAACGCAGAAGCTATCTTCTCGATCCTGCACGCGGCAATATAATATATTTTCGCATCAAGGAATTTCTGATACCGTGTCACAATTTTTTAGATACCTTCCTTATCATAGTCTGCCGTTGGCATTTCGAGGAAGCATCTTTGGTTTCCATCGTAAAACAATAAGTAATGCCGGTGTGTCTTGCAACCATTTCTTAAAATGATTCGTTCAAAAAATTAGGGGCGTGAGTTGGAAGATGAAAAGATGTAAAACGTCAGTCCTTAAAAATGTTTTCATTGATTTTCGGCACCAAATCATCCATGAGTAGAAAAGGCCTGCTGTTCCGCTGTAAAACATGAACGTTTTGATGCAGTTCACTAAATATTCGAAATTCGTTCCTCACCATTACTTCATTCGTTTCACTTACTCTATACAATTCGCAAGTCATTCAATGGTTGTTTCATTTTTTACTTTGTCTGAATTTTGTCGCATCAAACGTTCTCCTAACGAACATGACTTCTGAATCGTTGGGACGTTATATTCACCTAAATCAAAATTTTGTACAATCAATAAACAAAGCAAAGGAAATCATATTTTAGGGATAAATTGCCAGACTGTGGTTAATATTTATAGCAAATCTACGTATGCACGAACTGCTTTTAGTTCTTGTATGCGCCTTTACTTTGCAATATAATTACTTTAAAAAATTGTCTAATTTAGTAAAATGTTGACCACTCAAGAATACAAGAACACGGAGGCTTTTTTTATTGGTAATTATTAAACTTTATACGATGTCTTCATTTCTGCTAAGGTAATTAAGCTTTTAATAAGATAAAAATAAATTATTCGAGTTGACTTTATTTGGGGTTTTAAGCTGACGGCACGTATCCGACGTAATAGATACCTTGATAATAAACTAATATTCACGTACGCATTTTTTAAACGCTTATCTTAGACCTCACACTAAACTCAGAAATTTGTGTCCTTAAGTTTACCTTTTCCTCCCTCAAATGCCATTCTTCCCCATCACGCTGAGTGCCTCGGTCCCCAGCACAACTCCAGCATAGTAGACCTTCTTCGCCATACAAACGTTCCTTCCAAAACACACCCAGGGGAGTAATATTACACCTGTCAGGCCCGCCTAACAAGCCAAGTGAAGCTCGTAGCCTCCCCCCGAGGCAAACGACGCGCAGTGTCTCCGCTTCTGGAAGTCTTCACAAGACGCCATTACGCGTCCTGAGGAAGACGCATGGCACGGAAAACACGGCGGAACGGTCTTTTTCTTTTGGGGGATGCATTTGGTTCAGCTAACCTTCGTGCACGACAGAGACCGTCGACTCAGCTCAGCTTGGAATCTGCGAGTCGCTCCTACCCACACTACGTCCCTCTCTGCCATTCTTCCGCTTATGACTGCCTCTACAGAGTACAAAAAAAAAAGTATTTTATAAACACGCCCCGTAACTTTTCATTTAGCCCCCCCCCTCCCCCCTTCCCCCCCCCCCCCCCCTCCCAGTTCTGCTGTCATATTGTCTGAACAGAGCATTTCTTACTAGAGGACAAACTTTCTTGGCTTTTCCAAGGAGAGGAGTTGAGCGCGCGCATAGCTATACTCAGCAGTGAAAAGGAGAGAGGGCACGCGTGCCCGTGCATTTTTCTGCATGTCCAAGAAAGGTTTCGGAGATTCGGCACTTAAAACATCGTTCAAAAGTAACAAATGAAAGGAGTGCATTCAAACTTTTCTTCTGTGTCTTTAATTTCTGCATTTGTTATACCAAAACTTCATGAGTGTAGATTGCAGGAACCAAATGCGAACCAAAAAAATTCGTTTTTTTTTTTCCTATGCAGAAAGAGGGAAACGATGAAAACATTCTAGTTGACTCGGCTACTCACTGATCATACCACGAAAGCCCGGATATGCTAGCTTCACTTTGAGATAATTATATCAGGAAAAAACGAACCCTTTCGCTTTATGTGTCACCATTTTTAAACAGAAGAGTCAAACAGACTCCTATTAGCCTTTTCCGCTCTGTGCTTAAAAACAAACACATAACATATCGGGATAATTGTTTTCCCCCATAAACTACACTCATGATTTTTGAATATGTCAAATGCATCTCCTAATGAAACCTTTAGGACAGATTGATTGCGCTCAGTATATTGTTTTTTTTGTTTTTTTTTTTTGTTCTTTGTGAAAATATTCTTGTTTCCCACAGATGGCACTTAAAATCACCCTATATATAGTGACTGATAGTCTAAAACACGAAAAGCGTGCAGATTCCCGAGCATATCATTATCGCACCTCAGCCTTTGAGAACTGTGGTATCAGGGGACAATAAAGGCAAAGAAATAATATAAAAAAAACTATTGTCACTGACAAAAAAAAAAAAAAAGGAAACAGCAGGAAGTTTTTTTACGCTTTACCATAGCCTCCTTTATTCTAGAAAGCCCGCGAAATTGCGAAAGAACGTAGCCGCTGTAAAGGGAAAAGGATATCAGACAAGAGGGCGCACGCAGTGGCTCTCTCCCGCAGCGCCAAGCAATGCCCCAGAGATAAAATCCGGAAACACGAACGCACTCCTCTTTGTTTAAATATTTTTTTTTTTCTTCTTAGGAAAAGAGAACATTTTGATTTGACCCTTCTATATTCCGCTCCTCTCCAGTTTCACCACGCGCCGCTAGCATCCTTTCTTTTTCCTTTTTTCTTTTTCTGCCGTTGAGGTTTGTTGATGCTTCGCGGAGAGGTCACCGCGAGTACCGGTGGCGCTGGCTAAGGGGTTACCCGAGAAGTAGCTCTGTTCTAACATGCGAGTAACCGCTGAGGCGCTCCGTTGTGGAACTGAGAGACTTTCTTTAATAAAGGATCGGCTACGGCGCACCACGTCTTCCGCCGTGCTCTAGCCGCGCGCGCTCTCGAGTTGCACGAGGCGCCGGAGCCTTGACGGTATAAAGCTCGCGCTAAAGGCGGGACAGCTGTGAACATCCTTCGTGTCGTTCTGACCTCGTCGGTTACTATAGACGCTCGAACATGCGTAGGAAGCGTCGCCCAGCATTTTTTAAGCTGGCAGTCACTTTACCATTCTTCTAGTGTCTTGCAGCGACGAAGGGCTGATATCGCCAAAGGAGCTCGTGTTCGGAACATTTGGGGTACGCGGTTGTACGCCGCGTGACACGGTTTGCGCAGGCTTGAAATCGTCAGTTATGGCGTTGCACTTTAAAGGGGCATTGGTGGGAATTAAAATTCGCAGGTTAGGCTAGTGCCGGAATGAGCACTTTGCATCACAATCGTTGTTTTGATAACAGTTTCGAGATTCGAAAGGTAAGAAAACAAGAAGAGAGCGGGGATATCTTGTTCGCATTAACTAACTCAAGTAGAGTACAAAGCCGGAGTTGTTAGTGCGCTACAGATGTGGTTTAAGATTATCTTTTCTATTTTCCTTTATTAGATCGAGCTATCAATTTCCTTCCGTATAAAAAAAAAATACCACAAGAAAGAACAAGAGGAGAAAAGCAAGATTTGCTTAGATTTTTTTATTTTATATCTTTATCATCTGGGAGTTCTTTTGTTGCAAAATTGTTATCACAGATAAAAATATGCAGTGTGTTCATTAGCTACATTAATGGACCTTTAATTAACTGTGTATTCTTATTAGTATTGACCATTAGGACTTTGATTTACTTATAGTTATATTTAAAATATAGGGTAAAATAATCGATGAAGTATTGACAAGAATAAGACAGCAAGTAATTGGAGCTATATTTCTTTTCTTTTTCCGCAAGGCTGCCAGATCTTATTTTTTTTAAATAACGGCACACCAATATAGGTTTCAATTGCATTCGACCTTCGATGCACTTTTTTTCTTTAATATTGGTGACGTAAAGATATTAAATATAATCGGATGTTCGATTGTTGCATACCTCCATGATACTATGTTAATACCATACATCAATTTATGATTTAGAAATTGACATATTTGTTTTTAAGCAAATAGTTATCCCCCCAACATCGTAAGAGAAAGTCACGTTTATTAGAAATGCATTTAATTAAAAAAATGTGGATAATTGAATAGACCGAGGGAGCAACAATTTTACAAAAAAGTCAGGAATACAAGGTGCGAAAATAACGCACAAAAGGTATCAAGTTCTAGTTTTCTGCTTCTCAATATGTACATTTAAGACAAATCAATGGCAATTGTGTTCCGAAGAGAGTTTCTCTATTGAAAAGAATACAATTATTAAATGCAAGGTTGCCAACTTCTTCCCATGAACGCTGAATGACAGGTGAAATACGGGAACAGCTTAATCGAAAGTGGTCAGTAAGTACATAGATGTTAGAAGACGAGGTTTTCAACTTCAGTAGAGGAAATGTTATTCCTGTATTGGCACTGGCTTGCTGTCTTTGATGTTTATACAAAATATTTTATTATAAAATTGTTAGATACTTGTCACCTGCGTAATTCAAAGCTAACAACACAACTTTGGAAAAAATGGAGCACATATGTCTTTTCTATAACACCCGTAAGACGGCTTCACCGACTCAGCCAGAACACGTTAAGAAAAAAGAATCTTTGAACATAAATGGTAGAAATACATTTAATTGAAATACATTTAATTGAAATATATTTAATTGAGCTGACACACAAAAAAACTTTACTTCCTTTAATTTAGTTAACAACCTTGGCTAAATTTTTTTTTAGTTAATTCGAAGAACAGAAATAAATATCCGTAATATAAAACTCCGTAATATCAAACAATCAAGAAAGAGGGTGGCATAGTCCGCATAAATAATTCGCTGCTCACGAGTGGTCGTACAGTCGGACGGTTTAGACAACCATCGATATCGACCGCTTCGCTCGTTCTTTATTCCCCATTGTTTCCAGGCACAGCTTGGAATCAACGGTGTCCCTTTTATTTCGCAGAGTACTTCGGCTGTGGTCATATCACGTTTCTTTAATTTCAATTATTTAGAGACTCCCCCCCCCCCCTCCTCCCCTAGTCGAATTTATTGTTTCCCATCGCAGCACAGGCCCTGCAGCCAATCATAAAATTCGCATTTCTGTGTGTCGTCCAGGCCCTTTGTTTTGATCCCTCTCAACTCTCTTCCTCGCACTCAACCTCCCCTTTCCATCTCGGCACTTCGCTATTAGCACAACGTCCAAACATTTACTCGAATATACTGCGTCAAGGAAGAAGGGAGAGCGTCGATTTCTCTTTCTGACGAATCCCCATTTTTCGACTGCTCTACTGTGCGATGGCTGCCGCTCTCCCGATACGCTTATCAGCGAAACGCCTCCCGCTTTAAGCGGCATAATAGAACATGCAGCAAAATAACCGAATAGTCACCCGTACTTGTTTCGACGTGCGTGAACATAATTTATTTTTGTTTACTTTGATCTTTTCTCTCCTTTCTTTTTCCACTTGCGCCAACCCGCGCTCTGTTTCGCCCCCCTTCCCTCGGCAACACCCGAACGATTGCAGTCTCGCATCCCGTGGCTTCATCTACACTGGAAATAAATCGCAGTGCGACGAACTTTCCGCAAATGGCGCGTGAACTCGTTTAACGCTTCGACTCACTCGTTTAGGCTTCGAAAACTGAACCGGCTGACTTTTTTCCGTGTCTGCAAGTTACTTTTTGTCTTTTTTTGTTTGTTTGTTTGCAAAGCCACTATCAGCAGTCAGTAAACTGAGTCGCCCGGGGATCGAAGGCCGGGGAAGTGACGCACCGGTGTGAACGGGGAGCCGACTTCGTATAAGTAAAACAAAGTTACGAAAGGTGCAGCATACAATAGGACACACAAGAGCTAATGTTTGATACTCAACTGCTGACCTCAAACCACTGATGTTGCAGGCTGCCGTGGTGGTCGCCCGTTTACAGGAATGGTTCTCATTCACGGTTGTTCGATCAGTGCTCGGTTGGTCGCACATTTTCGATTAACTTCTGCTAGAAATTGTAACCTTAGGTCACGGTTACGTTTTTAATATGTTCGCTGCACGTTATTATGCTCTGTTGTCAGCAAAATAAATGCTAGTCAAAAAGAAACAACAATAAATTTGCGGCAAATGTCTCTTCACAAATGTGGTTTCTATTCCGGTTTGTGTTGCCGATGGTTCTTGCAATTCTCAGAAACGAGAACGACCGCCTATATTATAAACGCTCGTGTTAAACTAGAGAACCTTCCTTTTCCAGTGCTACATAAAAAACGCTGAATTCAATTTCTTTTTAGCCCGCGAATTTGTGTGTCGTTAATCCGTTGGTATATACAAACAATTGAAAAAGGTTACCGATATTTATTCGCCCTTTATTTTATTCGCTGTACCTGGGAAACACTCTATCAAGGGGACCTATTTTTTTCAGTTGGCAGCTCTGAAAACTTAGCTGGAAAGGTCTAAAGCAGAAGTGGCTTTCCCTAAATAGAAAGAAAACATCTTAACCCCCCCCCCCCCCCCCCGGCCCAATCATTCGTTACCCGAAGATGCTATATATTACTTCATCTGATATAACTCTCTCCCACTGACCATACTTGACTTAATCCGACCAACCTGAAGAAAAAAAAAGACGACGAACGTAGCAAATAAAATTAGGCGCCTATCTTAGTACCATTTAATTACCACTTATGTGATAGTCTAGTATAATTATTTGCAATTTAATATACTATACAGTTACTAATGAAGTCTAAATATGATCCAGAAAATAGCTGTTATATGCAGAAACGTTCCCCCGTCTCCGAGATTACAAAACTTGTTGTAAACTCCAGCATATGAACCTTTAACTCAAGAAGGCTTAGTGCAACTTAGTTGAACTTCCCGAACATAAATCTATACCAAACGTACACACATAACATGACATACTAACTTATGATCGGGAAGTTCGACTAAGTTATATATATATATACATGTATAGAAAGAGAGAGAGAGAGATGTACATGTTTTTTAATTTGAAATAATATATGGAGGATTATGTTACCTTTTTTATAATTAATGATATATTTGAGTCGGTAATACTCTTGATCTAGATTTGCATGACATAAAAAACTCGATTTTATTGTGAACATCGTAAGATAAAGTGTGTCGTTTGATGTAGTAGGAACCACCACCTCATCACTGAAGCACGCGCGTATTTATCCATCCTTAAGATTTGAAGGGAACTCATTTGTTCACACACCCAGGAGAATTAACTTATGCCTCTCCAAGGGGGAGTTATTCTCCCGATTGCAGAAGGGCGGTAATGGAGCGGCAGAAATGTCGTCCGAATTAATGAATTCTGGGGTTTCCCCTTGACGCACCGCACTACTTGAATAAATCTTCCTTCCGAGCTCCGCAAAACATTGCATTATTTATCTCGCACATTTTTTGCTTTTCGTTTCTATTTTCCTATCAATATATAAGAAGAAAAAAACGGGATAAACGTAACTATAAAAAGGCTATAAAATCCATTACGGACGTATGTTGTCTTATTTTGCCAGGCAGGGCGAAAAACAATACGAAAGTCGCAGATGACATTAAATATGTTCTCTGTTTATTTAAACTTTTGTTGGGGCTTTAAAATTTAATTAATTGAAAAAAAAATGTCAACACATTTTAATAATATTGTTGCCATTTCATATACGAAATTGGTACGTTTACGGTTAGCTTATTGTGATAAACATTATGTTTCTTATGTTGTGTTCTTATAGTAAAAATGACATTTTATGCACGAAAACAAGGAGCACTATGACTTTTTGAAAACGTGAGTGATCTCAAGTAATTATGACATGGGTAAATAAGAGTGCTAAAATTCACAAGGGACTGTGGGCGCCAATTAAAAAAATTCAAAGTGCATATGTTTTCAATTGTATTTGAATAGCTGTTATCTGAAGTGAAAACAAGATTTGTTTTTAGGGTTGCTTTCGATCTAATTTAGAAACAAACAGTGGCACTCAATTTTGTATATGATTACCTGCTGTAGTAGACAGGTATCAAATCTTTAAATCTGAAGGAACGAAAGTTTTCCTGTTAATAAATAAAATTCTGCTGTAGTTACAAACAAATTACTAGAATAAAAAGTACTAGTACAAAACAAAATAGAAAATGAGTTCAATGCTTGAGAGCAAGAAATAAAAACAAGCCAAAAGCATTATTCGAATCCTCTGTTCTTTTTGTGTTTTTTGTTTGTCTCCATTTTCAAGTTGACACCTCTCAGCATGTCAGATATTCATCAATTCCGCTGTATTTACCCTTACTTTCAAAAAAACACTCATATTTACTAATTTCAACATATATTAGAACACCTTTTCAAGTCACAACGCTGTGTTACAATGCCGTCAAGATGCAAACAGCATGTAATGTAATTTTCATCCCGACGAAAAAAGGCAGCCAGAAAATTTAAGACTCTAGTCTCTCGAGGACAATTACAGAAATAGAGGCAGCTTTGTTCCCAAGAAGCCAGAATGTGAAGGGCGCCTATAAACGTAATTATGAAGAGCGAGCGTCTCCTCTGGCAAAGCACTCACGCCTAGCCGGCCGTGAGTTTGTGCCAACATATCTTTGAGCGCGCTGAGCGTTCTGCAGCGATCTCATAATACAACACCGCTGCTCTCGGCTATTTTGAGTGAGGCCGCTTTTGTGCGCCGTAGCGCGAATTGTAAAATACTCGCTTCGTTGCCCGGCCAGGGGGCGGCTGTATTCACGGAGCGTGTGACGGCGAAGAAACGAGACCAACGTTGCTTGTCTGCTTACTTTTTCTCGAGCGCAGAGTATTTATTTACCTTATCTGTTTATTTTTCACTTTCGCGAACGTATCGTTTGGGAAAGCGATACTGCAATAAATTTTCATCTTATCTCGAGTCTGGTATTTCTGCATTAAGCGTACATGTAAAAGGCTAGTGGATTCTTAAAAGCTTTCTTTTTGGAGCCGTCCAAAATATTTGTTGTATTTATTGGGGGTGTGGGAGATAATTTTAAAGAATTATTCCAGCGATTGTAACAAACACGTTTGTGTTTGCTTGTTTTAGAAGGTTTGTGTTCCCGAGATGCTTGGTGCGCGTTAAAAAAATCACCAGTTTAGAAGTTGGAGTCAGAAATATCAAAATATCACGAGACCTTAAACTGCATACTTTAGATCGCTTGACCTAATGGCTGATGTTGCTGATTGTAGGTGCAAGTTGCTCACGGAATATCATTGAACATGCCCGATAATGATTCTTATTGCCACTATCCTCACAGAGGCAACACCTTTGACTGCCTGAGTGAGCAACCGCATCTGGCGTTTTAGTACCACATATGGAATGCAGGGCTGATTTTCAGGTAACTTCATTATTAGCATTAAAACAAAAGGTTTATTGAGAGGGAGGGACAACCAAGACTGACTTCATCTTATCTGGCGCGCACATTATTCATCAGAATGCTGGAATATAAATAGCGTTGAAGAGATTCGAAGTAGTCCCTTGTCCTAAAAACTCATGTGGCGCATGACGACTCTATCAACAATGCGGTATTCATGTTCAGCTTTTTTTTCTCTGAAATGTGTCGTTTTGTGATGGTATTTGTAATGTCGGTGGGCTAATGCCTGATTCATTTTTTAGTTTGTTTTGTCTCTTTTCTTGCACTTTGCAAGTTGTATTCTGGTGTTCGCCGACGCATCTCAGTGTCCGGGATTATGAAGCGTGTCGCCCATCCACCGGCCTCTAATGGAGCCTGTGATAATAGAAGCTGCGACCAAGGCAGCGACGCGCTCGGACCACGGCGAAACATAAAACCGACACCATTTTTCTTCAGCAGCTTTCCTTAGATGAAGATACTTCGCATTTTTATTGCTTTGCTGCCCTTGACATCGCATTTGTCTCCTTGCTGTGACTGTTTTTTTTTGTTTTTTTATGCGTTGTTAGCTCGTTAGGCTTCTTGTAATTTTTGTATGTGTAGCAATGAATGGTGTCATGTGCCGAGTCAGAGAAAGCGTTTTTCATTGTGAAGAATGGTGTGTCTCCAGATTTGGGCACATTTTTTTGTGTGACGGTGTGTTTTAAATACGTTTGGCATATTGTCACGTTAGGTGCTGAAAGACCGCTTTTTTTTTCAAACCAGATGGTCTTTAGGCTGATAACTTGTCTTACCATACTGTGCCTCGATTTTTCGAACAAACCTTTTGGAAAAAATACGAAAAATATCTTTTCTAAGCGCTTTTTTAGCAATTAAGACTGGCGTTGTTTAATTCAAGGAGAAAAAAGGCTTGTTGATTCTCGAATGGGAAACTCGTGATATTTTTGTAGCAAACCGCGTTGCATCCGTGGTCCCGCGGAGGCTTCATAGCAATGATGGCATCAATTTATTTTTATGCAATTTGCTATTGGTATTATTTGTTATACATTCTGTTGTTATTCTACTTGAAACGGGGTGACTGCGGAATTGGTGAAATATACGGGTAATCTAGGCTAGAGTACCTGTATAATCTGGCTGTATACGTTTCTCAAGCGAGTTATGCGAGGTTACTCAAACGAGGCCAGGTACTGCTCTGGTCCATTTCGTTTACGTATTGAATATAAAGGAAAATATTGTTACCTTAAAAAACATAATAACATAACCAATTTATCTTTTGATTTTGTATTAGCATACCTTATACAGACGCAGTACGTGTCGAGTAAATTAAAACAAATGAGTTTGCTAGTTTCATGGTGGTTTAAATTGGTAGCTCAATCGCTGCAAGGTTTGTAATGGGTGGATACGTTCGAATAAAACTTCATAAAATGCAATGCTTCACACGTCGGTAAAAAATGTTAATTGAACAGGTGCAACTTAATTTTGTTTTTAATTTTATACACTTACTTTAAGGTTCGTTATGTTTTTCTTTATAAATTGTTTGGTTGTTCATGTTTCATAAAAATATATTGATACTCGGCGGTCTGCTATAAAAGGCGTTCCTAGCAATGACGTAATTGCTGGAAGACATTTGTTTATGTGCAGGATATCCCCTAGACAGGACATTTAATAAATTCTCTTTCCCGCACCACCTACACCTTACGAAGCTATACACCAATCAACAGCACGAGCGTAAGACAATTAAATAAGCACAAGCGTTTGATTAATGAATGAAAGTATCCGGCCTCTTCTACCTATGATTCCTTAAAGGGTAACTGCAAAGAAAAAAAGTTTTTTTTTTAAACAGCCTAATGAGACAAGCATGTCAAAAAACAATTTTACCGCGAGAAAGAAAAACTTTTACAGCAATATTTATTGCGCGAAACTGATTTTAGTTTGCTGCTATTACGCCCGTTTTAAATCGCGCGCCACGAAGTTGGGATTCTGTGACGTTTGTCCCAGTCGGCAGCTATACTTCTCATTGGCTAAGAGTTTGATTGACAGCTTAGATCTTGGTTATTAAACCTTTGCTATATGTTGCAATTTCCTTTTGAGCGGCATATTTTTACGTTTAAAGAATAACCCATGTGATGAGAGTTATTATTCTTTACAAAAGGTTTACAAGACGGGCACTTCCGTTTGGATTCATACGATAATCAAACAAAAGCTTCGCCATTCTTTCATGGCCGCCGAAGTCTCTGCTCCCGCCTGTCTCGCCTACCTCGACTAATCGTTTCGCCGAAGTGATCAGTGCTTCGTGCTGACCCAGGTGCTTCAGTGAGACTTCTTGAAGTGAAGTAGTGTGTGTTTAGCAGCTGTCGCAGGTGTTAGTGATAGGAAGCGACGCGGGGTTTTGGCTTTCATAGCGCGGTTCTTTCGTTTTCCTCTTTGCTTGCTTAGCGTGCTTTTTTGTGTGTTTGTTTTACTTGTTTGCGCGTGCAAATGCTGACTTTTCGGAGATGTCAGATGCGTGATCCCGACAGTGAGCCTTCCAGCAGCCATGTCGCCCCGAAAGGAATGCTATTCGGCTGGAGGCAATCGGGCGTTCGCGTAGTGACAAACATGTCTAGTTACGTTCTCTTCATATCGCTCCGGAGGCCATCGAGATTCGCACCGGGTGCACCTAACGTCCACAACTGGACACAAAATAAGAAAAGCACCATGTTCACTACGTAAAAAGTGGTCTCAGTTCATGCATCTGTAGACAGGTACGAAATCTTGCCCAAATTTATTCACACCGCACGACGAGCGCAACACGTCGCTGTGCAAACGCAGTCCAACAACACGAAGCATAAAAACGGCAGATTTAGGACAACAATTCGGAGTCCATTGTTCAATTAAAACGACGTAATTTATTAGAAAACGCCCGCAGCTTTTTACTCACGGTATGCGTCCTGAATCTTCCACATTTTGAAACAGAACGAAGGAAGGTTTACTTTTAAAAACGCTCACTGCGTCTTCCCGGACCAGTTTTACTGGATCAGCTGACGACGACGGGACTGGACCCGTTGTACACCAACCCCGAATTACACACATAGCACCGCATTACACACACCAGGAACGTTTCAGCTCTGTCGCATCGCCGTGTT
Organism: Ixodes scapularis; assembly: GCF_016920785.2. NCBI lineage: Eukaryota > Metazoa > Arthropoda > Arachnida > Ixodida > Ixodidae > Ixodes > Ixodes scapularis. The sequence goes on along the minus strand of NW_024609837.1, from coordinate 18,701,495 downwards.
GCACCAAACAGAATGAGATCGCCGAAACCAACGCAGCGCTGTCGTGAACCTTGGCTTGTGGTTGTGCACTCGTGGATTCTGTGACTCCCTTCGCTTTCAAAACACGCACGACGATTACGAATGATACTTTCCGTCTTCCGGGTACATCACAGGGGCACTACTCCGGTCACGTCTTCGTTACATGTGCTCGTCGCAAAACCGCGTCAAACCAAAACAATACCGCGGCCTGCCGTAGTTGCCAGATCTTACCGGAAGTCGAGGAGCTGCGTCGTTCAACTCCGCAACGCAAGGAGAGTGGGGGGCGGGGCGTACTTCTCCTCCGCGGGGGTCGAAAAAGCGGGAGTTTCAAATGTGGAGAGGTTCTGACTCGACTAAATTACGTCCTGTGGCGTAAATATTGATAAAAAAAATATTTTTTTCGCGGAACATTTGTTGTTCGACATGCTTGTACCAATTAGCCTGTTTAAAAAAAAACACGTTTTTTTTTCTTTGCAGTTACCCTTTAAGAACGGTGCGTCGATTTTCCCGTGCCCCCAATGCATGTTGTCGGGTTAACCAAAACAACTTGCTTAGGCACGACAACACGTAAGCAAGCATCAAAACTAAAATGATCGAACATAGGCATGACTACGGAGACTGTTTATTAACTTTTGGAAGAAGCTTACTGTAAAAATCGTAAAGGTGCAGGCGAGCCGGTGAATATTAACCAGTGTTCGAGCTGGTACGCGGAATAGCCCCGGTTGTACTCTTTGACGCTCATATTTAAGTTTAAAATATAACACTTTTAGACTAGATATCTGATTTCTTATGCCTACTTTGATACTCTTTGGTGTGTATGGGCTGCAAGTGTGGTTTTATTTTGGTAAGAGCAATATAATTGGGTGCCTTGTGTATTCGTAGGCAAATGCTCGGCATCCAGGATGCGGCAGTCTTACTGATCATGCGATAGAGTTTCTCACCGGTTTAAACACGAAGAGGAATTTAAGTGGACTTCGGTCGTGCAATCACTGTTCTGTGAAGCGGGTGTAGAATTCCAAGTAAGCCGGGGAACTTCAGTACACCAAATGCCCTATTACCACTAAAATATCAGGCGTCACTTTAAGGTAGATTGACTTTCCCCGATGTCGAATTCTATCTCCTATTAAACTTCAAAATACCTTGATCGCCTCGAAGCACTATGACAAAAAAATTATATATATATATATATATACGGCGGCTCGGTTAAAATTTCCTTTCACAAAAAACAACAAAAAAAAAAAACAAACAAACTAGAATTAGCGCTTAATAAGAATTGCACAGCGACACAAAACAAAAAAAACAAATGAAGATCCGTTCGTGGATCCTTAGAAAATGCGTTTGCTTGACTCTTCGAAAACGCCACACACGTCCCTATTTGCAAAATCCTAAAGCAGACCCCTTCACTTTACTGTTTTCGCTTTCTCATTTGGCTTTCTCTTCTGCTGCCTCCATTTTGTTCTGCCTCTTTTTGGCTTCGTTACGGGGTGAGTGTTAGCGCTTCTCAAAAAGGGACACGTGTAACGTTTTCCGAGTGTCACGCTAACGCATTCCCTAAGGATCCACTAATGGATCTTCCGTTAAGTTTTTTCCGGCCTTGGGAATTCTCGTGTGTGCAGTAGTAACTGTTCTAAAGCAAAAGCCTAAAACTAATGGCATCTTGCACGAGCGTTCGTCGACGCTTTATGTTGGTTATTAACTTGACATTTTATACGGGGAAGGCTTGCGTGTGCGTAGAGTTTTTGTTGACAAACATAAAAAATACACGGAAACATAGCCATAAACATCTTCGCTGTAAAAACTTTGAACAGTGCACAATATGCCTTCTTATAAAAGTGAAACTTGTCGATCGCTTGCGTTGTACGATTAGCAGCGGCATCCGCTACATGACGCTGCTTTTGATGTTTACCAGTTTGGGCAACCCGTCTCGTTCGTTCACAATACGACTTCTTTTGCCACCTACTTGGACCAGCGCTAGTACTTAGTTCACACTCAATTTTGTAGCACGAACAAAGGCATTCGCGCTACGCAGACCTGCGAGTTCAGACTTGCCCCAGCATCCGCGCGATGCCTCCCTCCCGCCTTTTTCCCTCACTACTCTCCTCATCTTTATGCGGCGTGCTTTCCTTTTCACTGTTTTGCCCACAGGAGGACGCTGGCAGCTTTTCCCTGACACGTGGGTACGGATGCCAACGCGCTGATAAATAGCACGTTAGAGAAAGAGCGCTTCGCCGCAGTACTACCCTGTCAAAGGGGGTGCACCCTTTACAGAGCAGTTTGGGTTCCTCGCTTCAATGTGTAAATGTAAGATGAAAACAAAACTGAGAAAACACTGTTACTGCGTATTATTAAACAAACTAAACAAAACTCATGAGCCGTTCCACTCTGTGAAGGGAGATGACTAGCGAAGCTGTTTATCACACGACACAGGCTTGGCACTGAATTTTGAATAGAGGTAGGAACACATTTATTGCCTTGATCGGTGGTCATTATTTCGCGTGGACGACTATCGCCGCCTCAAGGAGCCGGAGGAGACAAGACACGCGCGACGGGACCGTCCTCCCGGGAAAGCGGAAGGAAAGGAGACTAGGCACACAAGTGCTTGGAACGACGACAAAGAGAGGGCGGTGCGAGCGTAGACATGGCCGACACGGGTCGCACAGCGGCAAATCTTTGAGAAAGCTTTATTATCTACCTGAGAGACTACTGATCTTGAAAATGGTACCCATTGAAAACTAATCTACTGAATATACCTATTTCCACATTACCCAGTCATCAAGGAGAATACAGGAGATGGTGTTCCATGCGCCGTGCGTGCCGGCGTCTGCAGTATTAACTGTTTTAAAGCAAAAGCCTAAATCAAATATCATTTTTCAACCTTGTTCGTCAACCCTTTATTTTTGTTGTTTACTTCGAATCTTTTATACGGGGAAGGCGTGCGCCTGCGGCGAGTGCAGTGGTGCGAGCGTAGAGTTTTTGTTGATAAACGGGAAAAATATACGGAAACATAGCCATACAAATCTTCGCCGTAAATCTTCGTACAGTGTACAATATACCTTCCTACTAAAATGGGTCTTGTCGATCGCTTGCGTTATTACGCGCATGATGTGACGCTGCTCACTTCATGGATGAAACGGAAATTTTATCATATTGACGCGTTCTTTTTGCGTATATAGCGCGACGCAACACGAACGAGCGAGCGTCGATTTTATATTCTCGCTGTTCTTGCAATTAAAAGACTGTTATAACAAAACTACTAGTGCGACATTCGTTTGTTATTAACGACACGAGAAAACAATAAATTAAGGGTTCGCCTTTGTAAGCTCCTAGCAATATGCGGGAAAGCGCCGATGATGTGTTAGCTCTAAATGTGTTGCACTGCGTATGTCCCTTAGCGTAAAATAATGATGTTTCTTCTTGTTGGTAACATGACACACATCGTACTCGTGATGCCTCAGTAGTGTGATTATTTTTTGTTTTTATTAGCTTCTTTAAGAAGAACAGCCCAAGTAAATGCGACGTTTTATCTCAATATACTTTCAATAGTGCAGAAATCTATCTTTTCGCGTGAAAACAAACTTTCTTTAGATAGGCAAACAAACAAATATATGTGGAAAGCAAGTCATCCCTTTCTTGCCCAGAAGTCGTGGTGACATCACAACAACGTCAAGCTATGACTCGCTTTGATTGAAAGGATAGCGGATAGACCTAAATGCAAGATGTCGTGAGGTTTAACCACTAGTTTTTTTGTTTGTTTTTTTTAATCAGCTAATGATAGCTTGGCATTTTGTCATCATTGCAACGCCGGTAAAAGAGGCGGTTGAACGTGCGGACCGCATAAGCCGTTTGTTTTGTCGTTTCCTAAAGGCTGCATAGCCTTTAGAACGGTTTATTTTAGGTCTGCCTAAAACCACGGTTCGTCGGACACATTACACACAGCACCGAACAAATCGTCCGTGAACTTGTGCATGAACGGCCGGTCGGCCGTTGCGTATACGTAACTGGCTTTTTGTGGCGGCTGGTCCAGTAGCTTTCATTTTACAGACGCGTCCCTCGCGTTCGTATCTTCGCTTGGCTGAGCCCTCCACTGTCACCCTCTCGCCACTTTGGTTGTACACAAAGCCCCCCAAAAGGAGCCTTCATAGTACGGGTTATTTTCTTTGCTGCGGCCAAGCACACACCGATGAAAGTTTTCGCTACAAGAGCCGTCGCTGGTTGCACGCGGAGAGCGCAATCAGCGAGTGCACGAGGTTTTGCATTGACGCCAGTAGCCAATCTCAGACAGAAAAGTGCCAAGAGATGACCCTAAATATAATATTCACTAAAAAAACTCGAAGCACCCTTTTTTTACCCATAGTATTTATGTTTCATTCAGTCATGTCTTGTCGTGAGGTTAATCCTCTTGAATCAGACAACAGGGGTTCTCCCTTTTTCCTGTTATGGTTATAAATCCACAACGACTTTGACAAATCCCTCGAAAAGCATAGCTTAGGTATCTCTCCTTGTCCCTAAGATCCAAAACTTGGAAAAAAAAAACAAAAAAAACTACCTTTGTTTCTTGGCAAGATCCTTTAAACTGCTTTCTGGGGGCCGAGATACGCTTATGATGTACGACATTTATTTTCACAAATCCGCCGGCTTAGAAAAACGGAGCGTGGCCTATGAAACCTTTTTTTATTTTTATTTGTCTTTTCTTCTTTTGTGTACCACGTGCGCACGTGATATTAATCTAGACAAAAATGGTTCTTTAAATCTTTGTGTCTGTTTCGATGATAGATCATTGTCCTATTCATCTTGCTAACCTGGTCGGTTAGATCTTCAGATTTCCGAAGGTGGTAACAAATACTAAGAAATACGTGTCTACAAATATATATGCATTGAACATCACATAAACCCGAAGAGTGCATTGGAGTTTTATCCTGAATTGTCGGCAGCAATTTGATTTCGCCAATAAACGAAGAGGGTACTGGACGATAATTCTTCGCCAACCAGCATCGCCGAATGTACTACTTTGACAGTGTTTAGACGCTTGTAGCAAACAATTCAAGCTTAAAAATCTCCGCATAAAAAGGGGCCTGCAGCGAGCATAGTTATCGCTGTTATAGCAATAGGCACGCTGCTGTGTTTCCAACAAACTTTATCGCGTCTTATCACGTGATGACTGATTAACTTAAAAAAATATAAGCTCTCCAAGCTGGGCTGGCAGAGCTAATATTTTTCATCGTGACGAGTTTGCAAATGTAATTGAGCTTCAAGAAAAAAACGACATTATAAAGTAAGAAATATCAAAATATTAAAATAAGTCTGCTCAGGGCAATGCAATTACACTTGTACTTGTTTGCGTGTTTTGCACATTGTAATGTTTATTTTTTAATACTGATACATTTAATGCGTTTACCTTTGGCAGTTTATATTGTAGAGGCGTCTGAAACATGACCTTTAAATCATAAACAAGACAATGACTCCAATATTAGTTCGCGCCATTTACGTTTATTATGAAAAAAGGCGGCCTGCTTGTTGATCTTGAGTTTTCCTTTGAGCCATCGGAATCGACAGGTTGTCAACTTTCGAAACCGCGTGTGTGTAATAAATTCAGTCGAACATAGATTCTTAATACGGCCATGAAGAAGAGTAAAATTGTTTCCGAGCGCTACAGTGGCAAACGACACAAGTCGTCAAGCCTCGGCGAAGCACAAGGTTAGTGCTATAATCGGGACAACCTATCGCCTGAAATATGTACACCGAATGTCCATGTGACTGCTGACGTGCTCAAATAAATAAGCGTTACAGCATATTGACTCAGCCTGCAAATAGGCTTATGTTTGCCTTTATCTAAGGAAAGTTACCTCACTCAAAATGTTACTTAATATTTATCCTCTCATGAAAAGCATGATACTCAACTGGACGCGCTTCTACTTTTTTTCATTACAGCAACCGATCTATTATATTAACAAAACAGGAACAACTGCAGGCGCATGTCCCACCTGTCCCCGACCAAAAGTATTATGATGCATGGCTCCTATTGGTGTAGACAGCGCATGAGCATGAATCAATAAAAAGTGTTATTTATTATAGGTAATAGTTCGGGTTGGCCTGATTCGCAGACATAAATCGACACATCGCGGAGGGTGTGGAGGGTGCGGAGGAATGGAACTTGTAGGGAACACAGACTGATTCAAGTTTTCATTGTGCCTGCGGTGCACTTCGGTCCCATATAACTGAAATTAAATCATGACTTTTTTTACAAGTTTTGAGGACACTACGGGAACTTATGCTTTAATAGCAGAAAAAAATGCTATCGTATTTAACAAAAAAGAAAAAAGCAATTCTCGTTGCAGAGTGAGTATTGTGTTTTATAGGTGTAATCTATGCACTCCATGATGCACTGCTGAGAGTGTGCATACGGCACGTCCAAAAAAGCACACCACGTCGCCTCCCTCCACTCGAGGTTTTTATGGACTGCCCACTTTGCTCGCTATCTGCAAATTTACAACATGGCAAACAAATTGTCGACTATTTCCTGCCATGCTCGTCATTTTACCACGCGGACGCCTATAATATCAGTCCTCCACTGATATTACAGTCGTCCCACATGCTGAATTACCGAATCTGTGCTTCCATTTTATCTATTTTCGGTACGGAGGCGGTTTCTTGCCCGTTCTGCATTCTGTCCACGTACGAAGCCACATCATTTGTGCTCGCAGTGTTTCAGTGCCCGTTAAGAAATTGTACCTTTATGTTTCCATCTGGGTGGCTAAAGCTTACGCCATAGTGCCATAGAGAAAACACCGCATTAGACTTAAGGTAGAGATGTGAAGCTTGGACAATATTAGTCTGTTCTCTGGCGAGATAACCGAGAAGTGATCGCAAGATGTATTTTTGGTTTTGCGAATCACGCTTTTTATATTAATGTGCTACAGCATGGTGAGACTGAGTACAATTTAAAACGACGTTTTTGTTTAATTTCATTTGTCGTCAAATTAATCTGGCACTCATAAAGCTTGGCGCAACCACGCAATCAGACAACGTGGGATTATGTTAGCGTTTAAATATTTATTGTTGAAATACCAACGTAGCATTACACGCTGTACTCTACCGAATCCAAAAGCAGATTCATTATTCATTCCCTCATTTCATTCAAGTGTACAGCCTTGAACGCTGGTGCTATTTTGATATTTTTTTATTCGCTTTTCACAAAAAACGTTAACGCAAACTATTCGTTGGAGCCAGGTTTGCAATGTTAACCGCCAAAATCAAATTGGTTACGTAAAAAAAAAATTTCTTACATCCGGGTCACAACGTAGGAAATATTTTGCTTCAGAAACTTTGGTTCCTTATGTATTGTGCCGATCATTTATACTTATGAGTAGTGCACACTAAAAGCAGCTGGAACCGATGTGCAGTGAAAAGGGAACGCGTCGGCAATGGCAATGACACAAAAACACACCTTAAAGAAATGACGTTGAAACAATTTTTTTTTCTTTGTAAACTCCTATGCACAGTGTTTATTCATAGTTCATAGTAAGGGTACAAACCTTTCTGTCTAGCCTTGCACGCCGCTGAGTGGGCAAACTTTCTCGTGCAAATAAAAATTATTATTATTAATATTATTATTGCGCTGGGCGGACACTGGATGAGAGAATAAATCTGAGAGTCGGTTGAAAAAATAACTCCAATTTGTTCCTCGACTTTTTAATTGCTGAGTTTAGGAATCATGTTGGGCAATTTAATTATTGACATCGATTGCTATTGAAGGCCAGACCAAATTTAAACAAAAAATAAACAAAAAACAATTGTTTGTTTTTGTTAGGTTTTGTATTAGGTTTTGTGTTTTTTGCCCGGTTTAATGTTTGCGCGTAAAAAATACCGTAGCAGGCCACGCCCACAATGATTCTTGAATAGTGACGTAGCGTTCCAGTCACGCCGTCGCTTTTGCCGTTGGTGCACTCACCGAAGACACGCTTGCCGAAATATTGACAACATTGAACTGACTACCCCCGAGGACAAATTGAACAGACTACGTCACAGTTCTAAGCGTCATTATCCAAGGAATACGGCGCTTTTGTTTGTTTTTATATTAGACAAGAAAACGCTTTATGTTATTAGTAATCTATCAAAAACCAATCCATCTTTGCAAATTCTTTAAACTGCCGATAACTCTAATAGTAATTTCTGTCAATTCTGCAATTCAAGTATTACCCCCATAACCAACAATTTAAAAGGTATCAAATTGTTTTTAGTTCATTAGTCACTTTATCAGGACTGTTATTCCCTCGTGTAATGCCCGTCGAGCTGGATAAATGCATGGTGAAGTGATGTTTCGTTTAAATCTTATGCCCTTTTAAAATATATGTCAGTAGAATTAAAATTAAGTACCCTCTGTACGTAGAGTGTATCTGTTCGGGACGTCTTGCCGCTTTGTCTTTTTATCGAAGAGAAGATAGACGTTTGTCTTTTGGTTTGTGTTTCGAAACCTAGACGCTTTCCGAGACAATCCGCCACGATGACGCTTACGTAACCTGTTGTCAACGTGAGACGTCTTTTCCTAAAACCAACATATGGCGTCACCTTCGGGGAAATATCAATCAGTCTGGGAGCGCTGAATCAGAACGAGAAAACGAGTTCCTTGTGAATGGTGTGCTCAAAGGTGTTTCCAAGCATTAACGCGTGCACACACAGGAGTATTGGAAACTTTAGTATGTATGCGTTTTAAACAAAGTTAAGAAAACAAATTTAATAAAAACAAAACATTAATCTTTTCGAGTACCTTGGTAGGCCTTCGCAATATCGCGTCAAAAGAGTTTAGTTATGTTTTGGCCGAATTCCCATTCTTATAAAACATCAAATGCTGTATCAATTCATACTGGTGAATGTAAAAACGGTTACTGAAAAAAAAAAACGCCAATGTTTCAGTGATTTTCAATATTTTGAAAGAAAATGAAGCTGAAATATAAAGTTTCAATCAAACACATAAAGCGTAGACGCGTTCCAGGGGCCACACTTGGAGTCGTATCGCACTTTTAAAACGGAAGTTCAGAGCTGTATGGGTGCGGGTAAAACATTCTTTGGCAGCAGTGATGCGTAAAAAAAAAATATATGGCTTATGTTTTATGTACTTGAACATATATCTGTAGAATTGAAACCTGTTATACAAAATCAAGCCTCATATTTTTGGGCTTTGCTCCAGTTAATGTAAATGGTGTGTACGAATTTTTATAAATACACAAGCATAATATTTAAGTCAAAGTATGTAAAGGCTATTTATGCCCTTTCACTTTGTTTTAAAGACAAAACGTTGTCCCTAACCAGGCTGGAGGATGCAGTCATGATTTAAATTGTGATCTATATCAAGAGTTAAATCGTGATTTATACCACATTAGGTTTACTATGATAATTTAAATTAAACCTCCGCCGCAATTAAAAGAATAATCAAGCAACACATATTTATAGCAGGCTAAACATGAACAAATAGTGGTGTTCTTCTCAGAAAATAAGATCGTAGAGTTTTATTTCTACCTTCGACTTCATTGGTTTGTTGAGTAATGTACTATTGTGATCAAATTACGACAAGAAAAAATAAGTGAATAACGGTCTTCTACTAGTTAGAAAAATCAATCTGCTTTTGTTCTAACCGTTCGGGGTTTACGGCAATAAAGATATTGTTTAATCAACTGTACTTTAAAAAAATTAGTTGTCCGGACATACCTTAATTCCGTTCTGTTTCAATGGTCTCACACAGTGGTCTATCACTCTTGTTCTGAATTCTAAACCAAATTAATGTAGCTTGAATGAAATAAATCTGACAAAAATGTGATTTATTTAGTTTTATTTTTCTTCTTTCAAACTAGTCATGTTTTTTTCCTGCTTCTAGCGGAACAAGAGTTCTTATCGTCGGTTCTTCTACAAAACAAATTGATAACAGACACTCTGAATCACTGAATAAATTTAAATAGCAAACAAAAAAGTGAAAGCCGTTTACAACTCCCCGCAACGCCGAATTAAAGCACAGCTCTTGAGGAGGAGGATGGAGGAGTACTGAGGGGAGGGTATACCCGTCCTCCCTCCTCCTCACCTCCTTATCCTCCTCCTCCCCTCATTCTTGAATCTCCTCCGGGGGAAGGTGGGTGACGTGACCCCGGGGGGAAGACCTCGGGGGAGGGGGGGGGGGCAGAGGGGGGTCACGTGACCTCGAGGAGGAGGGGGTCACGTGACCTCGGGGAGGAGGGTGTCACGTTACCTCGGGAGAGGGTCACTTGACCCCCAGGTCAAGTGACCCCGGGGGAGCTCGCGCGGTGCATTATGGGACATTTCCCATAATGCACCGCACGGTTACGCCGACACCGCTCCAGCCGGAAACGGGCGCCTAAGAGTTGCGCTCTAAAACACGCAACATGCGACTACTTTGAGCTGTACTGTGATTTCAAATTTTACGACAGTGGATACCCGCATTTTACATTTTAAAATTCAAGGGCAACGGAAACACAGTTTGACGTTCCATTTAGGCTGTACTACGAAGTAACTTTTTTAGAGAGCAGCTCTTAGGCGCCCGTATCCGGCTTGAGCGGCGTCGGCGTCGCCGTCGGCATCACCGTCGGCGTAACCGCGCAGTGCATTATAGGACACGTGACGTCACTGATGACGTCATCAGTGACGTCACTGTTGACGTCGTTGGCATCCGCATCGTCATCGTCACAGATGACGTCATCGACATCCGCATCTTCATGGTCACTGATGACGTCATCGGCGTCCGCATCGTCATCGTCACTGGTGACGTCCCTAGTGACTATGACGTAATCAGTGACGTCACTGGTGACATCACTGATGACGTCATCGTCACGTAACCTCATAAGGGTCACGTGGTCCCGGTGGCGTCACGTGACCCCCGTGAGGTCACGTGACCCCCGTGAAGCGGCGGCGACGCCGCTCGGAGGGAGGGGTAGCAGACAGGATGAGGAGGTGAGGAGGAGGGAGGAAGGATATACCTTCCCCTCGGTACCCTTCTCCCCCTCCTCCTCAAGAACTGTGCTCTAATTCGCCGTTACAGGAAGTTGTAAACGGCTTTCATTTTTTCGAACGTATAGAAAAGACAGTTTGCGCATTAAGGACCGCTTTGATGCCCCCTCAATCGTAAAATTTTGTTTTATTACTAAGAGAGTTCACACACTCGTCCAGAATTTCCTAAGGCATCTACATTCGTTCTACAATCCTCGTACTAACTTCGTCTTGTTTCTTTTTATATTTTTTAGACGACAGGGTACTTTTCACGAAAAATAGTCAGAGTGCAGGCGAGCTGGTGTAAGTTGAACATGATTGTAAACCTGAGACTGGGGCAGAAAAGAGAACACAACAGAAGGTAGAAAAAAAGAAAGCAACGTCTCAACGAAACGTTGCCTCCTCTTTTACTACCTTCTGTTGTGTTCTCTTTTCTGCCCCAGTCTCAGGTTTACAATCATGTTCAGGGTACTTTCACTGTGAGTTTGCTTGACCTGTTTTGTTTTAAACTTTATACTCCTATCTGAGATACATTTTTTTTCGCTTGATTTGAGCTGTGTAGATCCGCAATCGGGGTCCCTAAGTTTTTAAACGGCTTCTATAAAATAAAATTACGTCTTGGTGTAACTATACAAACATATCATTAGGCTCGCCTGCACAAATGATGGAGGCTCGGCTGCGCAAACAACGTAACGTGGGAGGCAATATTTGTTTTGCAACGTTCACGCTATTTTTTTTTATTTTGTCTCCTGGCGTGCATCATTCCAGTTTTCCTTTACTTTGATTCAAGCGTAGGACAAATGTCCTAACCCTTCTTCAGTCTCTGCAAAAATGGCCATTTGTCTAAAGCAATTCACTTTTTTTCTTATGGCGACCTAATTTTAGTTTGCGAAAATCTTATTCGTTCCATTTGGAAAATCAGCAAGGGAGTTGAGGAAACGACACAACACGCCAGATGCGAACACACTCACACACACAAACACACAAACGTGCGCACGAACACATGTTTGTACACACTCTCGCGCACGAGAATATTCTGTAAGAGACAGGCAAAAGTTAAAGCGCGCTCTAGACTGATAGCTTGAGGGAAGCGACGTAAAATGTATCTCGCTAGCACATGGCTTTTGCGGACTCCGTTGACACAACCCGAGAACAATATTTATGTAATGTTTGTTTACGCCAAGGCCCGCTCATCTCTTTCTTTATTCGTGCGGCGGTCAACGACCAATTTGGGCTAGTGGGCTATCTCGAGAGATTGATTGCGAGACTCTCTGCCGGGTTAGACTAAGAACAAAAGTAACAAAATAGAAATATATATATATATATATGAAAAAACTTAATCTTGACATTTTTTTTTTTGACGGGAGGTATCCTTCGGCTGGTCGATGGGATATCAGAAAAATAGGTGATAAAATGTATCTGTCAACTAGCTTGTGGCTTATATTTTCGCTAGATGATCCAACGATACACAACATTTAGTTTCGTGTAATTTATTTTATATTTTATATTGACACGTAATATTAGTGTTTTGCAGTTAGTGTTTATTAGAGCTTGATTGCGCTTTCTAGGAAATGCGCATGACGAAAGTGCCTCGATAGAATAGTTATATACACTGTGACGAAGGCAGACAAGTTTACTGTGGTGCTACAACACTGAATTGACTGTGTTAGCACGTAAATACCACCCACCACCCCTCCATGCTACCGCGGTGATTTCTTTTTTTTTTATTGTTTTGTGTCTAGTACAGCAGTCACTTAGCTTAGACGTTATATGTTACTGTAAACAGTTGGTTGCATCACAATATATAAAAATAACGACGCCTTCATATATGCAAATATTGTTATTTACATATTAAATGTATCTATATACATAGTGTCACGAAGGACAACTGATAAAGTGACAAATGGCTTAAGGTAAATAATATTTGACGGGGCAAATTTCTGCCCAAAGCAAAATAGAAGAAAGCTAGCGTCGCAGGCGTTGCTGGCGGCATAAAAATAGGATCGAGCGCTGGGGTGAGACAGACTCTGTACGGCACGGCATGGTTGCTTTTGAGCCTTCCCTGGGAGTCTAAACTAATCTGCATCTTTCGTTCTGGAAGTATACATTCTCAACATTAACAAACTACACTTTTTCCTACGTTTCAGGATACTCAATTCACATACACAAAAACGAAGAAAAAAAACACACACACTAAAGCGGTGGCGGTGTCTGAACCCAGGCCATCTTGCGTTGGAGACAAGCACGCTGCCAACTTATCTAGCTGTGCGCGCGGCAATATGAAGCCACTCAAAACAATTGAACAAAGGTTTTCTAAAATTAATTAAAAAAAAAATCAAAACCCCACCTCTATCAAAAGCAGCTTGATTTTATAATCGTCAAGATTGGCTAGAATGATTCTGTATATTAGACACAATAATATATGCGATCTGTACTCTCTATAGAGCATTTGGACTCACCTGATAACCTTTTTTTTTTGTTTTAAAGAAAGAATACATTTCCTACGCCTTCAAATTCGTAAATTTATCGGCAAATCTTACTGGAAATGAGGGATTTCAATTTAATGAGGAAATACAGGCCTCTACCACAATCGTAAACATCAATCGAACGTTACAAATAGTGATGAAAACCAACTGAACAAACATATTGGCATATATTAGTCTTGACTTGAGATAACATCGAAAATGCTAAATATTACCGTATTAAACAAACAAAAAATAACAACAAAAAAACACGATAGTGTTTGACTGTTGCGAAACGCCGATTTATCGCCTGCGGCTTATTAATATTTACTAGTTTGTAAATAATTAGTGAGTTTTAATTCGTATGAGAGTGAATTTTTCTTTTAAGACGGCCTCATTTCGTGCAAGATGCAGAGAATGGGTTGAGGTGTTTCATAACCTTCGCTATCATTCGAAGATTACGAAACAGATTAGGGCTAGAGCATCTTCAGGCGCTATTGATAAAGACGTAACTGCAACTGTGAATACGTTAGTGTTGTTATTTTGTTATGACAATCCTATTCATAATCTTTATCGTCGTCGCTGTAGTCTATATGCTCGTTAAGAGCTATTTGTCTGAAATACCAAACACAAAGGACGAAAAGACGCTTCAGAATTCCTGGGAGAAGTATTAGGTGCTAATTGATTATAATGCAATTAAATGCAAAGGTGGAAGCAAGCTGGACAAGACCTTTTGTCCTTTGTCTCTCTTGTTCCCCTTCTCCAGGTATTATTTTCGTCGTCGTTATTAGGTGGTAACATTTGTATTGCGTTCTTTGCAAGACGGCGAGAACAAAATTATTGATTCCACGTTGAAGCGCGCCGTATCACGAGAAAATTCTTGGTAGCAAAAAATATCCGGAGCACATTTGATGAAACTAAAATCGTTCTTCTCGTCTCTTCCTGGAGCGCTAACGTTCGCTATTCTCCGCGCACTTCCGAAACTCGAGTTTTGAGTAGATAAGGCCATAATTACTGAAACTTGGGGCTTTGGGTGGGACTTGCACTGCGGGCCCTCGGAGGGGTCTGCGCTGCACGAACATGCTCTACCCGGCACGTCCACCAAAATGTCACGAATGACGAGGTGATGAAAGGAAGAATAACCGAGGAAGCTGAAACATTTAATAAGCAAACTTGCGCCCAAAACAAAAAGAAAACAAAAAGAAAACAATAGAGCGTCGCGCGCGTCGCAGTCGGCGCAACAGCAGGATCAAACGCTGGGGTGAGACTGACTTCGGCTTGTAACGCGGAGCACCTTTTGTAGCCAGCGTGGGTTTCTGGAACATTCACCCTAGAACGTTCGGCGCGTACGACATTCGCAACTTGGTCAGACGTTAAGTTCTCTGATTTGCGAGAATGTCGATTTCAATGAATAAATAAAAGAATATTCCGCTGCCTGGAATCAAACCCAGATCCTTCGCGCGTCAGCCAAGCACGATAACCATTCGGCCACGTACGCTTTTTTTTCTTTTTGTTTTTCTTTATTTCCTGAATTATACACAAGGAATCGCATCAATGAAGGGCTAAAAAAAGCCACCCTGGTCGATGATAAAAAAGAAAATTAAAAATCCTTAATGGTCGCCAGCTCTTCAAGAACGGGCAACCACTCCGGGGAAGGTTGTTGCACTTTCATCACTTCCTGCAGGTGACACACCGTTTCTACAAGTACTTGTACACTGGGCGGACGTTGCTGTCGGCGTAGCGTACCGCAAAACGACACTGCTAAATACTGCGCAGAACACCTCAAGAGAACACCGTGTGCCAACAGTCCAGATATGCGTGTTCTATTGACTCGGGCTGCTTACAGAGGACGCAGTGCTTTCACCGTGCTGTTGGTACGCCTTTAGTGATGAGCCATGTTTTCACGGGCAGGGTTTTACTGTGCAACTTAAAGAAGAATGCTTTCACGTTCGCGGAAACTACCACCTTTTTAACTCTTTTTAAGACGTCTAGTCTCGGGCCTGCACTGTATCTGGACCGATACAACGGGACAGGAAATAACAAATCAATCAAATCTCTGGACAAACGTTTACGCGAAACCTCAAAGAGATACTCCAAAGAAAAAAAAAGCTTTTGCCTTTTTACTTTGGTGAAGAAGGAAGACCAGCGAAGCTGTACTATGGCGGAAATGAAGCGATGGCCGGGCGGAAGTCGGCAAGCCAGAGTGGAGAGGCTGCAAAGGTTACCGCAATCTATGAGTGACTGCGTTAGCTGTCCAGAGTTTCGTGTCAAGATTTGTTCGCCCAGAAACATAAAAGTGAACGCCGTTTACAACTCCCTGTAACCCCGAATTAGTTCGCAGCTCTTGAGGAGGAGGAGGGAAGGGTACTGAGGGGTGGGTCACGTGAACTCGGGGAGGGGGGTCACGCGACCTCGGGGAGGAGGAGGTCACGTGACCTCGGGGGGGGGGGGGGTCACGTGACCCCCCTCCCCGAGGTCACCGAAGGTACTCGAGGTTCTCCCGAAGGAACCCGAGGTCCTCCCGAGGTCTTTTGGGGAGGAGGGAGGGGGGAGGGGGCTCACGGTTACGCCGACGCCGACGGCGACGGCAACGCCGACACCGACGCCGCTTAAGCCGGAAACGGGCGCTTAAGAGCTGCGTTTTAAAACGCGTCACTAAAAAGCGGTACGCACCGATAACTTGCTTGAAATAGCCGTATCCACTGGAAAAACAATCATCACACGACGCAACTAAAAACTCTGGCAAAACATTGTATAGCCTTAACTGAATAACAGTCCTAAGAAAAGGGTGTTTCTGGCCACGAAGAAAATGGAATCTGTTGACCAGTTGTCTTATAAACATGTGTGTGAGGCCTAGCCCTCCGTCTTTCACCGGACGAAAAATATTGGTTAGACACATTCATTCCCAGGAGGAACTCCAGACAAAAACAGCAAAAATCCAATGCATACGCGCTATGCTAATTTCCGAACAATGTATCACCTGTAGTACGTACCACAGCTTTGCTGCTAGAAAGGTGTCACAGATAGTTGCGCGCGCAAAAATAGACATGGCATTTCCTCTCCACTTCTCAGCCTTTGCACTCAAAGTTTCCGTTTCCTCGCGCCAAAACTGATCGCTGGCGCGGTAGTGCTCTAACGGAACGCCGAGATAGCGCACCGGCGTGACGGACCATTCAATGCGCTCAAAAACCGGATTCATGGAGGGCCAGTCGCCATGTCAGAAACCCAGGCACTTCTGCTAGTTGACAGAACTACACGTGTTTTCACAAAACATCACAGTTATTTCTACGGCTTTTTTAACACTCTCTTTATACGTACAAAAAAACTGCCACGTCGCCCGCGTAGGACAAAATGCGAACTTCACTAGCCTGTAATTTGAAGCCACTTATCAGGTTACAACGTATGACGCTTAAATAAAAGGGTTCTAGAAAAATACAAAAAATGAGTTGTGAAAGTGCACAGCCTTGCCGCACTGAAGAAAAAATGGGAACGCGGTCACTGACCCTTTTGTTAACAATAAGTCTGGTGGCGCAGTTCTGGTAGGCCATACGCAGACCTTCAGTCAAAATAGAGCCTACGTTTACATGCTATAAAACAGAAACAGGTATTTCATGGGACACTATCAAATGCTCTCTCTAAATTAATTTGCAGTACTGCCACTCTGCGCTCCATAGCATCGCAAAACTCTAAAATGCTGCATGCCACATGTACGTTGGTTACGATGCTTATGCCTTTAATGCCGCAGGTTTGATGCGGGCCAACAATCTTAGCTATCACAGGCTTTAAACCTTTCTCCAAAACTTTCAATAAAATTTTATAGTCAACATTAGTCAACGTTATCGGTCAATAAGAACTCACCTGACGGATTTTCGAGGGGTCATCACTTTTCGGAATGAAAACGGTATGTATGCCTAAAAAAGATGGTGGCAAAATGCCGAGGTGATGTGCCTCGCGGATAACACCGTGCAAGAAAGGAGCAACGTCCTCTTTAAACGCTTTATAGAAGCCCGCTCCCAAACCATCCGGGCCTGGCGATTTTCCTTCTTGTAAATTATCAATAGCTCTTTCGATCTCACTTAACTCTATCGGTTGATCTAATCGTTCCTTAAGTTCATTATCAAGTGTTGGCTTAAGTGGCAAAAAAAATACTATTAATCTCCATTTTCTGCGGGGCTCGATACTTGAAAACTTGGATGTAATAGTCGACAAAAACGCGTTCTATAACGTCTCTATCACCAGACACTTTTCAATAGAGTAATATACCCAAGGTAAAGATCGGACGCTGCCATAGGCCCCAGCGGCCCAGATAGATGAGTGACAGGAAGCGCACCTAGTGGGTGGCATTAACCATAATCTGAGCCCGGTTCCGGTGAATTTAGATTCGGTTTCGGTTTGGGCGTTTCTGTTCCATTTCTCCGGTACCCTTCTCTCTCTCTTTCCTCCCCGCCTCGCCCCTCGTTCGGCTCACGGGAGCTCCTCGACTCCCGAAGACGCTGTATTTCTTCGTTTTTTTTTTTGTGTGTGTGCTTTATTTCTAAGATTGATGCACTTTTATTTTAATTTTTACGATATAATCCGTGCAAAATGTGTCAAACAATATTTCAACTTACTTCACAAAACAGAGGTGTATTTCTTGTTGGTTTCCTATTGTAAAACATTGAAGGTACGCAATCGCCACATTGACTCCTGGCTGGTGGAGCATTTTGGGGTCAACAGCAGTAAGTGGTTTGAAAACATTTTACTGGACCACATTCATGTATACATGATTTACTTCAGAAGCTCTGTATGTTTTATACGAAACAGATACTCACAAAAGTAAATTAATACAAAGGAGTTCGGCATATCGTACACTTCGTAATAGATTCTTAGCGGAACCAAGTTAACAAAAACTTTCCACAGAGAACATGCTGAATGATCCATTCACTTTCACGCCGACTCGTGCACAGGAAGTAAGTGCAGAAATAAATAAGACATCGCTATTATTATCAGTCATAAGAGTATAATAAGTGTGCGAAGCAGGCACCAGATAGTCCAAATTCCCGATTTCCGGCTAATATAAAAACACCAATTGGCACAGCCTCAAACTCACTGCGGGCAAGCTATTACCAAGCGATGAGAGCTCTATTCGAAATATGACAAGGTTCAACGTTCCTAAACATTCCCCGAAATTGTTCAGGGAAAAGTATGGCTTCAGAAAAAGAGGTTAAAAAACTATGGACAGTGGAAGCAAAAGTGGATACATTGTCTTTCGAATATTTTTAGCCTCTGTACAGTATTTTGTTTATAAACTTCTGTAGAAAGTGAATAAAGATTTTTGTTAGGAAGCCGCGATACAAATTTGCTGGGAAAAGCTGAAACAAACGTTCGGAGTGCAAGCAGCACCACCTAATTATTAAGCACTTTCGGTTTTTGGTTTGGCAACCACTTCCGTTAATACACTATGAAAGCTAAACCTGTCTAGTTGCTTACCAGCCACTGAAGAGTGCAACCGAACTTTGTCCGAATTTCGGTTAAGTAATCGAACATGCCAACACAAGCTTATTCTGCAAAACATTTTTAAAACGTTTTGTGTCATTCCTCTGAGAAAAGGCTAAAACCACCCAGACCTCAAAGTGTGCGACACAGGGGGACATACACTCCTCGAACATGTGCCGCACGCTCTATTATAGGAAAAAAAGTAATTTTCTAGTTGCTGAATGACATTAAAGGCAGCCTGTAATGGTGCTACTAAGTTCCTGAAGAGTTTTCCTGGCACGTGGTATGCTTTAAGCTCAAGAAAGTACTGGTGAGGCCTGGGCAAGTTATCAGACTCATCGCACAGCAGCTGAAAACGGCCACGGCTGTGGGTTGTCTGTTCAAGCAAAAGCTTGATCAAATAGCTCCAAACGTAATACGTGGAAGAGTCATCAATTACGTTAGATCTGATGTCTGATGCCAGCTCAGAAATATCCTCTAGTGACGGGAAGTTATCAATTGGAAGACATTCCAGATTCTCTGAAATTTAACTTTCATGGTGCGAAGATATAGGAAACTCCTTGAAGAGGTCAGCCTTGCCATCATCTACGTTTCCATTGTTCTACAGTCTGAAAAGTTTCTTTATCTCTATGTGTTTTAGTCCTAAGGTGAACAGATGCAATTTTGGGTTTGTGTTGCATCCCAGCGTTTGCCGTATATAGCTCCAAAAAGTTTCTCAAGTAAGTCTTTCTACAGGTGTCGTGTAAGTAAGAACTTAAAGTCATGGCTGTTTGAAAGCTCATCCAAGAGCATGAGGACACTTTTATAGTAACTTGCCAACCTATGATGACTTGCGGTTGCCTCCTACTTTGGAACTGCCATGCTGAAATCCATCCGAGTTGCTGGTGAAGGAAATCGAGTATTTCAGATGCTCCTTTCAGAATGGCATGACGCAACAGCTGCCCTGTCTTCTTGACTTGTAAGCTATTTACGCAATTAAAAAAGTGAAAGCGTTTACAACTCCCTGTAACACCTGATTAGAGCGCAGCTCATGAGGAGGAGGAGAGAAGCTACTGGGGGGGTCACGTGACCTTGGGGGGTCACGTGACGATGCCGATGATGTCATCAGTGACGTCACTGATGACGTTATCAGTGACGATGACGATGCGGACTCCGATGACGTCATCAGCGATGATGACGATGACGATGTGGATGTCGGTGACGTCATCAGTGACGTCACTGATGATGTCATCAGCAATGATGACGATGCGGATGCCGGTGACGTCATCAGTGACGTCACTGATGACGTCATCAGTGACGATGACGATGACGATGCGGATGTCGGTGACGTCATCAGTGACGATGACGTCATCGGGGAGGTTACGTGACCTCGGCGGGGGGGGTCACGTGACCCCGGGGGTGGTCACGTGACCCTGGGGGGTGGTCACGTGACCTCGGGGGGGGGGGGGTGTCATGTGACTTGGGGGGTCACGTGATCTCGGGGGTCACGTGACTTTGGGTGTCACGTGACCTTGGGGGTCACGTGACCCTGGGAAAGGAGTCACGTGACCTCTGGGGGTCACCTGACCTTGGGGGCCGCGTGTCCTTGGGGTGATCTTGGTTACGCCGACGCCGACGCCGCTCAAGCCGGGAACGGGCCCCTAAGAGCTGCGCTCTAAAAGTATGTACATCCTACAACAGAAATAGGCTGTAGTCATGGCTGCCTCAGGAAGCTCATTGCCATAGACAAGGGATAGGATTGCAAGAAAGAGTGAGGAACTCAGCCCCTGTGCGGCACGGTTTACTTCCATGTTACTAAAACGTTTTCGAAAAATGTGTCTCTCAGTAAGTTTCAAAGACGATCGCAAGCTCATCTCATGGGTAGAACGATAAAGTTTAGCAAAATGGGACCACTCGATGACCTCCTTTTCAATGCAAAGTTTGTGTGCTTGGAGATTGCTCCAGGTTGTTTTGGGGAGGTGCGGAACATCGAAGTTAAAGTTAACATATTCGTTGTCAACTTCAAAAAATGGCTTATCAACACACACGCCGTTGGTTGGCCAAGCTTACGTTTGAAGCCCCCAATCACAGGCCACAGCCTTTACTGTGAAGCCAGCAGTCCTAAGCTCCCAAGTGAGAGAACTGAGGAGACTGCGTTTAACAGAAGACGTTGTTGGAGTGTGCCCAACAGTGTTAGCAAGGGGCTAAGTCCACCCCACCTCCTGGAAATTCCAGAAAGCACAACCAAGGCAGACTTGGAAACAGCACGAAAAAGACAAGGGATATGAACGAGAAGTGAACGAACAAAACTCTGAACTTCTCGTTCTTGTTTCTTGTCTTTTTCGAGCTGTTTCCAAGTTTGCATTATGAACCAACTTGCCCAACTTCACGCCTTGTAACAACCAAGGCTCTATCTGCAATGTGAGAGATTCGTTCAACACCGTAATTTGTAAATCCGTGGACAATTTCGTGTGCAGGGTTGTGAGTTAAGTACCTTTTTAAAACAATCTAATCGAAAATAAAGATGCCCACACGATCAAGTGGTGCCCAACAGCCCGGAGGAAACAACAGCGCGAGGAACTCAAACCGATCGGCTCCACGATTTCACGACGAGCATGCGAGCACACGGGCGGTCATGCCTCACCTTGATTGAAGCAAAGTCCACCGAACATGATGCAGCAGAAAGCACATATGGTTGGCACGCACGGCACGGATGAACGACGCACGTGCCAGCAGAGGCCACGCAGAATGATGCAGAAACGACGGCGTGCAGGCAGGCAGGCCATGGCAGGCGCCATTCACCAAGTGGTGTTTGTGACGTATTTGATTAACACCCTTTAGTCGTTTTGAGTACTTGAAATAATTCTAAAGCATAACAGTTTAAAAATAAATACTTCTCGGAGAAAGAGCTCTAATTAATATTAACAAAATTACAGAAAAGCGCCACGTAGCGGAGGGCATTAAACGCACTATCTGGGCCGCGAATGGGCTTTTGTGTCCTCTCTTTACGTTTACTATATTACTTTATGACTCTCCCTTGATAAAAAAATTCACGTATTTAATTTTTGCTTGCATATTTCTTCTCTACGCCCAAGGCTCTTTTTGTTGGCAACTCTCCAAGCGATAACTGCTTTAAACGCGCCCGCACCATGGCCCGTTCCGTATCGAGAGCTTCCAGCCGCTTTCTAAGATTGCTGATGTCATCCAAAAAAAATGCCTGACAATAAGCACTCTTCACGCACTAGCTGCTCTAACAGGCCCTTTAACTCTTTTAGTTCTTTCCTTTCGACGGGTTGTATCAAACTAGAACGCTCGATTGCACTCATCTTAATCTCTTGTTTAAACAATTCCCATCGTGTGCCAAAATCTTCGTCGAGGCCACCCAGTTCACTGAGCTCTTTGCGAACTCCCTTTACAAAAAATTCGTCCCCTAACAGCTGCGACTTTAGTTTCCAAAGGTGCCACGTAAACTTATTGGGAGCCTCCTTAGCGGCGCACAGCATAAACGAAACGAGGCAATGGTCGCTAAACGACACGGGCTCTAGTGTGTACTTCTTACACACCCCGACGAGGTCAAGTGAAACGTAGGCCCTATCCAAGCGGGCATGACTGGCCCCTTCGAAGTGCGTAAAGCGCATGCTTGACGCTCCTGACACGGAGTGGCCAGCGTCTTCCATCCCGTGCGTCTTGATCATGTCGCTTAAACACATTGTGCTAGCGTCTTTGTACCGAGTATTGTGTGAACGGTCCTGCAGTGCACACACGCAGTTAAAGTCGCCGAGAAAAAAAACTAGTCTGTCGGTTTGTACATACTGGTTCAGATGCTCAACATTAAGCGCTCATTCATTCTGGTGCGGGCATAAACGCACAGGGCTCGAAACTTATTGCTAGAACTAAGAAAATCACAGATTACAAATCGACCAAACTCACAACTAACCACTTGCTAAACGGTCCCTAAAGACTTCCTTAACAACAAAAGACACCCACCGGAATTTCCAACAGCGTAGCTCGCGCAAACGTCGTACTGCGCCTCAAAAATTCGCATTCTGCTTTCTGTCGGGCCTCACTTTCCATCTGCGTTTCTTGCACCGCAAAATATCCAGTTCTTTCTCAATAAGCAAGCTGTTTACTTGATATTGACGGCGTCGGGCACATAAGCCCCGCACGTTTAACGTGCCCACACGCAGGGAACTTGCAAGTTGCATTAAAGGGCAAGAGGAGTCAAGACCGAAAACGGAAAACACGGTGCTTACAAGAACCGGCATGTGTTGCCTCGACGAGACAGCGCTCAGCGATAATTTAACTGCGGAGTGGCGACACACACCATGACCCCTTGTGGTAATGCCCGCCTTCTCCGACACTGTTGCATCTCTCGCACGAGCAGCCGTGCCCGCAGTCCCCGTCCACCAAGCCATTTGATCCTGTCCCCCATCCTTCGTCGTCCTCACTTCGATTCCCTCCGTCGTTGGTCTTCAGAAAGAACTAGTGATTTCGCTACACGACTCTTTTTTGTCTCAGGGGTGTTCCAAGACCTTGTGTTGGTGTCTTGTTCTGTGATGACTTTTTGCGAGGTGACAGTGAGTCTCGGAGTCACTGTCCATCGGCCGTGTCTTCGTACAAATCTTTAGTTGCCGTGCCGTCAGAACTGCCGTCACCTGTGCCTTTCGGTTCGCGTGCTGCGGGGTGGGTGACATCTGTTTCTGGGGTAGTTGGGTTCATGCTGTCCGCGGCCATTGCTCCTGATTCACTTGGCGTGCCTTCTGCGGCGCATCATGGAGTCGCGGTAACAGGAGTGCTGGTGATCGCAGGGGCAGGGGATTCACCGTTGACGGGAGGTGAAGGCAGGTGCGACGAAAAGCCTTCGACCGCTTCCTCTGCCTCAGCGACGTCCATCAAGAAGTCGTAGTGGTCGTCTTCGCTTCGGTCACGCGCCATGGTTGCGTACGTTTTGACACAGTCTTCTGCGTCGTGGCCGTAGCGGTGCAGTCGGAGCAGCAAGGAATGCGGCTATCTCAGCGAATATACCCTTACGCCAGAAGCGGAGACAAAGCGGAGCTCGTCCAGGCACCACGACCAACACCTCACATCCTTCCTGACGGAATTCATGGGGAAGGCTGTCGACGGTGTTGCCTTTCTGGAGGGTCAGGCGCACTATCCGGGTGTTCGACTGGACCGCTTCAAACCCGTTCTTTCGGAATGTCTCTCTGGTGACGTCGGCAACCTTGCAGTAGCGCTTCAGCCCTTTCTTTGCAAGGACGTTGGGAACGTCATACGGGACACAGTGCAGCTTGAGTGTCACAGCGAAGCTCGCTGGATCAATGACGAGACAACGTCCCCCCCCCCCCCCCTTCACAGTCAGTTCTTTCGCATCGACCAACCTTCGCTTCGCTGCCAGCGAGTGCAGCCTCAGCAACCACACGTGGTTCATTTGATGGGGCCCGGCAGCCGCCAGGTCCTTCATCATATCCAGCTGTTATAACTCTTGACGGCAATCTTGTATCTTGTAAAGACGTCCTTTCACATCACACTGCAGGAAGACTGCGTTGGTCACAACGTATCCGTTGGGCAGCGACGGCAAGATAACACGGTAATCGTCGGGGGATCCAGAAACAGAAATACCACGGCCTGACGCGGCCGTTTTCACCGCTCCTACGGAGCTCATGATAACACGTCCGTCGCGCTCGGCAGCCGGAAGTGGAATCCATTCGGCCATGGACGCGCTCGCTCAGCGACGCGCGTGGCAATGTCAAGTCTAAAATTATGAAACTTGCTGGCCTAAAAAAATTGAAAAAACGCACAAATTAATGAACTTTTAGTTGCATTTGCCTTAAACAAAAATTGAGGGGTGTCATTTTTTATTGTTGAATTATATGCACTTCACGCGACTGCAAAGTTAACAGTTGGTAAACGGTGTCAAGGCGTCTAGTTTTTTAGTTGTTGTTTTTCCCAGTTTATGGACCTCTCTTAATTGAAACAGGCAGAAAATGCTCCATAATTATTAGGGCCCCTGGAAACTTCAGAAGCAGGTTTGTTTGGGACATGTTACTGCTTTTAAGGAACGTTTAGCGCCTTGTCTTTTTTTTTTTTCGTTTTGAGGGCGAACTTTTGAATTTCACTTTATCATCAAAGAGAATTTTGCTCTATGTCTTCAAGTGTAGGAAATTAAGCTTTATGCTAAATGTAATACCACAAAGTGCACCTTAAGCCTCAAATTTATAGCTCAATTATATCTTATTCTGCTTTCTTTCTTTACTATTATAACATCTTCAGAACTGTTTTTCTTCTCATCATAGACCAAATAATGCTAAAACAGGAGCAGATTCATTTACGTTTTAATAATTCTATATACTATGCTTGTTTTTTTTTTTTAACTCTTAAATCACACATTCTTACACTCGCTTTCCAAGGTGAAGTACTACTTTCTCCTAGTTAGGACTATCAATCCCTCACAAAGGCCGCGTCGCCATATATCTCAATCGCTTGCCTTTTGTCTGGGAATATTTATACTGCACCGAGCAGCATCTTAAATAGCCTACAGAACACCTGTTAACATTTTTTTAACATTTTGGGCAGTTATAGGAGAACTTTCTTTTACTTTAATAGCTATTGCCACGTGAACGGCTTCTACCAGAGTTACGGATGTTTTATTAAGCGCCAAAAGTTGCACTTACCCATCGCAAATCAATGCTGCCAAAGTTCTTGCACGCCCCGCATAAAAAAAAAAAAACACAAAAAAAATACATGAAACGTTGAAGAAACACGAAGCAAAATGAAGGGTCTGTTTTCGGGATGAACTGGCCGACTTATCTGGGTGCGTGCATGAAATATACATCCGGGCTTGGAGCGGAAATGAACACCGAGCAAAGAGGGCGTGCTCCTCAAACACCGACGAACGAAAGATTTCCTCGCCGACGCTCTCGCGGGATCGCGATCACCGCGAGACCTTCGCAGCTTTCATTCGTTGCGTGTACGGGAATGTGAGCGCGAATGGGTACGCCGGTCGAATATTCATGGCTTGGCCGGCAAAGTAACGGTTGCCAGACGAGCAGACCACTCGTTACGACACCTCCTGCGTTTTGGACAAATACGAAGATAAAAACAACCCGTCCGTGACAGCAAGCTTCGCTTGCGAAATGGTCGATTCGGGCGAACAGGGGAGTTTTTTTAAGGGTCCGGATAAAATGTAAATGACCTCGCGAAATCTGCTTAGCCATCGAATCGTTTTTTGCACTCCGGTTGGAAAGCAGGGCTAACGAAGGCTAACTTAATTTTATGCATACATAGCTTGAATCGCGGCCGGGGTGAAAGGCAAGAAATCCAACCCGAAAACCATTATTCTCTTAAAGGACACCTGCAACAAGAAAACAAAATATTGTTTTAAACAGCTTGAACGAAAAAAGGGTGCCATAAAACGAATTTACAACGAACAAGACAAATATTTTTGACGGCTATATTTACGGTGAGAAACGAATTTGTAGTTTGCGCCCGTGGGAGCCGCCACTGGTCACGTGGTAGGCCTTTGCGCCGCTGCTCTGCGCCGTGGCCGCCGCAAAGTTACGCCGCCGCCGCCGCCGCACGCTGAGCGTGGCGTGGCGCCGGCTGAACGCGTTTCTGCAAGCCGCTACCGCCGCCGCCGTTATTTTCTGACTGGCGCACAGGCCATTAATCATTAGTCAAAGTTAGTCATTAATCTTTGTTTTTCTGTTGTACTTCAAACGAAGATTAAAGGGCCCATGAAACGAATTTTGGGCTGGAATAAAAAAATTTATATTGGCATTTTACTAATAGCACATCGTTCAGTGGGCCGAAAAAAAAAATATAGAAAGTCAAAAGCCTGACTTTAGGCACAAAAATTTTAAAACACAGCGGACTATTTCGTATCTCCTTCATTTTTTAAGCTCTCTGCCTTTTCACTATGATACATCCGCGGTCCCCAAAGCGCGTCACCGGGTCCAAACGCACGTCACACGACACCGGATTTCACTTATTCCTTTCTCCCCATAGCTGTCATTGTGGTGGAAGTTACGCGCTTGCTGGGCTAATCAGTCGCCTCCCGTTCATCACTTGACCTCATTCTCTGCGCGTGGGTATGCGCGAGAGAGCGTGATCAAGTGGTAAAGGTGTGGCTGGCCCAACGACCATGTAGCTTCCACAGCACTGTCAGCTTCGGGGTGAACGGGGTGAGGAAAGCAATTTTTGTCTAAATTTGGAGCGACGGCGGGATAATCTAATAGGGGGAGAATGGCTGTGTCCTGGTACACAAATTAGAGTCCGAGCAAGAGGGGACTCCCCTCTTGCTCGGACTCCGTCTTCTTGTGCTGTTCGGTACAATGCGCGATATATGAGTTGACGAGGAAAGCGACACAGAAAAAAGTTGGAAAAGCGTTTTATGACTCCTTCAAGAAGTAACTTTTAGAGCCCATATCAAGCCCCCGGAAAGGTACAAATAGTGGCCAGTCACGTGACTGCTGGTTGCCATCTTTTCTTGGGTTGCCGCGGGCGCCAACTACTAAGTCGTTTCCCGCCGTAAATATAGCTCTGAAAAAAAAAGGTTGTAAATTTTGCTTCACGACTTTTTTTTTTTTTTTTTGCATCTAGGTTGTTAAAAAATGTTTTTTGTCTTTGCATTTGACCTTTAGCCATCATCAACATCATCCTTGATTTTTCTTGAGCACCCGAACGGGTATTATCCAGGGGAATATGCGTTTAACGCATAGAAACAACCATTACAACAAGCATATGTTATTAAAATTGTAAAATCTTTACAAGGGTAGAAAGGAAGAACGTGGTGACTGCGAAAATAAATTATTATTATTTATGAAAAAAAAAACACGGTGAGGAGGTGAGAGTAAAGGTTTTCTGACGAATATTGCGATTAAAGATTTGATGAAAAGAGAGAGATGGGTACACACAGCGACAAAGAGATAGTGTGTCTAGCTTAGCTTACTGCAGCAAGCCTGGTATACACGAACTCATCTCTGTTACGTCACGGCGCGGTGGTGGCGTGTCGGGCGCACTTCCGGTCTGGGGCTGTGGGCGGAAGTCCCCTTATAAGACGCGCATTTCTGCGTTGTTTTCATAGAAACCAAACAAAAACCTGCCTTCCCGTTAGAAGCCGCGAATGGGACTGTACGAAAAGAGTCGAGAAAGGTTTGAAGGTCAGTTCTCATGTGCTCGGTTCGTCCGAGAACGTGCATATGTTCCGTGAAAAGGAAAAA
The DNA here is from genome assembly GCF_016920785.2 of Ixodes scapularis. NCBI lineage: Eukaryota > Metazoa > Arthropoda > Arachnida > Ixodida > Ixodidae > Ixodes > Ixodes scapularis. The sequence goes on along the minus strand of NW_024609837.1, from coordinate 18,673,354 downwards.
CCGGATTCCGTCGGACCGCGATTGCTTGGGAGGGAAGTACTTCGGGCTGAATTCACGGATACTTGTGGTCAAAACATTTGTTTGTTTTGTTCCAACATGAACGCCGGAAAACTGTCAAGTTGTACGGACCACCTGCGGACTACGTTCAGTGCGTCTTCAAGTCCGAACGGCCGCCTGTTTGTTCGAACTGTCGTCTGCTCTTTCATACGCTGCTGCTTGTCGTCTGCTTTCTTAGACAACACCGGCCCATAGGCCAAATGTTGGACCAGTACTTGGGATAAGAAGTAAGTGAAGGCCTCAAAAGACTTAGGTTTGAAGGTTGGTAAACAGGCTCGATGTAAACAGTAGATACAAGGATATGTTAATCATTGTTACCAGTGGCCATCAAAGCCTTATGTCTGATTACCTTGGTCCGATTCTTTGTAATTTTCAGTACTGACGTCGATCATCTCAGCTACGGTTCACTATTTTGCACCCCGAGCGACGTCGCGACTGAAAATTGCAAATAAGATCTCATCATGCGAACTTTCTCATTCGCCGTGCAAGCGTGCCTTGAGTGGCCTCGCCAATGCATGTCTGGCTCCCAACCGAAGTGTCGTGGGTTCAAATCCCACCTAAAATACTTCAAAAGTTTCCTTGAGGCCAAGAACTTACTTGAGAAAGTGAAATTACTTGAGACATGGCGGCAAGCTTTCATACCCACTACATGTCATGTTTTACTTTCGTTGCACGTGTGACGCATCTTTTCACGTTCGCGTCGTGGGTTGTTCGAATTTCGCGCGCGAGGCCATGTGGCTCTGATGTCACGACGCTATTGACCGATTAGGACTTTTTCGTCACGCCACCGACGTCGGTTTTTTTGAGACAAGAGCTGCTTCATGCTATCGTCGTATTATAATGTGAGCTCATGTAAAGACAGATAGGCATCGTTACAATTGAGGAACTTTGAGAAAATAATTGTTCAGTACAAAAAAAAAAGGTTGTCTTCTTTCACTCTTTTAGCGCTAATAATACTCTAACAACGTGTCAGTGAGATGAAATCATCATAAATTATTAAGCGACGCTAGGGAACGCCGTGCTTATTACCCCATTTAAGAATAAAGGAACTAAGATTATATACACCACAGGGACGCTAAATGGAGTTTTGTAAAATAATAAACAGGCTTCTATTCAATACCGAATAGCGTTGTGTGTGTCGGTCTTAGCCTGCAGAGATGAGCTACTTAGCATGCCTCAATATAGGATGACATGCGCGATCGTCTATGGTTTCCAGGATTAATATTTAAAATGTTCTCGTTTGCAATTAAGATGTTACTCTGCGGTGACAGGTGTTTGCTTATTTAATTTATTTGGGTATTCAAAGGAGCACAAAAAATTGTTTCCAGGTACGCGAGGCAACCGAATTAAGTTGCTAGCTATCTTACATGGACGCAAAAAAAAAGCAAGAAACCTATTTAGTATTTGTTAGGTTGAAACACGCAAATAGCGAACAAGTCCCATTAAAAAGCAGGCCCTGCACTCCGAGGTTGAAGTACATTATGCAGTACACCACATCCTCTTATAAAATATATTATTCATTTGTATGGCTACGTGGCATACTTTTGCAATTAGTCCAGTTAAGCACGTGATTAAGTTCATCCAATAAAGTGGCCCTTCGAACATCCTTGATGCAAAAATTATCGCTCCTCGTTGTGTGGTGAACAAAATTCATTAGGTCCTTTTCACCGCAGGTTTTTTTTTTTACAATGAATCCCGAATACCAACATTCAACTGCCAAGCAAAAGCAGATTCTGAAAGAGGCACATGGAAAAGCAAGACGGAAAAACCGTACCAGCGATTCAACTGTCCTCAAAAATCGACACCTCAGCAATACGCCGAGCTTTTACGGTGATGGTCTCAAGAACACAGGGAAACGATGCTATTCCAAAAAGCTTCGCGTCCCAGATTGCCCCTTCTGCTGTCTTTGAAAAAGCAGAGCAAACAGGTGCTACTAGAAGAACCGATATTTGAAACCGACCAAACGGCAACGCAAGCCTCTCACTTGGAGAGGACTGCGAGGACGTAGTGCAGGTCAAACTGTCCGTCGTCGTACTCTGTACCGAGTCACGTCCGCGAAACGTGCGAACGTTTCGCTCCCCTGGATTTCCCAACGAGGCTTCGCCGCAAAGCCTGCCGTACCGCCTTGGCCGCTTTTTGTTTTCCGGAAAGGGTTTCTCGCTCATGCACTCCGCAGCGGCCCATCGATATTGAGGTCAGCGGTTGTAGCATCATCCATGCACTGCCTTCCGAACATTCACGCGATGAAAAAAATATATATACTAGAACAAACTGTGTTTGCTTTTGTGAAGGGACAACGTTGGTGTGGGGTGATACGTGACAGGAATATGTTTGCCTGTCAAGACGGTGCTTGTTTATAGGGAACGGTTTGCTGTGTGCGTGTTATTCATAGAGTGAGGCAATATATGGTCGCAGGACGGAGCGAAATTTCTGATGTTTCTGGTGCTGAGAAAAATCAAAACTTCTTGAAAAGTTGCAGTGTCGTGATGTTTCAGCGTCACTGCGTAAAAGTGAAGGAGCAGAATTGTTCCTAAAAAGGCGCGGGCTACCGTCGTGATTGCATCAGCTTGCGTTTCTTGAGATCGATATTTTCTACCCGTATTTATGGTGACATAAAGGCACGGGAAAATTATGAACGGTAAATCGAGAGATAAAGTGAACAAACGCCTTATTAATAATTATTTGTAAAGTAATGTTTTTTTTTTAATAAAGAAAAACTGGGTCCAAGGAAAAACGAATATCTAGTGAGGAAAGCTCGGGCTCGTTTCTGTTGTTGTTTGATTTCCAATAAATTTGAAGTGTTTTGCAACTTTTTAATATATCACATTAGTCAATTTTTTAAAGAAAATTCTCTAGGTTATGTTTTACACATAACTATATAAAACAAAAAAGATTAGGAAGGGTAATAATTTCTTTTTAAATAAATAAGTTGTACATTTATTGTCAAAATTGATTACAATACATATTAGTTCGTGTTATGTAGGCACAAGTATTTTCCAGCGTTGAAGGACGGCTGCACGCTCAAACATAGAACACAGTACCAAAAAAAAAATAGTTTACACAATCTCGTTCGCCGTTAAAAATCTGAACAGTTTATCGAACAGTTACAGTTACAGTGAACAGCTAGAATATCTGGGAGCAGTTTAGCGAACTGTGTAAGTAAGTGCATGTCTATTTTTTTATATCAAATTACGACTAACGAAATTCAATCTACCTACTCATGCGACTTTCAGACTGGCGGTTCTAATAGGCACTCTTTCACTAGTTTGTGTTTCATTCATAATAAGTACTTTTTTAACCTCTAATCCCAGCTTCAATAATAAAAATATTTTTTTTGCGCATGGAAGAGGTGATCACAAGAGAGCAGAGACTCAAATGTCCAATTTATGTACTATAATACGCCATTATGTGCCACAAAATATCGGCAGGCAAGAAATGAAACATGTGCGCTCCCATGCGTACGTGTTTGTCGCGGCGCAGTTGTCTCGACGAGTTCTAATTTGCCACACGCCGGATGAACGTGTCGAGTTGATTTGATGGATCAGCGACATTGAGAGACCGAGTGTTGCTTGTTTCCTCGACAGAGATATCTGGACTAATCACTCCCTAGAGGCGACGGGTTCGTATGGTACTCGTTCTCCGGTGCATCTTTCCCGCTAGATTAACGCGATACGTTACACGAGAGACAAGCGAGTCAGAAGTGTCCATGTGGCCTTCGACATTTATAAAAAAGGCATGAAACGGCGTCGGGTTAAAATTTGACTAACAGCAATTTTATTATTCGAATGTTCAAAGGCTAGTTCATAGAGTGCGAAAATATTTCGTTGAACTTGTTGCCATTCTGAATTTTATAAAATAGGAGTGTCCTACTTATAACCTCTTTTAAAACTTTTTGACGGCTTCAAGCGGCTACCAATAATAATGCCTCGCGACACCATTGCATTATTTGCATCAACATCATTCGAGCGGTTAATTGTTGCACGAATGCTGTGTTCACACTTGACTTTTGCCCGGTAGCAATTAATCCTCTAGCGAATATGCAAGTTCGCGGCTGCCTCGAATTGAGAAAAAATGCCGAACTGAGAATGCCCGATGCGCAGTCCGCACCAATCCACACGAAAATGCAGCCCATACTTCGTTTCAGCTGACATGCAGACGCGCTCGACGCTACGAGCTAATGATACCAACCAAGTTGCTTCACTAGGACATTCCTGTACATGATTGGGCCAGTGATGATTGAACTCGTATATAAACATAACTAACATCTTTATGGGGCGCTTTTTGACGCTGTCGAATGGACCCATTAGCTCGTAGCATCGGCTGCGTCTGAACTTTAGTTGAAACGAAGTTCAAGGCTCCCTTTTTAATTGTTTCTTTGAGTTACCGTTACACAGTGAAAACAAAAAAATGAAAGCTCCCTGTAACACCGAATCAGAGCGCAGCTCTTAAGGAGGAGGAGGGAAGAGTACTGAGGGGAGCATTATCCCGTCCTCTCTCCTCCTCCCCTCCTCATCCTGCCTGCTACTCCTCCCGCCGAGCGGCGTCGCCGTCACCGTCGGAGTAACCGTGGAATCAGGTTACACTCGTGACGTCACGGGGGTCCCGTGACGTCACCGGGGTCACGTGACCTCACGGGGTTCATATGACCTCACGGGGGTCACGTGACGCCACCGGGGTCGCGTGACGTCATTGGGGTAAGGCGACCTCACAGGGGTCGCGTGACGTCACCGAGGTCACGTGACCTCATGGGGGTTACGAGACATCACCGGGGTCACGCGACCTCACGGCGGTCGCGTGACGTCACCGGGATCACATGACCTCACGGGGGTCACGTGAACTCACGTTTACGCCAACGCTGGCGACGACGCCGACGCCAGCACCGCTCAAGCCGGAAACGGGCGCCTAAGAGCTGCGCTCTAAAACCGGATTCATGGGATGGGTTCTATGAAGGATTCATCAGGTGTCTCTATATAGTAAAGCAGAAAAATACGGGTATAAGTTTCTTAATAAACAATGATATAGGAAGGCCCAACAATCTAAAAAAAAATATTTTAAATAAGCTTATTTCAGACTTTTCATTCCTCAGGTGTCCTGGAACCGCCGACGTGACTTCCACGTCCTCACGGTGGGCCTGGCCACGTACACCGCGGACGAGCGTTTCCAGGCGGTACACATGGACCGCTCCGAGGACTGGATGCTCCAGATCAAGCGCACCCAGCCCACGGACGCCGGCGACTACGAGTGCGAGATCAACATCCGCCCGCTCATCTTCTACTTCGTGCGCCTCACCGTGCTCGGTGAGAACCCCGGGGGAGGTCGTAGCGGAGAGAATTTGAGAGGGAGGAGGGGACGGGAGTGCTTGATGATGTCAGAGCGCCCGGCTCGGATAGCAAGGACACTGAAGGGAGTAGGCACAAAGGCTAGCTCTATCTGGCCCACCGTATCTCTCTAAGCGGAGTGAGCAAAAGCATTGCCAGCTCCTCGCAGAGGTTTTAGCGTTCAAACGCACAAAGCAGAACCCAGGGTCTGGCGTTCGAGTGCCGAACGCCGAACCCCAGATCCTCGTCGAGAAGCAGACGACGCGCTGGGTCGCTCTGCTTGGAGGGGGACGAAGGCAGAAAGCACCGTGAGTCTTCTAACTGTCCTTCCAATCAAATGTCGGTGCTCTGACGACAACCGGCGTTCTTTTCTCCTTCTCTCATTCTGTTTCTTTGCATATTGGGATCCCTCAGCAAGAAAGACAGCTGAGTGTGCCACTGAAGCTACGTAGGCAATGGAGAATGAGAGACATCACTCTGTTCACACGCTCAACGGACTAAAACAGGGTGATTCCACGTCAATTCATGCAATGATGGTCCGGGTCATATTTTAGATATTTTTGTTAAAAATATATATGAAAGCTATGTTTTTGGGAGGAACATTCAGCTAGATATGAACGCCGTAACAATTTTTTTCGCTGAGATATAAAATAGAGAAGCTTAAGGCGTGGAAATTGAGAAGATTTCACAATGCTAATTTGCACAGTCGTCATTTCCTTTTCGAACCTTTCACGGCACTATCACTTTTTTAATAGGTTTTACAAAGGTTATACAACACATACATAAAAAATTAAAAATATCCATAAAATATTTCGATGCAAACAAAAATATCAAACATGCCACAAAAACGCGTTTTTGAGACATATTCACAATTGTTTTGCAAATAAACCATCTTTCATAATACTTCACAAAACATATCAAAATGCGCGTATTTAAATACTCTTTACGAATATATAAATATAATATGCCCACCCTTAAACATATTTTTGTTATCAACGCGGAAATTCGGCTGACTTCTCAAAATGTGGCAAGATTGGGCGTCGATATTTAAAAAACTACATCTTTTATTTTCTTCAAACTCCCCTTGGCACTTTGCAGTGACTTGAACTAACCTATGATGGCAAAAGATTGAGTAACATATGACCTCCAAGCGGGAAAAGCTACGACAAACCTTCACTCGGAGCGAGCCGACGTCTTCGTCATAGCGGCTTTGCCGCACAGCACCAAACGTTTTGAGCGTTAGTTATGGCATGTATTTTATATTATTAAAATTTTTTTTTCATAAGGGCTGAATATTAGTGACGCGAAAATGGACTTTGAGCTGGAATACCATTAATTAGCTTACAATTCACAGGAACAAAACGGCTCCACTGTGCGAATTCGCTAACTATGCATAGATAAGCTTAAAACTCTCAGTTACGCGAGTGGCCATATATACATCCGGCCTCTCGGCATATGATGACTTCCACAGATAAGAAGCCTGGATTCCTCTCACAGGTTTTATGGTGGTCCACTCTGCTTGCTTTACCGCACGAAACTCTCGAACCCGTTCCACAGACAGGTGAAACATGCAGACATTTGTTACTTTTTTACGTAGCACTTCCACAAAGTCTTTAGCGGTGGCAATCGTTGAGTTGAGCGAAGATCTCAACTTGGTGAGCGTTGGTTCTTTCACCTACTTCATCGCAAGCGCTTTCTCCGTGTCCAGTGGCTGAAAAGATCCATCTTGCCGAAGAGTGCGGCTTCCGAGACAATTCGTGGAATTGGAAGCGATTCTTGAAATGCGCCGCCGCTCCGTCTGATACAAAAATTATTTCAAAAAAGACTGGGAAATGAACATTAACATACTCTTTTATGGCCTATGTGGCTAGAAGAGCGTGAGCTGTGTCATGTTTCGTGTACCATCGGTGACAACGGCAAAGCTTTGCGTGCCTTGCGTGGACGTAACCACACTTGTGGCGAGAGACACTTGAGTTTTTTTTTCAATGAAAACTCCGCACTTCGGTTGGAAAGAGTACTGTCCATTTTTCCGCAAAATCGAAGTGGAACATCACTGCCTTGGGTGGTAAGGCGGTTCTTGTGTCATGTATCAGGCTTCGTTCAAGGTCAAGGATGTAAGAATGCCTCATATACTTTTCGCTCTCCTATTGCCGCAGGAAGGCAGAAGTGTCCATAACCTTTTTGACGAGTTCGCCAGCGTCCCATAATGCGAAACAGATCTCTTGGTCTTCGTCGAGATGAAGCGACTGCAGCGAGATGCACTGCGTTTTTGGGCACTTTTCGCAACGGCGCAGAAAGCAATCGTTCTGTGGAGCGCAGAAGAGGTAGATGCGCTTGATGTCGTCTTCAGTAAATGTCTTCTTTGGGGCATTTGTTATTGCCGTTAAAAGCAACTGAAAATTGACGCAATACATGCATGCGCACACCTCGTGCTCGGGACTTTTTTTTTTACCCATTTTGGTCGTAGGGAATAAAATTTGGAGATGCCTAGTTCGGGTTGGGGATTGGCCTTCCTAAACAGCTGGTAAGCTTCCTTAATAGAGCGGGTCATAAACCTTTTTACGACTTTGAACATGTCGTTGATCATGGCTTTGACGACGTCCTTTTTGTCGGGGCTTTGAACAGAGCATGCGAGGTCGTCGCGTGTGTAGTACTCAATTGCAACCCCCACGTCTTCGGCATTCGCCTTTTTCCCCATGTAGGGATGGGGGGTTGCCCAAACACCACCTTTGCGCTTCAGTTTTTATGTTTGATCAATCATGTAGGCAGTCGCACCCGACACCAGACGCAGTATTGTTTTCTTTAGGATGATTGGTGGCAGAAGCACGTACAATCGCTTGCGTTCCTGGTGGGAGCTACATGCCTTCAGCACTTCGCAAAAAGCGTCAAACCACTCTGCGCAGTGCTCACAACTGTCTTCGAGTTCGAGAGTTTCGTGCAGTGAAGCAAGCAAAGTGGACCACCGTAAAACCTGTCTAAGGAATCCAGGAAACTCATCTGTGAAAGTCATCATATGCCGAGAGGCCAGATGTATACATGGCCATTCGCGCAACTGAGAGTTTTAAGCTTATGAATGATGCATAGGTAGCGAATTTGCAGAGTGGGGCCGTTTTATGCCTGTGAATTGTAAGCTAATTAATGGCATTCCAGCTCAAAGCTCCCTTTCACGTCACTAATACTCACCGCGTATAAAAAAGAATTTTAATAATATAAAATGCATGCCATAACTAACGCCCAAACGTTTGGTGCTGTGCGGCAAAGCCGCTATGACGAAGACGTCGGCTCGCTCCGAGTGAAGGTTTGTCGTAGCTTTTCCCGCTTGGAGGTCATATGTTACTCAATCTTTTGCCATCACAGGTTAGTTCAAGTCACTGCAAAGTGCCAAGGGGAGTTTAAAGAAAATAAAAGATGGAGTTTTTTAAATATCGACGCCCAATCTTGCCACATTTTGAGAAATCAGCCGAATTTCCGCGTTGATAACAAAAATATGTTTAAGGGTGGGCATATTACCTTTATATATTCGTAAAGAATATTTAAATACGCGCATTTTTATATGTTTTGTGAAGTACTATGAAAGATGGTTTATTTGCAAAACAAATTATGAATATGTCTCTAAAACGCGTTTTTGTGCCATGTTTGATATTTTTGTTTGCATTGAAATATTTTATGGATATTTTTAATTTTTTATGTATGTGTTGTATAACCTTTGTAAAACCTATTAAAAAAGTTATGGTGCCGTGAAAGGTTCGATAAGGAAATAACGACTGTGCAAAGTAGCATTGTGAAATCTTCTCAATTTCCACGCCTCAAGCTTCTCTATTTTATTTCTCAGCGAAAAAAATTGTTACGGCGTTCATATCTAGCTGAATGTTCCTCCCAAGAACATGGCTTTCACATATATTTTTAACAAAAATATCTAAATTATGACCCGGACCATCATTGCATGAACTGACGTGGAATCACCCAACAGCATTGATGCTTAATCTTTTATGTGCCAGTGTAGCCGCCCAGCTAAGAATGCGGTGGCATCTTGCCTGAATGGAAAACATCAAAGCGCACTGAATTTAACATTTATTATTAGGTTACGTATTAAAAGTGACGCTTAGATCTTCTGTTTTGTTTTCCAAAGGTATTTTAATTTTCGAACAAGTAAATTTTTTTTTTCTGAGCTTGAGTACTTATGCTGTGAACTGTCAAAGAAATGTGCTCAGATCGATGTTAATTTTTAAGTAAATACCAAATTAGAAAACCAAATATTATCCGCACAAATTTCGTCTATTAAAGAATTGCTTCTATCAAAGTTACATTCTTACAACTCCCTAAACTTGGTGCAGTGTAGTTACCAAAACACGTAAATAAAAATATACCTTCATTTCAATCCTCAGATGGAACAATATTCACAACAAATAAATATACTTAAATACGATATTACCGTTTATATAAAAACGCTGCACACAGTCTTGCGATGTCGGGACGCAAATAATAAATGGGCATATATATATTTATAGACGCACGCAGTAAAGACGACTCCTTTCCTTTTATGTATTTTGTTCAGCTTAGGTCGGGACAATATTGTTGCAGATGCGTAGGTTGTCTTCCGATCCCCTGACCTTGAACTTCAACTGCCATTTCGGGAAACCCGGTCGCATATTTGCAGGTTCTACACGACAGTACACGAGGTTTCTTCGAAGTTTTCATGTTTTGACCCAGTTTCGAAGAGGAGATGCCTCAAAAATCCATATCTTTCTTCTTTGGTGGCCTAGCACCGGGATGTCTTTATTTTGTGCTTTACGTAGCTCATACCCAGTAAACAAATATCGGCGTATTTATTAAACAAGAACAAAAAAAAAAAAGTTAGCGGACGTGTTTTATGAAATAGCAACAACAACAACAACAAAAAAGATATATTTGCCAGATAAACAATGTTTTTGGAAAAGCCTCGCGAGACATGACATTGTGCATCGTGGCTCCGAACAGCTTCATAAGATGGCGCGATCGAACTCCCAATATAAATATTTAGATACATATAAAGAAGTTTATTATCATCATTCTTTCTCTACAATAGTACGAAGGAGAAGGTAAGCTACTTGACCGTTTTCTTGCATTTTAGCGATGGCCCGATTCCTATTTTGTACCTCCACGCGCACTGAAATTCCGGCACGTTAAAGTGTTAGACTGTCTTCTTGTTCAAACATTTTTTTTTTATGGTAGCAACAAGGAATGAACAGGGTTTGACTTATTATAAGCATTGCTCAAATATTTTCTTCGACCATTTCATCATTTCATAAGAAAAAAAAAAAGGGGCGGTTCTATCCAGGCGCTTCTATCGATTTAAGTATTTAGGAAGCATTTTAGTCCCGACCAAAGTTGGTCGGGACAAAAGTGGTAGGGATTTTTTAAGAAAAAAAGAAATATACTTTAGTCTTTTTGTGAAGATACATTTTGGGCGTGTGAAGGATGAGAGTTTATAATTATACTTTTCTGCAGTCGTTCTCCTCTTTCTTCTCGGCACTGTCGTACGGCAAAGATATGAATTCCTTCGCATTAACTCCTTCGTAATTCGTCTATATTTTTATTTTCAGAATTTTCTGTGCAGACTAATAAGTATTCTTTGAATATCTAGTTTTGTAATTTTGGTCGTTTTTGTCTGGCAAAATAAAAAAAGGGAGATAAGACTCGTCTCGCAGAACCGGCTTTTGAAAGATCGAAACGCTGAAAGACGAAGAAGGGGCTTGATTTCGCTGAAACACGGAAGAATGTCTTGACTGAAGGAGATCTTATTGGGGAATTTTGTTTCCGGCTACCCATGGGACCCAGAAAGATCTTTTGTGCGTCCTAGTTTCCTTTTCTTTGCCGATAAAAGCAGTGTTGTGAGGAATAGATTTACAAAAAAAATGTGTTCTTCACATCTACAAACTTTAAGGGTTACAAGTTCTATAGGTTCGCAATAATCGCATAACCTTTATTTTAAAAAAGTTCAAAATATTTCTAATTGCGTCTTGCATGCATTCAGTCTTAAAGTTTCGTGGGCAAATATATTTGTAACCAGGATAAAGTAAATTAAGCCTTAATTGATATATTACGCACATCAGAAAAACGTAAGTGACAAGCATTGCCATAGCATAGCACTTGCAATTAAAAAACAAGAAAACAACAACAAAATAATCGAAAATTCAGTTAATTTTTTGAAGAGAGTTGTATTTCCAATATAAAGTAAAATCAGACCTAAATACTTATAACTTAACCGAGTGATTTAGAACGGCAAATATTAAAGGGACCAAAGTATGATTTAATATACGTTGGTTTATGAATAACCCAGGTGCGGTCACACCCGGGGTTTACCCGTAATTTAAAAAAAAATCGCAGATACATTTGGAATAATCCGGGCACCCGCCAAAAGAAAAACATAATGCAAGTGTTATATGTGCAAATGAGAAAAAGTCGAGCTTTACGAAATGCTATGTTTGTACAAACAGCTCAGTATACAGAAGCCCATTCCAAAGCCAAGTTTAGCGTAGGATAGCCAAGATTTAAGGGAGGGGGCAACTTGAGTGATGGTGAACGCTTGCAATCTAGTGGCGTACGCTTTCTGGGGAGATTGGGTGCACATGCAGGCGTGTTCGGAGGCGAGGCGGATAGCGGCAATGAAGGGACGGAGCAAGGCGGAGACGTTCGCAGACGACTGACGCTTTAGACTGACCGTCGCAGCTTGTATCGCAAACTCCGCCAACGAACCGCGTGACTCCAACCGAGCAACTGGAAACTCTTAAATCTAAACGCACCATAGTTCCCATGCAGTCATGCGGTGCGTCTCGCAGCACTCGACCCAATAATCGAGAAGGCGTAGAGCAATGTATATCCGAGATCCACGCAAAGAAACGCACGCTCCAGTTTGCCATATGCACGCGATCATTCCCTCCAGCGTGAACGCACTTTGACGTTCCCTCTGAATGACGACGGCACAAGTGACGACGCGTGAATTTCTCTCCCGCACCGCAGTGCCCCGGGCCCTGATCCTGGAGTCCCCCGAGCTGTTCGTCAACAGCGGGTCCTCGATCAGCGTGAGCTGCGCCGTCGAACACAGCCCGGAGCTCCGGTGTTCGTGTTCTGGTACCACAACGACCGCATGATTAACTACGACGCGGCAGAGGGTGGACCCGGGCACATCTTGGGCGGCAAGCGAGGCCAGGACGCCCAGGTCAGTAGCCTCTTCATCCGCAACGCAAGACCGGAGGACTCGGGCAACTACACGTGCGGCCCCTCGAACGCGTACTCAACCAAGGTCGTCGTGCACGTTCTGAACGGTAAACTTTTTCTTATCTTTTTTTTTTTTTTTTCTTTTACGGTGATAGTTTTTTTTTGTGTTGTTTTTGCAGAAACTCTTGCGTATGCTTCGTGTAGTTAAGTGAAACCCTCTAAATTCAGCGGAAAAAGTTCTTTGCTAAATTTAGGGGCGGGAGGAAGATCACCGAGTCGTGATATTGAGACGTCATTTCATATTACGTCGCAATATTTCTGTAATATTTAGCGATAAATATGTTCTATAGTTAACGGGACAATATTTCCGCCCAGTTTTGCGAAGAATCACAGTGCCGCCACATCGTGACGTCACAGGGGCAAAATTTCCTCGCTAAATATAGCGTATAAATTGTTGCTGGTACTCGTAAGAATATCCGGGAAAAGATTTTCAGCTACATGTTGCGAGAAATGTTTTTTTCCAGATTTTGTGGGATTTAGTGTCTCATGACGTCATGGTGCCATGTGACGCAACAGTGCAGCATAAACATAATCTGCTGAATTTAGCGTGATGGAAGCCCGCTAAATTTTACCATGGCAGTGTAAATGGGCGCAACACTGAGCAGAGTTTCGGGTTTTGCCGCAGTTCATATGAAAGAATCAGCAAGGAACCGGGATTTTGTTGTCATCCTTTGCGACAAGAGCTTGTAAGTAGAGCGTGTGGGAGCTTCGGAATAGTTGCTGATGTCTCGCTAAGATAATTGGCTTCATCTGGGAACTTAAGAACATTTCGGCTGTGCTTTACTAAGACAAGCAGAAGGCTTCCTTCAAGGTTTCCTTCCGTAGGTCGGCTAAAAATACCTCCCTATTTCGGCTGGATTTTTTTGACTGGTGAGAATGGTGTCGCAAAGACAAGTAATATGGCAGATGGGCACCAAAGCATAGACTCGCACACTGAAACTCGAATCTGGTAAATAACATGAGCAAGTAAAACAGTTAACAGCAACAGTTACGTACTGAGTAGGGCTTGTATTTAACATTGCCAATTGCGCAATCCTTCTTTTAAAAAAAAGTATATCCACCATCGTATAAATATATGTCAGCTCAGTTTAAGGCAAGTAGGAATTTGTTTAATATTTGAAATATTTCATTTAAGAGCTACTATTTTATTACTTTTTTTTCTGATAATTCGAACGCTTTGTTGTCCCCGTTGCTTGAGTGAAGTTGGATGTTTGCTCTGTATTAAGTTACTTTAAAATACATTTCAGCATTTAGTGGTGCAATTTTAATTAGCAATAATTCGTAATTTCAAAACCAGAGGACTATGTCAGCAGTTGTCAGGCCATTAACACCAAGCCCTCACAACCGTTAAGAATAATCAGAAATCGGCTCCTTTTGCTGATAGTCACTTGAACTGAAAACCCCCTTGTCATGTTTCAGCTTTCAGTGGATTAAAAAAAAATGCTCTCAGCCTACTTAGTTCCCTAAAAGGAAAGATGCAACTACAATTACGAACAAACGCAAGGGCTGGAACTGTATTTATATTAAATCATATTACATTTATTTCCACAACTTGTTTCAAGGTTGATTAGAACCTCTTCACTGTTGCATGTTTTCTGATTTTTTTAATGCAACAATCTGGTTTTGATTGGATAGAATGAAAGCAATGAGTTCGACCCAATGTGGGAATTTTGTTTATAAATCTATATAAATGGCATAAACTATAACGTTTTTATTCCGCAGTATTTTACATTCTTGAATCATTGGTGGTTGTGTTTCTTGTTTCATGTCATCTATAGTTTGGTTGCTCCCTTGTATCTCCAAAGTCTCTCTCTTTTTTTTTTTCAAGGATATTGCTTGAATTTTTTGTCTTTAATTGTACCTGTTGTTTTAATTTTTTTACATGTATTGCTTACTTTTTATTTTAAACTTTAACTTTTCCCACAGATGTCACGCTTTTCCCTCTATCGCTGATTCTTCTTCGAGTATGAGCACATACATGCACGTTATCCATCTCTAGTTCTCGCATGAGACAGTATTTCGACTCTCAAAATATCTGCCTTCCCCCTCCCCCTCCCCCCCAAGTTTATTTTAATTATATATAGTTATATACATTTTTTCTACGGTGACTCTTTTTACATTTTTTGTTTCACCCACACACGCTTATACACACACGCGGCAATAAGATATATCGGTACTCCAATATTTTTTAGGTCTTCTTCAAACGTCTAAACGTTATCGAAAATTCACTGGCTCGCATGTATTGCGTTCGCTATTTGTATATTTGGTTGATTTATGATAGATTTTTTTCCCTTTTACTATTTTTCCCGTTCCAATTGTTAGTTCTCTTCTCATTTCGCTTCATGAATGATTGCGCGAAAGCAGTTTTGTTACAGACTGTCTTTGTTGTTTGAGTTCTCTCTTCCTTTGAGTTTATTTAATTTTAACAATTTGTTTGACAAAACCTGCGTAGTTATTTTTATGATATTTTTTTTCCGTTGATAACAAACTCCAGTAGCGTGATGCTCGTTATAAATTATAATTCCTAATCGCAGTGAAATTTTACCGACGTATAGGGCAAAAGAAGATGAGAACATCCTTTCAGATGTACTCTGAGCACTGCATAGTTCCGCAATTTGTTCTTTTACGAATTCGGAACATTCCTAGAGTAAGTAATTTGCGCCGTCATGGTGCACTAATTATAGAAGAATAACTTAACATATAATTGGAAAAAAACAATAAAAATAGTATGAAGGTCAACGTAAACGACAGCCACAAATCCAGAGAGGCGACATGCGCAGGGTTTCGGTACAGTGGCTGTAGTTTCGGTTTCGTCTTTCTTTTCGCTCAGGATGACTTTAAAGTGAGCGACTCGACTGTGGCTCGAGCGAGAGATGGAAAAAAAAAAAAGAAAAGGAAAGGGGGACGCGCGAGGGCCGTGAAGAACGTCGGTCGGGCAACAATTCGATCTCTACTGTAAATAGACGTTTCTTTTATATTTCTCTACTTGCTGGAGTCCTATCAGTCATTTTTAGGACCACCAACATCCGCAGACCATCGTCGTTTCCAGTCATCGGGTCCCTGTCGCAATCGTAAGAAAAGAACGAACCTTCACTAATAGTTTCTTCATTGTTGAGTTTTTCATATAAATGCAGATATTTGCAAAGGAGCACATCTTTGTTGAAACCGTGGCTTTGCTTTGTTATTCTACTCGGAATACAAATTACAAGAACATATGATCGGTGTTCTTGCGCATGGCAGATACACATTTTTAATGTCTTTTTTAAAATACCTTCCTCCTCTTGTTCTAAAATTGTATTTAATATAATTGCAGGAAGAACAACTACGGAGGCGAGGTGGTACAGAATCGCCAGAGTTTAATCCTTACGTTTTCAGATATGTTTGCTATATTTATCTTGATGCCAGGCATCGGACCGCGATATTTTAGGGAAACAGTGAACTCCTTCCCCTGAAGAAAGGTTTATCTAGTGTCTGGATAGGATATATCTATTGAAAATAAACCTTTGCAAAAAAAAAAAATAAAAAAAATAAAAAAAGCTAAACTTTAGGGCAGTATTACGTCTAGAGGCGAACGTTGACTTACGAGACATTCCGAAGCAAACTTCCAAGTCGAGAGTAGACCCGATTATAGAAGCATGTTCCTATAATCGTTAAGCTTTCTTTTTTGTTTGCTCAAATGTATTGTAATAAGCTCAAGTTTACCAGTGGCAAAAAAATAACGTAAAAAAAAATTGCGAAAAATTACAATAAAGTCCTTTAAATATTATATATATATATATATATATATATATATATATATATATATATATATATATATATATATATATATATATATATATATATATATATATATATATATATATATATATATGAACGAATATGTGCAGATGAATGAACCGTACTTAATCCAATGAATTAAAGAATCCAAGTTTTCAGGAACCCGCCGAAAGCCAAAAATTGGCGGAGCCAGAACCCGCCGAAAGCCAATTTTTGGCTTTCGGCGGGTTCCTGAAAACTTGGATTCTTTAATTCATTGGATTAAGTACGGTTCATTCATCTGCACATATTCGTTCATATCCTCCTCGGAGACCACGTACGATGACGTGAAGTGCCCGTGTTGTATGTATATATATATATATATATATATATATATATATATATATATATATATATATATATATATTTGAGCATCTTGGTCGCTTTTTCATTTTTGTGTTTCTGACCTTCCGTAGGCGAGACGCGTGCCGCCATGCAGCACAACCTGTCCCCGCCTGGGCCGCTGCTGCGGGTGACGCTGGAAGCGAGCCTGGTGCTCTGCGCCGTCCTGACGACGCTAGGCGCCGCCTCTCAACTCACCTCTTCTTGAACGCCAGGGGGCACTCTCCGCGTCTTCCGTCCAGAGCCTGGTTCCGTCCACACTAACAACAAGCGAGTGATGCCTCCGGTTGTGTCGCAAAAGTGGCGATATTCGGGCAGTGTAGCCATTTGTTCCGCGAAATCAGTTCAGGCTTCCACAATACTCAACCAATGTTCTACGAATAAATAGGACTCCTTACTATTCTCTATATTTAGTGGAAAACAAAACCCGAAATCGTCTATGATTTTACACCAATTTAATTTCTTCTTAGTTTTCTTTTTTTATAAAGGGAACCTCGCTAGGCGTATAGTAATAGAGAAATTGAATTTCCTCGCTGGATTTGGCGCGAAGAACTCAAAGTGTATTCACAACCGGAGAAAACAACGATCCGCATTCCTTGCTAAGTTTAGCGGAAGGTAAGACCGCTAAATCCGCCAATTTACTTCTGCGTTCAAGTTAAGCGGGGAAATTTGAATTGATATCCATTTTCACACGATTCAATTACCTCTTTTATTTTAACAAACAAACCTGAATTGGTGTGCAATTACGCTCCAGTTTGAATTACTCGCTGTATTTAGCGGGAAAACGCTTGTCGCCCACGTAGTGGTACGCGAGTCCACTAAATTTAGGTGAATTTAGTGTGACTGACCAGCTCGAGGAAGCTAACGAATCACCACTCTGGGCAACTCAGAATACGTTGGGAAGTCTGTGTATCGCGAGTTTAATGGTAGTGCTGAGATGCATTTACTTTTCTTTTCTTTAATATACAACACAAAATAATAATAACAAATATGTCTGCGCGTTCAAATTATGTTGACGTTACATCAGATAACTCAATGAGCAACATTGTATTCAAAGTGTTCTAGTGCACCGGCATAAAGCTCCAAATATTGCAAAGCAGCCTTTTTTTTCCTAGTTTTTCAAAAATAATCAACGCAAAACGACCTGGGTTAGTGTTTTCCAAACCAATATAACTATATTATATCACATCATTGACCAAAAATGGCGCAATCGAAAGGCCAGATTAAATTTCAGATGGGAATAACTGCTCCAACGTAAATAAGAGGTATATTTTGAACAAAAACTACGGTTTTATTTAATATGTGCTAACTTTCTCTTCCAAGAAGAGTTGAACTGCGTGAAATCAATTGCGCCCCAATTTCATCCTCACATCGAGGAAAACGTTTTCGTGAGTACTAGTTCTATTGTGTAATTTTGACCGCTTTATTTCATTCAACGAACACTCAGATATGTTTCCAGAATTCAGTTGATTGTCAGGTTTAACAATGAGCGCGCTCAGTTATTTATATTCTTCTTCGCAACTTTTTTTAAAAAACTCACGTCGGGTTGTCTCGAAAAAAAAATATTGTGCGCGGTCCTTTTTTTCTGAAATTGGCAGATTTCTTAGAGGCTCGCATTTCCGGTGGTCGCGATATAAGCTGGAATCTCACAGATATATATGGGTGGTTTCATCTCAACTCAGGCACGGATTTAGGGTCGAATTTTTAATTTTGACGAAAAAAATATATGTTTTGGGGCAATTCCTATAATAAAAGAAGACGCAAACGGTTATTTCGTCGGATTTTTTGTTCTCAAGTTATGGACCGTTGAAGCGGTCAAGGTGGAAATTGATGTTTTTCCAGCCTATCGGAGGTGCCATATTTCACTCCTTCCCTTTTCCCTACTTTTTACGCTACATCAATATAACTTTTTGGGAACACTCTAGACATAGGCTTTTTCATGCTAATTAAGCGTCCAGGTCATAACATTCTTAATTATTTTTTTTTTATTTGTCAAACCACCTCTCTGTGACGATATTTGACGAAGTTCAGCTAGCTGTGCTGTGTGACCTAATCAACATATTTTTATGATCTTTATACCACCGTAAAGCGCCAATTATGCTCTTTCTTTTGAGTATAATTTCAATATTTTTCCACAAGTATATATTGCGCTACATGCGCCTGAAAAACGAATATTTCGAAAAACTAGCAAGTTTGGAGTCGATTTTCTAAAAAACCCCACTTTTTATTTTTTTTCATTTTTTATTCACAGTTAGTTAATATAGTAGTCTATCAGGAACTACCAACAGAAATTGTAATATATTGTTTGTATGGCCGCTATTAAGACTCGAATCTCGTGCTATGAGCGTTTTGAACGGGACTTCGCACAGGCGCTCTGCTGAGCAGAATTTTGGCCTATATAAGGTTTTCTATTTATAATTAGCAGTTACCTAATATCCAACCATAAACATTAAAAAAAATTTGAGTAGTGCTCTTAAAAAAAAGTTACTTAGAAGTCCGTATTCACAAGTGCGAGCGCATCTTTTTGTCCCAATACGGGGGAATGCAGATCGTTAGAGAAGTCCTCTGAGGCCTTTTGCTTTCGGCTCCAAAATTTTACAGATGCCACCCTAGTCAGGCGGCGTGTATAGAATACTTTATCTTGAACATCACGCGGCTACCGCCTCTATCTTCGTCGGGGTCCTGGAGCCTCTAAGGATTATGCCTTTGGATGCGACCGACACGGAAACCCTGATTGTCGGGAGAGCAGGCGTTTCGAGGTTAGAGTTTACGTCGCAAGCCCCCCTCTGTCTCTCCAAGCTCCCCTCCTCGTCCTTCTAACACAACCGTGCCACTAATCCGCGGGCACTAAAAGAGACGCCGCTGCTGCGTGGCACTCAGATTACGCGCGAGGCGGAGAGCGAATATTTAAGTATGGATCGACGGGAAGATTGGGGACCCAAAGGAAGCCGAATCTTCGCACGTCGTCTAACTGATAATAGCCTTCTCGGTCCCTTTCTGGCTCTTGAATTCCTAAGCCACGGCGGAAAGCTGGTACTCATTCTAACTCCGTGCTGTCTGAGCTGGATGAACTTAAAACTGCTCCTGCTTTCAGAAAGACAGAAGTGTTCGTTACTGCCATGGCTAATACATTATTCAGTTCAGACCGGAAAGTGTGCTCCGACTATTCAAGGAGACACAAGAGAAGAGTGTTTTACGGACGCCATTTTCGTCAAGTCTCGGAGCTAAACCAAAGTTTTCTTAAGCAAGTTCTACCGGCTGAGGACGCCCAGCGCGTAAGCCCTGGAGCTGTTCTGTGCAATAACTGCTACACAATGTCTTGGGTCAGATTGAAGAACATAAGCAAGGACCGGAAATGTTGTCATCAAGCTCATCGTCATCATCCCTGAAACCAGCGGACAGATCATTCGTTGACGAGGAAGCCCTGGTCCAAGGAGTGTCTGAAGCAATTGATGCTGCCGAAGTAAGTGTGACACCACTTAAACTCCCTTCTAGCGTGACCCCACGAAGTCGTACCGGCTATGTTAAGCGAAAAAAATCCGAGATAACCGCGGACTTCAAAAAGAAAATTGGTCGTAAACTAAGTGACGTGTACGGAGAACCTACGGGCACAGACAAAGAAGATCCATGCTCCTCGTGCTCCGACTGGGTCAGCAATTTACGAGCAGCATACGTCAAGAGCGCGTCGCAGCTAGAACGCTACCGCCTCTTAACTCTCTTTCCATCTAACCTCAAAAAGAAAGATATCCTGAAAGCAATTCCTGAAGTGACGAAGCATGCTTTGGACCAATCAAGAAAGCTGAAAAAAAAATGGGGGTCTGGGCGTCACCTGACCCATACCAAGGACATGCTCTCAACGAAAACGATGTCGCTCTTGCGTTGACTTACTACACATCAGATGCAAAAGACTGCTCAAGACAAAGCCCGAACAAGAAGGATGTCGTGAGGCTTTTTATTGATGGTCAGGAAGTCTTCGTCACGAAGCGATTTATGACGAGATCTATTAGGGAAACCTACAAAGAATTCAAGGCGGCCAATCCCGAGTCAAAAATGGGCCTTACAAAATTTTATTCTCTTCGACCCAAGTGGGCTAAGAAACACCCTGTACATGAAGAGTGTGTGTGTGTATGCTGCGCCAACTTCATACTCTGTCTGACATCTCTGTCAAATGCGGCGGGGAAGACCATGACCTTTGAAGACATCCAGAAAATGTTTCTTTGTGAAAATCCTTCCCAAAACTGCTTCTTGCTGAGGTGTGAAGCCTGTTCGAACCGGAAGGACATATCCCTCGAGATGCTAGGGATGAGCGCTGAAGATGAACTGGAGTTGGCACTGTGGGAATCTGGTGGCGAGTTGGTGAAAAAACATTTGGAGGCCACTGCTTTTCTTAACGAACTCAACAAGTGGACGAAGAAATACAAACCCCACTATTATATTCGGCGCGCACAACAGAGAGCAATATGGCTTGAAAAAGCAAATGTGAAGCCACGTGTCGTAGTCCTCCACTTTGATTTCGCCGAAAACTGGAGTATTGTGCTCCAACGTGCAGTGCAGGGATACCACTGGAAAACCAAGATGGTGACAATCTTCACCTGCGTTGCGACGACCACGAAGGGAACACTAAGTTTCGGCGTCGTGAGTGACGATACCTGTCATGATTCTGCACGCGCGCTCTTTGCGCTCACAATGATTGAAGACAGGCTCGAGGAACTCGTGCCCGTTTTTTTGGAGCTGATCTATGTTTCGGACGGCGCTCCAAGCCATTTCAAAAATCGGCACCAATTACACGAATTTCAGAAGAAGTTTGTCGTCAGCAGGTGGATATACTCGGCGTCAGGGCACGGCAAAAGCGCGTGCGATGGAGTGGGTGGTGTGCTGAAGCATCATGCGTCACTGCATAACTTGAAAACAACTGAGCTGAGCTCCATAACTAACGCGCGTACGTTCGTTGAAGCTCTCGGCCAGAAAATCAAGGGGATAACGCTTCTCTTCATCGACCAAGAGGAGCTGTCCCGTTATCGGGAGCTTAAAAGGAAGGAGTGGGAGAAGGTAACCCCATCGAAAGGCATCCAATCTTCTCATGTGTGGAGCAAAGCAATGGGGGAAGGGGGAGGTGATGTGGTCCTAGAAAGAGTTTACCAAACCCCAGAATAGACAGAGCTAAATGGTGGGACCGTGAAAAGGCCGGACCGTTTCAACAGTGCGTTCATCCTTGTCCCCCTGTGAGTGCGCGCTGTGTGATCAGACGACGCGCCATAGACTTTGACACTGAACTGACTGCAATTTGGACAAAGCGAAAACTGGCTCAGAATCGCATCAACCTATTGTCTCGAAATGTGCTACGTCGAAAGATGACTATCCCCATCCCAGGTGTTTATCACTGTTTTTGTGTGAGCAGCGCCGTGTATAGTATTGAAAAGGTACTACGTCGTCTATCCGTAAACCAGACGGAATTTGGCGGTGTTCAATTCGTTTTAAAGTTTATATTTGTATTAACTTTGAGTGTATTTTATGTTAATTAGGAGTATATGAGACATTTGGTCAACACATTTTGATATATTTTATGCAATGAACATGTTTAGGCTACAACATGAAATATTACTTCCCTTCTCTGGTTACGTGTCGCATCTTGAGTTTAAAATTCCGAACTTTATATGTAATTGTCATATTTTCTTATGTCAAACAGATATGCAGTGCATATACATATGTGCGATTTAGTATCTGACGCTTAGGAAGTACGGTCTATTTTGTGCACATACGGGCTCTTTCGTAAAATAACGAGCATTTCGTGGCCTGTAAGGACGAGCATTTCGTGGCGTGTAAGTCTTCCAATGCGTTAGTCATGTGTTTAGGTTTCATTTCTATTTGCAGTGATTCATGCCAGGTTACTTAGACGTTTCCCTCGTAACTTAAGTTTGTCCGTGAGTTTAGATGTTACGTACTTCTCCGTCAATACATAAGGCGAAGCTCACACACCTTTCAAATCACCCCTGTGCCAAGTAAATAAATGTTGTAAGGATAAATATTGTTACTTCACTTGCTTTTACGCTCAGATATTGTGGTAAGTACTAACATTAAATAGAAAACTTTACATTGGCCAACATTTTGCTCAGCAAAGCGCCTGTGCGAAGTCCCGTTCAAAACGCTCATAGCACGAGATTCGAGTCTTAATAGCGGCCATACAAACAATATATTACAATTTCTGTTGGTAGTTCCTGATAGACTACTATATTAACTAACTGTGAATAAAGAATGAAAAAAATAAAAAGTGGGGTTTTTTAGAAAATCGACTCCAAACTTGCTAGTTTTTCGAAATATTCGTTTTTCAGGCACATGTAGCGCAATATATACTTGTGGCAAAATAGTGAAATTACACTCAAAAGAAAGAGTATAATTGGCGCTTCACGGTGATATAAAGATAATAAAAATATGTTGATTAGGTCACACAGCACAGCTTGCTGAACTTCGTCAAATATCGTCACAGAGAGGCGGTTTGACAAATAAAAACAAAATCATTAAGAATGTTGTGACCTGGACGCTTAATTAGCATGAAAAAGCCTATGTCTAGAGTGTTCCCAAAAAGTTATATTGATGTAGCATAAAAAGTAGGGAAAAGGGATGGAGTGAAATATGGCACCTCCGATAGGCTGGAAAAACATCAATTTCCACCTTGACCGCTTCAACAGTCCATAACTTGAGAACAAAAGAAGACGTTTGCGTCTTCTTTTATTATAGGAATTGCCCCAAAACATATATTTTTTTCGTCAAAATTAAAAATTCGACCCTAAATCCGTGCCTGAGTTGAGATGAAATCACCCATATATATATATATATATACGAGGGGGGACCCAAAAGAAACCGAACTAATTCTTTTTTAAGCAGAGCTTTTGCAGTACCGCGTTTTGCCGCCAGGAGTTGATAGAGCGAACATTGCTGAGTCATTAGGCCTAATTCCGTCCTCGAAGAAGGTTAGGACTAGTTGCGGCTGGGTTTATAGTGACAGGTGTTTCGTGTGGGCGTCGTTTTTGCAATGTCTGACTTCTGTGAACAGCGTGCGGCGGTTAAATTTTGTTTTTTGCTCGGAAAAAGTGGAACAGAAACTATTGAACTGTTAAAAACGGCGTACAAGGACGATTCCATGGGGAAAACTCAAGTGTTTGAGTGGTTTTCCCGTTTCAAGAATGGCGACATGTCAATTGATGGCAAACCTCGTTCCGGTCGTCCTTCCACGGCACGAACACATGAAAACGTTGAAAAAATTCGTGCAATCATCAACGAAGATCGACGACGGACCATATACGAAATTGTGGAGCTGTCGGGAGTGAGTTGGAGTTCATTGCAGCGAATTCTGACAGAAGATTTGGGAATGAAAAGGGTGGCTGGCAAATTCGTGCCACGACTGCTGACTGCTGAACAAAAGCAAGGTCGCGTGGAAGCATGCTGTGCTTTGAAAGAAGAGTCCCGAAGTGACCCAAACTTTTTTTCAAGAGTTATTACAGGTGACGAAACTTGGTGCTATGGTTACGATCCTGAATCAAAGCAACAATCAAGCCAGTGGAAGACTTCAGGTTCGCCTCGCCCCAAGAAAGCTCGTCAGGTGAAATCAAACATCAAAACAATGCTGATTAGTTTTTTTCGATGTGAAAGGAGTCGTTCATTCAAAGTTTGTTCCGCAGGGTCAGACAGTTAACCAGGCTTTCTACTTGGAGGTTTTGAAAAGATTGCGCAACAGTGTGCGGCGGAAGCGGCCCGATTTGTGGAAGTCGGGTGACTGGTTTTTCCATCATGACAATGCCCCGGCTCACACTGCCTTGTCTGTACGACAATTCTTGACCAAAAATGGTATGACCCCTGCTCCTCACCCCCCATACTCACCCGACCTTGCCCCGTGCGACTTTTTTTTGTTTCCTAGAATGAAAAGAAATGAAAGTAAAGCGTTTTGCTGACGTTGCTGAGGTGAAGAAAAAAACGACGGAGGCGCTGTCAAGCATCACAAAAGATTAATTTAAACAATGTTTCGACACATGGATTAAAAGATTAGACAAGTGTATTAGTGCAAGTGGACAGTACTTTGAAGGAGATCGAACGTTTGTACTTGAAATGGGAATAAATAAGCGCAAAAAAATTTAGTTCGGTTTGTTTTGGGTCCTCCCTCGTATATATATATATATATATATATATATATATATATATATATATATATATATATATATATATATATATATATATATATATAGTTTTTCTTTATTTCGTTTATTAGTGGAAGAAAAAAATTTCTTCTGCGTTTGTCTGTCTTTTGTTGTTTTGTTTTGTGCTAAGCCTCTCTTTAGCAACTTTACTTGTTTTTTCCTCCTTCTACATCGTTCGCTTTGGAGTGCAGTGCTTGGTTCTCAAGATATATTTGCTGATCCGGTACTTCAAGTGCGCCTTTCAAGCGCATTGCTTTGTGTGTGTGTGTGTGTGTGTGTGTGTGTGTGTTTGTGTTTGTGTGTGCGTGTGCGCGTGTGCGCGTGTGTGCGTATGTGCGTATGTGCGTGTGTGCTTGTGCTTGTGTGCGTGTGCGTGTAGGCGGATTTAAGCTGTTTCTGGGCGTCGGTGTGTGATGCTACTTTTCAATAGCCCGTTTAATTTATGCCATCTCCGCACCCTCCAAGACACGAAATACTTTGGTGTCTATCCCGGCTTTGTTAAGCATCAAGCTTCTTTTCATTTTTTTTTCTTTTTGGATTTAGGAGTTCAGTTGAGTTTCAGTGTCCTTTGTCTAGCTCACTGCCCCATGTCCAAATAGGTTTTTTTATGAACTTTTTTTTTACGAAGTTATTTATCGTCCTTTAAAGCTTAACCTAGCACAACGCCATCAAGACGCTGTGTTTCAAAACATACGCCTTCCACAGCACACGCTGCAGTTACCACAGCAGCCGTTTGCAAAAGGGTGGCGCGTCGATCGATGGGATGGGGACAGTTGGGGGAAAGGGGGGTACTGCTGGAACAAGCGGCGTCTATGGGCAGGTCGGTAACGGATCTCATTCAATGACGTTCTGATAACGTTGGCCATAACGTCTCTTTAAAAACTTTTAGGTCACGTGACATGATGACGCCACGCGACTTTGTATCCGTCCGAATCCTACCCAACAATACTCGAGATACGCTGGCGATGACTCGCTAATAATTTCAAATATATTCTTTTTTTGTAAAATCTGCAGCTCCTGGCACTCTTTTACTTTCTGCGGTTCTCTACTCGCGAGGATGGGAACCTGCATTTCCAGATGCAAATACGCTGTATTTTCTAAATGTTTACGCTTGAGGGTGGAAGTCTCAGTCTTGGAGCGAGAGTTGTTATGGGCTGTTCCCACCACTGCGAAAGACGTCCTTTGCTGACGTTGCAGTTGACGTAGTAGGATGTAGGCTGCCCGTCGTTAATGTCGCGAAATCCTCGAAAAAGATCGCCCACCGCCCGCGGGAATCGAACCCGGATCTGCTGCGTGCGAAGCAGAGGTGTTGCCTTATATCTCGGGTTTTTTCTAGTACCCGACGCCCACTGCACGCTTTTACTTGCTCCACAATGAAGAATAAACTAAAGCGTTTGGAGCAAAATCGTCGCAGGCTTATTTTGATCCGAACGCTTTTGTTCACGCACCCCACTGTGCGTGAACGTGACACCGATGCCCAACGACTTCGCCAAGACGCGTCGCTGCTATCGCCGCGTCTTTGCTGTGGACGAACACACGACTGGTCAATTTTGTGGGGTTCCGCTTTCTTACCACTTCCCTTTATTCCTCCGCAACCCGATTTTGACACGGACATCTGGTGCTGGCGTTTTCGGGAAACACCAGTAGTGATATTGACGAACCCCTCTCCAACTTCCTCTTACTTCTCTCACAAAATTTTTTCTCTCCAACGCCCTTTCCCGCGTGTTTAGAATCTCGCGAGAGCCAAACACACGCTTTGGCAGTGAGGCTTTTGCTGTTAGGTATCCGCCGCAGTGTCAAACACGAAATCGACAAGTTCGCCTACTCAAAACTTGCCCCCAAAGAAACAAGAAAAAAACAAGAAAAAACAACAAAAGTGAGTGGGGCTATGATGAGAAGGAGGGAAGAAGTAAGCAAGCAAAGACCGTAGACGTCCTTCTCTTCCCTTCTATGCCTCACTACATTCGAGAAATGTCCTCGCGCACCCAATATTGCTCAATGCGAGTCTGGGTCTGCGACTTGAAGTTTGCAAGGTCGTTCGTTTCATCCAGATATTCCCTTTACTTCGCTCGCTCTTTTTTCTTATTTCCTTTATTCTTGCGCTTCTATCGGGTTTGATCGATGTTCCTCGTGGCTCCGGCTGTTGTTGTACGGCTGCTGTTCGGAAAACACGTGACACGGCAAGTTGAAAGTATGAGCTACAAAGTTTAGCTTTCGGGACAACTCTTATTGGCTCTTTTCCGGGACACCTGGAAGCGGAAGTTCGGGCATAGACTTCCACTCTCGCTTCTGGTTTGGCCCGTTTATCCACGCAGCGTTTTTATTCACTTCCGGGTTGCGGCGACATCGGTTGTCGAGTGTCTTTGTACTTAATTTCGGATAATCAACATTTTACTTTCGTATTTCAGTTTCTTTTCTTCATTTTTGAAACATTGCTTTGGATACCGGCAAAAGTGGTATTTCTCAACAAAAACGAAATCGCAAGAATAGGATAAAAAAAGATTAAACGCATTTTTCATCTAAAAATCGTTGCTGGCAGTTTGTTGTTTTCGTAAAATGTACAAACATCTAAATAAATTTTAACGCGTTCTTCAACATACCTACAATATATAACACATTTTATACTTTCTTTTTTTTACATTTTTTAAGCAGAAAGCTACTTCCTTAACGAGTCCTAACCAGACCGAGACCTAAGCGCTTTTGTCTCCATTGCACTCGTTGAACGCGTTTGAATGCTGAAGCCAAAAGCCGGACGCCGGTGATTCGAGTTCTAACGTATTTGACCAGTGAAGTGGAAAGAAAGCAGATAGAGTTAGGGCTACCCTCTAATCAATCCAACCAGAGCTCCACATTCTGACGTCATCGCCCGCTCTGGTCCTTTTCCTTCCATCAGTTTGTCGGCGCAAAGGAACTTAGGCCTACGCGCCCTCTCGTGACATCAGTGTAGCCAGTGAGTGAAGAAGCGACACTTGCTTGGGCACGGGGTTTTTGGTGCGTTCACACTGGACGCGGATCCGCAACTGCAAAGCGTATCCGCGCGTCCTCAACCGCACTGCGACTGGGATTGAGCGGTGGGGGCGCATTTCTGCCGACCGCTTTGGGACCGATTTCCCCCAACCGCTTTCGCGAACCGCGACGCGGCAACAAATTGCAACGCGACGCTGACGTGACGTGGGTAGCTTTGGAAACAAGGTGACATCTGTCGCTGGTGAGGCGTCTAAGTCGCAGTAGTCCTAGCCTTGAAGCAGACAAATCAGCGAAGAAACGTGATGTTCAAGTACCTAACTTGAATCCGTCGGGAAAACAATTGACCCGTAATGTTAACGGGCTTCTCTCCATTGATTTGGTTCCGGTAATAGTTTGTTCATTATTCGGGGTGCCAAAGCCCGTCACTCTTTGCCTTGTTAGTTTTTGTCCATAGAAGATCGGAACCACCCCAAATCTATCGAAATATCAGCTTTTGTAACCACTAAGGCAGTTGCGTGAACTACTGAATTCTTTCGACACCTTGCATGGCCAACACGAAGGCCCACATACACGTCGTGACTTCGAAATCCGGCAGCGTAGTTAATGTCGACTCCCCCACAACTTTTCGTTGATAACGTAACCGGAAGGAAAGAGCTATAGGCTGGGGCGGCATAATCTTGTTCACAACAATTTCAGCCTGCATCACCACACTAACGACCAGTTGCGTTTAAAGGTGCAGTCCCCCTCGATTTAAAGCATCTTTCAGATGATGATCCGCTGCGTCGTGTGAAAGTGTTTCCTCCAAACCCCATTGTTTTATGCAATATTCCCACCTGAATGTCTTGACAGCCACACAGGTGTAGTATCCAGCCACGTAGGTCCGAATAGAAGTCTTAGACGGTAGGCCTGCTATATTCTAGTCGGTGTTAATTGAATGAAGGAGCCAGAAGACAGCACACAATATTCTGCGCAGGCTACTCGCCAGTTAAATCCAACAAAATATTTAAAAAATGATTGGACGTGGTAGCTCGTTTTATATATAGCTACTACTGTCGAGACCGGTTATAACGAAGTCAACGGGAATCGGAAATCACTAGGCTGTATCCGCTATAACCGACTTCGGTTATAACGAAGTGCAAAAGGGAATGGGAAATCGGCATCGCATCGCTGTAGACGCTAATTTTGTTATAACCGATTTTGTTATAAACAGTCTCGACAGTCATGCCTCTTTCAGACTACAAGAAATATCGGAGTTGCTTGCCATACAATCATCCTGCTGGGACATTCACAATATGGAAGTGAAAGAGTAAAAAAAGACAAAAAAATTACTGCCGAATCAACACACCTTTGAAGAGCTTGTAACTTGAATTTTTTTTCCGAAATTGCCTTCATCCATTTGATAGGCCGTTACTCGTTGGCTGGGAAGGCGTATATGTTGTCCTTCGATTCTCCTGCATGATTTCCCCGACACCATGGCACACAACACTTACAAGGCTTTGATCTTCCCATTCGCAAACACAAAAATGAAAGTCGTCTACAAATCTCTGTAATGAGAAATTAGAGCGCAGCTTTTGAGGTATCTTGATTTGGCGGAGTTCCCTGCTAAAAAGTTTGGCCAAAAAATATATTACGTAAGGTCACGTGATCACGCTACCTTAAGTGAACACGTAACTTCACCCGGTCACGTGGGCTTCATTCCACTCGTAACCTTGTTTGTGCGCGTTACCTTACACGGTTACGATCATTTAACCTTACGTGGGTACGTGACCACGTGACTTCACGTGATCCCGTCACCTTCTATCTCCACCCTCCTCCTCTTTCATTGTACCCTCCTCCTCCGTATCCCCCTCCTCCTCCTCCTGCCTACCCTCCCATCCTCCTTCTCCTGCCTACCCTCTTCCTCCTCCAAACCCTGTCGTCCTCCTCCTCCATACCATTTACCTGTTCCTCCTGCCAACCTTTCTCTCCACCTCCGGTTACGCCGACGCGGCGACGCCCGGACACCGCAAAACATGGTAACAAGCGCCTAAAAGCTGCTTTCTAAAGCAACAGAGACTCTGGTCGCCGACAGACACAGCGTATATCCAGGCATCTTGTCTGCCTATCCGCACTTCGAACAGCATTTCTACGTTGCCCGTTTGCGTGCACCTAATGTCTGGCTTTGCGTCCTTTCGAGCCACCTGCAGTCTGATAAAGTTGCGCCGTCACGTCAAGTAATCCTATCTTTTTATTCCATTTAGTGTGTGCAACCTGAAACACACTTCCATTTTTGACGCTCAGACTGAACGCATGTAGGATGACGGTGCATGAAGAAAAAAAAAACAAAAAAAAACTTACCAGTGTTAATTGTAGTGCACCGTCAGCACCGTCGCTGACAATCTGCGCTGAAAACCCTCTGCTGGCTTTCTTCGCTTCGCCTATACTTCGTTTCAGCTTCGGTCCGAGTGCGGCCGATGTTATGGGCCGAAGGGCCAATCAAACACCGCAAAAAGCGCAACGTCATGGCCTGCTCTCTGCGCTTGATAAGACTAGCCGGCGGAGGGGCACGCACAGAGACGGCGAATACCGGCTGGTCCTATCAACTGCAGAGAGCACGCCATGACGTTGGGCCTCTTTCGCTGTTTTATTGGCCCTTCGGCTCATAACATCGGCCGCGCTCGGACCGAAGCTGAAACGAAGTATAGGAGCAGCGGCGCAGCAGACGTGACAAAACTAATCGATCAAGCTTCAGTTTCCATCAGGTGTTGGCTCTTCTGCCCTCGGCGCACCACAGCGGGCGGGACTTTGTTCAACTTTTATGAGCCGATTCCGGCACTCCTTCTCTTAAGATCGAAATAAAATTTAAGACAAATACTTCGGAAGAAGCCTACATTAAACTTTTTACAGTTTCGCGAATTCAAGGACCTCTTTAGCTTTACTTTAAAGTGCTGCGTACTTCTCGGCTAATCCAGTCAAATGATATCCGACGACTAGGGCACACAAACTCTTTCCACAAACCTGGAGCTCTGAATGCCAAGGCCTAATCACCCTCGGCGGCTTCAAAGAAGCAGCTCCTTGTTGTTTATTTGCCTGTTTGTCTCTTGCCGCTTTTCTTTTGTCAGTTTAATCCGGTAGAAAGGAAGAGGATCTGGGTTCCAGGGAGAGCTCCATTGATTTCCCATCGCGTCCTGTTTTGCTGGTTCTCCTTGCGCGCCCTTCCCAATGGATGCTTTTGTAGGGGCCATTTTTTTCTGTCGTCGGGGTGACTTCGCGAGTATCGGACTCCTCCATTTAGCTGCTCCCTTTGTGCGCCGGTCGTCGTTTCCCCGGTCATTGTTCTCCTCCTGGCATGGCAACCCTTCGGATATTGTGTTATTTTTCTTTCTGACTTTCGATCCTTCTTTCGCTGTTCTTGATCGGGTTGTTGTTTCCTCGGCTTTCTCTATCCCCCTGGTTAGAACCTCCACCTTTAAACCACGCTCGAGGCTAACGCATCAACCCATGAGCGCACCTTTTGCGAATTTTTTTTCATCGAACAATGTTTGCACATATTATTAAAAATTACAATATAATATTTTTATGTGAAAACGTGAGAAACAGGTCGAGAAAACACGCGCTAGGCGCTTCTTCATAAATTATTTGCCAAGAAACTACTCCTTATAAAAGGGCGCAAAACACATGAAAATCAGCATCTTTATATGCATTTCGCGAATATATAAAATTATATGGCTAGGCCATTACTGTAGCCGCCTTATTAGTGCAGAAATAAAGCTAATTGTTCTAAATCTGGCAAAATTGCACGAAAATGCTTAAAACAAAACTCAATTTTTTATTTCATTTAATTTCTTTCTGATCATCTGCGACGACTGGAACTAAATATGATGGCAAAAAATTAAGTAACATGTCATCTCAATAAAAGGAAAAAAAGAAATGACACCAAACCTTTACTCATATTGATCCATAGAGTTATTACAATAAACGCTAGAG
Organism: Ixodes scapularis; assembly: GCF_016920785.2. Classification (NCBI taxonomy): domain Eukaryota; kingdom Metazoa; phylum Arthropoda; class Arachnida; order Ixodida; family Ixodidae; genus Ixodes; species Ixodes scapularis. The sequence goes on along the minus strand of NW_024609837.1, from coordinate 18,641,442 downwards.
GCTCATCTGGCGCTAGTGTCTACGGGACTTCAGGTTGCAAATTGATGCAAACAGCATGCAGTCTACATTTCCAGCCCCCCTGTGTATTCCTATGCGAAAACGCGCGTTTATTTTGTCTCTTCGCCGAAAAATAACACGAATAATTTTTGTAATTTCGGTTTTACCAAATAGTATGTATCTTTATTGGTATTGTGGAAAGGTTATTTGCCTCAGTTACAGCATTTTTCTTTAGCACTGAACGATGTTAAACTCCGCTCTATTTCAGGCCCAAACCTCTGTTTCAAGGGAAGTATGTGAAAACGAGCAACGATTCTAAGCAAACTAACGATCGAAAGGAATGTAGAGTGTGTTCAAGGTTTGCTAGCATTTCGGTGGTGCTTATATATTGCTAATACGCCCGTCCTGTCATTGGATGGAAATAACCCCGTCGTGCATCTTTACGATCGGTTAAAGAAAGATTCGAACGCAAAAAAATAAAGGACGTGAGCTACGAAATGTGTGTTTTTTTATTATTTCCTATGTCGGGCAGTTTTTATCGGGCACCTGCTCTCTGGATCCCCTTATTGGCAAAGATTTGGAGCGCGTTGGGCGATGAGGTTTTGAACCCAGAACAAGCATCTTCGCACATATTCATGAGCAGAAAGAATAAAGCAGTACTTATTTATTGCAAATCTGACTACATTACGTGGCTTTCAATTTATTTTCATCATCTGCGTGCACAGGGAGTTACTTATCCAGGTGTTACTGCGTAGTTCTTGCCGTCTCTCTTGGTTTTCCACATGTCCTTCGTTCGTTTGGCACGTATATCCCCCATGCTGCAAAGAGTCAACGCCGTGTTCGCGCTAACAGTGTCCGACAGTGCGCATAAATACACGTACGAAGCGGTTTTAACACAGTTTTTCCATGACACGAATTTCAAATAAAAATGCTGTTACTGACCAATTATTTCGTCTGCGTGACTGAGAAATGTTCTAATGTGCCTAGTGCGTACACATTATTCGTAATATTTGCTCTTCTAATCGAGTGCAGAGAGAAAATGCTCTGGCTTTTTACCATAGAAATGCATTGCCAGAAGTCAATTTCAGACTGCTCGCTGTCGGCTTCAAAATGTAACAGCACACTAGCGCCAGCTGGGCTTCTAGCGTTTACTGTAATAACTCTATGTATTGATCTACCTTGTCTTTAATGAAGGGACTTCTCCTCAGAACGACGGCTCCAAAGAGGCACTTTCTAGAAACGACAAAAACTGCACAGCGGTGCTGCTCTATCATAGGATGTAGGAAGTCGGACTGTCCCTTGCGTAGGTTTATAATTGTGCTTCCATACGTTTCCGCCTAACGCTTAAAAAGGAATGTGGGCAGGCACCACAGCTGCCGATAGTTTCGAATTGTCGATAGTTTCGAATTATCATCAGACGCAATGTTGTCACACAGGGAAGGTCTTTCACCACAAAACACCAACCTAGGTAAGTAGAATCTGGGAAGTTGGTATGCTTGTGTTCAACATATTGTGTGAAAACAAATCGAGTCACTATTCCTTAGTACATGTGTGCGTCGTACAAGGAAATGCAGGAAGATTTATATAACTACAGGAGTTTTTTCTTCTTTTTTGGGGAGATGTTTTTTTGTCAGTTCAAATAATGATTGTACGTGCCATATTTTATAAACTCCTGTACAATACATACTATACGAAAGAAATGTCCTTAGGGGAAGCACTCCGCTACATACCTATACGTATACAGGTTGTTTCACGAAACGCGGGTCAAATCATACCTGGTAAAAGTTCGCATCATATATAAAAGGTTGATGTAGTATTGTTTTCTGATTAAGGGCCAGTTTAGGAAAAGAGAACAGTATTTGATATAATGTGTGCGTAATTGCGTATACGAATTAACTTAGCAATTAATAACTTTAAATCATCGTTTCAGTTATAAACATGGTGAGCATCATGAAAGACTCTAAAATTTACCCACATTATAAAGATATGAGGCACGCGCAGCATTCTACGGAGATGTAAACAAATATCATTTTCAACGCATTCTAGATGTGGAAGGGTGGGTGGGGAGTTTGATAAGATGGTGTAAGGACACAGCAATATAAAACTAAGCTAAGGGTTGCTCGACTTCCTACACCCTGCGAGAGAAGAGCACCTCTGTACTGCCTTAGTCGGTTCTTGAAATTTCCATTCAGAGACGACGTCGTTCTAAATAGCTCACGTTAAAAGAAAGGCTAGTTGTTATTCTCTTTTTATGTCATATTTTGATCAATATATTTCATGAATAGTTAGTTAAAAACTCTACATACAATCAAAAATATCATAATAATAATAAATTATATATCTTATTTGCGACGTGCTTGTTTGCCACATTTAGGGAAATCAGCTGAGTTTCTCCATTATTACCGCAACTATGGTAATGGCTAAGCAATCCTTTTTTTAATATATTCGTGAAATTTATTTAAATATGCTCATTTTAATACATTTTTCGTCATTTTATATAATTTACGGTTTGTTGCTAAAAAAACTGTAAATATGTGTCTCAAACGTGTATACCTTAAAGGTTTCGTGGCTTTTGAAAAACAAAAATAAATAAATAAATATATATGTATCTAATTGTAATTTTTAATATTTTATGTTCATGTCGTAAACTTTTCATAAAATAAGTAGAAAAGATCATTACTACGCGCAGGCTTAGGTGTGAAATCGGCGGCTGTACAAATTACCATAAAATTTTCTGGCATTCTCAACGCTTCGAACTTGTAAATTTTATGTCTCCGGAAGAACATTAGATACAACGTTGAATATAGCTGAAATCCCAAAACATCATTTTCACAAATATGTTTTATATAAATATAAAAAAATGATGCTAGAACCATCATTGTATGATATGACGTGGACACAGCCAAAAATACATTGGTGTAGATTACGTCCAAAATGACGACTTTGTAGGTTGCGACTTCCTACGTTCATATGGCTTTACCAAAGCAAGCAATCATAGTAACTCGTCTGCCCTCTTGTCTGGCACTACTTCAGTATACGGTTCATAGCCACTTCGTGTATTTATTAAAAGACAATTAGTGCAAGTAAAGTAAAACTTATGAAAAACGTACCCCCTCACATGCCAAAAAAAAGATGACGACAGTTTCTAGTTGTGGTCTATACCACGCAAGCCGATTTCTTGTCGATCACAGTCAGCATCTATTATCAGAAGTAACGACACTTAAAGGGACACGAACTTTAACAAAGACGTGAATTTTCGCCGCCATGCACAATTTTTAATACCCCTGCCTGTGTATCCCGCAAAAAAATAAAAATAAAAGGTAAATGAAATTGCAAAAAAATAATAATGAAGAAACCTTTGTGGCATTTTTGCCAACGTCGCCAAATTTCTCTAGCGGCTTTTTTTTATTTTTTTTGTTGTTACTCTATACCTTTTAAAAATCTGAATTGAGATATAAAAAGTACACTGCAGACCGAAAAGCCCCCACGCAAATCCGGAGGCGCCAAAGAGGCTTTCGTGCGATGGGTCGCACCTGAGATCAAGCAGAGACGGGATTCGGCGAGACTTCACTTTCATTCCTTTCTTCCTTTTCGGAAATATGTTCTCGTTTACTGATGTGCTTTTAAACGACCGACTAAACACGAAAAAAAAAACCCGAAGGCGCGGATAGATCGTGAGAAACTATACATGTAAAAGTTGGCTCCCCACCAAAACAAAAAAAAAAAAGAAAAGACAAACTGCCACTGGAAGGACAGGACCCGCAAGATGGCTTAGCCAGTTCGAAAAGCAACACTTGATATCGAAGGGTCACGGAGTTCTGATCCCTAACCGAGAGTCAGCTGTGTGTCATTTTGTTTTCTTCAGCTATCACTGCGTCCTGCTGTCTAGATCGCTGCCTCTGATTGGAAATAGAAAACCAACGCGTAGAATGAGGCACTGACCGCGGTCTTCGGGACGGGCTTACGACATATGGGAACCGCATAAAGCTTAAATGCAGTCTGAAGGCTACGCTGCAATTTTTTTATGAAAGACAGAAAAAAGTATATTGAAGCAACAGTTATATATATATATATATATTTGTTTAAATTTTAAATCAAAATTTATGTGGCTAATGACCAATGGCCGTATGGTCACGTTTTCTTTGTCCTCAAAACAATATGGCTGAGGATTTTTAAATCGTGTTCTTTAAATCGCAGATGTAAGCATGTACCAACCTTCGTTTGAGCGAGAGAACAATAAAATGTCCACTTCTGCGCGTGTCGACCCCCAAATGGTGGCCAACTGAATAAAATTTGGGTTACGTTTAGTGCAATATCTTTGTCCTCGCTTTACGCGCAAAATTCATGAAGTGCTGCCTCCAACGACGAGTTGACGGACCACAAAAGCACATCCTAAAATTGTTTAAAGTTTTGTTGAAGCACTGTAAACCACACTCTGATATTAAGTAAGAAAGGTTTGTTCGCAGCTTCGATTAATTGAGGGTTCGCCTTCTAGATCTTTAAACGCAGTTATAAAAGTGCCCAGTTTGTGGCGTGGAGTCTCAAGTGTGGCGCGCCGCCTCAAATGCGAGCGTCAGAAAATTCACACGCGGACCTTTATTTTTCTATCGCCTTCCCTGTCTTTTGCAGACTGCTCAGATCTAATACGAAGAGTGGGAACCAAAGAATAGCGCAGTCGTTTGGGCGGTGTTGCGTCAAAAAAAATCTTTTGAGTTTGGCGTGGGATTGGGAAGTACGAAAGACGATTGAGGTTTCTTCGTGACACTCCCTAATAGATGAGATTGGGGACCACTAAGAAGGAGGATCCTCCATTCCAGTTCGACATTTGTTCTCGCACTACGTGTAAGTATATGTCCGCTCGGCGTGAATGCTTCGATCCGTAATGATGATGGGTCATGCTCGGCTGCGTCAAGTAATTGGTGTGGCCCGGCGAATTTTTTTCTTATCTTCAAATTTATGAAGTACGTACTTCTAGAGCGAAACATTTTTATAGCTTTGCGTTCTGTACACTTGACGGTTTGTATTTTTTATCTTTGTGTGAGATGCAATATCATGCTAAAAGCTTCTGACATGCCTTGCTCATCAGTGGAAGGACGGACAGTTCAAAGTAGCACTATTTTTGTCAGTCTTTTGTTTGGTGCGATTTCGGCTTCAGAAGTGACACACACGGCGAGACGGGTATAAAATATTGATTTTACGGTAATTTCTGATCAGGGTCAGCAATGAAACATACGAATTTCGAATCAAAGATTTAATTAAATACTACAGTGCAGATTTCTTTTTGTACCGGACTTAATTTTGTTAAAATATTAAGTATACAAAAATAATAATGCGCTACTTTTGAATTGTTGTGTCCAAAAAGTGTTGAAGGTCTGGTACTATCGTCCATTATGTTATGTTTAAAACATAACATCCAATACGAATTAAAGGCGTGGCACGTCTTAAGCGATTTCACTTTATAAAGTAATTAATTTGCTTAAAAAACAGTTAGAAAAGGTTAGGTGGAGGGTGGATTGAATCCTAGGAAAATTTTTTGAGAGCGAGACAAGTTACCGATTAGGCCACGATTAACTTTTTCTCTTTTTTTAATTTATTGCCTGTTTGTCAATGGTGGAACATATAGTTATCGAGGTAGACTAAAAGGGTAAAAGCATCAGCCTTCCTGGCTGATGTCAGAGCTGAAAGTATTTGAAGGAGGTAAGGTCTTCTGGGAGTGGTAGCCACTCAGGTTGAGGCTACCGCGCCCTGTTCAGCGCTTTAAGGAGCACATCTGTTCTACAAAATATTTATAGACTGGCCTCATATTGATATCAGCATGACGTACCGCCCTACGACATCACCAAACACTGTGCAGTCCCATGAATATGAAGATATAATAAGGTACAGTACATACTTCTACAGACAAGGACCGAATGCCGTGGCATGTTAAAGAGATACCTTTTTTTTCATAGACCTTTGAAAGACGTCCCCCCTCCCGAAAAAGACTACGTTCAAGCAGCCCAGGAACAGATGTTCAATGGTTTCAGGCTTTTTGCACAATAAGCAGTTTTCTGACCATGCTACCGGTATGCTTTTTTCCAACTAACCAAGCTTTTACAGGAAGCGATCCGCTATGCAACTTGTACAAAAATATTTTACTAGGCCACCGAAACACGCTTTCACGTCTGGAGGACGAGCAAAGGTTCATATCTGTAGCTGTAGCATCCCGCTCTTCAAGGCGAAGCTTAAGCGGCCTCCTGTATTTTTTTTTTAATGTTTGCTCGTTTTAGTACTAAACTTTTGCTTAAAGAACAGACTATAGTCAATGACAATGTTAGAATAGCCGAGAAACTTAGTTCTACCGCCTCCAGGGCAAACTTTCAACCTTCAACGATGCTTCGGCGTCTTTTGGGCCTCGAGTGAGCGTAAGCTGCCAAAGCACAGCGGAAAGCCTGGATCGCGTGCCAGAGACCAAACGTTAAAACCGCACGCTATGCCGTTCTCATTTTATCAGTGACTATACCAGGACATTGAAATCATAGAAACATCTTGCCCGCGTCACTGTCAAACACACGCTAATAAAATTTTCTGATTGGTATTGTGCTGATTGAAACTTTCCCTGGCAAATCGCAAAGTGTTTCTCTCCCTCGAAAATTACTCGAAACATTCCGTCGTTGCGTTCGTTTTTTTTTGTTTTTTTTTATCGTGATAGACTGTCAATATATATATATAAAAAGTAACGCGTGAATGTGTAGTACCATTACAAAAAATAAAAGATGGTGCAAAAAAAAAGAAAAAAAAAAGAAGAGGCGAGACCACCAGACTGCGAGATTAAAATTTGTTTTTGATGTCGAGCCGTCCTAACGACATCAATGGTGGAAACCACTTCCGATGAAGTATCTTTATTTTCGAGGACTGCCGTAGGGCCGAGGTGCTTAGTGCATAGGAAGCCGTCAAAGAAAGAAATACCAATGCATAATTTAGAAGGCCGGAGAATGTGTTCCAATGACGCCGACGTACCGCGAGGACTTTCGCGTTTCAAGCCTCGTTTTTTATTTATTTTCTTTATTCTTGAAATATTGTTATTTTATATTTTTTGTATTTTCATTTTATTGTTTACGTCTGCCTGAATGGGAAACTTTGATGTCTTTAGAATATCGACGCGATTCTGGAGAGGAAAATGCATAAATCCAAAGATGTTTCTTACCTTCAAATCATGCTGACAAAAATAAGAACCTTATTCTACTGACAAATGAGGTATGTCTAAAAGTAATAAACACTAGTTATGTTGCAAAGTTTTCACAAGAAATATCTTTGCGTATCTTTTTTTTTTCTATTATCTTTTTTTTACGGCAGTTCAAGAGGCTTCCAGTGAAGTCAATTTTATGTTTACAGAAATGGCTTCTTTCAAGTCATGATTTCATGAACTTAATTAATGCAATCAAATCAAATGCAAATCTACTTAAACATACACATTAGCAAACGGTGTCCATTAAAAAAAAAGAAGGTAAGTTGGTAAATTATTGGATTCAAAAAACATTTGCGTTATAATGCAAAATATTTCGGGGGGTGCCAACTCCAGTTATTAAAATTCAACATATCTCCAAACGCTAGATCAAAAAACACATTCTAGTAGAGCTAGAAAAATATTCGTATATTTATTTATGTTCTTCATACAGCATTAGCTCACCCGGTTCAAATATGATTCGCAAATTAATAAATCAAAAACTTGCAATATAAGCGAACATGTAAGTCCGCCGGACAGGTTTCGGCGCACAAAAATGCGTTATGCAACCACCCCACAAACGTTCACATTCCCGGCATGCCCTCATTATAATACTAATAAAATATATCGAATAAGGCGCTTTTCAGTAGCACACAGGTTAAATTTAAAAAAAAATGAACCACGTACCTCGCCTCAATTGTTTACAGGAATCAAATTGTAAAAATGTGAGCAAAGATTTGGCTGCTTCCGGACTTTGATGCTATTACAAGAATCACAATCTACAAACTGCTTGAACGAAATCACTTCCTTTTACTCGCAACAATCATGCAGTAACATGCCGCACTCAGCAAAGCCGGAAACGTCGGATGTGCGCATACTTACATAAAAAAGAGCACGCACAAAGGGTATATAGTTTGCATCTGCCTACATACATGAATAAAAAAAAGAGCACGTGTTAAGCCTTTCCGCTCTAGCCATTGATCCTCGGTTCACCCAGGAGTTTATACAACTCGTCAGGATGTTCATTAATAATCTGCGAGACAGCTGCGCGAATGCTTCCGCATTAGAAGCGAGCAATCGCCAGCGTTAGCAACCATCGGCCACTTCCTTTGCATCTTTGCTAATGGCTCTTAGGGATCCGAAGGTTGGTGAATCATGACCCCAAGTGCAGCGCAACACCACGCTTACTCTTATGCTGAAAATTTTAATCAAAATATTTTTATAACAGGTCACTTGCCTATCGTCGCACACATATTGCGTAATATTTATATTACAAGAATAATAGAACCGACATAGTCTTGCCAGAAGAGTGCAAAGAAGATTTTATATTGGCATTAATGAGTGCAGCATTTAGCAAGGACACGGTTTAAAACGCACTATAAAAACGAGTATTTTTTTACAAGTTTTATATTGAACTAATGTGAATCGCCCTCAAAAGTCGTATGGTATTATTTTACAACAGGCCCGTCTTCTGGCATTGTTCCCCATGTTAGTTGCAAAAGAGAAATCGATCTGTGACATTCTACTCTATTTATGCTTAATTGTTCCACCTCTAGTTCGCTTGCTCCATTATAACTATAGAGCCCGTCAGACCTTTCGCCCTTACTGCGCACTTTACCAAGAGCTCATTTCGTTTAAGTGCGCAAGCATGTCTGAGGCAACTACTCCACAATTGTGAAGGCTTTCAGCGTATCCGTTCATATACCGTTCACAGCTTTGTCACAGCTCGATGACGAAAAATATATAAATCTACACCCATTTTTTGATCGTTTCTATCAAGCTCGCCGGTAGCTATTGTCAGCTGGCTGGTTCTGCCTTTTTTCTTTGTTTTTGTTTGTAGTTGAGCTGCGTAGTCGTGTTGACCCTACAGTTCTCGGGATGGGGCGTTTCTCTATAGCAGAACGTTGGGCGTTTCCCTTATTTCAATATTAAAGACTACGGCCCAACCCTCGAATCTGCGAATTGCGGCAAGAGGTTGAACTATGCGCCCTCTGGTCCGCCATTAGTTCTCGACGGTGCGTTAAGGTTACCCTCAATGAAGGTGTATACTCTAATTCTGCTAGACGTTTTGATCTCATAAGAAACGTTTTAATGCCTATAACACCTATTTGGTGAAATTTAACTTTCCAATTTCGTTTCATTCAAAGTGCGATTTTTTTTTAAAGTGCGTAGCAGTTTTTTACATAGTGGATAGTTCAAGTTGGATAATGCATCGTTTACAAATTGCGCGGTAGTGCTCTTTGAAGTCGTCCAACTTTAAAAATAACAAAAAATGCATCAATTGATCTAATATAGAAATTCGACAAGAAATAACAAATCATCCGCATTTTTTTCCATTTGACATCAAAATGGTGGGCTGCCGGAAATAATTGTGTCGAGCACTCAATGAAGTGAGTGCTCGATACCATTATTTGCGAGGTTAAAACACAGGTTTATTTTATTGTGTTTGATCAAGCTGTATGGCCCACAGCAATATTTAGGAGGTTACAGCCTCTGAAGTTTATGCCATAAATGCATTTACTTATCTTATCTGATTTGCGGCACTCATGAAATGTGTGTCACATTTGCTACTGTATTCGAATGACTAGTGTTTTCTTTAAGTAATGAATGTAATGTTTCAGAGTCCCACTTTCCTGGTAGTATTTTTTCCGGTAGCGTTGCCTACAAATTGGCCGGATATATGTGTGTAAACATTCACCCGTCATGAAAAAAAATAGAGGATAAAATAGCCGTTGGTGAGAAACGATTAACAAAGTTCGAAAGCAGACATAAGTATAACGTGTTGATGTCCAGGTACCCCAGACTGAACAACATAAGAAAACCCGATTAGAAAAACACAATATTGGGTCAAAGAAAACAAAAGGCGAGAATATATTCGTGTTCTGCATTTATTGTCCTCGCGTGTTCGCACGGAAACCACGGGTATCAGAAATAACGAGCGGCGGATTTTCGCCTCATCGGCTTGCAGGTGACGGCGTCAACACAGTGCCCGATTGGTGTTGCGCCCGTTCAGAGTTTCCCCTGTTCCAGATTCTCTTTCGGCTTTCTTCGGTCTCGTCTTATTGGGTGCAACGGCGTCGAGTTCGCGCTGTACTCTGGCGTCAGGAGGCTATGTCCTAGCAATGCCGAGGTCGTTGGAGCCCAGATCACCTTTGCCCAACTGCGTGGGCGGTGGCGCCGACAACGTGGACTTTCCGACAGACTTGCTCACTTTGTCCGGGCACAGGGATATGAATGCTTCTTTGTTGTTTTCCTGTCAGCTTTCTCACTTGTGTAGCACTTTTCTTGCTCGTCTGTCTGTGTTTATTTTTTTTTCAAATTTCCTTCGCTACATACTTTCTTTATGCTTTGTTCTTCCTTTAATTCTCAAATGTATGGCCATATACAATACGTCAAATATGGGGCGAAGCTCTAGATGCCTTTTATCCGCAATCGCGTGTTGTACAATCACGGACTATTTGAGCTGCAACATTCCTTTCTACTTTTTTTGTTTCTGAAAAAAAAAAAAAACGATTTGGTTCAAACCATTTCGCAGAACGCGAACTTCTGGTTTTCTTATTTGATCTCTATAGAAAATTGAGAGCTTATGGAAACTTGAGGGGACCCCAGACGCCTACAATATCCAATTGGATGTTCCAGCTTATATCGTTCGCCTGGGTACAACTTCAGACGAGTAATCAGAACCAAAACTGAGAGTGACAAAACGGGCTCTTCTGCACTGACATTTTTGAACACCCCTATGTGCATCGCACGTTCGGTGTACGAAAAAAAAAAAAAAAACGTACATTAGGCGGTATACTCTATTTGTGTGGTAGCATCGAACATTTCGTTTGCTTCAACACCGCATCAGCAAAACAGTCCATAAACCCTTAGGGACGGTGCATGTAACAGATTCCAGTAATGACACTCCGGAACAATAAGGAAAAACAAACAGTACAAGGTATACTTGTACTGTTTAATAACAAATAACGTTGTGCTACACTAACTGCAGAGCAGGTTAGCAAAGTCGGCATGACACATAAGGAATAAAAGAAACCAGGCACAAAGGGCAATAAACATTTGGAGATCGTCAAATATCGCGAACCCCGAAATGTTTTGCACTAAGTAACACCGAGATAAGTGAACTCCGTAAACCAACCTGTCTGTCGACTAATTTCAACGGAATACTTCTCCCATGTTCGCATATCTCTGAGAAAGGTTTTTTTTTTTACGTGGCATTTTGAATTTTCGCAGTGCCTTGCGTAACCACCGCGCTTGACGGGCAGTCTGTTGTAGCCTCACATTTTTTTACATGAAGAACAAAAGTCAACTTAATAAAATTAACTAAAACAAAATACTTTGCACCTTTATTATTAGCAAAATTTCTACTTAGATTGCCTAGGCGGCGCTGCAATTGTTCTTTCTAACACCCTTGTCGAACGTGGAAAGCTAGTTTTGTCTTCTCGCTGGTAGTGCTGCGTTTAAACAGTATTTCAAGAGTAGTTTTTCTTGCTTTTATAAGAGGTGTAATGTCTCGCTACAATCAAGCCACTCTGAAATGTGAGCTAGCGGGAACTTTGTAGCATCTTCCGATTACGGTGCTTGTCCAAAGTTAGGTCGGGGTCTGTACTGGAATATTCATAACTCTCTTTGTCAAAGCTGAGATTCAGGAAGTGTATTGTCTTCATATTTTCCTGCGCTAAAAGATTATTAAGAAAAATTCAGTTTTTTTTGTTTTTTTGACGTGACCGAGTGTAAGTAGGTTTATGTGCAGTTTTAAAGTTTGGTGATTTATAGCGTAAACACACATCAAAAACTGCAGCTCTGGGCAATACTTAATAATTTTTTGTTTTATATAGGTGTTCTTTTACTGAGTTTCTACACTTTAATTTAGCCTCGCTAAAATATCAAATCACTTATACTGAAACGAACAACTTAAAAAATAGGATAATTTGTATAACTACTAATAAATCACGCATAATGTGTGTTTTTTCTTTCTTTTTTTTGCGGGGTGGACACACTAGTAAAAATAGCAGTAAATTATTCTAATTCTGTATAATTCATGTTAACTGCTGAACTTCTAGGAAATCATGTACAGTCGGCATCAAACCTGTCTAGAGCACGGGACCGCTGCGCTCCGGACTGCGCGTGCGACATCTGACGGCGGACGCTGCGGCCGAGATAGCGCGCCTCTGAGCATGCGCCGCCGTTATGCAGCGCTGGGCAGATGCCAACGTCTGTGCTGACCCTTCTGCAGAATCCATCGACCGCCAGAGGAGCGCTCGACTCTTCCAGGCTCCGAAATCAAGGCGCCCGGTGTGGCGGCCCACGCGCTGCCTGCTCTGCATTATCGTGCGTTCTTTTGAGAGGAGTTCAGTCGCTGAACTCGCGTGCTTGCTCCCGTACTAGCGCGAAGCCACTCACGGGGTGCGCCGGAAGCGACACGTTTTGTTGTGTGCGTGTAATGCTTCCTGACCGCTACCACTTTAAGAGGTTGTTATCTCTGTACTTGCGATACGTCGTCCTTCGTTTTCCCCCTGTCTCGAGGTTTTGTCTAAAATGTGAAGCCTTCACCAGCTTGTTTGCGCCCTAACTTTTTGTAGCATATTCGCTTCTTTTTTTTGTTTTGACAATACCACAGCGAGAATTACAAAGTGAACGCCGAACTGCACATCACGTCAACAGTGGTCCGATAACACAACAGACTCTCGCGATGAGACAAGGTGAAGATAACTATAGTCCGTCTGACCCTTCGATAGACGCCAAAGCTACGAGCCACCAGGTCCAATCACGGGCTAGTTATAAATCACGTGTTATGTTGCTCCCAAGATACGTAGGTCGGAGCAATCTACCACGTGGATTGCTCCGACCTACGTATCTGGCGCGCTATTTGAGCTTCCTGCCTGTAACTTGGGCTTTCAGTACAGCGTGTGGCGATATGAAGTATATGGTCCCGTGAAGGGCGCATTTGAAGTAATACAAGGTTTGAGCACGTAAACGAGGAGAAAACGGGCAGGGATTGCTTGAAGAAACGCTTATTACTGAAAGAAAAATTCAAATTTTAACGTCGCTTTACTCGGGGACAGCTTGCTGTGGCGAAGCAAAAAGAGGCGGAAAGTGGGCGCAAAGTGAATGGCGCACTTTCTTCTCTACCTTCGACTGCATTGCAGCATAAAAATGTCCACGAGTATAGTGTTTTGCAAATTCTTGGAAGGTTTTCGGCAGTTCGCAGGGCCACTTGTGCGACTTTCAGTTCAAGCTATGCGGAAAATAAAAGCGCTTATATTTTACAGCTCTTTCATGCACCTCATTTTAGACACTGGAATGGAATGCTGGTGATTTATTTTTAATGACTGGACTTCTAGACCAGTCATTAAGCTATCCACATATTACTCTCGAGCAGCGATAGAGTTTACACTTTCTGACTTCAATAAAAGAAACCTATAAAACAGCCCTTCTTTATAGTCCAATTGCTTATGAGGTGGGTATGTTTTGCTTGCTTTTATTACTTAAAAACTGTAAGTTGGGCATTTATTAGTCTCGGAGTCGTTCGCAAAAAGAGATGGGAGTGAGATGATTGAATTGTAGGTTTAAAAGGAAAATGCTATAGAGATAACAAGCTCTTAAAGTGGTAGCGGTGAGGAAGCATTACACGCAGACAAGAAAAAGTGTAGCTTCCAGCGCACCACGTGAGCGGTTTCGCGCTAGTACGGGAAGAAGCACGCGAGTTCAGCGGCTGAACTCCTCTCAAAAGAACGCGCGATAAGGCAAGGCAGGCGGCGCGTAGGCCGCCACACCGAACACCTTTATTTCGGAGCCTGGAGGCGTCGAGCGCTCCTCTGGCGGTCGGTGGAGTCTGCAGAAGGGTCAGAACAAACGTTGGCATCTGCCCAGCGCTGCATAATAATGGCGCATGCTCAGAAGCGCGCTATCTCGGCCCCAGCGTCCGCCGGCAGATGTCGCACGCGCAGTCCGGAGCGCAGCGTTCCCGCGCTCTAGACAGGTTTGATGCCGACTGTATATTCCTATATACACCTTATAGGATTAAACTATTTATCGCTTTCAACGTTTGTCGTTCATAGCTGAAGTTATAAAAGGTTCTTTGAAATAGCTTCTAGTTTTTCAGTAGCTGGTTCCAACAACTATATGCACTTAAGCCGTGGTTCATGTATTATAGCTTATTTTTAAAGTAGCACTTTCGTAGTTTGACCTAGACAGCTGTCTTTCATGAGCGCCGCAACACGACCACTAAGTTGCTCAAGTGCACTTGATTGGTACTTCCCATGACCATAACGTCATCAATGTAAAATGTCCCACCCTTAAAAAGTCTCAAACTGTTTAATATTATTTAAAATATCGTCGGTGCGGATCCGACGTTGAACGCGAGAGGATTTACGACATAGGTTTTTGTGTTGGTGCTCAGGGCTAGATAAGCCTAAAATGACTCGTTCATCTGAACTTGCTGGCAAGCACGGCAAACATGTACCTCCGGAAGGTTCTTTCCTCCAATCCGCTCCGCAAACAAGTCGTCGGCTTTGGGAAACTGACAACGCTCAGTGTCACGCAACGCTCAATGTCTAGCATAACATTTATCTTGACTTCTTAGTTTCCACATAGCTTAACAGATTCGTCATGCGTGATGACTGTCACAAAATACATCGAACATTTGCTGCTGGCGATAGAATAGTTATACCTAGCTCTTTAAACTCCAAAATTTTGCACATTCCTACGGCTTGTGACGCGAATGGTAAACCGTCCTCACTTTCACAAACTGAGGACCTCGATTGTCTATATATATAAAAAAAAGCATAATGTGCTAACTTTTTATTTTGCAGAGGTCGTGTCTGAAGAGAATCCTGTATTTTTATGAAAGTCAGTTTCTCCTCGCGGCTTTTTCGAAGCTCGGGAGAAGCGCTTGACGGCTTGCACTTCTCAGATGCGGGCCCAGTCGAACTGCTTGTGTTAAAACGATCCTTATTCTAAAAGTGGTTGTCTTTTCTGTGGCACACTGTAAAGCCACAACAGCTTCTGCTTTCTATTTTGCATTACCGTTAAGTGAAGAATACCTGTAGCCTTGACAACTTCTCCTGTGTAAGCCGACGGGTCGTGTCTCTCTCGCGCTGGTTAGAAAAAAAAAATGAGCTTGTAGAGGCTTCGGGAAAATATTGACACTGAAGCTCCCATTTTCAGTTCCATCGGTTACGTTACACCATTGGCTTGAACGGGTACAATCATAAACGTCTTCCGTGAAGATATTATCAGGCCGTTGATTGAAACGTTGCCCTGAGCTGCCAAGTATTTTACTGTGGACATTTGCTCGGGAATCTTGTCAATGCTTTGCACACCGTTTGGACACGTTCCTTACGTTGGTACTTGTAACGCGTTTCCTGAGCGCGCGAAGACGTTATAGATGCGTTTGTTGACGACCCGCAGGAATAGCCGGAATTTAAGATTGCTTTCGCTGCTTCGGGTGTTGGACATGAGTTGCGCTTTTTGTAAAGCTGCAAGTCTTATGCGGATATTACTTGAGTTTACGTTGTGTTTTTCAATGTTGCTTCCATTGGCACACGTTCCAATCGAAGCCCCTTTATACGGAAAAGTCGCGACATCCTTCGAAGAATGCATCCTGCTATCTTGGGCCAATCAAAGCGGCACTACAGTCGACGCGCGGGTGTAAACTGCAAAAACATAAAGATAAAAGGTGTGCGCGTTAGGGGAGGAGGGAGAAGGAATGCTTATGCTGTTGGAGTGCAGTGCATGCTATGAGCTCATGTCACCAATCAAACAACGCCTACTGTGGAACGTCACGTCTTTCTTTGAGGAGATCCTTCAAGGCTGGTAGACCGCTTTTAGCCTGTGTGTATGTATTTGCGTGTCTTTCAGCCTTTTACTGCGCTCTGACTCAAGTATAGGAAGGCCGCCTGCTATGTTGGGCCATTCCAGGTGGCGCTACAGTCGACGCGCTAGTACAAAAGAGCAAAACATAGTTAAAAGGTGTGCGTGTTAGAGGAGGAGGGAGGCGATGTCGCTACCTTTTTTTATTCAGGGGCATTAGTTCCAATATCTTCTGAAAAGGAAGATGCTAATCTTCGGTAAATAAGATTCGGTAAACATCTGTTGAAGGGCACAAACAAAGCGGTAGCTATGCGGTTAATCTAAAACATTCCCAAATTTGTACATCTGTGTGAGTCACGACGAGTTACAGAGACGGAAAAATTTAGGAAATTTTACATCTCAACATTTCAACTGCGAGTTTCGATATAAGACTTTCTGTCACCGGCGGTGAAGACATTACGAAGCATTTGCGGTAACGTGCGCAAAGGCATTGACGACTACGTTCTTGGAGCGGTTATCTACAAGGAGCACATAAGTTTTCGGCCTAATAAGACTAACAAAAACAGCGACTTTGTGTTTTACAAATTTGTTAGCACGTGAACAGGTTCTCCACGCGCTCTTTATAGGCCTGCTTTTCTCAGCCGGGGGGCCCCAGGGCGTCCATAATACGCGACCATGTTTGCGTCGTGCGTAAAGCAGCGCCGCAGCGTTCGATGATGCAGGAGCCACAGCATTTTGCGAGCGTGTGTCAGCATCCTGCCGACGCGCATTTACATGGCGTATTAAATAACTACACTTAGTTTCATCTTAAGTCCAGATGCAGACGACGCTACGAGCTGATGAAACCAATCAGAAAGCGCCAAAAATGCACATCATGGTGTTCGTCATGTTTGTGCATGTTTTCTATCATCGCTGGAACTATCATGTACAGGGTAGGCCTAGTGACTTGTGTTTTTCGCGCAGCTTGATCGGTTCCATAGCTCGTAGCGTCGCCTGCGTCTGGACTAAAGGTAGAACGAAGAATACAAAAAAATTAAGCTCACGCTTTAAGTGTGTCATAAAAATCAATAATAATGCTTGGCTACTAATTTTTTTCTTCTCGTTAATTTTCTTGCAGACAATTATCTTCGCCAATAAAATTCTGACAACTCACGCGTCCGCGAGCAACGCAAAACAGCGTAATAAGGCACCACTGAATTGCGACCGAATTTTTTTCTCATTTGCAAAGCCAGAGGTACTGCCTAAAGTTGAGTGCTACAGGCCTATAGCCAGCCGGCAACAGCCAGGAGCCGCTAGTAGAGTCACTACTACTACTAAGCGTTGTGAATAAAAATGGAGGGAGACCTTCTCTTCCCCCCATCTTTATTCCAACGCTTAGTAGTAGTATTGAGTGCCCGCGGTTATACCCTGTCTCGTTGTAACTTCGCAAAGGGTGAACGATAAGCCCCGGATTGCGTGCCGACGGCTTTGTTATGCGTTACGTAAACGGACGCAACGCACACATATTGGAGCATGACGCAGCGAAAAACATGTTTTTTCCCAGTAAAAGCACACTCCTGTGATGCGAAGTGACCCAAGCAGCACAGATTTTGGCCAAGCAATGGCCAATGTCTGGCGATGGTCTTTTGGCCAGTGGCCAGAGAGTGGCCATGCAATGGCCAATGCTTGGCCGATGGCTGATGGCCTGTGGCCATTGGCCAATGGCCAGATAAAGGCCAGTCACCGGCCAGTCTCTGGCCACTGTCTGGCCACTTGGCGAAGGACCGTTTCCAGCCATTGGCCGATGACTGGCCAACTCTGTGCTGCTTGGGGACTCTCTGATTGGCCGCCAGGCCCGTAGCTTTCGCCACACTGGCATGTGAGGAGATCATGGCTTCCTGGCTTACCCAGTATTTCTTACTCTGCCTGCAAACGTATTGCAGGCAGATGTGAAGTGGATGTTTTGTTCACTGCTCCCGACAAGCTTTCTAGATTGTGCCGAGCCATCGATCCCTCTGATAGGGAGGTGAGGGCCTGCACTACGAAGCACCGAAAACGTTACGTCACCTGCGCTGGAGGAGTTGTTTATTCCCTCCCTCTGTCTTGCGGCAGGCGTTATGTTGGCCAGACAGGTCGCTGTCTCAACGACAGGCTAAGAGAACATGCTTACAACGTCTCTTCATCGGTTTCCGGTCGCCTCGGCATACATTTCCGTGACTGCAGATGCCAGCCTCAGTTCCAACAGTGCGAGGTCTTAAAACTCCACAGGGACCAGCTGACACGAGAAATATTGGAGGCTCTAGAAATAGACGGATTGGGAGTCATGTGTGTCAGCAGGCCTTCTGTTGCATTATCTAGGAAGGAGATTGATTTTCTGGCAACTTGATTAGCTCGGTTTATCTTTTTTAAGGTGATGCTTCGTTTTTGTGCCTTTGCTATTGGGTGTTTTTCAGGCTGATTTTCTTCTTTTTGTTCTCGATTGTGCGTATACATTGCACCGTTAAGTTCAATAAAAATTTAGTTGCGAGTCAGCGCTCTGTCTGTGTCCTTCTTTACCCTGTCCGTTGTCTTTTGTGCTGTTTTAACCTTTTAAGTACGTTTTTCTGAACTAGGTGTTCATTTTCTTTTAGAGCGCAGCCCTCAGGCGCCCGTTTCCGGCTTGAGCGGTGACGCCATCGCCGTCGGCGTAACCGCACGTTGCATTACGGGACGTTTCCCATACTGACGTCACACTTGACTTCACATGTGACGTTACGAAGAAAAAAATATTCTGGTTAAATTTGGCGGGAAATATTTCCCATGAATTTCCGCGTTTGTCTTAAAACGAGATGAGTCTAATTGTGCAACAACCGGACGATTGGGGCCAACCGAAGCGAAGGCTGATGTAAAAATCTTCAGTATCAGACGGTGTATTTTAGTTAAAGGCAGCACGGAATTTCCCAGTGTAGTGCATGGATTCGATATTTTTTTAGTGTTAAAACATATTAAACGAACACGTAAGCAATAACATTTTTTGTTTTTATTTTGGTCGGGTTCTTTTGGGCATATATTAACAGCTACAAAAATCTCTGATCCGTCGCTTCACCCAAATGACTTTTATCTGCATACTACCACCATAGGTAGCAAATTCATGCGCTTAATTGTTTACATTTTACTTATGGAAGCTCATTCTTCACAATTTTGATGCACAAAACGCACTAACCTCTAGGACCTGTACACAAGTTTTTAGCGAGATGCGTTGAGAAATCAATTTATGCGGTTCCTTGAGGCGGCTACGGATCAATTTCACACACGTAGTAGAACACAGAGAGAGAGCACTCGAGTATATACCCTTACCGACCGCGGAACTGATGATTGCTTAAGGCTCTAATACAAATGCCTATTTTTCTCTCAAGAAATTTTACCACTAAAATAAGTGTATATGTATACCTTGAGCATTAAGCAACGCAAACTACTGTGATGTCGGCTTACGCGTATGTTCTCGCTTTAGATTGGCGGTCTAGGTTTATTTTTTTAGTACATTACCAGAGATACCTTCTTAAGAAAATGAGGTTACAGGGAAATTCTAATAACGACTGGCAAAACTACGCAGTCAAAAATCCTTAGTGCAAAGAGGCACTTGTAAATATTTGTTCAAAATGATAATTGCAGCAGTAACTAGTAACTTTCGCTGAGAACATTTTGCATGTAAATAATTTCGAGCTTCTCGGCACTGTCGTCTAACATGCATTTGCTTGGTTGTACAACATTTTATTACTAATCGAAAATTAAAATATTTCAAGACATTTTTATATTCAACAACGAAGGAAAAAGATTACTTACCCCCCCCCCTCCCCACAAAAAAAAAACAAAAAAAAAACCCTTAACACCATGACTGCCTTTATTGCTCAAAAAAGGCCAACAGACCAACAAGTCTAGAAAATTGATTTTGGGGCGCGTGAATGATCAGTAATTAAATCTCCATTACCCAAAATTAGGTACCCATGAGGATCTTTAAGAAAACATAGTTACACCCAAATTAAGCTTTCTTTTCATACCGTCTCTGCTTGGGTTTTTCTGTTTATTTTTTTTTTAAATTTGACCGCTCGGTTTAGGGTGTTCTGCGTGAAAATCGGAGAAAAAATGACTTTTAAATGAAACCTCCAAAATTTCATCTAACAAGTATGTAAAAAGGAGAGTAGAAGTTGAATCTTAATTATAAGCTTCAAGACATTTTTAATATTCTGTGTGTGAGATGGCTCGACAATTTTATTAGGAACCGCCTTTTACAAACAGTGTTCGATGTTTTCATACCTGAATTATAATATACACTTGCAATAATGAAATTTACACAGCTAGCGAATGTATTTGTTATCTTTATCGTTTTGTTGGAGGGGGAGAGTTAAAAAAGTAAAACAAAAAGAATGTGCCCAATCCTGGTCAATAGGAGTCTACTTCCACATAAATTTTTAAATCCAAAAGCAGTAATTAATGTTTTTGTTTGCCGTAATATAGGGTACCGCGGTAAGTCCACAATGAGCTCACGCGGACCACTGCAAGGTAGTGCGTTCGATTCAACCGGCTGCACATTTTTATTATCAAATATTTCCCTGCAGCCACTGCTGCATAAAGCACGTTAAAGTTGCAAGAGTTGCAGTCGCATTATACTAGATGAATATATTTCTAAATGTGTTACTGCACATTTCCTTGCAGACGGTCCAGCGTAGCATGCAACAGCCCCGGTTTTTATACTTGAAGGCTGAATTGGCAGCATCAGGATGAATCATTAATACACGAATTTTGACTTCGCGATGGATGTGAACTTGTGGTGAATTCCCAGAATTGCAACGTACTATGTGTTTGAACTTATTTTTATCTGGCGTTCTCTGCTTGAAATATATTTTTATTAGTATTTGCTTGCCCAAAACATGTGGGTGCTTGCATAAATGCATACCATCACAGAAACAAGTCGAAGAAAATTTAGTTTCACTGGATGTGATTTCCCATTACTATCATTTTTAAGAACTTAGACGATGAAACGTGTATTTAGTTTATATAAATTGTACGTATCATATTGTTTACTATTATTAGCTTTCACATAAATATTAAAAAAAAAACAGAAATGAGGGTTTTGTCGTATTTTCTCAAAAACTGTCCCAGCTGCAGTTGATAATTAACCTTTGAATGTTATTTTTGTAAACCGTGTTGCCTTTTCTTAATATTTCTTTACATTTTTTTTTCAGAGGTACAATTTCAAAACGACATACAACGTGTGTGACACACGTGTTGTCTTATGTGAGTCTGAAGGTAGATACATTGTTGAATATTCTATGACCCAGTAAAAGGACTAGTTTAGACAATTTAACAACTATACTGATATTCCGCTAAAATTTAAGTTTCGCTAAAGTATTAGTGTAGTAGTAGTAGTAAGCGTTTTATGAAAAAGGAAAACCTGAACAGTTGTCCACTCCTAAAATAAGTGCGAGTCAGTTCAGTGTTGGGGAATGGGTTAGAGGACGGACAGATTAAAAGGAAAGAAACAGAGAGAGAGAGAGAGATAAGGGCAAAGGGAAGGGGTGGACGACTGTCACTTGTTGTCACTCTGCAATTAAGGTCGGGTACTTATGGTTTATAGGCGGCCGAATAACTCTGTGTCTTCTAAGAATGTGAGGAGACAAGCGAATGATTTAAAATCGGTCCCGGCCGGACCCGAGGGAAAAATAATTTCCTCTGTAGTGGCATGTGCGACGCCGGCGCACTGCAGGCCGTCGAAGAGCGATTTCTTTTCTTTCGTTAACGTCGCGCAGTCCAAGAGGAGATGCTCAGAGTCCTCAGGAACATTGCAGGTTGGGCAGTGGGGGTCGACGGCAGGGTTTATGCGGAGGAGGGCTTTTGCCGTGAAGGCACATCCAGTGCGTACCCTGCGCAGCAAGAAGGCGCTGGCTCGTTGTAGCTTCGGTGGGACACTTACAGGAGGTTTTCCGCCAGAAACCCTTGGGTCCGGGTGATGAAGGATTATATCTCGATGTATAAGTAGCTTGGCTTCGTGTATTTTAAGTATTGTTATTACTGAACTGTAAGTGTGCAATGCCTGACGAATGGGTTGCGTTTATCTTAAGATACCTTATTCCAAACCACCTTTTCATTTTATTTTGATAACATAGGCCACATACAGAGTTTATATTACTTATCCTCACCACAGCGGCGAGCGAGCTAAGTACAATAAAATTGATAAGATGGAGTCTTGTTTCTATAGAACAGCCAAGACTTTCTCGGAAAGTTTTCAACTTCAATTTTATTGAACATTTCAGACATGCGAGTTTCTGGTTGGAACTTGGCAGTAATTATCACTTTCGCCGAGTCTGAAACTGCTGCGTTTTTGATTGAATTCGAAAAGGGGGAGAAAAAAGAAACTCTAATATACATTACCCAGCTTCAAGCGCCACTCACTCAAATTTTTTTCCGAATTCGGAATGGCTTTTTTGTCTACTTAATCCACGGGGTTGTACTACATTAAACATAATACCTCTGCGCTCTGAAACGCGTCCTAGTTACTTATTTAGGTCTTCCCTCGAAAGTGATGTTTTATTTTATACCCAATAAACCATAATTCTCCTAAGGATAAGGTACGGCTAAAATACCTTCAAGAAGTGGCAGATTTTGGAAGCTGTTTCACGTTCACTAAACTGAAGTTTTAAGGTCCTTAAAATTTACTATTGTAAATAAAACCTGTAGTAAAACTGTTATATTTTAAGATCTTTAAACGTAAGCCACGTTTAAAAAATATTTCTTAGTTTTAAGAAAAATATACCGGACTCATCAGCAGTCTAGATACCTTGCACTCAATAGTCTAAAAGAATATAGTTAAACAATTTGTACGTTTATATTTTTGTGATTATTTGCGTTCCTTAATTAATTGCCTCTACGAAACGGAACCTGCGAAATAGTTACCACCCTATTCTTCTAAACACCATAGTCGAACAAGATGATCATACAAACAAACTACATAAATTCCAGTACTCGGACTCTAATCGACGTATGTTATCATGTTTCGCGGCTATTCCAGCACTGTGTTTGTTCTGAGAAGGAAGCACAGTTTTTTTTTTTTTTGACGATGATGCCACGTGAGTTATTTACGAAGTGAAGTTCTCTGCCTGCTTTTGTTAGGAATGGGACTTCGTGTGACCCGACGTCCATGGACGTATACTTTTTTTCCCTGCTATATTTGACGGTGAAAATTGATGTGGCTCGTCGTACTCACACAGTCAGTTTCTTTGATCACGGGATAATATTTAGGCCCTAACGCACTTCTCAGGACGACTGTTGAATCTGTTGCAAACAAATGTAAAAGGATTGTTCTCTAAATGCTGTATGTAACGCGTTATAACACTAAGAAGAAAAATGTCGCACAAAAGTTTAGGTTTACCTCTTCACCTTGTGCTGGTGTTTCGATGAATTCACCAATACATTAAACTGGTATACTTTCCACAGTCGCCTACTTTATTATTACTGACCAATTGTCTTCAGCGCCATTCTTATTAATTTGGACACGTATAATTTTCTCTAATCATTTTCAACGGTAACTCAGACATATTGGATCGCTGAACCGTTGCGAGAGTATTACGACTAATTAAAGATTTGGCAATTTGAAGACTTCATACCTCGAAAAAGGCTTAGAGAAGTCATTCCTTACGCTTCTGGCTTTAATGGTTACGCCTAGATTATTTTCTTTTCTTGAAGTATATTTTAAGCCTTGCATTATACAGAACAATTACGATCCCACGAAGGAATTAAAATTTTTACAGTTATACCACGCACGATAATTGAAGTTTAGTAGTTTACCTAGTATTTTTATTATAGCCGTTGAAGAATTTGTTGTCTGAAAATTTCTGTAATCTTATTCTGCAGTATTTGACCGCGTATTCGTTTAAGCCCCTTTCGCTAAAAACAACACGTCTAAATATTACAAAGAACACTTGAATAATATTCTTAATTGCGGTTGCTTTATCTGATGGATTGTTCACTTTACCAGTTTTTCCAAAAGGGTTGCTTTTTCAGATTTTGGTTTTCAACTTCTGGTTTCAGAGAAACGAGAAGTTTAAAACACGAACAATTTTAGAAAGAGATAAGAATGAGCTCAATAGAACGCGAAATGCAGAGCCCTTAGGGTGTAGTCGATCATACATGCATAATTTTGAGGCTGAAACGGCCTGGACGTTCTACCGTAAGCAAATCGCACCAATACTAAATTATAGGATAGAAAAGACTCCTTTCTTTATTCACTTAAAAGGGTTGGAGATCCAGTTTCAGCTTCCAGTTGAATCGATTGTACTGTTTCTTTAGCCACAAAAATTTGAAGCTTTTCCACTTTCAAAGAAAGCGCAGCCGTCATTCTTCTTGGGCATTCGAATGAGTTGTTTGTGTTTCTTTTCTGCACCCTTTCGGCGAAATGAAATCTCTTCCAGGATAAGTGCGCTGTAGTTGAGTCAGCCGAAGGTCTCATTGGTGCGTTTTATGGGCTATGCTCTGTAAAAGCAGATACACGGTTCAGTGTTGCCTTGTAGAGGGATGTCGGGGTCATCACCACCAACGTTACTAGATCCGCGCAGTTGACAAGCTTCGGAATAGCCGCGCGTTAGAAAGGCGGCCTCCTCCGTTCGTGCGAGCATCGTGGTACTTTTGCCGCAGCTAGTCCGGTCCGCAAGGTGGGCCAAGCTCCGGACAAGCTCGGGCCGCTAACTTTTCATTGCCAAGTCAGGCGAGTGGCGGCACGTCAACAACCCTCACACACATAAAAAAAAAAGAAAAAAAACTCTGCCGGTAGATTTTGCTGAAACCACATGTTTGTAAATATGCACGCTTAAGATTTCTTCGATTTTTTGACGATATAATGCAACGGACAGCAGCATAGTCACCTAGCTTTGGGTCGAACTTTTGTGTGCGATTTTTTCTTCGTGTAATGTTAAAATAAATCTAAATTTATGTTATGGATGTCGTCTCTTATATTTGTCTATGATCAGTTTCCACAATCAGGAGTCAGCTCAGAAGTTCTCGATCAACGTTCTCACATATTTGTCACAAAAAAACGAAAAAAATACATTGTCTACCTTTTATATTTGCACAACAAATTCTTGGCAGTGCTAAAATTGTAGATGAATGCTGTGGAACGTTTTTTTTGGTGTGTGTGTTTTTTTTAAAGAAAATAACGAGCAGAATGCAGAATACCAAGGCTGAAACTACCTTTAGTTGGCGATCACAGGAGCTGAGCTTTCTTGGTTTCCACTGCAACCTTCTCCGTCATTTCTCACTTGGGATGGGTATCTCTCGCGCAGAAGGGCATTTGCATTACAACAAGACAGCTGAGTGGTTGGGCAGTGAAGTTTCTAGCGTGGTCTCTGCACACCCAGTTCTGCTAGTTGTATTCTCAAGGGCTGGCAGTGAGGTAGCTAAAAACGTCTTTATTTCAGCTTGAAATAGATCGCAGAGGCATCATGAGATCAATAAAACAACGTCATCAGGAATTTACTATAAGCACAACTGCGACGTTAAGAAAAGTGTAATGAACATAAAACGCGAATTTAATTTTACGCGCCGATAGGAAAACGTCAACAAGCAGGTTGCTGAACACTGGAGCATATATTCTTACACCACCTCAGATCTTGTAGTAGTAGTCCTCAACGTTGCCGAATGCAAATACAAAAACGACCCACCTCCTTCAAATGACGAACACGGTTTCGAATTGGCATTCCTTTTCAATGCGGCTGTGGGATGTACGCAGCAGTTTATGCTTGATTTTTTTTTTTTTACACAAACGGAGAACAACAAAATGGGAAGTTCACGGTATTTCAGTCCGCAAACAATGAAAACCCAGCAGTCCATGAGCTGGAAATCACAATACATGCAACCATTTTTTCTAGCTTGCTTGCTTCGGTGCCGAATGAAAAATCCCAGGAAATCTAGTCTGAATGATGACATTATCACAATGACAACAGTCCTTGGTAATACTCTTTGTCAACCCACAAAAGACTATGTGTTTTAAGGCGTATTCAAGGGTACCGAAGTGACAGAGCGAGCGAGTCGGGCGGGCTGCAACAACAGCGCAGCTGCTCGGCAGTGAATGCCGACGCGTCACTTTTTTCTCGGAACTTGTCAACTTAGCCGATTCAGTAACGTTGATCGCCACGGCGCGCGTTACCACCCCCCTCCCTTCTCCCCTCCCTCCCCTCCTTAACGCAGATTCGCGGCGACAGTCTGCTAGTGGCTCATTATAAAATATTATCCCCCTTCGGCCACCCCTACATGCCACCTCGCAGTTGCCCGCCGGCGAACCAAGCACTCCCTAGTCCTGTTGTCTCTCACTGCACCGCGGTTGCTAGGTGCTACGTCACGACGTCACTCTCTATAACCAGACGATCCTGTGCGGCCGCCGTCCTTTATGCACACTCTAACCGTCCTGATCTGCACGCACCAGAGAGAAGACGGGTTTGGAGCATGTTCGTCCCGCGGAACAGTGCTGAGAAGCTGTATTCACCATGCTTTGTTTCATAGCACAACTCCGCGAAATGCTTTCGCATTTCTTCGAGAATCAGCGTAGCGGTAGCAGCGATTTCGGCCCATTTCGTAAAATATTTCAATGCCTAAGCCAGTTACCAACATTGGCAATCCCTTAAAATCGCGGTAGTAAGCACAGTATAAAAAAAGAACATAAAATGAAACATTGTGACATGTTCGAAAATACACGCTTCTAACAGACATTTCGCCTAAGATCAAAATGCTAAAACGCAGACTTCGTGTGTATCGCCACAGTTCCTTGCATTAACATACTAAAAAAAAGAATACTTTTCAGTTTCCTGTGCTGCTAAAATATATATATAAAAAGAGTTAAAAAGATTCTGGCATGGAATATCTTCCCCACCGCCTCTTCCGTCAAAAGCTATTACCCCAAAAAAACAACTAAAAAAGACAACCCAACTAATCCTGAAGAAAGATGGTAGGGTCATAAAACGGGCACCTTACGAAGCCTGGGGTTAACGCCGGGCCACAAGGTTATTAAAGGTTGGCGGTGGCAATTAAAAAGCAGGTCGGTTCTCCTGCCTCGGTGACCTATTAATTTCCCAAATGGCCACCTGCAAAGCCATCTGCCCTAATCCTCGCTAAGCCTCGTCAGGAGTACGGAGACTGCGAGCGCACAGAGGAGCGCGGGCCGGTCGGGCCCCCAAACCGCTACGCCTTTCAACCGTGCGCTTGGAAATTTAGTTGAACGAACCACGGCCATTCCTCCATGTTTTTTTTTCTTTTTATCTAAGTATATAGTTTTATTTATTGCATAAGAAGATAACGTTGGGTTTTGTTTCCGTCGCATTACGGAAATGCAGATCTCGTATAGGAGCACATTTATTTTTTCGTTAGTGTCTGTACAAACCGGAATTGTCTAGATTAGTTCATGGCTGGGAAAAAAGAGGTGATATCTCCTTGTACATGTAGCATTCAGGCTTAAAGTTGCATCCTCCTAGAGATGATATTAGGCGAAAGACACAAGAGACATTGGATAAACAATATAGCAGACACAGGCACGTCTCCTTTGTCCTATTGTGTTCGAGTGGGATAATATTATACATTTAGACAAAAGATAATTTACAACTATCATAGACATACAAATAGTTCGTAACGAATGATGCGTTTATAAAAAAAGTCCCATTCAATGCGATCTATCGCGTTATCACTTGAGCGAGGCTGAGGGGCAGCCCGGCAGCCGCAAGAATGACCTACACGAATTCTGATAGTGGTGAAAGTGACAAAGCGTCGTCTATACACTCGTGGGCAGTATAAATTGATAGAACCACCGAATCACGCGACTCTTTTTCATAAAAATACAAATTAGTCTGATGCGCTCTCATAGAGTAATATAGTAAACGTAAAGAGGAGGACACAGAAGCCGATTCGTGGCCCAGATAGTGCGTTTAATGCCCTCCGCTACGTGGCGCTTTTCTGCAATTTGGGTAAAATTAGGACTCTTTCTGTGAGGAGTATTTACTTTTTAAATTGTTATGCTTTAGAATTATGTAAAGTACTTAAAACGACTAAATGGTTTTAATCTAATACGTCACAAAAACCACGTGATGAATGGCGCCTGCCATGGCCTGCCGTGGACCTGTCCGGTTGCTTGCCTTCACGCCGTCGCCTGAGCATTATTCTGCATGGCCTCTGCTCGTCCGTGCGTCGTTCGCCCGTGCCGTGCGTGCAGTGCGCCTGTGAGTTTTGCTGCACCCTGTTCGATCGGGTTTGTATCAAACAAGGTGACGCATTACCGCCTGCGTGCTCGCATGCTCGGTGTGAGTTTGTGGAGCCGAGCGGCTTAAGCTTCTCGCTCTGTTGTTTCCGTCGGGCTGCCTGGCTGCAATCATATGTGCACCTCGATTTTCGATGAGATCGTTTTGTAAAAGGACTTGACTTATGACCCTGCGCACGACATTGTCTATGGATTTACAGATAACGGTGTTGAACGGTGTTGCAGATAGAGCCTTGGTTGTTGTGCTCTCTGGAATTTCCAGGAGGTGGGTTCAGTTCCTTGCATACACCGTTGTGCACACTTCAACACCGCCTTCTGTTATTCGCAGTCTCCTCATTCCTCTCATTGCGGGAGCTTAACACTGTTGGCTTAAGGCTATGGTCTGTGATCATGGGGCTTCAAACGTAAGCTTGGCAAACCAACTTCGTGTGTCTGTTGATAAGCCATTTTTGAAGTTGACAACGAACATGTTTACTTTACCTTTGATGTTCCGCATATCATCAAAACAACCAGAAACAATCTACAAGCGCGCAAATTTCGCATTGAAAATTAGGTATTTGAGCAGTCCCATATTGTTGAAATTCATTGTTCTACCCATGAGATGAGTTGCGATTGGCTCCGAAACTTACTGAGAGACACATTTTTCAAAACCATTTGAGTAACATGAGAGTAAAGCCTGCCGCACAGGTACTGAGTGCCTCAGTCTGTCTCGCAGTCCTATCCTTTGCTTATGCCAAGGAGCTTCCTGAGGCAGCCATGGCTACGGCTTATTTCTGCGATTGGATGGACATACTTTTTGATTGTCTAAATGGCTCACAATTGAAGAAGACAGGGCAGAAGTTGCGTCATGCTATTCTGAAAGGAGAATCTGAGGTGCTCGATTTCCTTCACGAGCAACTCGGATGGATTTCAGCATGGAAGTTCCAAAGTAGCAGGTAGCCGCAATTTATCATAGGGTGGTAAGTTACTATAGTGTCCTCATGCTCTGGGAGGAGATTTCAAACAGTCATGACTTTAAAGTTCTTACTTACACGACGCCTGCAGCAAGACCCACTTAAGAACGTCTTTGGAGCCATATGACACATGCTGGGCTGCAATACAAACCTAAATGTGTATCAGTTCGCCTCAGGACTAAAACACATACGGATAAAGAAACTGTTTAAACCGTCCAACAATGGAAACGTAGAGGATGACAATGCTGGGACCTCCAAGTAGTTTCCAATATTTTTTCACCATGAAAGTTCAATTGCAGACAATGTGGAATGTCTTCCAATTGATAACTTCCCGCCACTAGAGGATATTTCTGAGCTGACATAAGACATCAGATCTAACATTATTGATGACTCGTCCGCTTATTACATTGAGGTCTATTTGATCAATCATTTCATTGAACAGACATCTCACGGTTGTGGCTGTTCTCAGTTTCTGAGGGATGTGTCTGACAACTTGACCAGGCCTCACCAGTACTTCCTTGTGTTGAAAGTGGAAAACGTTCCCGGGAACCTAGTACTACTATCACAGGTTTCCTTTAATTTCATTCAGCAACTGGAAAATTTCTTTCCTGCCGTAATAGAGAGTGTTGCGCATGTTCGATTAGTGTGTTGTCTGCCTTGTATCACACACTTTCAGGACTGGGCAGTTTAACTTTGCTCAGAGCGCCACAAACGGTTTTTAAAATGTTTCGCAGAATACGGTTGTGTTGGCATGTTCGATTTCTTAACCAGAACTGGGACAACGATTGGTTGCACTCCTCAGTTGCTGGTAAGCAACTAGACAAGTTTAAGTGTTAATAGTGTATTAACAAAGGCGGTTGTCAAATGAAAAACGAAAAGTGCTTACCTGAGCGGTGCAGCTTGCACTCCAATCATTTGTTTTCCTTATTTCCATCAAATGTGTATCACGGCCCTTTTGAAAAAGTATTTATCTACTTTCTACCGAATTTCTACAAAAAATGGTGTATATAAGCTATAAATCATAAAAAGGAAATGTATCCACTTTTGTATCCACTCTTTATAGTTTTTTTAGTTGCTTTTTAAAGCCATACTTCCTTTCTGATCAAATGTATTTTGGGGAATGTTTAGGGACGTTGAATCTTGCAGACTCTGAATAGAGTTGTCATTGTTTGGTAATGGCTCTCCAACAGTGTGTTTCAGGCTATGCCAATTCGTGTTTTATATAAGCCGGAAAGTATGAATTTGTTCTCTCCGCTGTATGCTTTGCACCCATATTATACTCTTAAAACTGGTGCTGATAGTGATGTCTTATTTTTTTCTGCATTTACATTCTTTGCCCGAGTCGTCGTGAAAGCGAAGGGATCACTCAGCATGTTCCCTGTGGAAAGTTTTTGTAAACATGGTTCAACTAAAAATCTATTACGAAGTGTACAATATGCCAAACTCCTTTATATTCATTTATTTTGTGAGTATCGTTTTTTTATAAAACGTACCGAGCGCATGAAGTAAATAATGTATATACGAATGTGGACCAATAAAATGATTTCGAGTCACATTCTTTTGTTGACCACAAAATGCTCCACCAGTCAGGAGTCAATGTGGAGATTGTGTAACTTCAATGTTTAAAAGTAGAAAAACAAACAAACAGGATATACACCTCTGTTTTGTGAAGTGAAAAATTTGTTTGTCAGATTATGTACGAATTCTATCGTAAAAAATTTAATGAAAAATGCGTGAACATTAGAAAAAAAAAGAAAAAGAAGCGGCTCCGGGAACCAAGTAGCTCCCGAGTGCCTAGCGAGGAGGGAGGCGAGAAGGAAAGAGAGGAATAAAAGAGAAAGAGAAGGGTACTGGAGAACCGGAGCAGAAATGCCGAAACCGAAACTAACTTGACTGGAACCAGAAGCAGCTTATGCTTAATGCCGCCTGCTGGGAGCGCCAGCTGTCACTGGCCTATCTGGGCCGCTGGGGCCTGTGGCAGTGTCCGCTCTTTACCTCGTGTATATTACTCTATGGCGCTGTCGCACATCTCCCCCACCCCCTTCTTTTGTATTACCATATCGTAACAATATTGAGTCGCGCAACTGCTAGGCGGAGAAACAAACACTTTGAAACAGAAATATCTGACGAATAAACATAAATTGTACAGAACTATCTGCCAGACGCAGAAAACAAACACTCCGAGAAAATATTATTTAAGTGACCATCTACTGAGCAAACAACCCGCCAGCTACGTAGCGTTACGGTTTTCAGACAACGTGTCCGTATCGGGATGCATAATGTGAAGTCGTAGCCGGCAAACCGTCACGTGACACACTAGTCGGAAGTGTAGCAGGCAACGGAGATTGGGGTGCTACAGTGGGCCGTAATTGTGCACTGCGGTTTTCTATCTTCCTTGGAAAATCGTAACTTCCATAGTAGCTATCTGGGCAAATTTGCTCAGGGTTCAAGAAAATCAGGGACCTGCGGTTTTTCTCAAATATCACTCCCAAGAGATCTCGACCGCGTAAGACTTTGTTCTATTGGCTGGCAGAGATGCGGTGTTCTCCTGCTGCTGCTGGTCTTTTACCCAAACTGAGGGTCCTGGTCTCAGCGGTTGAAGTTAACGTACTGCATCGCGGCGATCGAAGTGTCGCCGCTGCGTTTCTCAAAGCGCACGGTCCTGGTTTCACACCTTGTTCAGGCTGACTGCTCGGGGTATCGGTCTTTGGGGGTGCAACGGAAGAGTAGTTCAGAGGCGCCTACCCATCAGTAGTTTCCCTGGACATTTCCCAAGGAGCTCTGGGGTGTCCCTGTTAACTAGTATTGCAAGGTACGTGTCATTTGCCTTTGAAATCAGGGATGTCATCGTTTTGACCATGCGTTCTACTTCTCCGTTTGCCTGAACGTACCTTGGGCTTGATGTCACGAAACGGAAGCAGTACTCACAAGCTGACGCTTTAAACTCACACGTACAAGCTGCGTTGCCTTCTCGAATACTGCAACCTCAGGAATGCCATGTCCCGCGAAAAAAAAAAGAAAATATTTTTGAATAAATTATGACACTGGGCACCTTTCCTCGATGACAAAAAAGTGAATTCTGGATACCTAGAAAGGTGATCCACGGCAATCAGAAGATGGCAACCTCTCATTTGACATAAATCCACACCGACTCTCTGCCACGGTCTCTGCGGTGTCTCTGTAGGAATCGTGGGCTCAGCGTTTTGGCCCAGCCTTTTGCCACATACTCGACAGTTGATTACTAAGCTACCAAGCTGGGAACTTAATCCAGTCAACAATACTGACTCTTTAGGGTTTGCTCTGAATTTTCTATTAGCTTAATAGCCTCGTGTAAACGCTTCAAGACATAATTCTCAGCTTGTGTGGAACCACCAGCCTTTCCCTAAAAAGCACCCCTTTACAGACAGTCGGCATGGCTTTATTGTCAATGGGGTCCCAAGACCACTGGCACCGAAGAAAACTTCAAACTTTCTTTTTCGCTAAAGGCTACCAAGGTCTGGCAAACCTCGACCTCTGCTTGAAACTTCTTGACTTTTTCAGAAGTAGTCGTGATTGGCCACCTCGATCAATCACATCTTAAAATATATTCCAACTTGTCGACAAATTGCGAAACAACAAATGTATAAAAAAATACTAGAAAAAAAAAACTCGCTTCAATGAGTAGAGTGCTAAACCGCAAGAATTATTAAGAATAAAGTTTACTTAGTATTTTTGAGCGAAATATACATTAAAAGTGTGTCCAGGGGAGGTCAGTGGCACTAAAAACTACTCTGAAAAATCTAGACTGTCATACCTAAAACAGGGCACAAGTACAGGAGGAAGAAAATAGAACAGAGGAAAGAGAGCTGTCATTGCACACAACTAAGGGCGATGGAAGCATATTAGAAAGCCCCATAACCCTGCTTTTTTATATTTTACAGTATTGTAACAATACACGTTTTAATTGCGCTTGAGATAAAAATGAGCACAGAACTCCAGCAAAATGAGTACAGCTCTATTTTGATCCTAGAAACTAAATCGGGATACTTTTGATTGGACACACATGATGCGTCTTGTAGGCTTGCTCAAATATAGCTGTTACTCTTTGAACATCAATTCCGTTCTGCTCTCAGAAATATGTGACATTTGGTCATTTTCCTACTACAGCGCTAGACTTAAAATATCCCTTTGACTACTTGGGAAATTGTTCCAGGACGGCTAAATTTAAATAACTTTGGGGTGCTTCAATTCTTAGGTACGTTCAGCTCCCTGGAAAACTGAGCTCGAAATTAAGCAAGACCAATGAAAGAGTGCAAAATTATAAATACATTAAAAAAAAGACTGCTTAATGTTTTCTTGTCTTTTTTGTAGCTTTGTGGATTTTAAAAATTTTTCTACACTATGTTGGCTGACAGTCTTCAACTTTCAAACAACTGAGAACTATGTTCAATGAAAAGATCAAGACGCAATATAAATTTTGATTAAAAATACAACTTACTGCGCATAGAATTTCATGATCAGTTAGATAGCTTTGACTAAATTTAGTAAATAAAATAAGCCTAGTTTAGGAATGCCATATATCGTCTTGGGTCCGACTCAAACTTTCCTTAGGCACAGCTTTACTTTAAGTTTAGTTGAGACAATCTGTTCTGGTTGATTTAAAAAAAACTAAATTTTAGTTTACGAGCAGCTAATGAGGAGCGCTCTGAAAGCAGCCGTTCTCAACAATGGGATCTATTTGATCGAATACGCGCCATCCACCGGGCACCAAGCACACTGACATATTGTTCCAACTAAACAAAACAGTCTTAAAAATGTACAAATTCAGAAAACAAAACAAATCGGCTATTTCAGCTTCGGCAACGTTGAATGCAGTTTCCAATCGGTGTAGGGTATCCGAGATGACCGGTTATGGTAAATATGAAAGCAGAGCACGGCCCGGCTTCTGCGACAAGAGCCATCGACCTCAGACTAGAAGATCTTTGCCTGCGCCATCTTCGTACTGTTAAAGCAGCCTAGGCAATGACCAGCCGAGTCGAGTTTCCATGTCAGACTATTTATATCCAAGTTCGAGACATGTACGTCACTTAGCTCGTGCCGTGCGTTAACGTCGTCGTCGTTAGACCAGCTAAAAAGAGAAAGAAAATAAAGCGAATCAGAACATAACACGTATTTCTGACGCTGCCGCACAAATTGGGAGAAAAGAAGGGGGTAATTGAATAACCGATGCTTTCGAAGCAAGGGCAAACGGCGACCATTGGTGGAGCAAACGCGTCCGCCCTTACTTAATGTCCCAGTTATGGCCGCCTTCTCGGGACTTCTAGTTTTGAGTAAACCACTTCATGAGGGATATCAAGACTGTGTCCGCGAAGGTAACCTACTTTGGCCCTGCTCTGGTAAGGTCTAGTTTTTCACGAAAACTTAGTTTCTTCCTCTGCACTATTTTTGAAACGTTTTACCTTATACTTGTGCAGCCCTCTACAGAGCACTACATTCTTTAGCCAAACGTCTTTCAGATTGGTATCCATGTTGTCAAAGCAAAACAATACTTTTTTTCATTGTTCGTTTTTATATAACTGTCATTTTGCAAGACACGTACACGTTACACAAAATACTAACTCCAAGACCCGTTACTCGTTACTCGATAAAAAGTAACTAAATGCGTTACTCGTTACCGATTCTTAAAAAAAAAAAAAAGAACGCGTACTTTACTTGAAATGTAGCGAGCTACTTTTCTCGTTACTTTCACGACCAAATACGCAACTGCTTTTCTTTCATGGTTCATTGTTTTCTTTTCAGTAGTCGCTGCACTCAAACACTAACTGCGTCTTCAAATTTTCATCAGCTATGTTTTTCCGCTTTCTTGAAAATACACCACCGGCAATGCTGAAGAGTCGTTATACTGGCTGGCGCTCTCGATGGAACGGCAGTGTTGTGCTTCAGCAAGCGCTGGTGAATCTGGAATACCCTTATCTTTATTGTTCTCTACACTACTAAATTTCGAAGTTGACAGTGGTTTATATGTTTTCCCGCAATGGCAACTTCCGGGTTAACTTTCGGTCTGTACACGATACTAGAAGATTCCTCCAACTAACCTTATTGTGTTCTCCTAGTGAAGGATATTCCCAGCTGTAGGATTCGACTGACGTGTTCAGCGATAAACGATGCTATACTGTCATACTGTGTGGTCGTTTTCCCGCAATGGCAAGTTGACCATCTGGTTTTGTCGCAATAGACGCGTACTAAGGTTAGAAATAAACGAGACTGTTACAAAGTTGTTGACCACGTTACATCTCAATTGCAAGACAATAAAGTTACTCGATCCTTGGAATTAAAGGTATCTAAGTATATTACTCGATACCTTTCTAGAAAAATTAACTAAATACGTTACTTTTTATCAAAAAGTAACTAGGTAGAATTAACTCTTGACTAGTAACCCGTTGCGTACATGTCTGTCTTCGACGAGCGACACTACACAGAAGTCAGGCCGCGTAACTTGTCGGCTATAGATTTATTTATCTTTTTTTTTAGTGTGCTTAACTGGTCAACTGTTTTACATACCACTGGTTTTCGTGCATGCATACATTTCAGAAAATACACATTGCCTCGAATGATAGACAATAAGGCAGGAGAAAAGAGAATGAACTTTAGATTTAGTTTGGGCAAAATTGTTGCAGAAACAACAACAAAAAAAAAACACTTCGAGAAAGCTCAAGCGAGCGCCGACAGCGGCGTCACCAAGCGACGGTGCGTCGGCGTAACTGCTCGCGATCGCGAGTGAAAATTAGTTAAGGAATCAGCAAAACTTGGCTCGGCGCTTTATTTACTATGCTCGTCATCTGCAAACCCTGAGTGCTAACCCAGGGTTTGCAGTGTTCTGCTCCCGTATTCACCGCCCAGCCCACAAGCTTGTACCCAATTCCACATATAAGAAATAAAAGATGTTTACAAATAGCTCTATTGCAAAATTAGAGCGGAGCTCTTGAGGAGAAAGAGGGGAGTGTGCGGAGGTAAGGGTATGCCCCTTCGTACCGTCTCCTCCTCCTCCGTAATACGTTAAACGCAGCGGGGAAATTTACCCGCTAAATTAAGCGGGTTAGGTTTCCCCGCTAAATGTAGCAATGAAATTCACGTCATGTGACCTCATTGAAAATTCAACTTCCCGCTAAATTTAACGAGGCGGATACGCTGATAGCAATGCCGACGCCGCGAAACGCGGAAACGGGCACCTCAAAACATGTACGCTGCAAAAAGAAAGAAAGAAAAGAAAAAGAAAACATAATTAACATTGCATGAACTTTTTTAAGGACCTAAATATCAACTACCTGAGACCGCACACTATTAGTTTTGAAGATATCATTTGAGCTACAGGATACCAGGAACAAACGACTGATGATCACTTTGCGCAAACTTTATGGCACTTCGAGCGCGAACAGAAACCCCCCACCCACAGACACACTCGCATATATTAGCTAAATATTTGGTGAACGCGAAGCGATATCCATACGCCATACCATGTATGGCGTACAATAACAAACATAAATACCAAGCACAACGAGGTGAATGTTGTCCCTATCTCCGACATCCAGCATTGAGTATCTCAGTGCGAAATTCGTGAAAAAGCATTAGCCAATGACGTCCATCCAGGTCATCCCTCCCGAGCAGAATACGTATTGCTCGTCCACTGAACCGTAGCTATTAGCATAAACATTCAGGCATGCCCATGGGAATCGTAGGCATTAGTCACGCAGGCCAACGACTTCTCTCAAGAGACAGTCCGGAGCCGCTGTGTCTGGTGTTAAGGAATTCATGCGATCGGGCCGCGCCTCGTCAGAGATAATAGACACGGAAATATGAACGAAAGCTTTAACCACACGTGGTTAGGTCATTGTTTTCGCTCTCTCGACATAACACCGGAACTTCTAACGTATGCATTGCAACACAACGGTCACATTAACAGATACGGTCATAACTATACTTCAATATGTGGAAATGGTTTCCGGTTTTGGCCCTTCGAAATGGTATTCTGTATGTACTGAACGGTGCCTAATGTAAAACGCCTGAGAACTACGCAAGTAATGCTTCATAAATTTATATCTCAAGGTAAAGCACTTTTATACTCTCGACGTGGACTGGCATTATTTCTACGATTTTCGTACTTATATCGTTTAAAACAAATTAAACTTTCATTCCTATATTCGGCTTTTGTGCCACGGCAAATTAAGACATTTAATTTTGGTCCTAAAACAATATTGATGCCGACTCCCAGTCAAGAAAACGGCGTCTTTTTACTGCATCCTTTAAAATACCAAGTGTCACATGGGATCATGGTGTCGCGTGTCGTCACGTGGCACCGCAATGTTAGCAACACATTTTCCCGCTAAATTTAACAGAAATATTTTGCGATAAATTAAGTTGATGCAATTCTCAACACCGAGCACCATAGAGGATACAGACCCTGGGATCCTCTGCGGAACATCGCCACTGACAGGCACCGCCTCAAGAAAAAAAAAAGTACTTGTTTTGTCCTGACGACGTTTTACCTGAACGAGGAGATTGTGCGCCAAAACATATCTTTATATAACAGCCTACTGCTTTGTTATTATATAAATCAAAAATCAATCATTATTAAGTCGTTATGCAGCTACTTTACTTGACTCAACGCCTCACTCGTTTGAAAAAGACCCATTCTGTTCCCTTTCAAGCAGCGGCGGGGTTGAGACGGCGCTTTCGATGAGCCGTCCGAGTGCGTGCTCAGTACAGTTTGACTCGCTGCTGCCAGCAGACGTGTCATTCGATTGATTTGTTTCTGGTATTATTTCAAAGTTGAGTTGACATACACTCCATAATAGCTGCTAACGCATAACTTGTGGTGATAGTGCGTTAATAATTGCGCATCAAAGCTAACGTTTGAGTCTGATATTGACCACCGAGGTCGCTTTTTTTGTTGTTATTGTTGTATACAAATCGGTAAAATGCTGAACATTAATAGTTCTCATTAAGCCACACATGATGGTAAAAGAATCACAAATATACTTCTATCGGTTCAAGAGGTGTGCAGCCAACAGCATGAGCATAGTACGTCCGACGCTGATATGGCGTCACCTTCGTCGCCATCTTGTGACACGCTTCGTGTGCCCAGTGCGGCCATGGTGATGAAGTATCTGCACTTGCTTCGATTGCCTGTGTGACTTGTGATTGAATACCCTTCTGATGTGTCCTGACACCTGTGTA
Organism: Ixodes scapularis; assembly: GCF_016920785.2. Lineage (NCBI taxonomy): Eukaryota > Metazoa > Arthropoda > Arachnida > Ixodida > Ixodidae > Ixodes > Ixodes scapularis. The sequence goes on along the minus strand of NW_024609837.1, from coordinate 18,603,014 downwards.
GTCCGGTTTCTTCTCTATCGTATGGTTGTCCAAGTTTACCTCGTGCTTAAATATATGAATTGTTAGATTTATTTTGTAAATGGCATATAAATGTGTTTTATTTGACACTTTTATTTAATTATTTTGTGACTTAAAAACAAATTTGTGACATTTTATACATGTGTTTTATTTCGCTAAACTCGGCACGTAGATATTGTCATGTGTAAAACTTGCGGAAAGGGCGTATACACCACCTACTCGTTTTTATGTGTATAAAAGCATTTCCAGAATTAAAAAAAAAATCCACACACTGTGACCTGTTGTGATGTCATCTTTCTTCGCCAACCTTCCTGGAATCTCTTAAAACATTAATCAAAAGTAAGGAAAGGATGTAACGAATAAGCCCTTTGAGATGTACGTAAATTATGCCACATAAGATTTGTATGAAATTTCAATGACTTGGTATGACCTTATGTAAAACACACGCCTTAATAATAGGATGCTGTAATACGGTCCATAATTGAGACACTTTGCTTCGGACAATTAAGCCATTGATTCCAATAGATTATCTTGCGCTCGTGATATCTTGAAAAAAAAAAAAAAAAGCTCCTGAACATTTTACAAACACAACGGGAGTAGAAATAGCTTAGTTGTTCAAAACAACGAGTACACAGAGTCAGCGATTGCAAAAGCAACTCAGCTCTAAATATTTTAGATAAAAAAAATTGTCTTGCGTCAGGTACCTTTATTACCTAATAATAATATTGGGGAATATGTTTCGCTAAAAATAGCGCTTTGTGATGTCCAATTCCCTCCGACGTTGTAATTTAGAGCCACATTTTGTATAAAACGTAATGCCAAAAATGTTTGCACTAATTTTATTCTTTTTTTGAAAACAGCCGCCAAGACCTGTGCTTCGAAACGTGCGTTGACTTTTGTGGACTTTTGTTTAATACGTAAATAAATCTTATTACGCAAACCAAAAAATCCGTCAGCGACACTTAAGACTGCTTAAGTGTAGGAATGCGAAAACATTCCTACACGCAGCGCATTCCTACAAGCAGCGTGCCACGTCTTCCTTATGCACGCAGCACTCCGGCGGTGACATCACGCTCTCCCACTGCGCAGGAGCTGCGAACCCCGCCGGCTTCACAACGGCGTCTCTGACCAAGCATCGGCGTTGCTGTGCTTTTTTTTTTGTGTGTTTTATTTGGAATGGGAATTTAGGTGCCGTTTTTCGGCTACATACGGTTACAGACAACGCCGGCTTCGCTCCATTGGAGAGTTTATTCTTTTGCATCAAAATGATTTCCCCACAGATTTATTTAGTTATTTCTTTATTTTATTTTATGTGTCCAAAAACAACCATGCAGGTCTTCCCTTTGGTGCACAAACACACACACATATATATATATCTATATATATTTATTTATTTATTTATTTCATTTATTATACATACCCTCAAGTGCCGAAGCATTGTAGAGGGGAGCGACAAAGCAAACAAAAATAAAACAATCTGACAAAACAAAACAAAAAACATTGACAAGAAATTCAAATATCAAAAACACACTTCCATTGGCAAAAGCTGTAAGCAATATCTGTTAGGGACAAAATAAACAAAATAAAATAACTCATGTTGGCTCACCAAACAGAAATGTAGACAAAGATTGGCGAAAAAGAAAATAATCAGGTATAGTTGCGCTATCTGCTGGAAGGTGGTTCCAGTCGTTTGATGTATGCGGGATAAATGAATAAAAAAAAGTGTTTGTTTGGCAACGTGTTAGTCCAACTTTATTCGGATGGTCCAGACGGGAAGAGTAATAGTTAGGCAATGTAAAGAAATGGTCTCGCAGCGACTGATGGTGGTACACTTTATGAACAGAAAAAAAAATGAAGAGCACAATTGCAGGTTTTAAATACAACACAAAAAACACGAAATATTTAAAGTTTGGCAACGAGCACTTTCACTTGGATCCTGAACACCTTAATGTCACTGTATATATCAAGTTCGGCAGCTTCAATATTGACAAACAGAGATTGTATTCGTGACAGAGGAGATGGTTTACAAATGGTGTGAATGCTGAAAGTACTGCGGGTTCTAGTGGAACGAGGAGCGATACTACTGTTTACATCACGTAAAAGCGAAGCACTATCAAATACGCTATTTAGAATTTTGTACAGAAAAACTAAGTCGCGCTCTGCTCTTTTATCGGTCAATGGTATCAACGAAATCTTATGAAGCAGAAAGGTGTAGTCAAAATACAAACGGCGTTGGAAATAGCGATCATAAACAATACGTATTAGTTTGGGTTGCACATTTGCGATGGTTATTGCTTGTGTTCTTGATAACGAATTGAAGCCAAAGAACCGAACTGAAGCTTAGACCTAACTAGGTCACACAACAAACAAATAATCGAGGACTTGTTCTTGAATGGCTGAGTGATGCGGTATATAATACCCAAGAATCTCGTCGCCCTACCAACATTAAACGGCACGTGGACAGTAAACATGAATGCACTGTCGAGATACACGCCAAGGTCTTTTACAACACTTTGTTTATAATGTAACCGTAGTGTACTATACTGCGACGCCTGCTATGATAACGCTTCCGCTCTATCTCATTTCATCGTTCTTGTTTCTGCTACATACTCCATACAGATTGTATTACGTCTTCCACTAAAATACCAATACTGAATTACCTTACCTTAACATCTCAAATTTGCCATTTTCAAAATTCCGTTCACTCCATTGAGGTGAGAATGCTGCATTGTCACGCTCCATCTGTCTTAAGTTGCCCCAAAATTTAAAAATTCGATTTAAAATGTTTGGTTCACGTAAAGATTCCCTGGAAATACGAAAGCTATTTTTTGAGAAATCAATAAAATATAAAATATAACTGTTTTATCTGTTTCTGCGCTTGGGTAAAACGATATTAATAAACGCTTCAAGGGAGATGTTCTAAGCTAAATACATTCAATTCTCTCTTCATCCAACTTAAAAGAACGATTTTGAGGGCACATATCTGAATAACTTTTCGTGTAACTTGAATCTTAGTTGTCTAACTTTTGGCTATTGTTAGTTTTTATATGCGTTTGAAAGCTAATATTTTAGTGAAAAAAACTTTACAGGCTGCAAATCTTGTAATCAAATCATCGTCGGCCGGTAAAAATAAGACGTCCTTGGAGGAAGGCAATTAGGATCAGAGCTTAGGTTTCGCCGTCATTTATAAAGGTGAGCTGCATTCTGAAAACACTTTTCAATAAAATAAAAAAATAAAGAAATAGATCAAATATTGTAATTATGGAAAACGAAAGACGTCATTCCGGTTTTTGTTTAGTTATTTTTATTTCGAAAATAAAATTTAGTCTAGCTTTTTTAACTCTCTTATGCTTGAATTACACGGCGAAAGTCTTTTCTGTTACATGTTTTAGGGGTAATTTTCGTAGAATTATTTTATTTGAAAAATGCGTTATATTCTCTTGTTTATTCGCCCACACTGTGGCCTTCACATTAATGATTTTAAAGGAATAACAGCCTGAAATGTAAATGATAAATTCGCGCGGTTGTTATCTGTGGATGAAAAAAGTGCAGAGGCATCGTGAACGGGGGTGCGTGCCCGGTGTCACACAGCACCGGTGAAGCTGCGTTCACTGCCCTACGAACAGCGTCGTATCTGCTGCCTGGTCGCTATGCACGCATTCCAGCTCATATCGCCGGCGATTGTGCGGGCAAAGCGAGGTATTAAAAACAAATACTAAGGAATATTTTCATATCATTTGAGCAGCCATCTAGGTGGGGCGTGGGAAACAAAGTAGGGTGTCTATATCTACTACGAAGAACATTTAATGCTTGTTATTCCTGAGCTAATGATGCACCTGCGAAGTTACCCGGTTTGGCCTCAATGCTCCGCGGAATCTCAGAATTGACGTGATAGCTTTCTGGCATACGTCTTTTTTTTTTTTCTTTTTTTCGCCCCTGAATGACATTCTACGGCCTGATTGACGATTGGAATTCCGTGCGGGGGACGGTCATGTCTTAGCCTCGGTGATCCCTGACAAATCTACATGTTTTGTATTGGAGAAAAAAGTGTCGTAAAATATGCCTCTTAAATCCCAGCAGATGTCCCGGGTTATACTCCAGGTCGGTACTTGTAGGGAAGGACTCACTGCGTGAAAGAGCTGACCTTCGGTATATGTATTTAGCTATGCTCGGATGAAGTTCATTTTGGGCTGCCTGTTAGATCATACGTGTTAAATTTGACGCGTAGCTTTGTTTGCAGGTTTTATTCGGTAGAAGTGTTCGTGTGAGCTAGTTGTAGAGAGGGCGGTACGTTTTAGCACGTTTAAAGGTTTGTTTTGTTTAATAGGTTTGTAAACAGAAAATATATTTTCGACTTCTTTAACTAGGCGTGCTATATGTGAAAAATTAGAAATAACAACTCTGGTAGTTGTTTTGTTTTTTACTGTTTAAAAATTCATTTCTAGAACAGCGATTGTTGATATTAGATTCACGTCAATTAAAGGTGCGAAAAGTTAATTTATAATTTATATTTTTAATTATCACAAAAAATAACAAATGCACTACGACATTAGATTTCGATAAAAGCAGGCACATGATTATGTTTCGCCGCAGTACAACCCCCACCCCATAATAATCCAGAGCTTAACACGGGAGAAATGTAAAACAGCGAGTGATCTCCTGATTTGAATAATGCAAGCTAGGAATCGTTGCACGTGCCTTGAGAATAAGAGCTTGGAAAAATTAAATCGACCTGAGAGAGGATCAAATCTCTTTAAATAACGTTTATTACTTCGTTTGAACAAAAACAGATATCTAAAGTGTCGTTCTGACCTCTATTTTTGGCTTGTATTATTTCGTGCTGCTGTTCGAAGTGACCGGGCTTAGTCGGGCGACAAAAGTCGCCCTTTGGCTCATCTTCTTAGACAAGCGGCAGTGTTGTGGGCGCTGCCGGAAAAACAGAATAACAAAATACGCTACTTGCTACTTTCCAAATAAAGGGACACGTGACCGACCTACATTGAATCAAACTAAAAAGAACGCGTTAGCAGTAGCAATAAAAAAGTAACGCAGGTTACTTTTGCGCTACTTTTTATTTATAAATTGACCGTAACAACGTCGTTTTTATTTTTTTATAACGTTTTTTAACACTGGGGCAAAGGGCGTTGGCGTTGAGGTTTTTCTAAAGTGTGACGTTTCGCGTGAGGAAAAGACAGGGAATATTTTGAACGTACGTGGGATGAGTGCAATAATTCATGACATTGCGCCTATACTTCGTTTCAGCTTATGTTCAGAGACAGCCGACGCTACGAGCTAATGGGAGCGCTCCAGCAGTGTTAAAAGCGGAAGTCGCTGGACATTTTGTTTGGTTTATGATTGCTTCAGCAATAATATTGCATGTTCAGAAACATGGCGAACATCATGACGGTGCGCTTTTGGCGTCGTTGGATTGGTCCGATCTGGTCGTAGCTTCGGGTGCTTCTTGAGTTGAGGTAAAACTAAGAATGGAAACACACACCAAAAATAAATTTAGGTGTGATTTTTTAGGTTTTGGGAAGAAAATGAAACGAGTAACTTATCTACGTTACCCGCCATTTGAAATAGGTGACGTAACTACGAAACCCGTTACTACTTTGAGAAAGTAACGAGTCGGTAACTACGTTACCAGAAAAGTACAGCGTTATCGGTAACGCCGTCACTTTTAACACATAACCTCCAACACTGACGAGGGGTCTCCAAGATCCGGCCCGCGCATGGCTGCCGTCTTGCTAGCGACGCCCAGCCCGCAACGCAAAAATGACGCTCACGCAAAAAACAAAACAAAACAAAAAAAACAATAAACAAATACACGGCACAACGACGCGCACCAAACAAGCACACAAGTATGTTAGAAAGAATGTAATAAGACTGTATTACAACTCGGGCTCTCTCGCCATAATATTCATTGTAAACCGCCATCACCATCATTACTATCCGCAGCAGTCTCATACATTTAAATCGAAAAAAAGTATTTCAGTAGAGCTACAATTACTCTCCCTTAGAAAAGTATTCAGTTAGATTGCTCGATTGCTAGAGACTAAATGTAATCGGCTCTTGGAAAAAAGTAAACATTACTTCATCGAATATTTTATATTTTCAAAACGACTCATTATGATCTCAACCCCGAGACAATGAGTAATATAGCGAAAGACACGATTTTATTTATTTTCGTTTTGGGGTTTAAATTTTGTTTTCTGACTAGCTCGCTCACATGTTTTCTCCCTGTTTGAAGACGGGACTTTCGCACTCATCTTTATTGCATTAGAGTCGCAGGATTATGAACTACATATCGTATTAATCTACCAATTTCGGTATAACGTCAGTATCGGGTATACAGCTAGCTGTGCGCACACGAGCCAAGCGAAGACGAGGAAAGAAACGTGACGGAAGCTGGCGGCCGACACATAAACGTTCTGAAGCGAAGTGTCCTCTTGATTTGTGCCTACTGGGCACGACACACCGTCCTCCAGTCGCAGTTTGGGTTCGAGGATTCCTTGGTAGACATCTTGTACGAACAAAGAGCGCAGTAAGAAAGGAAAAGAAACAGGCAAAAGTTTCCGAATAAATTGTAGTATTTCCAGTAGTAACCAGATTACTGTTCGGATTACTTCCTAACAAATTTAATCAAAGCATAACAAAATGATTCTAAAGTTATCAACAACAAAAAATTTAATTGTTCGTAATGAGTAGGGTACAAGTCTGATCGTGGACCCCTGTTGCCGGTCTCTGTAACTGTGTTAAAATTATTTCGCGTTTTCAATCCTGCTTACTCTCCTGCGTCACAACTTTCGGATATTGTTATCTTCAGATCTACCATTTTCAGTAGTCTTCTGCCCTGTGCGAATATACCAAAGTTTCTACGCGCTTTCATTTAAGTCGAGTGAGTTTCTTGGGCCGTAATTGCATTTAACGCTATATTTAACGATACACTGAATAAACAAAAAGTACATGTCTATTTCCGATGCAAATGAAGTAAAGTATATTCCCATTCATTCTCTTTTTATATATTTTGCTCTAATTTATGTTTGTGTACTTAAATGCCCTTTTAGGTTTATTCAATTAGTCTTTCCTCGTTTGTGTCTCCTTATTTATTTTCCGTCCCGGGAGCCTCAGGTTGATGCTTAATCCGGCCCCTTAGCCAAAACGTTTCGAGATTCTTGTCCTAAAGACGTTTGTCCGAATAAATCAATTTTTGATTTTGGTACACTATAGCCAGCAACAGTTAAAAAAACAAACAAAAAGCATGGTTTTCAGGTCAAATTTTTTTATCCTAAATTCTTCATTCAGCATTTTATTTTTATATCGGTTAATGGCGAAATTACATTGATAAAAGAGCGATAATGACATGTTGGGAACTCGCCGCACCCTTCGGTTCTCACCGCCGAATTCACAAACCTCACTCCCATTGAGGCGTCCCTCCACTTCCACAGAAAAGACGCTAGAGCTGGAGCTGGCCAATCGCGACGACGGAAAGTAGAGGGACGTTTCAATTGGAGTCAGGTTTGTGAATACGGCGGTAAAGCTCTTGGTGAGTGAAGGAAGCTAAAGCCCAACCCCAAAAAATGCCAATACAAAAACAAAACAAAAAAATTGTACGGCGAATTGCTAGGCAATTGTGTAGCATGCGTGATACGGTCTAGCATCACGTGACATCGGGTCACGTGACGTCAATCATCCGCTTAAAATTTAGCGGGGAAACTGAATTTTTGTCTAGGCCACGGGACACGAACTCGAGTGGAACCATCTTTCCAGCTAAATTTAGCAGGGAAACCTAATTGGCGTTGAGGCCACGTGACTCTAATTTTTCACCTAAATATAGCGGGGAAACTGAATTTGTGTATATGTCTCGTGACACGAAATAGTATGACGTCATCTTTCTCGCTAAATTCAGCGGGGAAACTGAATTGGCGTCTATGCCACGTCAGATAATTTTTTTTTTTCGCTAAGCATAGCGTGAAAACTGAAGTCAGATGACGTCATAGGCCATAAATTAACGAAATGCGGCTTTACGGATCCGGAGGAACTGGCCAAAGCGCGTTTCACTCTGAAAGTAATAAAGTACCTACGAGGAAGAACGATAAATGGATGGATGAATGGTAATAACTATACCATTTGTAACGGGCGGCAGCTTGCGCCACCTAGCCAAACATTTCGTCATCCTTGTACCCTTGTCGCACCGGGGTTGCCAACGACGGAGCTCATCCATCTGCAACTCAACCGCGGGTGCATGTGCGTGGATTAATTTACGGCGCGCTTTTCCTTTCTAATTATGACCGCGGGCCGAATAACCGTCCCCATTTATTGCGCGTGAGCGCGTCGCCCGTTAGCGCCGCTAGTTCCACAATAACTCAGCTCTAATGAAAGCCTGCCGAGCTACAGCTCGACTCCGCGCGTGCACACCGACGTCGACCGACGCAAGGGTGGCTTCTCCTCCTTCGCGAACAAAGCCAGGCGTCGGGAACGTCGCGTTCCCGGCTGTCGACGTAATTGAACCTGAGATGCTGGCGAGGGCGAAGGAACGCGGAACGAGTTCGTGCGAAGGTAAGGTAACACGCGAGAGCTGAACGTTTTGACTCTCGAGTGCTGTACATTCCCTTTTTATTTTTCCTTCGTCTTGCGGGTGGTTGCTGACGTGTCTGCAAAAAAGTCGTTTATTGCACGGCCTCATTTTTTTTTTAACCTTTTCAAAGTAAGGGGTTATGTTCATTGAAGACTAAACATTTTAGCGGGAAAGTAGGAAAGAGTATTTCACGAAGATACTTTAATATAGCGAATTTTATACTTGAAATACATTGCGTGTACGTCGTTAGCAAAGGAATCAATATTGAACACGCAAATTTAGGTAAGCCAATCACAAGTACAAAAAAAAAAAAAAAACAACAAGTGAGCTTTGAGTAACATGACACAGCGCTTTTTGTCTACGCAGGTTTCCTATTAGAGGCTCAAATAATTGCGCAGAGAAAGAAAAGGACGCGATCGCGGCGGATTCACTGTATGCGATTGGTTCATTGGGGGGTAGCGAAACGCACTCAGGTGACAAGCGCCATGTCAATGCACTTTTAGTGCTGCATTATTGGCTGGGTCCGATCAAAGCAATGGCTTCAGTCGGACCTGAAGTGAAGCTATTTAGAGAAACCTATTTACGGCGATATGCGGCCTCGGATCTTGAAACGATGTGACGAGACCTGCGCTGTCCCGTCAGCTGCCGGCACGACCCGCCACGGCGGCTTGCTTCTCGCACGCCGCCCGATAACAAGGAAGAGCGCAACGTGCATGTTGACGTTGTATCGGGGCTATATACTCCGTTTCATTTTAAGCCGCAGCGCAGCTAAGCCTACAAGCTACTAGAGTCAATCGAGCGGCGACAACGTTGCGTCGTCACGGCATTCGTCATTTTGTAATGCGCGCTGAAAACGACTATACCAATCAAGATAAAGTAAGTAGGCTGGCGAGCTGGTTGATGTTACACATTTTTGAAAACCGGAGACGGCGGTCGAAGAAGGGGACAACACTCAAAACGTTTTGTGTGTTGTCCCCTTCTTCGTCTGTCGTCTCCGGTTTTCAAAAATGTATACCAATGAACCGCAGTGTATGTTCAGTGACCTTGCGCTTTTCGAATGGTTGCGTGCACTTGTATGCTGTCTACCCTTGTCTACACTAAGAAGTATGGCAAGCCGGAGAATAGCATTGTATACTCTTAAGGAAGGCTTACCGTGCTAAGAAAGTGTTGTTTATCGACAACTGATAGTATAAAGTTTGAAGTATAAAACAAAATGCGAGCGTCTTTGACGCTCCGCGATAATTGCCTCGTTCGAACCTTGAGTTCCAAAGTAAATAGAACAGAGATTTAGGTGAAAAAAAAAGGAACTGTAACCGCTGTTTTCAAGTCAAGCGCAACCTCAGTCACGGTGACCCTAAACCGTTATCATCATTAGTAGTTGGCAATTAAATGCCCGAAATGGACGGATAAACCATTTATCCGATACAGTCGATAGAAAGACGAAAATGGCACGCTCCGCTGTTCGTGAAGAACTTAGGGTCTGCCTTTAATAGTTGTATCGGCTCATTCTAAAGACGTGGCAATGATTGAATAAATTAAACACTTCATTTACACTTTTTTTTTGCTCCCGCTAAAACTTGTGCCCCAGGAGAGATGCAAAAGTCACAACAAGCGGGACTCTAGCCACGCCGCTCGAAAGAATGCGAGCAGCGTTGCCAGCGTCCGTCTGCGGACCTTTGTCGAGCCCGCGGGGTCGGTCCACTGCCGCAGTCTCGTCCGAGGCAGGCAAAGGGTCAGAAGGGCTCGAGTCTTCTTGCTGTGCGGAATCCACGCAGGCCCAGAGGAGGTGTTCAACGCCTGGGCTGGAGCCAGACAGTCGACACTCAGGCTACGTCAGATTCGGTTTTGTCAGGTCGACGGCTTCGTCGTTGTTTAGCGTCAACATGGTAGTGCGGCACTGTTGGTAGTAACGCCAGCGTTCCTCCACGTCGGGAGCGATGGTTTGTGCCGTAGGAATGCAGTGGAGGATGACTGTATTGAAGGTCTTAAAACCAGTCAGAAGCAGATCGGGGTCGGGGACGTGATAATAACGAGCGTTAGGTGAATTAACTTTGCCCAAAACTTGAAACTGTTTCTCGGTTGTAGTTTTGATGGGCGGAGTGCTTTCTGTATCTAATCGAACACCCCCCCCCCAAAAAAAAAAAAAAAAAAAAAGGCTGTGTTGTGACATCAATAATAAAAAAAATGGCTGCATATTTGGTAATTCCTACAAATACGTTTAAATGAGGTAGGTTTATAGGGTGGGTAATGGTTTTTGTTTGGGTGATGCCTAGGACAAGATGACCCTTAGTACATCAGTGCCTGGGCTGGGTGGTGCTCTTAGGTCAGGTTGTGCGTAGGGCAGGGTTTTCTATGGAAACAGATTATGTCACACCGCTACCTTTTTGTGACGCTCCGCGCTCATTCCTTTTCCGCCACCCGGAGACAATCCTGTGCGCTGAAATATTTGGAGCACTAAGAGAAGAGAGCGCGCATTCCTGCCCTTTCTTTTCCTCCTCGTTCCTTTTCGCTCATTCTACACCACCTAATTATGCGCCTCTCTTTTTTTGCCCTTTTCATCCCTCTCCGCCCCGCGCTCTTTTTCCAACCACCTGCTTCTGCTTCTCCTGTTCCCACGTGCAAAGTCCGCAGTTCATTCAGCAGCGCGCTCTGCGTCCACGCCGTTGACCAGGGTTCGATCCCTGACCCCGGTTGCCGTTATTTTTCAAGATCTTTAATCGGCAACGGTGTGTCCGGTCTACACATTTGATTATAACAGGGTTCCTGAGGGTGATGGCAGTACAAATGAACCGTAATAAATAAATGGCATTACTGCCGTCTGTCTCCGTTGGATGCCTTGCATCAGTACTGCGATGGGACGCATTCGCGCGCCAAGCTTACCATGACCCGATATAGCAACACAACTTTCGTGATTATATTGTTTCCTATGCTCGTTGAGCGTCGACTTGCTGAATAAGCAGTGGAAAGAAAATCCCCGCCTACATCGCTATTTGCTTATTTTCTTTACATAGCCCAGACGGTGCGCATCATTCTCAGCAGGTGCGGTAGGGTGCCTCATTTCGGCTTATTACTTAAGAAGTTCATAAGAACTGTCAATTTTCTTGTTCTTTGACGCTTTCTTACTTCACTACACCCAAGCTTTGAGCCGATTAGCTCTGAGATCATCTGGCCCGCCACTATACAACTAAGGAGCTTCCAGTGCACGCCATGGGCGTCTCCGGAAGGCAAATCACCTCCTCAGTTTCTGTCACAGTACCTGTTTGCTCTGTTAATTGTGTTTCGGAAAACTCCTACGGCCAGACGAATAATTTAGCCATGATTTTCAACGTTTCTTGTATGCTTCTCGTATTTTCTTTTATAATAAAAAACAGTGGGTAAACTATGTCTGGCGTTTGTTCTTCACTATGTGGCGGGTTCCAGGGGATACTCACTATTTAAGTACCTAATATGAAGCTTCGTTCTGCTCCGTAGGTTTTTCTATTCCTCACCAAGCGCATAGTACGCAACGCGACCATGAACCGCGAAAGACTAAACAATCCACTATATATTAGCATCTGATACAGTGATATGAACTTTTGCACAGATTGTAGCTTACACTGCTCTCCATTGTTAGCCATTTTGAGCCCAGCGGTCAGTTTTTTCACCGCGCTTTGTCATTGTAAGGGAAAACATCATCTCGGCCCATTTGCTTGTATGTTATAAAACCAAACACGGTTATATTTGTATATAGTAGAAAATCCATAAATTATGCAGGTTTATATGCACGGATTTTACTCCGAATAAAACACATCCTTCTATTCTTGATCATAATGTTTTCCGGTACTTTTTTATTTTGTTGTCAATGCGTAAAGTATAAGATATTAACAGTATAATTTGTCGGTTTCGGTTTATTTTTAGAGAAAGTAATTTATTAAGTTGATTGGCATCACAATTGAAAAGTTTGCTCAGGAACAATTTTAAAGTAAACGTAAAAACAAGGAAGAAATTATTCGAAAGTGAGGGAGAAATAGAAAAAGAGAAAGGGAGCGGACTAGTAAGCGAGGCCGAGACCATTTCAGACAGTCAGTGCAAACATCGTAGGAAGGAAGCTGGAGCTAATTTGGCCTCGTCCCAAAACCGAAGACGGCGAACTTTGAATCGACAATCTCCGTTCCACCATCCGAAATCGAAGATGTGGGGAGCTCTTCTCGTTTTATTTTAATGAGTTGGAGCGAAAAGAGGAATTGCTCAGGAATGTTTTGCAGTTCGGTTTGCGGTGGCGGTTGCCTTTTTTTCAATGTCAGCACTCAACAAGAGGGACAAGAATCGATACGTGGAGTCCAGGGCTTAGCGCATCAAAATCAGTGCAGCTCAGCACTCCAAGCATCACCTCACGTGTGACGAAAACAAGCAAAAAATCCCAGAAAGTTGAAACTTCGGACAAGGACGGAGATAGACTGAAGGTGAACAGAGGATTCTAGTCCGCTGTTTTATGGTTGTGGTATCACGTTGGCCTGTATTCTTTTTTATTCAGCACTCCCCTCATTATGTCTATACAGTTGCAGACAATTGGAATCACTTAAACACCGTCTTTAATATTATTGAGCACGGCACTCACTGCGTTTGATGAGCATAACATATGATACGACCTAACTGAAAACATGTGCTCGCTGCCGGAGTCCGAACCTCACACATATATATATATGGGTATAATTCAGTTCTTCTAAAAGTAAGAATCCCTTAAAATTTTATCAAAATAATTTATAAACGCAGCTCATATTAATATTTTATCTTACTGGCGTTGGCCTGGGATGCATATAAACATCTTAAGACAGTTTCATTCACAATTGCGTTTTGTCGTAAAAAAAATTAGCAGGGTACTTAAATTATTTTATGAGCGAAAATGTTGCGTCGAAAATTCTCATTAAATTTTGAGACGCGGTGTAATCTGACCTAGCCGAGAAACCCACCTAAACCACACAATTCTGCAAAATATAATCACGCTCTTTTTGAGCCTGTGCACTGCATGAATCATTATCTTTCAATTTGTTGAATGTATTTTTTAATAATAGCGTTCTACGTAATTATACAAAGTATTTCTTCAAAAAATCAATTCATGGGCGTGCTTAAGTGAAGGAAGCAATTGTATTTTTCACGTTTCCATTACAATAATATCCATCCAAAAAAAACGTATGAAATGGACTATCGGATAGTGAAAAACAGTAGCGTTGCCATACTCAAATATTTATATAAATTATGTACAACTGTATTAACAACAAAAGTGTATCAGTACTTTTGAAGACTCATTTGTAAATCAAGACAAGATTCGCCTTTTTTATATTTAGATTATATAGGTTATATCTCAACCCGCCATTTCTCGAATTGTTATCGCGACTATCTAGATTACTAAGGTCTAGAATTTATTTGTAGTTATGTTACAAACAAAAACATCCTTAAGTTTTCCCTTTTTTTTCAGAAAGTTTGTGGAAAGATCACTTCGTAATAAAGTAATTAAAATGTTTTTGAATGCAATATATTTTTTATTCGCGAAAGCACACTACAAAAGAACTTTCCTTTCTGTTGACGTTTCAAGATTTAAATATTTTATCCCACCACTTAATCTCTATACTGTAGTGCAAAAAACAGCATTTCAAAGACTAGCTATTAAACAATTCCTATAGTATATATATTTTAACCGAAACAAACAATTATTTGACTGAAGTTTCTCGTGCGAATATTTAACAAGTCGGGAGTTAACGACCCTAAACGTAATCCTAGACACGCTTCGCGGGAAGGGCAATCTATCATTTCAAGGGATCAAGTTGTTAAGTTTCGCTCGAACAACGCGCGTATGAAAGTGTATGTTTATTATTTCCTTCTAGAAACCAGATTTATATGCACAGATCCACGTGCCGATGTCAAAACCAGTCCTGTAGAATATCGGTCTCACTCAAATGCGATAAAAAATAGATAAAAAATAGTTGGAGTTAAATAGTTATCATTTTGCTTGTTTGGCTCTGTTAGCGTAGTAGGTAATATAAACACCAGTATTCGGTGTGCCGCAGCAATTCTTGTTTATTAACGACTCCTTCGAACATTGTTTGTCTTTTCTATGTAGTATTCCATAATTGTATGATGATCAAATGCTTGTAGAATTGTTCGCAACTTGGTTCAATTGCGTTGTAAGTGAGCACTCGGTAACACCAGGTTTCTTAAATTCGTCTTTCGTACTTCACCGCAACTGTTTAAGCTAGTTTTGTTTGTCTAGGCTCGGGCAGCTATAATATTCCACATTTTGTTTGTTTTATGTGATGCCACTGCAAGCAGATATTTAAAATATTTATGTGAAAGTAAAATTTGTTGTTGGGATGGCGATTCATATTAAGAAGCAAAAATGAATTTAACCAAAGCAACTCATGACTTTATTGTAGAAGCGCAATGCAGGTAATAGAGTAGGTCTGCAAACTATGTGTTTTCAGGAACAGCTGTTGGTAGTAATTGCACTTTTCCCCATTGCTTCAGGGCAGTTATGTTTGATAACTTTAACACCTTTTGTATGAGGGTAATTTCTCATTGTATACAGACAAGTAATACAATTTTCGGATATTAGAAGAAAAGTAATCTCGCAGCCTCACTCGGGAACACTAACTTGGGGTTGAGGTTTTACTGTAGATGCAAGTTAGTTATCGAGAAGTTTGATAGCCTATATAGTATGACCTGAATTAGCAATATTAATGTTCAAAACTTGTTTGCCTTTTACATCCCATATCACAGACGGGTGCCACACTGGCCGTTTGATACCGTATTAAAACGATCTGTGGAAAGTAAAGTTATTTTCCAGGGCGTCTAATCGAATTGTTTACATCAAAGTGAGCTTGCATCTCGGACCAAGTCTGAGCGCGTAGAACAGGAATCTAGGGCCGGCATTTAAACTCCGAGCCGCCCAAGCGAGCAAACAAATACCCGTGTTAAAGGAAAACCAACAGCAATGGCTTACACCAGCGTAGTCTATGCTTAAAACTTCGCGGTGCGTCACGATCCTTTGGGGAAGTCAAAAGAAAAGAATGTTCAACTGAACTTGGCTGTCCTTTGAAGGAAGTAATATGATTCATCTATGCAGTGCACGAAATTATCTTCTCGACTATTTTTTGTGCAGCTAGCAAAAAAAAAAAAAATATGGTAATCTCCTTATTTATACGGGAACACCGAGAATCTTCGATGAGTCGCCGAATCAGAATGCTCCTGGCAGTTGTTATTTAATTTGCCATTGTTCAAACCACTACTCGTGCATTTTCAGGCGACATTAAATCGCTAAACAACAATGATCACAAAAGAAAAAACCATAAATTAAGTCATAATTATAATATGCGCCACGTGATAAATAACGTGTTTGGATGTCTGGATGTTAATGAATTTGAAAAGAGGAACACTAAAATTGAGGAGCCACCAATGTCTACAAATGTCATTGAGAAGAAAAAAAAAAAACACTAACTATTCGCTCGAAGCTGGAATTCGACACGAATAATGAAAATTTACATGCAGCGAAAGGTGATTTATGCACTTACGTCGAAATACGCATATTAAGGAAGGATAAATTCCGTATTTAAACACTTCTTAAACTTTTTGTCGTTTTAGAATATAAAAAAAGTCGGAATTTCGATGCAAGAAACAAAGTAAGCGTTTGCCTAAAATTCCGATTTATATCACCTTTATGGCTGTCTTGTTGCTCATCTGTCGTGATGTCACGTGACATGTGACATCACAACAGCATAAATAAATCAAAGGGCACTTTATTGTTTATTATAGCGGATATTCTTAGACACACACACAGTCTATACTAGAATCTTTTTTTAAACGTACAGACTCCCAGCTAAGTTCGATTCCATGCATTAGGACCGATGCTTTTTTTTTCAAAATTTTTAACCTTCAAAGTTCAGGAACCTATATTTAACTCTATTACACATATAAAGAGTCAAATTTCCAATAACCGGCAACGAATGGAGGGCATCATTCAGAATGCACCCGTACGAAATCAACTCGCATTAAAGCGATGGTACTTAACGAACCCGTTCAGGACAACAATGTGCCAAGATCAAAAATACTTTTTCAGCACCCACTCAGATTCGTATTTATGTTTGGGAGTTAAACGTCGTGCTAAAAGTAATGGGAACATTACTTTAAGTCATTAAGTCAATAATGGCATTACGCGAAAGGTGGAAACAGGTTGAGATTCTAATCGCGTAAACATTCCACGCAAACGTTTTTTTTTTTTTTTTAATGGAAGAAGGTAGAAGCTGAATTTTTTTTAATTTAAACGTTTTATATTTTATTTTATTTAACGGTGAAGCAGATCCGATCCTACGAGACAACGGGCCCAGCGCAATGCTCTGCGAGTGTCCCATGACCTCCTGGAGGGGCGTTGCAGCGCGCAAGATACAGCGTCAGTTGATATGCTAGCAGCTCTGCATTGGCTAGGACGGCTAATAGCTTTCACTGCGGTCCATCACTAGATCAAATGCTGTATGGCATCGGGGTCGGTGGACGAGCTCAAACAAGGAGCTTGGCGCTTCATCAAACACGGCCTTTAAAAAAACAAGGTAACGACAAAAAAAAAAGCATGAATTATAAATCACGAGCCGAATAAACCCCCGGATAATCGCCTAATCCTTCACGGTAAACAAAAACTTTTTTTTCCCGATCGCGTAAGCTTATTAGAATTGCAAAAGTACATCTTCCTCTTTATTTTTTCTGACAGTCAGTGCTGTCATTTTCTCTTTTATTTTCGTGGCCCCAAACATGAACTTAAAAAGTTAATTAGGTATAAACAGGATAAATTTTGTAGCTGTGACTGTCCTACCCAATTTCTCACTGTAATGAGGGTATGATTGAAACAAACCTGTATTGATTTAAATAAATGTAACCAGGTTATAAGGCTGAAAAAATATATGATTGAAACTCCACAACTATAGTGATATCCTGAAGAGTAGAATATATGCGGAAAAACAGGACAGAAAAAAAAGTGCGAAATAAAGACATGTTAAAATGTTCGTCTTTTCGTGCATATAAAATTGAGACTTTAATACATTTTGACTTTCCCAGAGTCAAATA
Organism: Ixodes scapularis; assembly: GCF_016920785.2. Lineage (NCBI taxonomy): Eukaryota > Metazoa > Arthropoda > Arachnida > Ixodida > Ixodidae > Ixodes > Ixodes scapularis. The sequence goes on along the minus strand of NW_024609837.1, from coordinate 18,585,331 downwards.
AGTTTTAATAATACTTTTAAACCCATATTTGTCTTGGGAAATCGGAGATCGGTCTGTTTAAGAAGGTTTGGGTGAACTCATTTTACGTATGGCGAGGTACTGCTCATTTATAATTAATGTTTTGCAAGTTTACGAACCTTCGTAGTAATAATGAATATTGATAGCTATAACAATATTACCGTGTATACAATAAGTAGCTGAAGGGCTTTTTATTTCGGGAGAGTGGAAAATATTACATCTATAACTTGTAATACGAATTTGATGCAGACGTGCAGAAAATACACAAAAAGAACAACATACACACAAATAAAATAAAAAAATAAAGGAACCACTTAAGCATCTATTGCAACTCACTCTACAAGTACTAACACAGACCGAAAATGACCAAAATAACCATGTTACATTCATTGTCACACACAATCAGTATGCCGAACAAACAAGAACGAGAATACATTAGGCAAAAAAAGATTGACGCAAATATTCAAAAGGTGCACTGTCAAATTGAATAGTTTTTACAAAAAAAAAATGTAACAAACGTGAACTGGCATATTTAAGCATTTGGAGGTCATAGTTTGTTCGCTAAGTCACCATACTCCACTTCTTCGTGTGACGAACAGGATAAGGCTGCAAATGCCTTCTCAAGAACGCCAAGTTTTCTAAAAAGTATGTACCCCTTATTTCTCTCTTTTTAAATGGTGCACAGTCGATATGTATATAGTTTGTAAACTATTTATCTTAGGGTATTTTAATCGTTCAACACAGTGGGAATCATAAGTCTCGTCAACAATTGCCACTGAAACAATTGCCACTGAAACAGTAGTCGTGAATGTCAACGTACCTCAAACAAGGTGGCGTGGCAGTACGTAAGTGCGAGAAAAGAAGTAACTATAAATCAGCAGTTTAACATTCGCCGGCAAAACAAAACGCAATCTATTTATAAGCCCTATCACACAAATGAGTTTCAGAATAACGTAGTTTACATGGTAATCCCAATTCATGTTCTTATTAAAAACACTCCAAGGGTCTCAAAACACCAACAATTTTAATTGAAACGTATCTATTATAACGTATTGGACATGCTTTTTTTTTGGTCGAAATATAATAACTTTTGCTTTACTGTTCATTTTAATGAGGTGGTATTGCCCCATGACTTCATTCTGTCTAACGCAGTGTTGGCCACATCAGTGGCTTTTTCACAGCTTTTAGAATTAAAAAAAATACGCTAGTGTCGTCGGCCTAAATAATAAATTTAGCCTCAACGTTAACGTTTACGATATCGTTGATATACAAGTTAAAAAGAAATTGTCCTAATATGCTATCTTGCGGAATACCTTAGGCAATGGGTTTCTTATAGAAGAATAACCATTAATGTGTGCATATTGTTGGCGGTAATGTAGGTAGGACTGTAAAAGTGTGCTTGACCACGACTGCTCTAATTTGCAAGCTTCTTTAAAATATTATCAGAACTAATGCAGTCTCCATCCTTGTCGAATTTAAAATACTCCTAAAACAATTAGTTTATCTTAAATAAATTAAATACATTATTTTCGTGAAGTAAGTCTATTTTAGTTGGACAGCTTTTCCTGAAACCAAATTCCGACGGAGTAATAAGTTAATATTGCCGCGCGCAGGGTCACGAACTTGTAGAAGATTCTTGTTTATTCTTGCTGCGGACATACCTTCTATCGTTTATCCCTGCTTCTGTTGTTCTAGAAAGTGCGCGTTCATTCTCGCCCCGAGCGCGCTACGCTCGAACCTTCTCCGCCGAATCTTCGAGATAGTGACTCACCCTAAATAAGAGGCCATCCGCAACCAGTCCAGTCAGTTTTTTGCCCCAGCGTTCGACTCTGCTCTTTCGCCGACTTCGACGCCCGCGACGCTCTACTGTTATCTTTTGTTTCCTTCTTTATTTTGGGCACAAGTTCGCCCGACTAAACGTTTAGTTTACTCGGTTATTTGACGCCTCATTACTTGTCATTCGTGACATTTTGGTGGAGGTGCGGGGTAGACCCTCTATGTTTCTAAACCGTACACCTCCGAGGACACGTTCGGCAAGTCCCACTCCAAGTCGTCGACTCGTGGAAGAGGCAGGGCCTCGGGAAAGCCAGCGTCTGCAAGGACAACGCCCTGAGTTTGGACCACTACCGGACAAAACAAAGAAGCTACCGAAGCCGACGATGAACCCCACGGCCCAGCTGACGGAAAACCCCCAAGCAGCACCGTCCTATGTCTTCCTGCCTGTGGTTCCCCGTGTGCCGACGCCATTCCACGGTGAAATCTACGAGGACGTAGAAGATTGGCTGCAGCACTACGAACGTGTGGCTCGCTACAACGCGTGGATGGCAGAACAGCGCCTCCAAAACGTTTACTTCGCACTGGAGGGAACGGCAAGACAATGGTTTGAGAACCACGAGGCTTCCCTCACGACGTGGGAGACATGCGTGGAGGAGCTAAAGCGCACCTTCACAAACCAACACCGACGTCAACGAGCCGAGGACATCCTTCAAAGAAGATGCCAAGGTCTAAACGAGAGCGTGACAAGCTTCACTGAAGACGTCCTGCGCCTGTGCGCCCGTGCCGACCCTGGAGCCGCCGAAGACAAGAAGCTCCGCGTCCTTATGAGAGGAGTGAAAAGCGAGATATTTGGCGGCCTCGTTCGCAATCCACCGACGACCGTAGATGATTTTGTTGCTGAGGCAACTAACATTGAACGAGCGCTGTCGGCCAGGGCGAGTCATTATCAGAGAGTCGCCGGCGTAGCTGGCACCTCATCCCCTCCATCTTCCCTCCCTGACCTCGGCGAAGTTGGCATCGAGAAGCTTCGGGAGGTCATTCGGGATGTGGTTCGAGAAGAACTGAAGCGGTTGCTCCCTCCACCAGAACGACCCGCCGCTGTTTCAATCGCCGAGGCTGTTCGCGAGGAGGTACACCGGGCCCTCTTGCCAGAGGTCCCCGTCGCAGTGGCTCCCGAACGGCCGGTCCTGACCTACGCCGCCGCCGCCAAGAGAGAACCTCCCGTCACAGCACGCTACCAACCAGTTACCAGACGTGAGGCACCGGCGCCGCAGTATGCTCCACGCCCAGAGCAGCGTGGTGCGAGGAAGACCGACGTTTGGAGGACGGCCGATCGACGCCCCATGTGCTACCACTGTGGTGAAGCGGACCACATTTACCGACGATGCCCCTACCGCCAGCTCGGCCTACGAGGATTTGCGCCCAACGACCCTCGACCACGTCTTGGAGAGCGACCTCGGGACATCGAGGACTACCTCCGTCGCTCTTCATCTCCTGAGTCGTCTCCCCGCCGTGTATTCCGTTCACCATCTCCTCGACGCTCGCCATCGCCCTTCCGCCGGTCTCACCGAGACAGCCTGTCACCCATCGCGTCCCGTCGGGAAAACTAGGCGCGGCAATGCCGGGAGGTGGTGTTGCCGAAGACGAACGATGCCAAGATCCTCCAAGATCGTCGGAGCTCTCCCACTCTAACGCTGCAACGCCCCGAAACGACGTTTCTGTAACAGTGTTGAATAATCTCAACGTTATCATCGACGGCCACGACGCGACAGCACTCGTCGACACCGAAGCGGATTACTCCGTTTTGAGTGGGAGACTCTCTCGTCGCCTTCGGAAAGTTACGACGTCGTGGGATGGACCACAGATACGAACCGCCGGTGGACACCTCATCACGCCTGTCGGCAGGTGCACGGCTCGCGTTGAGATCCACGGTGAAACCTGCCCTGTCAAGTTCATCGTTCTGCAAGACTGTTCGAGAGACGTCATTCTCGGAATGGATTTTTTGTGTGAATACGGCGCCATCATCGACCTTGGGGAGAACAAGCTGACGCTTCGGAAACCTGTTCCCTCGGCGGAAGATCCCAAAGCGACGTTAGCTGCAGTGCGAGTCCTTACCAGCCACGTAAACCTGCCGCCGCTGTCCAGTGTCTTTGTCCCCGTCGGGACCGACGAAGCCACCTGCGGGATAGCACTGTTGGAAGGAAGCGTCCAACTTCTCCTTGGACGAGGGATTGGTATTGCAAGAGGCGTAACCGAACTCCAGGACGGGCGTACCGTAGCCCTTGTCACCAACTTCCGGCAAGAGTCGCAGCACCTTACAAAGGGTACAGCTGTGGGCTACGTCGAGGAAATTCAGGACTCGGCCGCCATCGCCGTGATCTCAGAAGACGCCTCTCCGACGCACCACAAGGGAACCACGCCGTCAAAGCTCGACATCGACCCATCCCTCCCAGCCCCACAACGACGACAGCTGACTGACGTTCTCGCTGAGATCAGTGAGTGCTTCGCCACATCGTCAAGGCTACGCCAAACAGCGGTTGCGAAGCATCGAATTGTTACTGACGATGACGTGCCCCCTATTCATCAGTCGCCGTACCGAGTTTCGGTGAAGGAGAGGGAAACCATCCAGAAACAAGTTCAAGAAATGCTTGACGACGATATTGTCCAGCCTTCAAGCAGTCCGTGCGCCTCTCCAGTCGTGCTGGTAAAGAAGAAGGACGGAACCCTGCGGTTCTGCGTGGACTATCGTCGACTGAACGCCGTGACAAAGAAAGATGTCTATCTGCTTCCCCGCATAGATGACACCCTCGACCGTTTACGCCACTCCCGATACTTTTCGTCGATGGACTTGAAGAGCAGCTACTGGCAGATTGAGGTCGATGAACGGGACCGCGAGAAGACTGCCTTTGTCACGCCCGATGGGCTTTACGAGTTCAAGGTGATGCCCTTCGGCCTCTGTACGGCGCCGGCGACTTTCCAACGGGTCATGGATACCGTACTAACGGGACTGAAGTGGCAGAGCTGCCTCGTTTACCTGGATGACGTCGTCGTTTTTTCGCACGACTTCGACGAGCACTTGAAACGGCTTAGGGCCGTGCTCCAAGCCATCAAGACCGCAGGGCTCACACTCAAGCCAACGAAGTGCCGCTTCGCCTACGGCGAACTTAAGTTCCTTGGTCATGTCGTTAGTAGCGAAGGAGTACGCCCTGACCCCGCGAAGACATCCGCCGTAGCCGAATTCCCTCGACCATCGGGCAAGAAGGCCATCCGCAGATTCCTGGGGCTGTGCGCGTACTACAGACGCTTCGTTCAAGATTTCGCAAAAATTTCGGCGCCCCTCACAAATCTTACGAAAGACGCCGTGAAGTTTCACTGGGCAGAAGAACAAGAACGGGCGTTCGGCGAACTGAAACGAAGACTTCAGACACCTCCGATCCTCGGACATTTCGACCAGCACGCCGAAACCGAAATTCACACGGACGCAAGTAACTCCGGACTTGGTGCGGTATTGGTACAGCTACAGGAAGGCACGGAGCGAGTCATTGCCTACGCAAGTCGGACACTGTCAAAGGCGGAGAAAAATTACTCCACGACGGAAAAAGAATGTCTCGCGGTTGTATGGGCGATCACAAAGTTTCGTCCGTACATATACGGGAACCCGTTCCGGGTGGTCACAGACCACCACTCGCTCTGTTGGCTTGCAAACCTCAAAGACCCTTCAGGACGCCTGGCTCGATGGAGTCTTCGACTGCAAGAATTCGACATGACAGTAGTCTACAGGTCAGGACGGAAACATAGCGACGCCGACTGCTTGTCCAGAGCCCCTGTCGAAACGTCAGACTGTACCGACGTGGATGACGACGAGTGTTTCCTAGGTGCCGTGGACACCAACGACATGGCAGGACTTCAACGAGACGATCCGGAGCTCCGCGCCCTGATTGAGAAGCTAGAAGGACGAGGAAGTACCGTTCCTCGTGTCTTTTCACGACTCCTGCCGACCTTCGCTATTCGAAGAGGTGTACTTTATAAGAAAAATTTTGGAACCAGTAATTCGCCGTGGCTTCTGGTAGTCCCTACCAGTCTTCGAGAAGAGATTTTTCAAGCCTGCCACGATGACCCAACTTCAGGACACCTCGGTTACAGCCGAACACTAGCCCGAATACATGAAAAATACTACTGGCCCAAGCTGCCGAAGACCGTCCATCACTACACGCGATCGTGCCATGAGTGCCAGCGACGCAAGAAACCGCCGACAAAGCCAGCAGGTCGCCTTCAGCCGATTCCCCCTCCAACCAAACCGTTCCAGCAAATTGGAATGGATTTGCTGGGCCCTTTTCCACCGTCGACCCTGGGAAACCGCTGGATAATCGTCGCCACAGACTATCTTACGCGTTACGCCGAGACGAAAGCCCTTCCGTCGGGGACTGCTGTCGAAGTCGCGAAGTTCTTCATCGAGTCCATTGTCCTCCGGCATGGCGCCCCCGAAGTCCTGATCACAGACCGAGGGTCATCGTTCATGGCGCAGTTGACCCAGGAAATCCTCCGTCTAAGCCAGACAGACCACCGTCGGACAACTGCATACCATCCGCAGACAAACGGGTTGACGGAGCGGCTCAACAAGACCATCGCCGACATGATCTCCATGTACGTCGACGTGGAGCACAAGACATGGGACGAGGTATTGCCGTACGTCACATTTGCCTACAATACGGCCGTACAAGAGACCACAAGAGTGACGCCCTTCCAGCTGGTGTATGGCCGGAAGGTGACCACTATGCTAGACTCCATGTTGCCGCACGATCCAGTCGACGACGGAAGCGATGACGCCCAGGTGGTTGCTAACGGGCAGAAGAGGTCCGCCAGCTAGCAAGACTACGAATTCAAGACCAGCAAAATGTCGACGCCGGCCGATACAATCTTCGCCGGCGTGACGCCCACTATCAACCCGGAGACCGGGTATGGGTGTGGACAACAATACGGCGCCGCGGTCTCAGCGAGAAGCTTCTCAAGCGCTACTTTGGACCCTACAAGGTGCTCCGCCGTCTCGGGGACTTAAACTACGAGGTGCTTCCCGACGGAACTCGACCATCAAGACGACGGCAACCGCGACCCGAAGTAGTCCACGTCGTGCACCTCAAGCCATATTACGAACGATAGAACTTCGGACTCTCGTCAAGCTGTGAACTGTGTCTCGCGATTCTACAGTCCTTTTGTTGTGGATTTGGTGCTTTCGGTTTGTGCTGCATCGGGACGATGCGCTTTTAAAGGGGGGGATAATGCCGCGCGCAGGGTCACGAACTTGTAGAAAATTCTTGTTTATTCTTGCTGCGGACATACCTTCTATCGTTTATCCCTGCTTCTGTTGTTCTAGAAAGTGCGCGTTCATTCTCGCCCCGAGCGCGCTACGCTCGAACCTTCTCCGCCGAATCTTCGAGATAGTGACTCACCCTAGATAAGAGGCCATCCGCAACCAGTCCAGTCAGTTTTTCGCCCCAGCGTTCGACTCTGCTCTTTCGCCGACTTCGACGCCCACGACGCTCTACTGTTATCTTTTGTTTCCTTCTTTATTTTGGGCACAAGTTCGCCCGATTAAACGTTTAGTTTACTCAGTTATTTGACGCCTCATCACTTGTCATTCGTGACAATATTTAGTTGAAAGTCTACCAACCGGCGGTAAATTAGCTTTTCTAGAAGTTCGAAACAAACTAGTAGTATAGGCTTATGGTAACCTTGCGCATTTTATCGCCTTTCTTAAGAACAGATATTTTCGACACTTGCATGCTTGTAGGAAATGCACCAATTTGTACGGAAAGAATAGAAATGTAAGTTAACACAGTGCAATTTTATTTGCGACACATTCAATTTGACGTATTTGCGTGTTATCGGCGTCACAGCTACAGCTAATATTTAAGTGAGTAATTTCATTAACGACTTCCAGGCGTGTGATTAGTTCGAATAAGTCAAACTGCAGCTGTTATGACCGATGATCTGAAGAGTCATTGCCATCGGCATTGACAACTAAGTTTACGGAGTAATCATGAAACCCCCACACATGGTAGTTCTCTCCCCATTAATTTCATCTCTTTGTATTCTAACGTATCGACGGCACTTGACAATGGTGATGCTTTAACTAGCACACCCAGATGATGCCACATCAAATCAGTACGATCATTTGCTGAGAAAAAAAAAAGAGAGGAGTAGTATCTCCTCTTTGCATGCCTGAGCTCACTAGTCAGGCTGTGTTGGTATGCTTCATACTTTTTTTTTAAATCATCGGGATCCCGGTTCTTGACAGAACTTGAAACATAACACCTTTCACGCGCATTTTACTGATCATATTGGGAGTTGCGCACGGTTTACGAATATTTTTGTTTATTTTTTTTTAAACTTTATGTGGGAAGTAATGTTTATGTTGTTTAAGCATTTCTTCAAAAGATATAATATAAGCACCGTCAACAATTGTTTCTGTTAGAAAAGCATTCCAAAGTGCAGCTTCAGTGTCCCACCTTGAGGTATCCAGGCGGGTATTTAATTGTTTTTCGAGATATAATATTTATTTATTTATTTATTTACAGAAAAAAACCTGCAGCGCTGAAACATTTCGGCATTATAGTAGGTACAGCCCATGAATTAATACGCTCAATAAAATAAGAACAGAACACTTGAATATACAACCTGGGCTGTCAATAAAGAAAATACATAAACATTGAACATAAACAACATTAAAAATCAAGACATATTTTCTGAGATAAATGGTCCCACGTCGTCACGAATAAAAAAAGACTTTGGTAACAGGTTCCACTGAGCGATTGTGCGTGGAAAAAATGAAAACTTCTTATAATCTGTTCGACAGGACATTTCCCTTATTTTTTTGGTATGATCCACACGATTTGAAATGTAGTTAGGTATTTTTATGTAGTTGCTTTCATCAATACCAGTCATATCTTTAAAAATTGCAAGCGAGAACCTCAATCGAAAATCTTTGCGCCTTTACAACAAAGTTTCCCAACCAAGTACATTTTTAGTCTCTGTTACGCTATTGTTCCTACTCTAATTTCCTGTTACGAATCTCGCCGCACGGATTTAAAGATTTTCTAACATATCTGCAAGGTACTTTTGATGCGGATCCCACAAAACACATGCGTATTCCAGTGTAGGTCTTACCAAACAGCAACAGGCAGTCTCTTTTAGTTTCTGGGGAGCACCGCGTAAATTTCGAATAAGAAAATTTAAAGTGCGGCTGGCTTTCTTAGCAGTTTCAGTGACATGAACATTAAAAGAAAGGGTGCTTGACAAGGTAATCCCCAAATATTTAACATCAGTGTTATTACTTAACCTATGATCATCAATAAAAAGCATGATGGTAGTGTGGAGGTTTACACACAATTTTTTTTTTTTTTAGGATTGTCACTCAAGTTACAACGAATGACTACGCTTCCCACTCGATCGCTATAAAAATGGGTAATAAATGAATCTAAGACAGTTATAGAGTGTAGCGTCATCTTTGTGGGATTGAAAATCGTAATAATGCTATTGTACATGCTAATAATGCTCTCTCAGTACACGGAGATTAGCATCGAATTTCGTAACGTTCTTCCCAAGTACACTGAGATGCCCATCACATTTTGAATCACTGCATTTGTCTGTAGAGACAAATGCACATTATTTCCATAAGTCCATTCAAATAAATATAATGAAAATTATGTAACCTAGCGTTGCGATTTTATTATAATTTCTTGCTCTTTCGGTTGTATTGTAACTTTATATAGACTTAGAGAAACAAAAACGAGAGGGCCAAACAGACAATATAATTTTGCTCTGGGTATTTCACCTTCTTTGTTCCTTTTTTGTTTTTTGATCTCAGCTTTCTAGAGGATAAACCGTCAGATACTCCCATATATGTTAATTATCGCCTCATATCATTTACGTGAAGTTGTTGTAAATGAATGTATGGTACGCTTATATTCATATTTCTATATAACTTTTTCATTTGCCTGATTGCCATAATGTTTAGATTTAAATAAATATTTCTAGTATCATTTCTTCAACACACACCTCAACATAAGAATTTGTTGTGTAAGCGTTTCCAAATCAACGGCAAACAAACACAAAAACACTCAAGTCCAACATTTCAAAAATAGGTCAAAACACTGTAGCGAAGAACAGTTCAATTATTTATCTATCCCTCGAGAGAAGTTTCTTCCTGTTCTATCTGTGACTCTGCGCTCAGCCACAATCTGCTGACTGCAATCTTCAAAACTACCGTGAAACAAACATCCCTCTAGAGTGTTGCTTTTTCATGTCTGAAATGACCGCCCATAATTTCCTTTAAGCTGAACACTACGGGTAAATAGTCTGAGGTCCCGGAAATACTTGCCTTCATTCCCACCGTTGTGAAGCGCTTTGTATGAGAAGAAGCAATACTTCAGAAAGCTGCGGTTAAGTCTAATCTTAAATACTGTGTACACCCTAAAAAATATCCGGTCTCTAAAGGTTCTTGGACGGACCGATATATATTTCACTTCGTAAAAAAAACGGCATTGCCCCAAGCGCTATCGCCCCCTGAGTGCTAGAAAGGCAGCTAAGCGATGAACAACCCTTAGCCTCTAAAAATGAGATAAAAAAAAACAAAAAAACGCGTACACGTGGTTCACCAAGATCTTATTTGCGGGTGCCTAAACGTATTTTTTTAGGGTGCCAAACATCGACAAGCCGAAGAACCCCTTAGCATTTATTTGAGAGTGTAGTATAAAAAATACTAATTTGCGAAATTAAGTTTGCGTGCTTTCCGTAAAAAGAAAAAATACTGAAAATTGTTCACGTCTTTTTTTTTAGACAAATACCTATTACGTTGTGAATTTGAAGTTTTTTTTTTTTTTGCTACATGTAGTTAAGGACATCACTATATGTATGCGTACATGTCGGAAATATAAAAAAAAAATTAAAATTCGGTGACTGTCTTTTTCTAACCTAGTGTTGAAAATTTGATTTGAGTTTCTGAATATATATGAAAAGCTTAGGAGAGTTGGTAAAATTTCCCGATCGACCGAGTTTTCAAATCCCTACATAGGACTCTGTCGATAAAAGCAAGACAAAAAAAAAAATACACGCGCATGTAGCTTTCTTTTTTTTTAAACTTGAAATACATGCGAAGTATTGGTTGACTGGAAATGCAGTTAGAATAAACATATTTGAAAGATACGTAATCCGAGCGCGCGTAACAAAAGTGACTCTATCAATTTTTATGGCTTGAGACTGGGCACCTATCATGAAATGACGCTTGATGCGGCAGCACCAAGCGACACCGATTGGTAACTGCTAGCGTGAATATCTAAGACATACAAGAAACACGTGTTTTCTTTTTGGTTTTGGGAATCCTGTATTGACATCATTTAGCCAGCAGAGGTCATACGTTCCAATCTTCTAAAGGAGGAGAACGTGTTGCTGAGGTGAACGTTCTTATTACGTTGCCCTTGGCAACCGAAGGTTTCTCGTCGGCAAAGAATCCACTAGTGCCCCGCCCATACGCCCCTCTAATTGCCGGCACGCTAAGTCACGAAGACAATATCGGATCGCCAATACAATAAAAAAGGCAACTAGAATTCCCCTTTCGCTCCCCTTTCGAAAAAAAAAAAAAGTGAGAATGAGCCCATTGTCTAGCTGTTAGACAATTATCGAGGAAAGGTTTCGTGTTATCGACGGCATCTTTCATTAGCAAGCCCTTGATTGTCACGCTCTTATTCTGTCGTACGTTTTTTCTTCTTTTTCATTCAAACAATTACACAGCAAAGGGTCATAGTCATTATAAATTTGATATTCTTTAATTCAGTGAATTTGTGTTTTTTTTTTTTCATATTTTACTGTCTAAAGCCTGCTCAAAGTTGAACCACCTTTCCCCTCCATCGTCTCCAATGAGGACATTTTATTCATAAAAGTGCCCTGCAAGGCATTTCTGGCAAATTTTCAATTTTCATCATGTTCGCTCGAATTAGTGAGTGGGACTCTAGAACACATCGAGATACGGTAGATAAAATATCTCTTGTATTTTTAACATAAAAGGTGATAAAAGTTCAAAATTTTAAGCACATGTTCTATCGTTAATAACGTCCTTAGTCTCAACAAATAGGAAACCGAAAAGACAAGAACGCACAACAACCACGCGCGATTTTCATAATGGTTGAAATTAACAGCCAGTTCTAAAGACGTGAACGGCCCACCGATTTATGGGTGTTCCAAGCAAGGCATCACGCTCTTGAAAGGATATCAAAAAGGGTCACGTGTTTATTCACCCAGTCTTGCCACCATATTTTCTATGTATTCATTATAATAATAATAATAACTTTATTTTCCAAAAGAATTGGAGGGACAGAAGGGAAAAAGCCTCCAGTGTAGGCTTGACGAGCCCGTAGCCCCATACGGGGACAGGCGCAGCAGCGCAAGAAAAAAAAAAGAAGAGTACACACGCATATACATAAGAAAGACAAAAAAACTTTATCAGAATTATTATAAACACTACACAATAGACACTGTTGTAGCCCTAGAAATAACCCTATACAGTTTAAACAAAGAAGTAGATAATAGGTAACACAGTAGGCATCGATGAAGAATCACAAGCGCAAATATAATGAACGCAAATTTTTATTTGATATGGGAGTCTAAACAAATTTCCTTGCTGACGAGGTAGTTGAGCAATTTAGGTATAGTGTAACGTAGAGTTTCTGTACCAAAGTTTGTCTTACAGCCGGTAACCTTCCAATATTGCATGTGTCGGGTTAAATAGACGTGATCGTTCGGCACTAACTCGGATAAGTCTGACAAGAAACGCGTACTTTTTTTGGCTCTTGAGTTTTAAGCTGGTGCATAATCTATAGTCATAGAGGTTAAAGAGTTTTAGCATTCTGAACTTTCGAAACAAACCCTCACTATGGTAATCATAAGGCACATTACAAATAATTCTCAATATTTGTTTCTGCAATAAATACAATTTCTTCAAGTTTGTGACCGTCGTGTTACTCCAAACGAGGCTACAGTAATGTAAATGGGACCAAAACAGGGCATCAATATTAGCATACCGTGATGGTATGCTAGTCCCATAACACGTGACAGTTTTGTGGCTAAGTGTTCAATGTAGTTATCCCATGACATTCGTTCTGAAAAGAATACACCGAGAGTTTTAAAAGTGCTGACGATTTATATGGGAAGTTGAATACGATGTCTCGCATTAATATTATTATTTGTGGGCGAAAAATTATGGTTTTTGTTTTCTCGGTATTAATGTTCAGACCATTATCTCAGGACCAGGCGTACAATTTAGACAATGTTAAATTAGCGACATCAATAGGTTCATCGCTGGCTGTGCCGAAAAAAATAGGCTGCTGTCGTCAGCTTATATTACAAATGTTGCCGATGGATTTATATTGACAAAATCATTTATATAGATGTTAAAAAGAAATGGTCCAAGTATATATACTCCCCTGTGGGACGCCAGACCTAACTGGTTTGATATCAGATAAGTATTTACCAATGGAAACATAGTGATTACGATGGTGCAAATAGAACCTCAAAAGCGATAAAGGCAAACGCGAATACCTTATAAATCAAGTTTACGAAGTAATATATTGTGATTTATGTAGCTAAATGCTTTTGTAAAGTCGATAAATACACCCAGAACCAGCTTTCTTTCATCTAAGTGTTTCAGAATGAATTCTTTTTGCTCCAGCAATGCTATCTCAGTCGATAGATTTTTTTTAAATTCAAACTCTGCCGAGGTTAGCAAATTGTGTTTATCTGAAAACTGTACTAAACGAACCTGTATAATTTTTTCTAACGATTTCGAAAAAAAAAAACGAGAATAGAAATATGTCGATAGTTACTGATAATGTTCTTATCTCCCTTCTTATGCAAAACAGATACTTTCGCTCTTTGCATTCCGGCAGGAAAAACTGCAGTTGTTAAAGATAAATTAAAAATATAGCACAGACATGGTGTTAATATGTCGACGACATACTTTATTGGTCGATTTTGTAAATCATCGCAGTCACAACAACTGCTATTTTTTAACTGCACAGAAACAGAATACCCCTCAGAACCTGTGACCGGTTCCCAAAAAAATGTATGGTTATTTCGAAAGTCTATGTATTTACAAGATTCATTGGCATTGCTGCTGTCACTAACCAAGTTTCCAAAGTAGTCGCTGAAAGTACTTCGTGAACGATCTTTTCAACATGCCGTTGGTGTTGAACCGCTAGCCGTTAGAGAGTTTAACCTCCGCCAGACTTAATCCACATGAGCAGACCGTTTCTGGAAAACGTTAGTGCAATAAAGAGCCTTAGCATTTCTGAGTAGCTTTGCTAATTGGTTCCGGTATGATTTAAACCTTGAAAGCTGTAATGGACCTCTCGTTTTGATAAACTTGTGATGTAGCAAGTTTTTATACGTATTTTATCAAGCAATTTCGGAGTTATCCATGGCTTCTCGATTTCTTTTTTCGACGTTTTTATTGATTTGTAAGGAAAGTGTCGTTTATAAATGGTTTTATCTGTATTTAGAAAGCTATCATAGGCAATGTTGGCATCATCGGCAATACAAATTGAATCCCAATTAGTTCCATAAATGTCCCTTCTGAAAGCATCAAGACTATGTGGTGTTACACTCTGAACCAAAAATGATTCACTGCTATTAGTTTCATTGTATAAGTGCGTATTTATGCACATAAATATTGGAAGGTGATCGCTTATATTGCATGTTGGCAATCCAGCTTTAATTTTATCTGTTTCAAAATTTGTAATAAAGAGGTCAATCAGTGTTTCAGAGTGCACCGTCACCCTTGTTGCGACTTTACGACATTAAGGAATTCATTTGTGTTGATCAGCATATCCATTTGTTGCCTAGGGCCGCTATCTTTCAACATATTAATGTTAAAATCTCCTCCCAGAAGGATATAATATTTATTCTCATTAATGAAAAGCGGGAATCTCTTCAAAAACTGAAAAAAAGTCACCAGTTCTGCCATCCGGCGGGCGATATAACACGCTTATGACAGTATTTCCTGCTCTCAAAGAAAGCATCTCATAGTCTGCAGTGACACGGCAGCAGTCCTTTAAAAGTTCAGATTTCATTGCCTCTTTTACAAGTAAGCACACCCTCCCCCCCTCCCCGACGAGTTGTGCGGTTCATGAAATAAGTGGAGTACGACGACAGCTTCAACACGTCAACATCACCTCTATACCATGTTTCAGTGATCATAATTACATCAAAAGAAAATTTGAACTGTGCAAAAAATATTTCCAGACTCAAAGTTTTATTTTTAGCGGACTCTACGTTAACGTGAAAATATTTTAGCAACCCATTACCTTTACAACCTATATACGTTTTTAGATCATTCGGAAGCAAACAATCATAATAAGCCATCGTTAGGAATTAGCGACACGTTACCGTTAAGATGAAAAGGCTTACTCCAGTTTCTGCAATTCATCTACTGATCTAATCAACACCGCTCAACCCCCGACCTTCCACCTCAAGAAAATTTTTCCATTCACATGCCATACCAGCTGATATGATTTTTCCTTTGCCCACTCCTTTGTCGTCCAGAGTTGCTCCTTGTTTTGCTTAGTCATGTTTTCTAGCCAGTAGACGCCGTCATTATTTCGTTTTAACTTTGTTTTGTTGCTCAGCCATTGATCGTGAGTAGCTTGCTGGGAGAACCTTGAAATTATTCCAGGTACTTTGTCTGGTTTAGAGGGTAATCTGTGGATAGCCGCAATCTCATCTGTCTCCAGTGGGCGTACATCTAGCATCTTGGCTACGCTGTTCACTTTGGCAAGTAACTTCTCATTTTCTGAAAATGAAACGCCATGGATCTCAAGATTCAAACGTCTGCTACGCCATCCCAGTTCGTTTACTTCATTCCTCAGCGTTTTTACTTCCCCAATACAGCCAGCCTTCGTTTCCTTGATCTTCTGCATGCGCATTTTTAGTTCCTTCATGTCACTGTCCTGACTCTTCACGCGTGCGAGCAGCTCTTTGTACTGCGCAGACATCCGAAGCTCTAGCTCAAGGGTCTCCAATATATTTGGCTAAAGGGCCGGATCGGGGGTCAGTTGCTCTCTCGAACGCCGGGATGTATAGGTTTGAAAGAAAAACTAAATAAATAATCTCAGTAAAGCATTTACATGTTAAAAAAGAAGAAAAAAAGATGCTTGAATACATATACTTTATTTTGAAATTAAATATTTAGCTCAATATTTTATTACACAATAATCGGGACCCTGTAAACAATCCAGGCAAAAATCAAAGCGCGTATGAACTTTGGCGTGTTCACACAAGGATGATGACTAACGAGAATGATAGACCTGATGCTGACAATATACAATAGATTAGACACAGGACACTAAGCACATAAGCACAATATACATGGGAACATAAAGGAATTGTAAGATACGGAATTACAGAGATGAAAAAGAGAACTAAGAATTGTGATCTTGGTGCGTGAGGACATATACCTTACGATCGGCAGATCTGTCTCGTTTTTTTGTGGTATTTTCGTTTACGCGATCGATCCGCGTTGTGACGCCGTTCGTTTACGCGTGCCCATTTCTTCGCCGATCGGGGCTGCTGGAAGCGCGCCGCAGGTCAGGCTTCATTGAAAGCACCGCGGCCAGCCAAGGATCAGTCGAAAGACCTTTGCGGGCCGGAAATTGTCCGTGGGATGGGGATTGGAGGTCCCTGCTCTAGACCGATGCCGTCACTGGGCGCCCGGGCTCTGCACTAATAGGCACGCCCTTCGAGGCAGAATTTGCTTCTATTCGTCCCTTCGCAGTACCTTTTAGAGCGCAGCTCTTAGGGGCCCGTTTCCGGCTTGAGCGGCGTCGCCGTCGGCGTCGGCGTCGCCGTCGCCGTCGCCGTCGCGTAACCGCGCGGTGCATCATGGGAAATGTCCCATAATGCACCGCGCGAGCCCTCCACCAAGGTCACGTGACCTCGTGGGGGGTCACGTGACCCCCCGAAGTCACGTGGCCCCCTCCTCGAGGTCACGTGACCCCCGCCGATGTCGCGTGACCCCCCGATGACGTCATCGTCACTGATGACGTCACCGGCATCCACATCGTCATCGTCATCATCACTGATGACGTCACCGGCATCCACATCGTCATCGTCATCATCACTGATGACGTCACCGGCATCCACATCGTCATCGTCATAACTGATGACGTCACCGGCATCCGCATCGTCATCGTCATCATCACTGATGACGTCACCGGCATCCACATCGTCATTGTCATCATCACTGATGACGTCACCGGCATCCACATCGTCATCGTCATCATCACTGATGACGTCACCGGCATCCGCATCGTCATCGTCATCATCACTGATGACGTCACCGGCATCCACATCGTCATCGTCATCATCACTGATGACGTCACCGGCATCCACATCGTCATCGTCATCATCACTGATGACGTCACCGGCATCCACATCGTCATCGTCATCATCACTGATGACGTCACCGGAATCCGCATTGTCATCGTCATCATCACTGATGACGTCATCAGTGACGTCACTGATGTCGTCACCGGCATCCGCATCGTCATCGTCATCATCACTGATGACGTCATCAGCGACGTCACTGATGACGTCACCTACATTCGCATCGTCATCGTCATCATCACTGGTGAAGTCATCAGTGACGTCACTAATGACGTCATCGGTACCCGCATCGTCATCGTCACTGATGACGTCATCAGTGACGTCAGTGATGACATCATCGGCATTGGGGGTCACGTGACCCCCAAGGTAACGTGACCCCCCCCCCCTGGTTAGTTTAACCCCCCCCCCCCCAGTGCCCTTCCCTCCTCCTCCTCAAGAGCTGCGCTCTAATTCGGCGTTACAGGGAGTTGTAAGCGGCTTTCATTTTTTTAGAGCCGGTCATAACTGAACATTCTTTTAATCTTGTACTTTTCTATTTTTTAGTTTGTTTAATCCTCGCACCATGTTATGAACTTTGTGCCCACCCCCTTTTAGCGCACCATGGATCATGAGAGTTTCGAAATAAATAAGTAAATAATTAAACTGTCCCGCACTCGTGCTATATAAACATTGAAACAAAACTTGGTTGTCGTACACTATGATCGTTCTGTCTCGTGAGATTAGCACATTAGGACGTCAGTAAGACGTCACTGCCCTGTCACAGTGACAATCATCTTCCAGCCATCACAGATGGGTGCATTCTATGTGATGGAAGCGCATGTAAGTATAGTGTCGTCTTCCATAGCGCTAGTTTGAAGAGTTTACCGATTGTAATTTTTTTAAACTATGGGTGTTTTTTGGGACAAGTTCATCTGAGCATTGTCTTAAGTACGTTATTTTCAGCAAAGTTACGATTGACATCGGTATGAGGTATACATCATCAGTCTTCCTTTATTCTATATTAACCTCCTTGGCTTGACAATACTGAAAAAGAGAAACATCTTCAAAAAATCTAAAAGAACAAAACTTAGGCGGTAAATTACACAGAGTTCAATTGTGGCCGTGTCTCCTAAAAGGAGGTATCAGGGATGAGAAACCAAAGTATAGGTTATTTTTTTTCTAAAGGATGTAAGTCATTCTGCGTAGAATAAACGAAATAGACAATAATTTGTTCTTCTCTCGGAAGTTTGAGGTACTTTTCACAGAAAAAGACGTCGCAGCCATACCGGGTTAGGACGCAAGTATCCCCGGTGCTGCGGGCGTTGCAGCTCCAGTGATATACGTGTCACCATACGACACAGATGCGTGACTTCGCCATCATCTCCCACACACTCTCCTTTTGTTGTTATTTTTTTCAAAAAGACACCGTGCAAGTTGTCCAGTACGCAGTGAAACTAAGAGGGGATCATCAACTTCTAGCCCGTTTTTTTTTTTACCGACCGATTTGTAAGAAAACGTGGTGAAGCCTTGCGCGATGCTAGTGGAAGATTAGCATAACAACAGAGTTCTTCGTGAAATTCTTTGAACCAGGAAATAATTGATTTAATTCTGAAATGGCCTCCCATCACACAAGACGCTTGTTTGAAAGCTCAAGCACCGGAACGGTACAGTTGAGTGAGTTTGGAAGCTGCTTCTCAAAGTACGACGCCAGCCCGGAGTATGTTTATAATATTTCGGAGGACACTGGCACACCCGGCTCAACCGCCCGCATTGTAGAAAGCATATTTGGATATTTTGTTTTGGTAGTTAATTATGTGATATGTTAATTTATAATATACTTTTTTTAGATTGTTCAGTGATTGATCATCAAAAGTTGCACTTAAGTGGGAAAGGAAAGCTGGGCTTAAATAAGCACGAACAAATTTATGGCGTATAGTCAAGACCGAACGAAACAAATTATACACCTGATAAATGGAGGACCGAGAACAACTGAACATTTATTAATCGACTCGCTGGTTGAGATAGCCACAAGGACGAAAGCTCCAAAACAGTACCCACAGGAAAAAAAGCATTCGCACGGTGACGAAAATTTACCCTTGGCAAAGGAAACACAGAAAACAACAAAAACATTTTTGTATACACAAAAATTATGTACCACAAAGTTAGCAGAAAAAATATAACTTAATTGGGGCGATAACAATCAATAACAAAAAAAAAAAAGAAAATAATGGTGTGGAGTGTATTCCGTTAAAAATAAGGTAGTGAAGAAAAATATATGTCAAACCATAACAAAAAACGAGCAAGACTCTAAGAATCACTTTGCTTTCCTACTAGGAGATAAGAAAAGGCTGGGTGACAAAGTTGACTAACAAAGTTTGGGTAGGTTTTATTTTTTAACGAACTTATACACAGACAACTCAACACAATTGAAATAAAAACATATTTTAAAAAACGTAAGCGTTAAACATGAAATTCAAAGGAAAGAGACCTAAAACGTGAAGTAAGTAAACAAGGTTAAAAAGCAAGCGAGTTGGTTAACCTTAAGCATGATTCTATCTGGGGACTACGGACGAAATTGAGTGCCGGGTTTTTGTTATTTGTCCACTTTCTAGTCCGTCGTTTCCGATTATAATCATTCGTAACATGTAAGAGTTGTGTGTGCCCATTATCCATTTGGTAAAAGTAAACTTAGTTCACAAATAAATTGGGCCGGTACAACCTTCTTACTGATCTACAGGGTGAAACAAGGAGACGCAAGCTCTTTAAATCGACCGGAAAATTCGGTTCCTTAACCTATCGCGCTACGACTTTGTACAGCATTGCCCACAGATGGTATTTTTTTTTAAATTTGCGAAGAGTGAACTCACCTGAGGAAAAAGTAAAGAAAGAAAAAGGCTTAGCTCCTATGGAAACGCAGCGAAGCCACCGGTCTGCAAACATCACGGCGAAGTTTCGCACGGGAGACAAGAGATGGCGCAAGCGGTCGCGACGCCAACTGCCGCCAACGAACGAGCAGACGACGCCGAGAGCCGGCCCTTTTGCAAACAAGTAACTGCAGTTCTTTGCTGTTACCGCGCCTGTCTTTTTTGTTTCTAAGGATGTCGCCACCTGCGGAACGCGCGCTGCTTTTGAGTCGAAAAGATCGCCTGCTAAAAAGGCCTGCTCTGGGTGCACCATGCTCGTTCGTTGGCGGCGTTTGTTGCGCCATCTCTTGTCTCCCGTGCGAAACGGCGCAGTGTTGTTTGCAGACCGGTGGCGTCGCTGCGTTTCCATAGGAGCTAAGCCTTTTTCTTTCTTTGCTTTTTGCTCAGGTAAGTTCGCTCTTTTCAAATTTTACCAAGAAAATGCACCATCTGTGGGCAACGCTGGTTAAGAAACCAAATTTTCCGGTCGTTTTAAAGAGCCTGGCGTCTCCTTGTTTCACCCTGTAGTGTTTACTTTTGTTTCATGACCGGCTGGTGTGATATCAAATTCGCTCGACGAATGGCCACCTATCAGCGTTGCGTCACATCCAATCAAGCCTAACCACCGGAGTAACGTTAATAATTACTCCCGATCCTTCTTATAACGTACTACACCGATAGCCATGTACGAACAAAAATGGTGGAAGCTGCTTTGTTTCGTTTCGTTGCGGGTAACAATAGAAGATAATAGACTTTGATTGCGTCGTCATTAACACTTCTGCAGTTTGTCTGGTAAACTGGGGGGCCTTATTTATGCCTAGTACAGAGTCCCGTAATCCAATGACTGAACGATTACTGAGTGGCCCACCCAATACATGTTTTTATTTCATATTTATTTAGTGTTCGCCACAATGAGCTATTGTACGTTACCACATTCCGTTTCGCACAAAAATCGAGTTCAACTGACGCTTCCATCAGATAAGGCCAAACAACGGGCGTCGAAAGTGCCTCGTTACGAAGCTCGTCTTCTTTGAGCATTGAAAACCAATCCTGCAAAAACCAATCACATAAAATAAATGCGCA
Organism: Ixodes scapularis; assembly: GCF_016920785.2. Classification (NCBI taxonomy): domain Eukaryota; kingdom Metazoa; phylum Arthropoda; class Arachnida; order Ixodida; family Ixodidae; genus Ixodes; species Ixodes scapularis. The sequence continues at coordinate 18,564,143 of NW_024609837.1, read as the reverse complement.
GTAATCCTGCTTTGTTTACGAGTGTGATTGGTTTAGACACAGATAGCAAACACGTAAAGCAGACGACGGCCATGACTAATCACAATCGGCTCTAGGTGATTGGCATCATGGGATTCTTGTGTCGGCTGTGCTCTGCCTTAGCGTAAAACAGAGTATAGTTTCATTTTTGTTTGGTCGCCATAATGTAGAATATTTTTTTCTGTGTGTAACGGTCTTTTAATGTCATATTACCAACCCATCAGCTAAAACGATCGTGGGTAATTGGTGACAAGTGTGCGTTATATTTTATCAATAAAGCCAAAGGTTTCATGTTATCCAAAAATGATGTCAAGCGGGCTGGTCTTGATTGACTTACTCTACAAATTGTGGTGTGACTAAATCTAGCGATGTCATTTCAGTCGGGCCTTTCAGAGGATATCATGTGAATAAATTCTATTTTTGACCTTGAACGCGAGATGAGGAATGGACAAAGAAAACACACGATAACATATTAAATACAAGACAATTGAAAGTATAACTCTATGGGTTTTCTGTAATCCACACAGCCGATTTCCCAATAACAAGTGAAATTACGGCAATAAATGTATGGTCCACGCATGACATACAATTAAATGTAACTTCGCGCAAATGTAGGTACTTCCTTATTTTTTTGGGCGTCGGTGCTTACCTGCAGATACTGTTTTCGAAGCTGTTTAGAAATTGCGTGTTGTATTAATCAATATCATACGTCGCGAAACTACACATATATTCAAAATGATATAAGTGTGAACAAACTGTTAGGCTTAATGCCAATATTGCATTTACTACTAACATACTCTCGCTCTGTTTTTTGTATGAACCGCTGTTGTCTCCATCATATTAACTAAGTCAAAAATGGCAAGTGAAATATAAAATGAACCACACGGAACCACTGAAATTGCTTTAAAGAGGCTGTGATATGTAATTATTTATACAAAAAAAAAACTTCCTAAACGCAAACGCGATAGGCTATTGCAATTACAGCTGGCAGACAGCCGGGTTCCCACAGTGTTCAAAACACATTTTTATTATCTGCCTTAATTAATGGCCGCGTAAGTAAGCACTCGAACAACTTGTATTGCAAAACGGAAGTCACAAGAACGAACTTAGCGCATTCACGGAACTGGCTCTGCACAGTTTCGGGAAGTTTTAGCTTGTATTGAAAGTAAACTTGTTCAAGTAACACCCGGCTTACTTGTACGCGTGATACAGCACAGTGTACAGTAAACACAACTGCAGCAAATGAAGCGTAAGAGTATAATGGAAACCTATAGCCTGTATGATGTCGCCTTAATTAAACAATAAAACGTAATATAAAAAAATTAAAAGGCTTGTGGCTCGCTTTTAAAAAATAGTTGTATCAAAAAGTTGGTTTCATTTTTGTCTTTTTACAACCTGTAGGCAGTTTGAGGCCGGACGAAAAAATGAACATGTAACATTAAGTTCGGTTTAAATTTGAAACTAAAGGTGTATGAGTTTACTTCAAGCTCGACAGAAACTGGGTAAAATCAAACTTTCTATATTATAACGGAGGCCACAATTATACAAACACACTCACTGCCGAATTAGCTTCTCTCCCTTGAAGGATAGAAGACAAACTCGTTTAAGGAAACATGGTCCTCTGACCCAATTTCTCAGGAGGAAAACTTCCGTTGGTTCCGGTTTAATTAACGCCTACATACGCCGCAGACGTTTTGATTCCCCGTTTTCTGGGAAGCTTTGAGGTCGGAGTATTCGACGGTATAAAAGCACAGAAAAAGTTCCTACTTGGTTGCGGTATCGTACGTTATTAGTTGCGTTGTTCGTGCATTATTTTTTGTTGTAAATTTAACTAGTAACCTAGTGATCTTCCTAAATATTCATCTTTCACTTCCAGCCGTTTAAGTAAGTTACGCTGGCCCTTGTTTCGGATGAATAGATCGCTGAAAATAAAACAGCAACTTTTGTTACCACGCTATCGGCTATTACGACAACATAACGTGAATTCTGGTTTATGACATTTGAGTAAACTTGTCTTGAATATTGTTGGAACGTCGGAGTTAAAGACAGTAAAATAATAAATCTCTCTGAGAGATGAATGTATAAAGATAAAACGTATAAAAAATCATAGTACGCCAAAAAAGCAGGAGGTCAGACACTAAACACCACCAGTCACAAAGCATAGGTGTAACAATCCGTGAACATTTTGGCAAATCCACTACATAGATTAAAAAAAATGCAAACAGCATCAGCACGAAAGACTCGTCAGGACCGAAAGACTCGTCAGGACCGAAAGACTCGTCAGGACCGGAAGACATTCGTCAGGACAGGGTCCAACCGGACATGTTGTAAAAAAGGTCGTCAGTAAGCGACCTACTAGCGCCTTTTCTGGATTTTCGGAGCGGATGCTATCAGTTGCACAAGTGCCGGAGATTCGCCGGTGCCCTAATGTTTTTTTTTTTTTTTTGAACAGTAGAGCTGAAAGGAAGCCCGGAAGACGAGCTGTTCGGTTGCGCTCTTCGAGCCCGCGAGGCAAGAACGCGATTCGCGACCATTCAGAATGACCCAGACAACAATGGGCCAAAGGAAGCAGGTTGAGCCGAATGCTTGAGAATGCAGCCGGTTGTTGAAAAGGGGGCGCTATTTTTCCTCCCCTTCCTATGTCTAAAATATTTTACACGTTTTCTCGATTTTGCCCACTCAAAGTGTTTCTTTTTTTCTTTTTCGAGCGGATGCTTAGAGTGTAGCATCGCGTTCCTTGTATTTAAATGAGGACGAAGCGGGGCTGGGAATGAAACGAGCTCATCGCAGGGACCGCTATCTCATTCAATCCCGCCCACCACCATGAAGTTTCTCATTCTTTAAAGGCTATCTGTTCGACTAAATGCGAGAGAGTGTGATAATATAAGGGAAAGCTATGCAAGACTTGAAGCGTGCACGAAATTTCAGGTTATAGGTGGCAAACTGGACCTTAGTTCATTTCCGCACTGAAATTTGACAACCAGGGCTGTTTGTTTAGTCTGTTTTTCCGCAATGTGATAATGCAATGTGATTTGCATTGGGCTTGAATGCCGCTTTTTATCCGCACTTGGTTTTGCTCGTGCAAATTCTTACATCACTTTTTTTTTCATTTCTGGCGTTTAGTTTTTATTATTTCTGTAAAGCGGAACTTTAACATTAGATTTTAAATGCTTATGATATTCTTGGACCGTCATACAAAACTCGTATATACTGAGATCATTCAACTCTATAATTTCAAAGGTTAACTTTAAAAACTGCCACGTTAGATATATTTTACACGTCACGTATGAATGTTAATAACATGTGTAGTATGATGCGATCGGCCCAGAAACCGTAAGAGCGAAGGTGTTTTTTATTGAGTTTTTACTTTTATTTCATAGGGGATATCGGAATAACACATCTGTTGTCGTTTCATTTTATTGACTTATATATGGTGAAGAACCCTGTGATTGACTTTTGGCCCGCAATAACCGAGCGTGCCTTTTTATTAAAATAATGTATTACGCGGTCAAGTACCCTTTCCATGAACTCTGTAAACTTTGCAACATATAAATGATATAGCCTGCACTTTTTTCTACTCTTTGTATAGCTTAATTTTACTTTCTTCTATTAAATCTGATTTTGGTGCCTTCTCTAAAATTATCGAGATAAATTTCCGGAAGTATTAGTCTTTTCTGTTGAAATGACAGTTTTCATTGACATGGATAATTACGTCTTTGGCATTTTGTTCTATAGCCATCTACGTATTCTTATCATTTTTATCCGGGCGTTTTGTATAAAATTATTAAATGTCAGCGCTTGAGACACACTTAGGGCTTTATATTATTTCGTGCGTCTTACGCGCTCGTTTATGTTTTATGTATTGTAAAACACTTCTTTTTCGGTTTATATTTTATCTTTATCGAAATGTTTTCGTTTGTATTTTGAGTATAATCGGGAAATGTTTTTGTTCTGTTTTGGCATCACCTCTTTTCTATCAAAATATGTTTCAGTTCAATTAATGCAAAGGTGCAAGCGAGGTGGACACGATTAACGATAATAATCCCGGCGAAGGGAAACGAGGGGGACAAAACCCGTTTGCTCTAATTACGTCTAACTCCTCGTTAGCCCATTTGGAAGAGCACTCTACTGCAAATAAAGATGTACTTGGTGCGATACCAGGATTAGGAACATTTTGTCAGTCTGGCACCAGTCACCTAGCCGCGCTTGGAGATTGCAGATTATTCATTGTCCCCCTTGTTCTTTTTTATCAGGAATTATTATCGTTAGTCTTGTCCATCTCGCTGGCACCTTTACATTGGAAACATTATGACCATAACCTCAAACTGCAGGCCGTTTAAACTTGGTGTTAGGCTGGCGGCAGATGTCAAAACCGGTTTGCTCTACTGACGTCAAACTCTTGGTTTACTCAGTTGGTAGAGCGCTCTACTGGATATGGAGAGTTCCCTGGTTCGGTACCAGGAGCAGGCGGAATTTTTCAATCACGCACTAGTCATCTAGCTGTGTTTGGAGATTTTTATTATTTCTTTCTTACCCTTGTCCCCCTTCCGTAGTAACCGGAGACACGGAATGATAAAAATAAAAAGCAAAAGGAAACGTTCCAAACAACACTAAGTTCTAAGGGCGATGGTGGTGACGATAAAAACGACGATGAACACACGTCAAGGCCTACATCGCAGATAATCATCGAAGACGGGGTGAAAACATAGTGAAGCTGGAGAAAAATGCCCATAGTAACTGGACCCATGTAACAATAAAAAAACGGGTCTAACAACACCAAGTCTTAACGTTTAGGCCTGCATCGGTGAGAATCATCGACGAAAAGGTAAAAATACAGGTGAGCTGGCGAAGAACTTCCATAGTAACCACAGTCACGGAACCATGGAAAAGCGGACCAAAAAATAGCAATCTTTAATCTTGAGACTTGGTGTTGTTAGTAATTTTTTTATAGTTCCGTGTCTTTGGTTACTATGGAAGGTCTTCAACGGTTCGCCTGTGTTTTACCCTGTGTTCTTCCCCTTCTCCAGAGATTATTATCGGTAAATATTGGTTGTCTCATCTCCAAATCTTGAATCTTTGTTTACAAACAACCATACAAACGTCCATTGCTTAGTCAAGACATCTCCAGCTGAACATATTTTCTTTTGAAGAAAAAAGCACCAGTTAGCATATTTTAGTTTTAAATACGATTTAAAACGATGTGCAAACGAACTATTCTCGTTATCCTTATAATGTATTCGACTGGAGTTCTGAGCCTGGCCAGAACTTTGCAACTTTAAGGACTCACGGGCTGAAATTTTCCACGTATATGAATAACTTCAGTCTCCGTTTTGAGTCGACCTCATATCTTTAGCACCCCGACCTCCCTCCCCGCTTCCCCTGCAACCAGGTCGTAATGCGCAGCCATGTAGTTGGACTGAGGGGAAACCTAGATCCCGTTCGAATTACTCAGTTCAATGTACGATTCCCTCGGTGCATGCGAACACTCGTTAGAAGTATCCGTCGACCAACCCGGAGTGGAGGAGATGGTAAGAGAAGGAGATAGGAGAAACGCAGATTGTTACCGCGTGGGCATAAGTGATTCGGAAGGCGTCAGGTGTGCTGGGATTTTGACCCTGCCCTCCGGCCTGGTCGGGAGAAACAGCTGTTACTAGCCTAGATGGAAAGAAAGGTGGTTTAAAAGGGTGGGAGGGATTGTGAGAAAGAGAAAACGTTTCCGTCTCCACATAAAAAAAAAACGAAGAGAGGGGGATTGAGAAAGGGTGAGGGAGTAAAGGAGAAATAGAAAGGAATTTTTAGAAAAGAAGGGAGGAGATGGATGGGGAGAGAGTTGAAGACGACCGCATTTCGCGTTGTTAGTCTCTTTTAACCTTGTTTGGAGACCTTGCCTGTTATAAATAAAAATAGCAATGAACTAGTACAAAACCAGCTAAAATAAGGAGATAGAAATGTCCCAGACACGTGAATATTGCAAGTAGACGCGCGCGACCGTGTATGTGGTAGGCGTGTGTCGCAACTTAGCCGTTCGATCCAATTCTGTATTAGGTGACATTCGCCACCGCTGTGTATTTTCGTTTCTCCACTAAACACTTCGGTGTCGCAACGTTCTTTTTTATTTGCATTCGTGTAAATGTTTATTTTACGTTTACTATATGCGCAAGTACAGAGGGGGCGGAGGTCTTTCACCTCTGTTCGGACACAGGCTATGCATTTGTTGAGATATAGTGCCGTTGAGTTTCTCGAACTTGTCTCAAGTTATTCTTTAGTATTAGGAAACCAAGACGCTGTGTTTGAGTGGAAAGAACATTGCTCAAAAGGAGGTTTGGTCGAGAAGTAAAATGGTGATCTGTGTGAATTGAAGATTCTCAATTTTGTGTTGCGATTCGGGGGTACATTAAGTTTGCTCTTTAAAGGTCAAAGTAATTCTAAGTAAGGCTTTTAGATTATACTTTGAAAAATGTGCTCAAGAAAAAATGTTTATGTATACGCTACATTTGTATGAGTCTAATTTTGCCTTACATTCCAAATGGAACTTCCTTAGTATTGTAACATTTAGTTGTAATAAGGACAATTTTGGAACAAACTATCGACTTATTTCTTCTTTAGCTTCTATTCGCCTAAAATAGTCTTTACTTTTTTTTATTGGGTTGGGACAATGAAGGTAAGGAATTTACCCACGTTGCACTTGGTCTATGTATTAGTTTGTAGCTTCGATGCGGCGTACGCGCAACGCCGGGGGGGGGGGGGGAGAGGAGGTTAACACGCGCTTCCGTTACGCGCCCCCGTAAAAACGTCGCTGTTCGCTAGAACACCATTCATCGCAAGTGGCGAATGACATTATAGCGAACGCGTCCATCAAACGTCCATGAAACGTACGTGTCTAGCGTCGATGAAATACGCTTTAACGAGATACCGGGAGAATAAGGAAGTCAGTATTTTAACCGCCTGTTGTCACATGACTTCAGACAGCTAATGGAAGACGAATGCCGGTAGAATTTTGGAAAAATATTCTCCTGGCAGGTTTCACGTGAAGTCAAGCAGTCAAACGGGTGTGACTGCCGGTAAAATTTCGGAATGTATTTTTTTTTTGGTTATTGGCAAAATGGACATTAACGCGCATAGTGTCGCATTTAGTTTGCAAACACGTCTAGTTTTATTCTTTTAGGTTTGAAAATCGAGGCGTAACATTTAGATGGTATTAAAACTTCCAGAGAGCAGTACTGCACCCTTTAGCTGTGTATAGAATGGAGGATTTTAAGAAATCTCTGGACTTCCTCTAACTAATTTTACTGTAAAACCCTTTATTTTCGCGGCCCCTATTTTTCGCGAATCGGTCACAGATGACAAAATCGCGACCACTAAATTTCGCGAATTCCAGACGCCTGCATTGAAAATCTTAAGGACCGAAATTTTCGCGCGCCCTGAAATTTCGCGAATTCTTCAATTCGGGAGATTCGCGAAAATTGAGGGCTCGCGAACATTAAGGGTTTTACAGTATATATTGTTACTCGAAAACAAGTACTTCGGCATCAAAACATACATCCCAGTACGCCCCGAAAACTGGGCTAGCTGAAAGGTCTTTTCCTCGGACAGAAGTCTGAGTTTCGATTCGGCTATCTTGCGCGAGTTTAGGACACAGTGGCTGGTAACTGGATTGATTGATATATGAAGGAATTTATTTATTTATTAACCCCAATTTCCTCTTTCTGTTGAGTCATTTTTACTCGAACGTCTGGCTTTTTCCTTCTCTTCTTTTTGTCACGAGCGTCATGAGTTTTGTGTTTCCTTTATCTTATTTTCTTAGCAAACCCCTTGTTTGTGTAAGAAAGCTTATTTAAGATTTGTTCCTGGACAATGGAAAAGGCGCAGCCATATTGCATTTAAATAAGTGAAAAAGGCATGTGCACAAATGTGTCTGACATTACTGTTTAACATTTCTCCATAAGCAAATTTAACACTCTCTCTAAAAAAAAATCACTTCCTTAAATCTAGTATCGAAAATAATTTTTTTCGGCAATGTAACGTTATATTACCGGCTTGAAATTTTGGCCATTGTTTATAGTGAGAACGTTTACTTTATACAAATATCTTTCCTCACGCGCGTCCGTATTTCCTATGATTTGTGGAGTAATTGTGCATTTAGTTATTCCCATAAAACGACTTGAGTAGAGCCTGCATTTTTTGAGCTGGAAACACCACATCGACGATGCCAAATCTGATGTATCGACAAGCCTAGAAACTTTAAAATTTGTTGTTGATATCAATGCGCATTTATTTTGTTTTCAAAACAAGTCGTTGCGTTCTCAAGTGCCGTAATGGTAGTATTGCAAAAAACAATTAAATACTGAGAAGAGCATGTTACAATCACGTATAACTTAACACTTCTTATTACAAGGACTTTATATTGTTGATTAATGGACTCGTCGACATTAAGCACGTGTCAATAAGTGAATGTTAGAGAGGGTAAGCCGACATTGTAGTTACATTTACCGTGACACCTTTGCACGCTGACCGGTAAATATTTTTGGCCAGACGATGGACAGCGCTGTTGAGGGATACATCTGTATTTTAAAAAAAGAAGAGTCTTAGACGATCTGAATATTCCGTGTTTTCTCAAACCAATCTCCAACAGATGCACAGCAAAGTGCTACAAAGTGGAATCCAAAAAAAAAAAAAAACTACAATTCAAAACCCCGCATGATGTCGAAATCACGTACTATCGACCCCGGCTGTCCACTTTTAAAAAATAAGCTGTTTTTTTTTTTCTTTTTTTGTGGTTTTCTTGGTAGGGTGATCGGGATTGGATTATCTTCGCTAGCATTCGAGAGATCTCTTTTCTTTTGGTTCTGCATGCCAAAACCTAGCGTCACTAATGTTTTTTTTTAATATTTAATTTTTACACATGAGTACAAGCTTTTGATGAAATGCGTTATCGATTTCCAGAGCTAGAAATATTTGAGGAAAACAAAAAGTAAAAAATAAACAAACAAAAAACATAACAGATTAAACAATAAAATATATGTTTGGAATTGCTTTCCCCCTTTTCCAGCAACATGGTTGTAATATAAGCAAATCCGGCACTTAAAAAACAAAGTCAAGCAAACAAAAGGTACCCAGAACAGTCAACAAAAGAAAAGCTTTCTTTAAGCGTAAAATCTAAATAAATCTAAACAACGGTTTTCTCATAAAATGTTTTGATCTCACACAAGATATTTCACGAGTGTTCTTTCTCCCTGTTTATTTTTTTCCCAACCAACTTTTTTTTTGTTTTATTTTCTTAGGTACATACACTTTTGTATTTGTGCCATGTTTCTATGTCGACTGGAGGCGGGGGTTCCCTTTCTGCCCTGTGCGAGTCTTAGCGACGCTTTATTTTCGACCCTTGACGTCTTCATCCTATCGCGCAATGAGAGTGCACCAATAGGAGGGTGACCAGTCGCATTTGTAAAAATAAATCACCTTAATGATCTCATTAAACTGTCGCAACGGCCTACCCCGCGATTCCCTTGTACGTAGTTTCGCGTTCGACAGGCTTTATGGGTTTGCTTCATCAGGTGGTCTGGGTGAAGCGAGCAAAAGTAGTAATTTTTCAGCTGTCTTCATACTCCAAGTCCTATTTGGCTTCGGCAACCTTCTCGGGTATCAACATAAAAATACAAAGAAAACACAGGAGTTTTTGTATATGGACTCAGGATGAAGGGTACAAATATATGGTGCCCCCGTTTGTATGTAACTTGGGTGCATTCCAATTTTCTCGCATCTGGTAGTTTTGTGACATACTTTTTTCTTTGTCTACGCATGTAGTTTAAGTTCGATGACTAACCATAGATATGAGAACTACGGCAAATAGTTGAAAACTATGAAATGAAAAATGTCCAGTGAAGATGGAGCACTTACGCTTGTAATTATATCCGGGATGAGGGCGCGTTATTTTAGAGGCTGATAAAATACATTGCCTGAAGTCTTGCCTGATAACAATGAACATCAACTGAACGGGTTTGGGGAGCGTATAGTAGTTTTTGACAATATAACTGTGCTAATAAAAATATGCAATATTCTTCTTTTTAAAAAGTCGACCTTTATCTTTGTTTTTAGATATTTTTTCATTTATTATCGAACTTCGGGAAACCACTACATTATAATCTATAAGGTACATCAAATCATTTGTATTATATATTTTATTGTTTTGTGAAGTATATTTTAATAAATTCGTAGCATCCGCTGTATTTATGTTTTGTCTCTCCCCTTTTGTCGTATAAAAGGGTAGACCCCCTTAAAAATTCCGTCCTTTGTTGGCAACTGTAGAATCCCTGCATAATGGCGGGCTAAAATCTCAACGTTACAGCACACTGGAAAAGCACATTTACAAAAGATGTGATGAGCGCAGCAAAATTGCACTTGCGAACCTATTTGATTGGCTGGTTCACTCGCAATGTTGGCCGCGCTTCGACGTTCCATGTCTTAGAAAATGACTTGCACGTTTCTCGATGCAGTTGTTCTGCCATTGGGGTGTTTCCGACCTTCAAATAATCGGCATATGACTTTCGAAAGGGTCTATAGGATAACTTGAAGTTTTGAGCAAGGCGAGTAACAGTCAAACAAACGACTGTACCCTGATAAGGCACTAGAGGACTACGTATTCAGGATCTGGAACGAAACTTGCAATATGTCAAAAAAGTTTGCGTTATTGCCTTCTTTTGAGCGTTAAGCAAACTTTTATTTCCGGTTGAATTCGAGCCACCTGGAAACACGTTTCTCACAGGAAACACTTCAACAAATAATCATACTAGTTAATTTTGTACATTATAATCAAGGCAGTTTAGTTGTTCACGATCACCTGAACTAGAAGGTTATCTTGATAACATGCTTGTGAATGTATAAACATGTGCTCTGCAAAACTGACCTAATCATAGGAAAACTGAAATGAGTGCGGTGGAGTTTCCAAACTACCAGTGAAGCGGCTACACTTGAATCTCGAATCGTCGTCTCAAGAGCTGCTCGGATTCACTTTCGTAACACACCGACCTTGGGGGCGCGTTTAGGTTTATTTAAGTTTTGGTTTTCGCTTTCGAAGACATGCCGGATTTCGTTTACAGAAGAACAGAAAACAAGTTAAAGGTGCCACGAACCCATCGGCTAAAACTCAAACCAATCTGGAATTGAAAATGAAAAGAGCAGTGGTGACATCAAGCATTACATATGCACGCAAACAAAAGTGTACCAAATATTCCTGGACCATTTTTCGCTCTCAAAACTAGTGAAATGCATCCAACAAGACAAACAGTTGCTTTATAAATATAGCCAATTCCTCTGTTCTTTCATTAGTGCTTCGTAATAAAATCGTACTCTTGTCTTTGGGCTCCTCCTTCTATGCGCAGCAATAGCAAAAGTCCCAATCCAGCATATTATTTTAGTGTTATTTGTAAAATACTTACAATTGAATGCTTTCTTCTACGGTCCTTCTTTGTCCTTTGTCCTTAGAGTAAAAACGTTTATGATGTTCAACCAACTAGGCCTCCAAAATATTTGTTTTTATTTTATTTTATTGAAGGTTAAGTTGAGGTAGCGCTGAAGAAAAAAATATTAATGTCAAAACAATTAAAATACAAATGGTTACTTTAAATTGAGCAAAAACTTTACAAAGCCACCTCATGAGCGTCCACTTTTTACTTGCGATACACTCAACCCAGTTGAGAGAGATTATATTTTCAATGGCATGAACTAACCAAAAATACTTATTTTGATGGCGTTCCTTTTTCACTAGGGTAGGTGTGTGCGACTGTGTGTACAGAATTATTTTCACGTGAGTTCAACTATGTTTATATCTGCACGTGCCCCTGCCTATGCTCAGAGTACATGTCTCGTCATTTTGGGCCGTGTATGGGTTTGTTCCTCTGCTGAGGATACGCCTCTTTCCGCCGTCATCGCTCCTCATTCATCAAAAAAGCAAATCAGAAACCATCTGGAGTCCATTTCGAAAGACGCCGCAAAGAGGTTGAAATTTCTTGCAGCACAGAACAAGAACATTTCTGGTTCTCTCCTTCCGAAAGTTCTGTTTCAACACTTCGCTAAGGCAAAGGCGCGGTGGCATGGAACAAATTGCGTCAGACGTTTGTTCTGGAGGCTCTTTGAACAAGGCTCCTTTGTTTGTTCGCTGGCACAATGCTGGAGGCGGGAAACTCAATTTTTTGTTCGGTTAGCTGGCAGCGAAAATGGCGACTCTCTTAGTTGGTTGACTCTAACTCTGTGCCTTGCGGTACCAAGAGTTGGCAAAAAAGACAAACAGGGCAAAATACTTTCTATCATGGCAGCAGCTTTGTTGCTGTTCACTGAGAACCTCACAAGCACAAAAGCTTCTACGAGGCGATCTTTTGTTTGGTCTCCTTTTCTTTTTATTTTTCTTCGCATAGTCATTGTGCTTATGGGCCGGACATGTTCCTTGTTAAGAGTCGACATATGTTCCTCCTCTGTTTCGTAATAATGTCGGCTCCTTTTTGCCTGAAGGCCAAGTTGAATATCAATTGCAGCACGGGACAAAACATCAGAATAGTGCAACTGGAGGCATGCGAGCATGCCTCCAGTTGCACTCCAGTTGCACCTTTTTAAAATATGTAATACTAAACAAACAAAAAATACAACAAGCTTTTTTACTGAATGTGGCCAACGATTGCGTGCAAACCCTGAAGCTTATATAAGTAAGTTTACGTTCCCGAGCTTTCCGCGTAAAGAAGGCTTGCGAGTTTGTTTATATTTTGGTATTGATTTACTAATGGCCGCTTTCAAGCTTGCAAGGTTAGTGTACATTGCTGCATTCGTATTTTTGGTATCACCATATGTATCTCTAAGTATGAAGATGTAACCATTGGCGTTGATCTGAAGAACACGTTTTTTTTGGGTGTCTTCCGATACGTATAACTGCACAGAAGCCAATAGTTAGGCTCTTATAAGCATCAAGATAAATATATGATACTTTTGAAGATGAATAATTTCTTCAAATTTTATGAGACGTATCATAGAAACGAAAAAGCTTATATTCGAATGGCGGTAGTGGGAGTGATGCGAAAAATTAGTCTTTATTTTTTTTAGCTAAAACTTGCATCATGTTTTCTATGTATGCTACGGCTGATGTATAGCCCCAAATAATATAATAAAAGTAATGTTTTCTGCAACACACATGCACATAAAATTTCTCAATGCAACGGTCGCCGCCCAAATTGTGTAGGTGAGCTTAATTTTAAATATATTTTTACAATGCGCCGGGTTTTTGTGAGTACGTAAATGCAGAGCCCCTTGGCTTCACTTGTAATTGAGATTAAATTGGCTATAATATTCTCAAGTGCACTATATCGTGAACAGTCGTCAGTACTGTAGTATACCGATGTACAAGTAGAGCGAGTTCGAGAGAAAGGAGAATCGTCAATAGTGACAGATGGCCAGTTGGTACATGATCTCTTTCGACAAAATGCGCCGCAAGACAGGGACAGAATTTTTGTCTCTTTTACCTTGTCCTTGTGTTGCGGCGCATTTTTGTCAAAACAGTATCGTGTTTTTCGGCCTGTGTAATTAAACCATACCTCTCAGAAAGCTGAAACTTCGTGAGAATTTAACGCTAGCTGACCGGATGGAATGCCGAAGTTCGAAAGCGTAACGTTACCTGTACCGAAAGCTAATTGATAAAAACTAAATGTCTTAATGAGCCTACGCCCACCTAAGCCTAATCTTGTCAAAACGAGAAATTACATTAGAGGCCCCTTGGCATCTCTTTCAGTGAAAAAACAAAATTTTCCGCAATAAATAAAACGCAATTTTCTTTCTTATTTTCTTTCTTACTGAGAACAATTTTCCACTGATATAAATCCCATAAGCGTAGACAACGTCAGTTCTTGTTTTGAAGATACTAAACTTAGATGGACGTAGGCTCATAGACATTTAGTTCTTCTGAATTATCCTTTGATCCAAGTAACGTTATTTCCTTCAATGCCCTCGTTCTATTCCAACCACTAGTGTCACATTCTCATGGAGTTTGAGGTTTCTGCGATGCATAGTTTATTTACCGAGGCCGAAAATCACTGAACATTATCTTTTCTTGGGAAGTACCCGACGGCAATATGAAAGGATGAACGCTGGACCGTCGACTGCTCCGTGCATTCAGCGCGATAACGCGGCTGCCGTGACGCATCGCCTTCTTATCGCGGTATGAAGGTGAACGCTGGGCCGTCCACCGCCCCGTGCTATCAGCGCCATGACGTGGCTGCCACGGCAGCCGTGTCGTGGCGCTGATAGCACGGGGCGGTCGACGGCCCACCGTTCACCTTCATATCGCGCACGACTGTACCTGTACATTAGTGCTGCGCGTTCCACTCGTACCAGTGAAATTTCGCTAATAAGGGGCCATGATACCGGCTACCAAACTTCAAAAGGGTCTAATGAGACGCGATACCAAAAATAATTTCAAGAAACATCAATGAATAACTTTTTTGTTTTATCTAAAAAAAAGCTATGCTTAAACTTCAATATGGGATATACCCGCCCTTTTCGAGAGGAATGTAATTGACGTGGTATGTGCACATTGTTTTACCAAACCAACAACGCTTCGCTCGAACGAACAATCGTTTGTTATTGCCTTGGAAACGAGCTGAAAGATAAATAAAAAAAGGCAGTGGCGAATCTGCGCTTTAATGCGGCGCTGTTTACACAACACTTTGGCAGGACTGCGCTTGTCCGCGTTCCCTGCTGACAGGGGCTGACAGCTCGAGCCTACCCTAACTTATTGTACCGAGCTTAGCGATCTTCGAATTAAATTCACATGCTTTCACTCCATTTTTTAATTGGCTGGCTCTCGGTGCAGCGTGGTTAAACATTATACAACCTTTTTTTGTCAGAGCTTGTTTACGTAGAGCGTGCTTAAAAATATCGCGTTTAATTTAATGTTAGAACTTTATAAATACCTTAAGTCTGACGGAAACATGTTTTCACTTAAATCTGCTAAATCGTTTTGTTATATAACGATTCATGATTTGATTATGAAGACGCGTAATTGAGTAACGTGTGTGTGTGTTTTATATTTTGGGTGCCATGTCATTTGACGTAAATTCGTAATCTATATAAAAGTAACACATTTTAAAACCGATATGAGGTGGTTTCATTGGAGTGGCGATAGGCATGCACAGTATGTCAACCGCATTACAGACGCCAGACGCAGCCGACGCTACGCACTAAAGGGCCAAGTGTGGCAGTCTCAAAAGCACATTATGACGGCGTTCGTCATGTTTTTCTAAGTGTTCTGTCATCGCTTAACTAATCATGCACAAAAAAAATCCCCAATAACTTGCTCTTCAGACTCTGCTTGAAGGGCCCCATTAGCATGTAGCGTTGGATGCTTCTGAACTTAAGCCGCAACAAAGTATGTGAAACATTTTTATTTGATTGTGTACGTCCTAAATACTTGTAAGATGCATTATAGCTCGGTACCTATTATGTACACGAGAAAACGAAAATGTTTCCTGTACTTTCCGCTCTCATGCGCGTCGCGGAAAGCGGAACGCGCTGCCTATAGGAATGCACTGCGTGCAGGAATGCTTTCGCATTCCTACACGTGAGCAGTCTTAAGTGTACTCCTGTAATTTTTTTACACACTTCTGTCAGGTCAACTCATTCTTGAAATCTTTTACTCAAAATGCACCATCTTCGGCCACCTCTGTAGAAGCTCCTAGTTCGAAGCCTTAAGGAACCGGTTTATCCGGTCTCTTCAAACGGACAACGCATTCTTTAGCTGACAAGGTAAGAAATAGAAACTACATTTTTGTTATTTCTTTAAACATATAAAGAGTAAAAAACCGTGAAAATGCCGGGTTGTTTTGATTTGAATTGACGCTGATCTATAATAAATGGAGATGCAAGCATTCACTTGCCGATCATTTTTGTTTAATAATAATAAGTTAAATAGATGAGTTTCTGCAGACTGATGAAAACTCTATAGCAGTTACGTGGGTGACAAATACCAGATACAGTGATCATGTTTGGAGAAACTCGAATGCATCAGGAGAAAATTAATGATATCGTGCGATAGGCACACAGGGAGGTTTATGGGGCTTCTTAGATTTGCCTAGAAAAGCGCTCCAAGCTAGATTAATGTAGTACATGCCGGTGAGTTATGCAGCCAGGGGGACTTAATGGGATTGTCCGGTCAAACTTTGTATTCGAGAAAACAATTGACTATCATTGCTATTTCATCGAGACGTACCGTATGTGCAATATCTGAATTTTATATGCCCCTCTGCCTGCGTAATTGAATTTTTACTGCTCCAATCGCATTCTAGCTTAAACGCTGCTTTTGTTGGCAACATTGAAGCTCTGACGTCACACAACACAAACCGAGCATTCCCGTCACGTCGTTTTCCTGCGAGTGAACGCCGCAGCGCGCTTCCTTTTTGTTGTTGTGCTCGAATTGTTTCGTGGATGGGTGAGATTTTTGTTGCGCGGTGGGGTGCCACAACCACTGGGCAGCACATGCGAGCCAAGACATGACGTTCCACACTTTTCCGCAAGACGTGCAGTGACCAGCAAAATGGATCGTCGCCGTGCGTAGGGACTAGGTTTCCGTCAATATCAAGAGCCCGCTTATATGCTGCAATCATCTCACAGAAGAGAGCTATGAGCTGAGCTCTAAGCGGACAGAAGTCTAGTAAGCTAAGGTGGTATGCTCTGCCAACGATGCTAAACTTTTAGGCCTTTTAGGCCAAACCAACATTTAGGCCATCTGGAAACTATACGAAAAGTTGTATTTAGCACGCGTTCCGCCAAACTCTGTTTGACCCGCGTGTGAAAATGAAGCGTGGCTACGGTTCACCAAGCTCGTGCAAGTTGTGGTCGGTTTGCCTTGCTGCATACCCGACCCGGAGGAATAACACGGAGCCAACGGTTTCAACAACAAGAAACTACATTTAATTGGACATGGACAAGACGATTAACATTGCTACCGGCGCTGCCGGAGTCCAAGCAGCGACTCCCCGTGCGCCGCCTCTGATCTGCCTTATCAAGGCGGCGCATCCGATGTGCGCGTGGCAGGCGTGACGTCGCCGCCACGCGGGAAAAGTTCGGCTTGAGCCTCGCAGTCGGGCAACTTGGCTTGGGAGCCGCCAGGGTGCCCACACTTCCCCCCCCTCAAGCTTCGTCCGGCATGTCGATGACGGAGACGTTGTGGGCGTCAGGGGGTGGATGGCGCTGTTGGGCGGACTGACGTTTAAGTCCGGCCGGCGCCTGCTGGACGAGCGCGGCGGCTGCTGACGAGCGCGGCGGCTCGGTCAGCTCCAGCTTGTCGCTTGTTCGGGATCAGGGCTCCACCAGGTGGCTGCTTTGCCCGTGGTCCTGTAGAGGGTGGCCGCGGTCCACGATGAGACCGGCCGCCGTGTCGTTCAGATGGCGGGTGTGGCGACGGTTTTGTCCATGAGTCAGCTTCGTAGAAAACATGGAAGCAGACGACATGGGACTCAGTTGAGGGCTGAGCCTGACGTTATTTTCGGACCCCTTCCAGAAAGTTTGAAATAACGGATCTGAGGTGGGCACACAATCTTCTCCCCCCTCTCTTGAAAAAGGGGCAGATCCGTGGAAGTAGAAAACTACCCCCAAAATGCGAAAGAGGCCAAGGAGACAAAAAAAAAAAGTTCCTCTCTTTGGTGTCACCGACGTCGCAGGTTATACCGCCGCCTTGGTGGAGACAAGGGGGTTTCCGGAACGGGACTGCCGTCAGTGTCGTTCCGGTCCTGCGAGGAATCTTCGTCTTCTGATTGGAAAAATCGTTTAAGGCCGGTGACATGAACAGGTCCGGTTTCCTCACTAGACTCACAGTTAACTAGTTTGTAAGTGAGTGGCGAGCACTTTTCACGCACGCGAAACGGACCTTCCCACCTGTTGGCGAGGGAGGCTGCGAAGCCTCGAGCGGCGTCACTCAGTGGGTGAGTACGCCGGAGTACAAAATCTCCCACCTCGAACTGCAAGTCACGTCGCCCCCGGTTGTACTGTTCAGCCTGCTGTACCCGGGCGACGTCGAGATTTTCTCTGGCCTCTCGAAGGTTATCGGAGAAGCGCTTTCGCAGGTCCTCTGCGAACTTCACGTAGGGGCGAGGCCTTCCTCCAGACTCTGTAGAAAGGAGGCTGTTAGAAAGCGGGAATGCGAGCTCCTTGCCGAAATTTAATTGGGCAGGAGTGAGACCCGTTGACCGATTAGTGGTTGTACGGGTCGCGAATGCCAGCTCGGGCAGTTTCGCGTCCCAGTCCTTGTGGCGTTCTGTGTAGGCCACTAGCATCATCTTTAAGGTTTCGATTTACCCTTTCCGTGATGTTTGCTTGCGGGTGGTACGGGGAAGTTCTTTTGTGTTTGATTCCCAGTACCGCGCATGCGTCCACAAACACCTTACTCGTGAAATAGGAGGCATTATCGCTTACAAGCTGTGCAGGAAAGCCAAACCTAGCGAATGTTTCGAGTAGACACTCCCAGATTTTTTGCGAATCTAGCTTCCGCAATGGAAATAACTCAACCCACTTCGTGAAGTGGTCGGTTACCACGAACAAGTACTGATTGCCCCGGGTACTACGTGGGAAGGGGCCCATGACGTCACAGCAACAAATCTGCCAAGGGCTCTGACTCGCGATTGGTTGCATGAGACCGGGGGGCTGGCCACCACGTGGTTTTGCCTTCTGGCACACCGAGCAGCTACGAGCATATCGGAGCACATCCTGCCTCATGCCTGGCCAGGTAGCAATTTGGGATAACTTTTCGTAAGTCTTGCTCCCACTGCTGTGTCCTGCCAAGGCAGAGTCATGCATGTATCGGATGAAAAGCTTACGTAGCTTGCGAGGTATCACGGTCCGGAACGCCGAGCCATCCGGATCGTCGTCGGCCTGGGGGATGTAGCGCAGCAGGAGGCCGTCGTCGCTCATCAAGTAGGAGTCGAACTCCTCGTCACTTGGGCGGTCGACTGGACCTCTTGCTGCCAGCCAAGCGGACACGCGTTGGCAGAGTCCGTCATCCAGCTGCGCCTTGCGAAGCTCCTCGCGGCTCACCAATGTACCCCACCGTGAATCTGGGGATCCTCGTGTCGTGGCCGCGACGGTCACCAAGCCATGGGTATCCTGCGAGTGTTCCTCAGGAAGTGGAGCACGAGAAAGCGCATCAGCAACTTTGTTAGTTGACCCCGGGCGGTACACAATGGAGTAGTCGTACTGTTGTAGCGTAAGCGCCCAACGAGCAAGACGTCCAGCTGGATTCTTAAGTCCCCTTAGCCATGATAGCGCTAAGTGATCAGATTGAATCTGGAACGTTGCGCCATCTAGGTACATATCGAAGCGCTTCAAAGCATGAATAATGGCGAGACATTCACGTTCTGCGACACTGTAGTTGCGCTCGGCTGAAGTTAGCGTGTGGCTCGTGAAAGCGACTGGCCGAAGCACACCGCCATACTCCTGCAGCAATACAGCACCCAGGCCACAGTCGCTTGCATCTGTCTGCAGAACGAACGGCTTGTTCAAGTCTGGGAGCTGTAAACAAGCGTTGTCAGTCACGGCTTTTGAAAGGGCTGCGAATGCGCATTGTTGTTGTTCGGCCCAACACCACTTGACGCCTTTTTTTAGGAGGTGATTGAGCGGTTGCGATATCTCGGAACAGTGTGGAATGAAATCCCTGTAGAACGCAATCATTCCGAGGTATCTTTGTAGGCTCTTTACGTCATGTGGGCTTGGGTATTCCGTTAGCGCGCGCAACTTATCTTCGTTGGGGCGGAGCGTGCCGTTATCCACAACGAATCCAAGGAGGTTAATCTTGGGCGCGGCTAACTGAACCTTTCCGGGATGAATCGTGAGCCCAGCATTACGCATTCGCTCAAGTACAATGCGAAGGTGCTCGACATGCTCTTCGATAGTTCTCGAGAAAACAACCACGTCGTCCATGTATGCCATGGCAAATTCGTACTTCGAGTTCCCAAGTACGACATCCATCAGGCGTTGAAAACTGGCTGGAGAGTTAGACAAGCCAAACGGCAGTCGGGTGAACTCGAACAACCCTCTGTGGCAGATGAAAGCCGTTTTTGGAACGTCTGATGGGTGAATCTCTATCTGAAGGAACCCGCGACTGCAATCCAGCGTTGTAAACACGGTCGCGTTACCGAGCGCGTACATCACAGAGGAAATGCTGGGGAAAGGGTAGCTGTCTCGTACGGACACATCGTTAAGCCGCCTGTAATCCACACAGAGTCTGGCTGTTCCGTCTTTTTTCGGGGCGAGAACAACGGGGAATGCCCAGGGGCTCTTCGACTCACGTACTGAACCGGTGTCGATCATTTCCTCGAGCGCCGCATCAAGGAGTGCCCTTTTGTGGACGCTGATCGGTCGAGGGTTGCACCTCCGAGGCGGCGCGTCACCGGTTTCAATACGGTGCAGCAGAATGTCAGTCTTTCCAGGTGTTTCCGTGAACATCGGTGAGAAAGACTCCAGGACGGCTTGCAGCTCCTGCTTCTGCTGGCTGCTTGCGGGGCACTTTCGCAACGATTCTCGAACGCCGGCAGGCAAGACGTCTGGCACCGTGGTGAAGTGGGCTGCAGTGGTCGAGTTAGGGATGCAGTCCTCCCTTTTGGTAAACGGAGTCAGCTCCGGTTGTTGTCCCAGCCGGTATCCACCACCAGAAAAGTCGAGTGTCATGCTTTCGCCTGTAATGAAATCTCGGCCCAAGATCACGGGTACCACAAGTCCTGGCATATAAAGAAATCGCTGACGCCGCGTCTTTCCATTAAACCGAATCTGCAGCCTCACGGCTCCTCCAGCTGTTATCGCTGTACCAGAAGCTAGCTGCAAACGGGTTTCGCACTCCCGGAGGCTTATCTTTTTTGCTTTGCAGAGTTCGAAAACGAAATCCCCTATGAGCGAGATAGCGGCCCCAGAATCCAAAAGTGCGGCAATGGGAAAATCGAGCAGTGATATTGTCATGCGCGGTTCAATGATGTTAGGCTCGGGCTGGATTCGACATACCGATGGAATCTGTGCCGCGGCCTGACCGCTCCCAGGGACTGCACCGGCCGTCGGCGAGTGGCTGTCTGGTTTCAGCGTCGCCGGCCGTAGTAGTTTCCCTGGTTGTTTTGGTTCCGGCCCTTTGCCGCCGTCTCGTGCCACCTCTTGTTTGTAGTGTCCAGACGCCTTGGACACTGCTTTCGGTGATGGCCGGGCTGCTCGCACTCGTAGCAGCAGTCCGACGACAGTTGCCTGCTTAGGCCACCGGCACCGAGGTGCCCGTCGGACCGCCTCCAGTGATCGGATAAGGAACCACTATGGGAGGGCCTCCGCCAGGCTTGCGACTGGCTGTTGTGGGGAGGGCTTGTTCCGTTGCGGCGGGGGTCAATGCTGCTGGGCTGCGGGTTTGCGACCGCACCGTGCCAGTTTTCGCCAGCACTTGCAGGAGCAGACTGATGAAGATGGTTCGCTTGGGTGGTGATCTCCGTTGGGCCCCAGCTTGCGATAGGGCACGGCCAACGACCTCCCACCTGTCGTGGCGACCCCCGCCCGAAACCCTCACGGGCCTCGCTGTGACCTCCGGGGACCTCTCGGGGAGAGTTAGGCGAACATACGCTTATCCCGCACGGGATATCACCATGCATGCCACGCCAACTCTCCTGGTTGACGTGGTGGGGAAGGCAGGTCTCGTTCGGACAGTCCACTTGCGTGGAGGCCTCGGGGCCCCGCCATGCGCATGCCGGCTCGAGCGCGTACTTGGCTGGTGGCGGCGGCACGTAGTTCCGCTCGGCATGAAGAGCTTCCTCGATGAGGCGGGCGCCCCGGGCTAGCTCTTCAAGGGTCTCAAAGGTGCGGTTGATCAGGTAGACGTGGTACCTTGGGTGACACTGTCTTCTGACCCGAGCTACTCTGTCCGACTCCGGTGACTTCGGGTCCGCCCTCTTGAAGAGCTCTTGCATGACCCGAACGTACCGGACCAGACTTTCATCCGGGTGCTGCGTCCTTGCCTCGAGCTCTCGGAGAATCTGCGTCGCGTAGCCTGCAGGCAGGAACTCTTCGCGAAGCCTTGTCTGGAAGTCCGCCAGGCTGGCGAAGGGGGCCTGTGACCCCAACCAGCACCTGGCGCTGGCTTGTAACGCCAGCGGGACAATCCGCTCCACGATGAAGGCTTCCGAGGCACCGGAGGCAAGGTGGTACGTCTGCAGCTCGCCCAGGAAGTCTGCCACGGACTTGACGTCGTCGTACCCCATGTAGACCGGAACAGTCAAGTGTGGTCTGGGCTCTCGCGGTGGGGTTTCCTGCTGGCCAGGCGTGTGGGCCAGGCGCTGCATCACGGAGTCGCACATCTCCGTGACCTTCGTGAGCAAGTTCATTTGTGCTGCTGCGGCCATCGCGGCTTCCTGCTCCCGCGTGAGCATGCCTGCGAGCACAAAAAAAGAAACGCCCCCAAAAAACCCAACACAAGCGCGCAAAACGATTGCCGCGTTCACAAAGACACGGTCACAAACACGCCAATACAGCAAACGTAGACGTGACGGAAGCACGAAACAACGATAGGAAACACGGGGAATATGAAAAAGGCTTACCGAAAGAAGAAACCAAGCCCCGTGAAATTCCTGCGAGTGGGTAGCATACCACGGTTGGGCGCCATTGTTGTCGGTTTGCCTTGCTGCATACCCGACCCGGAGGAATAACACGGAGCCAACGGTTTCAACAACAAGAAACTACATTTAATTGGACATGGACAAGACGATTAACATTGCTACCGGCGCTGCCGGAGTCCAAGCAGCGACTCCCCGTGCGCCGCCTCTGATCTGCCTTATCAAGGCGGCGCATCCGATGTGCGCGTGGCAGGCGTGACGTCGCCGCCACGCGGGAAAAGTTCGGCTTGAGCCTCGCAGTCGGGCAACTTGGCTTGGGAGCCGCCAGGGTGCCCACAAAGTCAAGTGACGACATGCATTTGAACGATTCGCCGTTTGCCTTCGACACGCGGACATCGCCTACAAGGGAAGGACCCGCAGCCTGACACCGATACAGCAGATTTGCCGATATCTGTACCCAGATGCCGCTTCAGTGGCAAAAGCTGCATCCTTGGCTTTGCAAGCGCTCCTAGCTTGATCGGTGGCCGTCGCAATTGTGTTTGCGCAAAACGGCTTACGTTTGATCGAGCTTATGGCTGTTTTCGAGTAATATGCTGCAAAAAGGCCTGACTTTTATTGCACACGCTTGCGAACTGCAATAAAAAAAAAACGTATTTTAGTAGGGTACAGTGTAGGAGACATTATAATTCGAAACAAAATACAAAACGTCCATTGGCCATCGCTTCTTATTCCGACCACCCGACCACCCGACAAACCTTTGTCGGGTGGTCGGCATAGCTGCTGCGACGTCGCGCAGCAGTTATGGATGTCAGCCATTAACACTGAAGATATTGGGAGTGCAGTTTCGTGCATATGCTCATGAAAGGTTTAATTAATAACGGGAGGTCATATATCAAAATAAAAATGATGTTTGTCTTCATGAAAGCTGCCTCGACGTAACCAGCGCAAAAACTTACGTACTTCCTGTTTCGACCGGACAATCCCATCAATATAAGGGTTAATTTTTATAATAAGTAAAACAATAAACAACTTTTAATATAATTTTAAATTGCCGAAAATGTGCGTATGGTTCCCTGTACAAACTTGCTGTCTTCGAAAATTAGAGAAGCTGAAAATTTGATAAAATATTTAAGCTCGTGGAACCCATGGCAGTTCGCTAAAAATACGACCCGTGAAACAGGCACAAGGGTGGCGGTGAGAAAAAGCGGAAGATCAGAGACGGAACAAATCGTGTGGGCCAGTTTTCGCTTCGTCAGTCTTGCGCCTGTTGCACAACTGGCAAATAAGGCGGCCCACCGCGCTTCCCACGCGCTTTAGGTCTTTCTAAACTTTACAGATGTAGTCTTTCGATTACACTCTACAATATTATAATTAAAACCATATGTTTATTTTAATACCTAGGGAGTTAATTAAAAGCTGGATTTAATTATTTGAACTGTAGTGACGATTAGTCCTTATAATAGGTATTTTAGGCAGCATAACTCACCTGTTCAAACCGCATCAGTTTAGCTCCACTTTTTTTTTAAACAGTCTGTAGATCTTTAAGAAAGAAACACTGTATATTTGACGTGGAAGAGATTTTTGGTAAAATATTACCAACTTTATCGTATGAAGCATCCCTTGTGGTTCGACATTTTATTTTGACGGAAGTTTTAACTACCCCCTTTATAATATAGTATTTTAATTATATTTTAATAACGCACTTATAAAACACTGAAGAAGCACTCTCACGCTAGATAAGCAATTGGCAAACAAATAATTCCAAGGACACCAACAGCCACTGTGGAGCGTGTTCAGAAAAAAATATTTAAATAGCAACAAACATATCGCATATATTTTCTCCGCTTCACGCACTCGTGAGCATCTGCAACCATCTTCAAAGGACTTGAAAAGAAACGCTTCAGTTAGCAGTTTATCGATCCGGTGTTTGCTGAGAAGAGGAGCAAATTTAAATTGACGCTGCTTTAAATTTAAAACAAATAAACCAAATTGGAATGCGAACTGTAAAACCACTCGAAAACGTTGTACAAAATGTCATCATCCGGCTGCAACTAAGTAGTGTAAGCTCCACCACTTGCTCTGTTTCTATCTTTAATGCCTGTTCTAATGACGTATGTCAAAAATTTCATCAGCAATTTATTTATTTTTTTGTTTCTGAAAATTAAAGGCACCTCGGGATAAAGCTTAGAATAGATACTCGGGAGTATTATATGACATTATGTTATGTAATGAGGAAGTTCTGAGGCAAGGCATATTAACGTTGCATCCTCCCATAAAGTGATCTTGACGTTGGAAATATGGCATTTGATCTTTAGAGTCTGTAAAACGTAATAACATCATAGTGTGAATAAATTGACATTTAATGTATCACTCATGAAGACCATCTCAATTTAGTCTATAAGAAACCCAATATCGGACATATCATACTGTGCCACCACTCTGACGGGTATAATAAGCTTGAAGCATTATTTTTCTATAACCCTTATACCTACGATAAAACAATTGATTGGAAACACTTGTCTTTTAGGGGTTCTTTATTCGCTTGAGCACAAACATATTCAAATTTTTAAATTGCGCTTTAATTTTATCTTACTTTTAGATAAACAGAGCTTTAAGGAACAAGTCACTGTTCGCTAACAACGGCTTTTTTAAGTACTGAAATTCAGATGACAGATTAGCAAATTCTCTATTGTGTATAAAGTAATTAACATCAAACTTTATAAATTCTAACGGAGGTACAGTTATCTCTGTTCGCTTTTATATGGCTACTAAAAGCTCAAGTTATTAGAGGAGACATCACGAAAACCCTTTCGCTCTCGGGGTAAAGCGAGAGAGGAAGTAACGATGGCTTACTTCTGTGCACAGATGATACCCGGACGTCACTCCTGGCATGCGCTTTCGTGTCGCTGGAAAATAGAACGTCTAGATCGTCGGTAATTGAGCTTCTTCGAAATAAACTAGCATACTTGATTAAATGTTACGCTTTATGTGAGGATTCCGACTAGTGTTCGCCGCTGTTGTTCCCCCGCTGAAAAGAACAAATGTGACGAGAATAGTTACGCTTTAGAAGTTGTGGTTCGCTGATCAAAGTATTATTCAACTGGTTTCCTCAACAACCCTAAGCATGAAGCAGGATGCCCGTCAAATGTGTTTATTTACACTTTCAAATAATTAGAGGCTAAGTCGGAATAAATTGATGGCTTTTAGTGCCATGTGTTGTAGATAAAAAGAGCGTTACGCATGTATGTCGTAGTTTTCTTTGTCCGGTCTAGCATTTTCAGGATATTATCTGTCATAGAGAATGAGCGTAAAAAAATCCCACAAACAAAGTCAAATATGTAAATATAGCTTGCGAAAAGCGGCGTTTCACGTTATCCACCACATACGTTTTCCGGAAGATCGAAGCAGCTGTCAGGTTGTAAGACGTTTTCTCTCTTCAAAATTTAAAAATAACTTTTTCTTCAACATGCGTAGAAGCGCAAGGTCTCGGAGCCAGTTTGGCTAAAATTATTTAACGCCCAATATGTTTTACTATGTTTGTATTTATTTCTAGGATCTACATTCGGGGAAATCAGACAACGTTACCGCAGCTCTGAGACGTCGGTCAATTGTATCTCTTTAGTAGTTCAGTGAAATTTCGTGTGATGTTAACTATGGTCGCGATAATTAAGTATTGGCGAAAAAAATTTTTGGGAGGTGGTGGACAAGGTGTTTGAAAACAACAAATAAACATATCTACAGATCATTTTCGTTTGAGTGACTCCGACCAGGAACAATTATTATTTCGATTCCTTGTGCGCAATACCCACCAAAACCTGTTACTGTTTCCGGGTACCACACGTTCGTGGAATTGCTTAAAAAAACAGGTCTCAACATTTTTTTTTTAAACGTTTTTTCGACTTCTTACTGACTTTTCGAGTTCCTACAGAATTCCTTTATAAACGCACTTTGTTTAGATAATTGTCATTTGTTATATTATTTTTCTCATCGGCTAAGGCCGTGACCTCATCGGTTCCGGAGCGATCGAATAGCTTCAATTGACTATCTACGCCCTGCGTTTCTTAAAATGCCAATATCTGTGGCGTAATAAATATCAAACCCAGCCCGACATTTTAAGTTATGCCGAGTTTCTAAAGGCACAAGCCACCGAGCCTGTGTCGCTATGTTCTCTTTCGTGAATCCGTATGCTCTAACACTCGGTGACATTGGCCGTTCAGAAGGGGTCATTGGAAATCGACCTGCTTCCGCTGCCTTCCCTTAACTTCTCGTTGAGGGGGAAGCGGAAAGATGCAAGGGCGTGTTCTTTTTGTATCGGAAAGCGTTCTTTGATCTTACACTCTCGTGTATATTGAGGATCAGGTGGGGAAAAAAGTGACAGGGGGTGTCGGTCGCTGCCGCCTGATGCATCATCGTCTATCACCCCTGCTTCCTGCTGCTTCAATGTCGGTTCGTCTTGGCGAGCAAAGCTCCCGCAGGTTTCGAGACAATCACCCTGTCAACGGGCACGTCGTTCCATTGTGTGTTGGCTAGACTCGCCCCTGAGTTTCGAAGTTGCCTTTTCGTGTTCCCAATTTTGTTTGTCGGTGTCCTTTCTTGAAGCGCTAGGTTCTTTGAGCACATAGCGCTTTAGTAGTTCACCTATATGTGCCTGTGTTCTGGAAACGTTCTATGTAATTGCACTCTTTTGTGTCTTAATTGGTTACCTCTAAATATTTCGAGTTTTCTAAAAGACTGGATGAAATGCCATTTTAAATGGGTCAATTGCATATTCTTCATAGTTGGGAGATCTAATTTGATTAAAGAAGGCTCCACTAACCAAGGTTCCCCATTCATGTTTCGGTATTGTGTAATTATTGGGCTATTATCTGAGGTCCCTGTAACTACCTCTAAACTTTTTCTTGATTTATTATTTTAAAAGCGAAGTCTTTTTTAACAAGTATCAATAATACCACCGTATGGTGATATTGCTTTTTGTTGTTTCGCTAATACCAACACATTGGCGTCCGCGAAAATGTTGGAATTGGAGTATTGACGTAGAATTTTGCAAATGTTTGAGTATTGACGTGCAATAGTAATTATTTTTCAAAACATTATGCCGTTAAAATTTGCCATAAATACTCAAATATTTTATTTGTTGGACAAGCATTATTCTACAGTAGAAAATATACACTATAAAATTTGTAATCAAATGAAAAGAAAACGTGAAAATTTTAACAGGATTTTGGCACGAAAAAAAAAATGGAAATTTTTGTAGAAATGTTAATTTCATAGAGTGCGACGTGTTCGCCTTCCTTCAGGTAGAACATATTCTCTTTTGCAGTTTGCTTACAGGGTATTGCTTTTCGACGCTTAACTGAACACCTTTAACGCAAATAGGGATGTAACGTCTAAGATTTGATACGACCTTTAGAGTTTCTGATATGTGATTTGGCGTGCACTCTGGCATAGCTTTATAGTTAACAAATGACCAAGAACAAAAATAACCCCATTTCGTCTCTAAAGTAACGCAAGAGGCGACAACACAAGTGATACTGCTACATATTTATACAGAAGCACTTTCTTCAAACTGCAGATTGTTTACCCGACCGCAAATTCTGTATTGTTTCATGCCATTCCTAGCGGGTGTCAAGATGCAAAATGTTGGGTTTCTCCGCTTGGGTGTTCTGATTCCAATTTTTATATTTTTTATGATATTCAATTTTATACAAGTAATGAAGTAAATAGAACGGGATGCGATATTCATTAGTCATAAGTTCTCTGTTGGCACGCGCTGCGAGACCTGCGGGGAGAAGAGGCCGTGGTTGAGACGTTAGAAACACGCAGAGGAATGTCGCCCAAAACAATCGAAATGAGAATTTATTTTCACGATTTTAATGTGTATAACCGTTAGTTTTTTGGACGCCATGGCGCAATGAAATCGGTGCAGCATAATAAAACACGCATACAATATGGACGTGCTTAGCATTTTTATAACATTGCTCGGTTGACCCTCATCGACGGAATTTTGCAGCTTTACTTCATTACTGCATTCCGTCGACTAAACGTTTTTCAACCATATATTTTTTTAAAGTATAAACAATTAGATTCTGCACTTTGCAAATTAGGGGTTTGTGTTAAAAAACAAAATAAAAAAAAAACAAAGCGGCGATGAGTAGTGCTCCGTTGGGTGTAGTTTATTGATAATTATAGTGCAACCGTTCATATAATAAGAATACTGAAAATAGTGTGCGCTTTTATGAACTATACAAAGTAAATTTAATGCGAGGCAGATGAAAGGAAAACGGTTTTCAATAAAATTGGTAGATTGTATTTTGTAAGCTATCTATTGAGCGTTATTTAATATTTTAAATGGCTTAAATTTTATATAAAAATGCCAAAAAAAGAATTCAGTGAATATTGTTAAAATAATATTTTATATTTTATGTCTTCACCTGAAAAAGACCCAAATTTTGATAAGCCTGCCGATCAATTCCATCTTTAAAATAGATAGCAGGACCGTACAAAGTTTCCTGAAAACTGAAGTCGTAACTTTAAAGCCTTTTACTCATTATAAATAAAAAAAAATAGACAAAATACTCTGTTTGATTGGTGATTGGAATCGGCATTTATCTTAACACCTTCTTGCAGTAACAGGTCAGGCGAGTTACTTGTTTTAAGCAAAACTACTCATACCTAGTTGTGCGTCATGTGGTTTAAACCATTATACACGTTTTCACCCCGAGAAGCGTAGTAAAAAAAGTTCGACTGCTCCAGGAGCACGACTAATCCCTTCTTTATGGGGTGATTAAAATATACGTAGGGACATTTTAGATTTTATATGTGTTGTCTTATCAAGATGTACACATTTCAAAAGCTAAAAACCTCACTTCCACAAACAACCGAATCTTGCGCAAGAACTACTTCGCCCGGCGTAAAAGCAATGCGCAGAACGTTCTTCTTTTTCTTGGGGGGGTGAAAACGAGTACGGACGGTTATCATATAATATTCGGATTAAAAAGAACACAAATGTTTTTTTGAAAATATGTTCACCTTTTTGCATCACTTAGTTAATGCCATTAATATGTTCGTCATTCTAAGTTTTTGGGGACTTATGATGCCGTACCATTTGTGGATCGATCTTGTTCGCACAAAATTTCGTAATAGCCTATGAAGATGTGTAAAATTGTAAGTTATATATTTTTCTGCTGGCATCGACCTGAATATTTATGACAACATAAACGTACAGTTGCACATCGGTAACGTCCCGAAGGAAAAATTCATCAATGTAACCCTGTTTGGCAGTCAATGTTTTCTAGTGGACCGCTGACTGTGCCTGACTGTACGTCAAGCATGTCTGATTCGCCAACAAGTTACTCTGACCGACAGTCAAACTCCAGTCAGACCCCGCTTGTCGGCTTTCTGATGGTTTCCTGGTGGCAGTCGGCCGCCGCGAAATGCCATCAGGATGTCTTGGTGGTGATTCTGACTGTACATCGATTGTCTCTGACTGTACGTCAGAAAGCTTTGACGTGCAGACAGACGTACGGTCAAAGGACGTAAAGTTCGTTCGGATACCACTATTTCGTCAAATCTATGAATACGAAAAGTAATCTATGCACGAGAAAACGATTTTGGGACGTGAGCCCATAAAACCGCTGACGTTAGAGATATGACACGCAACCGACCGACAACCTTGATCAGAAGCCCGCCGAAGCGCCGAACGCGACACTTCGCACTTCGCTTCGCCCATAGACGCTTCGCCCTTAGACGCTTCGCCGAGCTTTCATGAACGATCGCTCTCGACTCGTTTTGTTTGCCCGCTCGCTCCAACCTGTCGATCCTGCCCGGCTCTACAATGTCTTATGTTTTAGTACAATTTCTACTCGACAAGACCCAGCCTGTTGTGAGTTCCGACGATGTAAGGGACTTTAGCGGCGTAGTTGAAGACGACAGGGTGTACCAGGTCTACTGGGCCGGTGATGCGCGAACAAAAGGATCGTTCTACGACGCGAAAGTACTCTACATGGCAGGTGAGTAGAACTGAAGTACGGCGAGTGATGTACGAGTGCTTTGCATAACATGCTGACGGCTTAACTGCATTTGCAGCCAAAGCATTTCGTATAAAACGAATAGTCTAATCGAGTTTCCCGAACGGTTGTGTAGCATAGCGGTTGAAGTGTCCGATTTGTACGCATGTGGTCGCGGGTTCGATGCGCGGTTGTGCTGCTCTTTTTTTTTTTTTTTTTCTCGAACATTTTGTTTTATCGAGGCATTTGGCGATATTTATGAGTGCGTATAGCTTTACTTTTATATAAATGCTGCCCTTGTTGATGAAATTCCCTTGGCAGCGGCATTAGACGTCATCTGATGGACCATCAGATGACGTCTGATGGTCCATCACGTTCCACCAACGCTGCTGACTGGCAGTCAGTGTCCCAAATTAGTAGCTTGATGGAATTTTCAATAGGGGTATGTTGAGGCCCAAGGGTTAATAATATCAATTAAATAATCAATTATTAATCGCCGTGTTTTTTTCATTCAGACAGTTATAGTTCAATTAGACATTGCATAAAGTGAAATGGGGGGGGTAAGAAATTTGGGAGTAAAAGGAGAAAAGTTGGCCCAGAATATCATCATCATCATCATGAGTTAATATTTCTGATTATGAACAGCGAGTTTGCCTTAATTATGATGCACAGATAGTATTACACATTTGAAATGTCCATGCCCCCTAAATGATGGCGTTATACCGTATTCTTTATTGGTCATGACAACTACCAAAGCCTACTCTCAGGCGGGCATTTTAAAGGAGTTTATTCGGAACTCCATCAAAGTGACCGTCTCCGAAAGGTGCGAAATGGTGTCAAATAACAAACGCAGCAGCACCAAAACTAGAACAGGTATAACAAATGCCAATTCGTTATACGTGTTCTGGTTCTAGTTAATAGTTTAACATTAGTCCGAAAAGACCTAAAGCGTCGAATGACTGAGTTGAAGATGTTAGGTACTTGTGTTGATGAATGTATTACAGAAATGTTGTTCGCAATTGCTAGAACTAGTTAGGCTATATTTTTTTCAAATTTTAACTGTGTCCGTTAACTGAGGAAGTGAGAGTCACCTTCAATATTATTCGCGGCACATAAATACATACAGCTGGCGTAAAGATTGAACAATTGATTTATTATGCAAGCATTTGTGTTAAAAGAATGTATCACGCTCAAGTCTTTCTAAGGCTTAGTAAAGGGCAACCTCTTCAGTTTAAATGTCTTGCAGAATCATAGTAAACAATGAAACCAATGTAGCAGTCATACACCATAAAAAAACAATTATCTGAACATTTTCTGTCTTAGGGTGCTTTGTACAACCAATAGAGTTCCAAACGCCTTAAAATTAACTCAAGTTGATACGTATCAAAGAAATATATAAACAAGAAAAAATCTGATGATGAGAATTCAGGCGTAATCCTGGAAATGACACCCAGCATCAGGAAACCAGCATTAATATTGCGGAAACGTGTTCATTA
Source organism: Ixodes scapularis (assembly GCF_016920785.2). Lineage (NCBI taxonomy): Eukaryota > Metazoa > Arthropoda > Arachnida > Ixodida > Ixodidae > Ixodes > Ixodes scapularis. Next base: position 18,532,025 of record NW_024609837.1, on the reverse strand, counting down.
AAGAATACGATGTGAGTCTCTGTACTCCTAAATCGTTTGTGCACTGAACTGTAAGCAGAGGCAAATTGCCAAGAAAGTAATAAAAGAGCTAACACTGTGTAATTTTTTTTGAAAAAGACGGAACTAATATTTTATTAGGTTTTAGTTTTAAAAATTGCGGTAGCATCAATTATGCACTGAACTATCAATAATCATCAGCAGTAGACAGGCACAGCTAGATAAAAACTGCCAAAACAAGTTCATGTCACCGCCATATAGAAAAATATCTGAATGGCGGGTACAAGAACTGAAAACATTTCTAAGATATTGAATACATCCCAATATCCAAACAATTGTTTTTTTCTGTCAATATAATGTAAAAATTTGGTTGTTCATTCCTTATGAACGTAATATATGCCGAAGCATTTAATTAGTAACTAAGTCAAAACCTTCCATGGATCAAAATACACTCTGTCAAAATGCACGTGTGAAGAACTATCGGCGACACAAAATAAAAAAAAAATATATTCCAGGGTGGTTTTTATGTGCCTACGATTAAATATTTATGTTGTGAAATGCTAATTTAAAGTTTAAAAAATTGTGATATGTGCTCAATCAAAAGGATTTTATATATTTCTGAAAACGCATAAATCACGGATATCGGCTTGTACATTTTATATCATCGGTCCTGCCACCTTTGTGAATGGGCACAATTACTGAATTTTGCAAAGCTCAGGAAAAGTATATTATACTACCTCTCTCCTGCTTTAAAACTTGGTGTCTTTCTTAAATTTCAAATCATATTGCTGGTGTGAAAGTTCGAAACATCTTGAAAAATGTCAGTGTACTCTAAGCTTATACAACTACTAGGGAAACTGAGGTTCTCTTTGTATACGCCTTCTATGACACTTTCTTAACCTTATTTAAATTTCGTTTTGCATTTTAATCCTCTTTCTGTTTACACCTTGTTACCCTATATCAGTGACCTCGAACGCATTTGTCTTTAAGGCCATTGCTTTATGCTTTTTGTAAACTCAGTTTTGCCACTGACAACTTTACAATTTATTTGTTTATAAGACTACTTTGGGCCCTGACCTGAGGTCCTAACAATAACCGGATGACACCGCCGCGGCAACGTTCTGTCATTTTTAATAGAACAAGAGAGCAAGCACACAGCAATTCCTTTTGCCCAGTTCACTGAGGAATATTCCAAGCTCAACATATCTCTAAAAACAATTAGTTGATTTGACAGTTCTTGCTTTTCTGGAGGTTAATATTACAACACTCCGAACCAAACTTTTTTTGGCGATATTTCTTTTTTGAAGGCGAGCATCACGAGCTTTTAGCTTTATCATTGGCCGTTGCTCCTGCTGATCGAGGGGTCGCGGAATTCCTGCACATTAAAAAAAAAAGCTTGGAAGAAAAAGATAAAGAGAAACAAAGGACAAATGAAAACAGATAACTGTAAACTATGTGAATACGTTAGAAGATCAATTAACTGAAAAGCGTTTTGTTCATATTGAATGACAACAAAAATAATAAAACAAACTTGGGACGTCGTCCCTTTGCCAGAGTTTGTTTTATTATTTCTCTTGTTAGATTTTAAAAGAGCAAAGTTGCTTTCTGAGCAAAAATAAATTGGCGGGATGAGATCACTAGGGCGCATGTCGTTTCTAGCGCTCGAAACATGGGAACCGGGACTCGTAGCCGGTTGATTGCTGGCCGCATTCGGCCAACTGGAAGCGTGTTTGAAACCCCTGCCTTATAGCGATGAAGCGTTCGTTTAAACTTCTAGAAAGGGCGAAGGTTGCTTTCTTCGATTTCTACCTGTGACTACAAACACAACCTCATATATAGGTCAGATTACAGAAAGCCTCGGCGCTCATATTTCGCACGGAATAATATCAACCGATCTAGGGCTTGCGATTTTGTTGTTTAAGATACGTTATTCTGAATGACGCCATATGTCCCGCAACTGAGCAACGCAGAAAGCAAACCTTATCGACAAAAATAATAACAGGGCTCTCACGGTTCCCCTAAAATATTTAAGCGTATGAAGATGGGATTTCCGTCAAACCCTTCTGGCACATCAAGTAGCGCGATCACATTCTTTTGGGTCTAAGAATAGGCCCGACGTATGTTCAGAGCTTCCCGCGAGCGTAAATGAATAAAACAAATGAGCATGTTGCCAAAAAACAACAAAAAACATCCAATTTTGTTGGAGTTCTACAGCGTTCGACAAGCAATTGAGATGCTTTCATTATAAGATAAAGAAATTATCTCTTGTAATCAACCCGCAATGAAAAGTTGCTGGACCTCTAAAGTGAATTTACTTAATTGTCCCACATGTTTGGCAATCCAGACGAAAATAATCGATTAAATAAAAATGCATGTCATGGGGCCTGCAAAAAATTGCTCTTAAAGCCGAGGGGCACGATGGCAGTGCGAAGTAAAATATCTACAGCCCATTCAAGAAAGAGATATGTTGAACCACTTTGTTTCAGCCTGGTTCAGAAAAGCAGAATTGATTATTATGTGACATAGATGCCCAAAGCGCCAGTGTTAATTCATTGTGAAATTTTGAGAAATAAGAACTGCACTGGAGTGGATTTACTATTTACTTACAGAAAACTAAATTAATAACGTTCTAGGCGCAACGTTCGACAACCCATATTTACTCCCTCCAGTATTTCAGAAACGTACCCCAAGGGCAAACTAAATCGTGACAAACACGTGTTTTGATTATTTGCAATGGCTGCGGAATTGCATTTTGTGCTAATATTTATTCGATATGCCTCTTTTAGTTTTCCACCACAAATATTTACAAGGACTTGTGCATTGACATTATTGTGAAGACAGAAGCAATCTGATATATACTAAGCTCTGCTGGGTTTCGCCAGTGTAAATCAAAATTCCTGGAGCTTTCGTTTCAGCAACTTTTACACACAGTTACAAAAGGGTTTCAATTTGCATAGTAATTAACTATTCCACAAATAACATCACAATTTGTAATCGAAAAGCACAATAACTTTTTCCTAAAATTCGACGACTTCAAATAATAAAAAAACACTCATGATATATATATATTTTAATTATAAACGAAATTCTACAGGATTTTGACCGAAATTCGAGTAAAGAAAAAGACCCATTACAAGCGCGTAGACTAAAACTATGACGTTACATAGGTCATATTCTGCAAGGCTCATAACGTGCGAAATGTGTCGAAGAGGGTGATTGCTCTTTGCAATGCGGGAACACGCAAATACATGGGGCTGTGACCGAGATATTAAATATAAAAAAAGAACGCTCTTTTAAACGCATGTGAATAGAAGACAATTACGGATGCAGATCTCCCCTTTCCGTGAAAGTAGTCGATATCATCGAGGAGAAAAACCCAGTCATCCACCCCTAAATGAAATCGCAGCCAGTGGCGTACCAACTTGTTTTTGAGTGGGGGGGCAAACCAGACCCTCTCTCCCCCCCCCCCCCAAATCGAAAATTCGGCGCAACTTTTGTCCAACTTTTCTAAAGATTTGGCAATGATTCGGCAAAATTACAACGTTACCAGACTTAACATTGATATTTTGTTTTTTCTCACGAAAAAAATTTTGCTTCTTCTTCTTAAAATAAATACAACTTGTAGTGCCTATTGAAAGAGTTATGACTAAATAAGGTGATATTCTAGAAGATAATTGTATCGATGTCGCTTTTGTGTGTTTACTTGTAATTTTGGTGTATGCTTCCAGAAAGTGGCGTGACAACGAGGTTGGGTAGTAGCCGGCACAGTCACGAATCACACTACGAGAGCTTTGATTTTGAGGCTTCATCAGCGCACGCCTGCAAGTGTGTTTACATTGTTAAAATAAAGGCAATCACTGCGTTCTTACTTTCTCTGGTAGTGGCCGTTTCGTGCGCGAAAACGGATGCAACGGTTGCTGAGCCTTCACCAGAAGAGATAACAATATTGTAAATATGCATGTTTTTCGATTTGAGTCACTTGACGTCAGCTTTGCATGAAAGTGCGCGTTCCATATTCGCAACGTGCCGTTTTTAACCTTTAAAATTCCGGTTTCTGCTGTTCGGACACACACGGACGTTTAGGAAGATGGGGAGAGTTAGGAATGGTCGGATGTGCAACGTCGACCATGATAGTTCTGTGTTTAACGAATATTTTTCATCAGTGTTTACTAACGAGTGCTTGGACTCCGTCCCCACTCTCCCTGAAGAGCTTTACGAGCGCATGCATCCTATTAACGTTAACTCCGCCGGTATTATAACATTGATTTATAAACTAAAACTTACTTCGTCCGCTGGAACCGATAACATCAACTCTAAAATTTAAAAGAAACACCAGTGTTATTTCGAGTGAGTATTTAAAACTTATCTTTATTCAGTCCTTATCTCAAAGGTGCCTTCCATCTGACCAAAAGGTGGGAAGGGCAATTCCCAGTCATTAAACAGGGCAGCCGCTCTTCCGCATCTAATTATCGCCCTAATTCATTGACTTCAATTTCTTGCAAACTACTTGAGCATATCCTCTACTCCAATATCATGAGGCACCTATCATCCCATTTCTTTTCTTTAAACAGCAGCACGGTTTTCAAAAAGGTACACTCTCCGGCAATATGAAAGACCCACTGGGAGCGCGTGGCCGAGGCGGTGGCTGGCGGGGGCGCTGCGAGCCCTCCGGGCAATTCCATTCTGCTTCGAGGGGAGGACGCTCACTCGGGCTCAGATAAAGCGAAACGCGCTTATCAGTTTGTGCCGAGTGCCGAATGAGCGTCCTCCCCTCGAAGCAGAATGGAACTGCCCGGAGCGCTCGCAGCGCCCCCACCAGCCACCGCCTCGGCCACGCGCTCCCAGTGGGTCTTTCATATCGCCGGAGACTGTACTTTCCTGCGAAACACAACTCTGCGACTTCATCCATGACTTGCACACTAACCTTGAACCTTGAACCTTGAAATGAAAAAACTGACGCAGTTTTTTTTTTTTCCAAAGCGTTCGGCCGTGTTTTTTATCAACGCCTTCTTTCTAAGCTATCATCTTTTCGCCTCGACCAAATAACCGTTTGCATAGATTCGTGACTTTCTTTTTTCCCGTGTACAGGTCACGTCCATGATGATCATGAATCTTCCTTAATAAATGTATCTCCTGGTGTTCCCCTGGGGTTCGTACTTGGGCCCTTACTCTTTTTAATATTTATTAATGACATCCCCATTGGGATTTCTTCAAAAAACCGCTTTTTCGCCGACGACTGCGTCATCCATAACGAAGTAACTTGTGTGCAAAATAATTACCAGCTTCAGGAAGATCTAGAGAAAATTAACAATTGGTGCAAAGAGTGGATTATGTCATTAAACAAGTATAAACGCAAACTAATCCACTTCACCAAGAAAAAAAACAAACACTGTCATTTAATTACTTCTTGTACTCCGATCTGATTGAGACCGCTACTGTGTATAAATACCTTGGTGTAAGACTAACATCTGACCTTCCCTAAAATAACCACATTGAACTCATTACTGCCGATTCATCTGGAACTCTTGGACTAAGCAGACGTAACTTAAAAAGGGCTCCACCCTTTGTTCGTAAGCTAACCTTGGACACGTACGTCAGACCAAAAATAGAATATGCTTCAACCATCTGGAATACCCATCGACTGTACCTCATCAATACCCTGTAGAGGCAGTTCAGAACAGAGCTGCTCGCTTCATTTCATCCACTTATGACTTTTTTTTTCAGTGTCTCAGCGCTAAAAACTGAACTAACCATGTCCTCTTTGCAGCTTCGCAGAAAAGTCTCTCAGCTGTGCTTTATTCACAAAATCTACTACCACATTCCCGACCTCAAAACCACTTTGTTATTACCCCCCGACCGAACATCTTCTCGCCTCAACAACGTCTGCACCATCAAGCACATTTCTGACTCTACTAACGCTTCCAATTGGTCATTCCTTTCTCAAGCCATCAGCCACTGGAACAGTCCCCCACCCTCCATTGTCACCATCTTGGACCCTGCTGATTTCTCCTCCGCAGTAAAACTACACCTTTCTTGGCCCATGTGATGGTGTGCGGGGCTAGGCAGATAGGTGAAAACCCTTACGCAGAGCGCCTGCCGGGCCAGACTTGTACGTAGTTCAACTACTTTACTCAAGTTACTGTAGTTTAACTACTTTTCTGGGTAGTTTAGTAACTTTTAATTACATTTATATTCTAGTAATTCGTAGTTTACTTTAACTACTTTTCCGAGTGACTTCCACTCAAATTACAAATTACTTTCTAATTTTAGTGGTTGTTTTGCCTATCAACACAGAAAAGATGTCGGAAGGTCAGCTGATATTTGCAGAGGGGGAAGCATGCGGAGTAGAAAAGGGGGGGATGGGAAGGAAGAAAGTGATTTAGATAGTCCAAAAAACCCCAAAATTTTAACGAGCCCCCCCACTGCAACAACACTGCTACGAGGCGCGGGGAGAGAACAGACACGACGCAAGAGAGGTCGAGTAACTGTGGGATTAGCTCCGAATAGTGGCGTTTCTTTGTATTCCGAAGCTCAAGGAGACTTGACGCATTTGAAGAAAGGGCTTGTCCCCGCTTCTCTCCAATGTAGGAATTCTTGCCCACTACAGGAGGTGCACACACTGCTCCTTTTACGGTGCAGGCGATAGACGCTCACGCCGGATGGGCTGCTCGTGTATCACTCGAAGCGCGTTAACCCACCCCCGCGCCTGCGTTCACGCCGCTTCGCGGTGACGGTGTGCGGCTGCTAATTACAAATCTATTAACCCACCTAGCCCCCCCACCCCCCGTACACGCCGCTTTGCGGCGTCCGGTCGGCAACCCAAGCCCCGCTGCCCCCCATGCACTTCCGTAAATAGAGTCGATACGATTTAGTTTAGCGATGTTTCGTCAACAACATTCGTTTTTTTAGTGTTAATGGTAAAAAAGAAATGTAAATATCGCCAAATGCCTCGACAAAACAAAATGTTCGAGAAAAAAAATAAAAAGAAGTAAGCCGGCCCACACCATAAATAGAACCCGGGTCTGACACGTATGAGGCAGACATCTCACCACTAAGTTACGCTACCTCTTCGGAAACTCGCATTGCATCCGCTGCCTATGTTGACGGCGGCAGCGCCTATCTCCAAGCAAGCAAGCAAAAATTTATTTTGTGTAAGGGCCTACGTCCTGGTCTGGACGGCCCATCCGGCCTATGTCTCGCGGATGGATTCCGTTAGGTTACCGTGTAGCCTTGTTTGTGGGGCAAGGCTCCACAAACGAGCCAATCCGGCGTGCGTGAGCACCGTTGCTAGGGTTTGTATCGCCTGCGCGTTAAAAATATGCCCGCGCGGGTCGGGGGCAGTGCCCTTGGTATTCCTTGGGCGCCGCCGGCCTGTGTCTGCTCTGCCCAGTGGCGGCCGTTTCAGGGGGGGCAAAACGCATGCCTTGCCCCCCCACTCTGAGAACTGGGGGGGCAAGTGCCCCCCTTGCCCCCCCGGTTGGTACGCCCATGATCGCAGCTATCTCGACGGTAATCAAGTTCTTTTCCGGCGTGGTTTTGTCTAGGGCCCGTCTTCGATGAGTGTCAGCGCCTCCGAGCGCGAAACCCTTATGTAAATGTATCTTCTTTGCCGATGGCTCGTTGCATACGCGCATACTCAAAAGCGAGCGAATAAAACGCGGTTAATACCTTCACGTTTTAGATACGTGATCTGTAAGTGGTATAAATGGAGAGCTATTTTAAAACGTAAGGCTATTATACTTCGTTTCCACTTCGGTCCGAGCGCGGCCGATGTTATGAGCAGAAGGGCCAATCAAACCGCACAAAAAGCGAAACGTCATGGCGTGCTCTCTACAGTTAACAGGACCAGCCGGTATTCGCCGTGTCTCTGTGCGCGCTCCTCCGCCGGCTAGTCCTATCAAGAGCAGAAAGCACGCCATGACGCTGCACTTTTTGCGCTATTTGATTGGCCCTTCGGTTCATAACATTGGCCGCGCTCGGACCGAAGCTGAAACGAAGTATAGCCAAATGGCAACTCGCCTCGATTATCGCTACATGAGACCAGACATGTACACATTTTATAAAAGGTATATAAGTTACTGAGTATTGACGCCAAGAGTAATTAGAGTAGAGTAGAAATTACGCATTCGTTTTAGTGATTTAGTAAACTACTAACTACTGTGAAGAAGTAGCGAGTTACTTTGAAGCTACTTTCGAAGTTTTAATATTTTTGTGGTAGTAAAATGAACCGCATTTTTCATTCATGAAAAACCCTGCGAGCCTAAAATAAATGCAGTCATTTTATGGCTTGAGTTTTCACAAAAATAGATTATTCACTCGCAGAAGCAATTGACTTTCAAGTTCTTATCGGAGAGTTTTCCGTGTCCTCATCTTCGGTGTCCATGACGAAACATGTCAGGTTTGCCTCGGCAATGGGGTCTTTTATAACAAACTCTCCCCCTTTTTTCCTTTTTTCTTCGGCAAGCTGAGGTTCTTATGACTGGCCCCTTTTTATTTCCATGACGTTTGGAGAGCGCGCTGAGCGAGTGCACCTGACCATCAAGGTTCAAATCTCGCGCCACGACGATAAGATCATCCGGACGACTGCTGCACGTTTGGTTGCACTGCTAATGCTACGCTACTGAAAAAAAAAAAATATTGTTGTGGTTTAACACAAGATTAAACGAAGTATACTTCGCCGCTGAGGCCGGGTCCAACAAAAGAATCTCCCATCGGTGACTCGCAATCCTCGCCGGTGACTACAGGCACTACGGTATCCTGACGAGCCTGACACGCCTGACAAGTTTTTTAAACAAAGAGGCGGTCTCCCTGGCGTGAAAGGTCGGAAGGACGCGAAGGATTACATGAACAAGCATCGTCGGTCATACAGTTCCAGCTGGAAGCGGGAACGGGCTCCCATGAACGGATTATCCGTGCCTGGGTTTGTGCGCGGTGGAGTTCGGCATTGCAAGGGAGTATGCGCTGACGATGAAGCGACCATGGCAGCAGGTGCCCAGCTGCGAGGTCATTCTAGTGGCACCTCCCGTGGAACCCCCAAACCGCTTGAGTCAGAACTTACTAAAGGCAGACACATGAAAACAACCACCTTTTTAGTGTCCCCGTCTTTCACGTTTGCAGCTGGAGCCGCGGCGTCTGCGTGCATTACCGGATTACGTCAATGCCTGACCAAGGCTTGTTAGGCGTCTGCTCCTACGTTTGTGCGCGCCGGTGTAATGTTTTGGCTGCTCGTCGTCACCTTGGCCCAAGGACGCTGGTGATGCAGTTTCTACGGCTGCTGAGTATAAGTTCGTTGAAACGGAATGTGAGGGGGCCTCTTGTTCGGAAATGTCACTTCAACTGCCGGCGTCTGATTTATTTTTGCGCTCAAACTTTTGTAATGAGCAAATTTAGCACTAGATTTTAAAAGTACTTAGTAATTTGAGTAGAAGTTACCTGAAAAGAGTAGTTAAATTAAACTATTAGTTACCCAAATGAAGTCCTAATTGAAAGTTACCAAGCTACTCGGAAAAGTAGTTAAACTACAAATTTTGAGTAGAGTAGTTGAACTACGTCCAAGTATGCCTGTGACCCAGTTAAATGACAACCACAGAAGTCGCTATGAGTGATACTAGAATTAGCAATTGCCTTGATTTAATTTTGACGCTTGCGAATTGTTTGAGTGATTACACTGAGCAATTACATAATGTGCATTGGGCACAGCTGTACTGGCGTTTAGATAAAATACATTTCGAGAGATTTTTTTAAAATAGCACACGCAGACCGTGATGACGTCAATAATTTGTTTTCCTGGTAAGATGTCACAGAGAATTTTGTATTTTCTACCTCTGAAATGTGTGCCAGAAAAACGACCAGTCGGGGCATTATCTTTAAAATGGCATCGCGCTTTGAGGCGCATATAGTTAAAAAAACAGAAAGTAGACTGGAGTTGGTAATTTTGTTTTTGCTAATCAGTGCAGAGGTGCACAAACTCGACAACTGTCCTCGTTTTACGCCTTAGAAAATCAGGCACATTCCGTCTGCATGTAAAAATTAAATGACCCAAAATATGTGCCAATCACAGTGGTAGGAATAATTTATTATAGGCAAAAATGGAGAAGGGGAGACTGGCATAACCAATAAACCGAACGTCAATGCTAAAATTCATAAATTGCTGTGTGCGGAATATGTATTTTTATGTAACATGTACAATGCCGCCAACCATTTTTAGTTGTTTTTATTAAATATAATAAAAATATATTATAATTATATTTAGCCTTATGCCAGTGATATTTTGTGTGCGATTCAGACACTTTTCTTCAGCCTCGCTACCATTTAATGTTCTTTCTAGGGGCGCAGCATGCTGGTATTTTTCCGCTAGGAATTGTGTTCCGTCGAGTTACATCATTTTGATTCCAACGTACAAAATGCAAATTAGGTTTCTAAAAAAGAAAAAGAAACCACAACGAGGAAATGCTTGAAGGGAAAACAGTTCGCAAATTGAAGAACAAGCAGTAAGGATAAAAACAATTCAATGTGGAACCAGTGAATTTCACGGATATAATTAAAAGCGGTGTTCCCTGGAGAGAAGCGCTTTGCCGACAGCTGTCACGTTTTTTTGCGAAAGCCACCGTTCGAATTACAAGTATCGCCTTTATTTTTTTTTTTCTGTGGCAGTAACCGCTTCTTCTTGCTTGACAGGCAACGGAAGAGTTCTTTTTCAAGTGCCCTATTTCTCGCACGGATGCATGCACAAAGGAATTTTTTGTTATCAATAGAGGCCCGCAAACATGGTTGCAAACGTTGACTTTTAGGAAGCAAACCACTCTGCACTCCGTATTCGGCGTAAGGAATGCTATCTTGTTCAATAATAACCGGTATTTAAAGAGTGTAGAGGTGTAGTCCTGCCACTATTACTTTCTGAATATCTCTTGATTATATTTCTTAAATTCAACACGAAAGAAAAATTGTGACAGACAACACAAATTAATATAATGGTATTAGTTTCCCCGCAAACATTTGGCAGATCTTGTCTTCAAATAGTTTTCACAATAATATTAGCAGGTTGTTTAATTAAAATTTCACAATCAAAAGAAAAACTTACGTTGATGTTTTAATTTTAGCTAGTGTTAAATGGAATTCAACGTCTCATTGTAATTCCCTTGATAATTCTGCAAACAAAATAAAGAAAAAGTAAAGCAACGGGAAAGACGTGGCAATATCATTATCATCAAAACCAAAGTCACACTTTTGTTCAATTCTGAGAGGTGCTTCCATTGATAAATATGTATTCGTCCTTTCTAAGCTACAAATATAATCTGATATTCTAAAAGAAATCCCTCAAACCAGCTGGTTTATGCAGAGGTCTAGATTCCCCAAAAAGAAAAATCGCGCACTTTGCCTCAAATGCTCGAATGTCTTGTCTCCTTGACGACAATCAAGTGGGCACGTGGGAACTTGGAAATACTTCATCGGCGATGGGTCTTTTCTGCCGTCATCGCTGCCGACAATGAACTTATTGTCGCTACAAAACCTTCAAAAGTGAAAGCTTGATCTAACCTCAAACGCTAAAGTGAGCTCAACTGCACTTAGACAAAACCTTGCCACATAAGTTTGCCAGAATCCCCTCTACTTTGTGAAATGATGCTCTCTCTCTGTGTATCATATTGTCATTTGCCACATTGACATATCTATTTTTCAACGTAATGTTACAGGTTTGAGGTTTTATGCGGAGTCCCCGCGTTTACCCCTGCTGTCCGTCTGCCCAAATTCAACACGCCGTGAGCTCAGGTGCTTCGAAAGCAAAACATTTTTCCACATATCAAAGTGATTTTGATGTGAACTGGTTTTTGGTTCCAAAGGCGGCGATTAGTTTACGTTCTGCACTAACGTGAAAAATTGTGCTACACACTATTTAGAATCTCAAAGAGGGAGCGAGTTCGCTAGTTGAATCTGCGAGTAGCTTTACTAGTTTGTTCATTCGTTTGTTTTTTCATTCATTCATTCATTTCTTGTGATAATAAACAGCAGATACCTTCATAATGTACGAGTGAGATTATAAATTAGTCAGAAGTAACTTAAATACTAAAACATTTAGAGCTAAAACGCTAATGTCCGCTGCACCGATGGCGTTATACAAGAGTAGCACGCGGGTCATGCTGTTAATTAATATGAATTTATTAAAGAAAAAAAAGTAGAAGAAACGCGCCAAATCGCCTGGGAACGCGAACGTGAATAGGCGGCAAGAAACGTAGTGCCGTATATTGAGTGGCTCTCTATAGAGGGGGCCCTCGAGGAGTCAACAAGTTAGTAATTGTATTGCCAGGAAAATATTTTAAAATATTCAATGTCGAGATATTTCAATTTATTAAGTGTAGAAAAGCGTTTGTAGGCTAGTTACGGCAGTGTCTTCTCATTTCTAAAGTAGAAAAAACACCTAGAATGCGAGGTAGCCGCTGCAAGTTAAACACAAATCATTTACTCAATACTTTGAGTTTCTAAAGGACGACAGAGACTAGAAGGAGTCTTAAAATCTAGGAAGTTATGTCCTCCTTTCGAAGCCCCAGCCACAGCTGAATGCGGAACATTTAAGGCATTCGTGACTCCAGCGACCTACACGGGACGCCTGCAATTGAAAAGACATGGCGCTCTAAAACAGGAAGTGTCGTGCCATGTGCCAGATAACCGCGCAGCCCTTGGGCTGCAGCAAGCAAGCATTGGACTCAAAATGGTTTGCCTCGATTTTTGTTTCCCCACGTTTCGAACCTGCGGCGATGTGCTGGCGTAAACGAGTTTCCAGAGGTTTGACGTACTCCGAGGAAGCGATGAAAGGTCTCACTACTGTTTTTCCAGAGTGCCAATGAACGTTGATAAACGCAGAATGTCTCGTTCACACGGTTACGTATGTTGCGTTCAGAGGAACCTGGGCAACAGTCTGATACCACGGCCACGACCAAGTCACCGGGACAACTGTTTTATCGCGCATATCATCGACAACATGCAATCACGGAAGCAACAAGAGACGAGCAGAAATCGCGAAAGAACCTGTTCCGGCCAGTTCCGTGTTTTTCCGCTAGGTGCAGTTCGTGTCGCTGGAGTTGCGATTTCTGTAGTCTGGTCAACTTTACCGAACAGGAAGACTCGACTGAATACTTTGTATTCTCGTGTCTCATTTCTGTCGTTTTTTTTTACGTTTGTTCAGCCATATTTAGTTTTCAGATGATTGACGCCATTGCTGATACTGTAATAGTAAAACACGTGTTAAAGTAGATAGATTATTTAATTCTGCTTTCGGCCATTTTTGAGAGTTTTATTGTGTTCAATCGTCGTCACCATGAGTTAATTTTTGAAGGAAAGGACAACTGACCAAGAATTTTTTTTTTAAGATACAAGCTTATGAGCGTCAAGGTCTAATAATATTGGCGTAATATTTTTGCTGAAACTTCACTTGTTTTGACAGAAAATTAACTATATATATATATATATATATATATATATATATATATATATATATATATATATATACAACACGGGCACTTCACGTCATCGTACGTGGTCTCCGAGGAGGATATGAACGAATATGTGCAGATGAATGAACCGTACTTAATCCAATGAATTAAAGACTCCAAGTTTTTCAGGAACCCGCCGAAAGCCAAAAAACGGCGGAGCCGTTTTTTGGCTTTCGGCGGGTTCCTGAAAAACTTGGAGTCTTTAATTCATTGGATTAAGTACGGTTCATTCATCTGCACATATTCGTTCATATATATATATATATATATATATATATAGGAATGATTGGAGTATACTGTTACGCCAAGTGTAAAAAAAGAAAGGCAAGAATGACCTTGCCTCGTCCCCCCCAGTCTCGCCCTACCTAGTCCCAAACATTCGAGGTCGAATGTTCGGGATATCTGGTGTAGTAAGTAAGGAGCCGAGCGCGGATTTTCCGACCCACTCTCGCTCCAGCCAGGTTTTACGCCGACGCCGCGTCGTTCGCTGTTGGTGTCTTGACGCTCAGTCTTTATATTGTTTCTTGCACAAGTTCGCCCATTAAACCTTTATTTTCAGTTTACGCTCGTCGATCCTTTTTGATCCTCGACAATATTAAAAAAAAAGAAGTAACGTCGGGGTCGTAGTGTTGTAGATAGCAGAAAGTATAAAACAGAGAGAGGACGAAACAAAGACGAGTACATTCTTTCATCACAAAAAAGTTTATTCCATGGAGTTCGAACGTACGTTCCTCTGCGCAGAGTTAGGGAAAGGGGAAAGGGCAGAGGGAGAGGGGGGAAGTGAGAGGAAGGAAGGGCGGGTGCGAGAGGCGGCTGGGTGCGTGGACCCGTTGGGGTCGGGCCGCTCACCGAGGTCGTCTAATCACCCCGGACAGCTCTTGGCTCAGATGATCTATCTCTCTATCGGAGAGGGCTAGCGAGGGAGAAGAGGCATTGACTCCGGAGTTTTTTATCGCAAAAGATTCGATAATTTCCCTGCCGAATCTCTGAAGATGGCGCCCGAGCACGTGCGCTTTTTTTTTAAACTTGGCTCACATCCTTCGCATGTGCGGCGATGTGCTGCAATCGGGTGCACCGTTTTCTCGCTGGGATCGGCGACCTCTCGGAAGTGCTCCCTCGGGCGGTCATTTAGGCACCGTCCCGTTTGCCCGATATATTTTCCCCCGCAAGAGAAAGGAATGGAATAGATTCCCTCTCCCCGGCAAGGGACGAGCTGCTTTTCAAGTTTCTTGGGACAGGGATTTGGAGGGGAAGGATTATTGACCTGACGGCACATCTGCTTCAGTTTAAATTTGCACTTGAAGACGGCTCCCACGTCGAAACGTGAGGCGAGCGCCTTGAGGCGATGTGAAGTGTTGTGCGTGGACGGAATGACGGCGAATTGTTTGCGGCGGAGTCGCGGTGTAGAGGGAGGTGTGTTGGAGTCTAGTACATCTTACCAACACGCTCGTTAGGAATATAATATTGTAATGTTGTTTTTAAGATGTATTTAAGCATCTTAGAGCCTGGTTTAACGTGACGGCAGCTCACTAAATCAGAAATTTGAGTAGTATATAATGACGAACCGCCCCCCCCCCCCCCCCCCCCCTGCGTTTTCCTTCGCAAAAAAAATATGGTCTTGCTTCAGTTCTGGTATGCATGTGCAACAGAAGAACGCTTTTCGCTGAAGCAATTTCGCTGACAAGACAGAACCTCATAATGAGGCGTCGTATTTATGCGTGTACTTTTCCCGAGTGTAACATTTGATACCAATATACGTACCATTTGCGTTGTTATCGTTATATATATGATCGGGTAAACTTTATTCAAAAGTGAACTTTAGTGAAATATTATATTTCGCATTACCAATCCTAAAAAAAAAACAAGAAGCGCGTGTATGGTTATCACTACTTTAATCTGTTGTATGTGCAGCATTGTCCAAAAACTTGTAAGGGAGCCAAGCGAAATTTTGGGGTTCCAAACAGGAGGACGGGCGAGGGAGCTCACTCAGAGCGACATCGGACTGGCCCTGTCTGTGCTTCTTCTAGCGTAACTATGGAGCTGAGATTACAGTAGTTTGGATTGTTTCACCAGTGTCACTGGCCGCTCTTGGGGCAAGAAACCGTCGAGAACTAAACAAGCGTAAAAGAAAATCTCGAAAGCCTGTGAGAACGTGCTACTGCTTTTTGTTTCAGCATTGTTGCCGAGCAACAACGCAAAAGGTCTGGAAGAAAGCAGACAGATTATTCGTGGGGAGAATAACGGAGGCGAACAAACTAGAAACGAAAACGAATTTGAAATTTAATACGAAGATCAGATTGGATTAGCGTTCGTTTTCGTAGATTTCAACATCATTTCTTTCGTACATGGCTTGCTGCCTGCTTAAAGAGAAAATATGCGACGCGCACCAGTGTCTCGCTGTAACTTTTTCTGCATCTTCTTCTGCAACCCTTCATTTTAAAATACTAGACGTTCGCCCCTTAAGAAATAATCCGTTTTATAGCCCTTCTAATAAAAGCCTAGAAACCACATGTTGTTTCTGCCCCGTTCTTTGGAACAGTAGTATTTTTTTTTCTGCAGAGAACAAAGCTAAATTTTCGGATATACGATTATGCAATATTTTCTTTTAATCTACCATATCTCCAAAGCAAATATTTTTGTGTTTGCCACTGCCAAGAAACCTAGCTACTGCAGCAACTTGCAATTATTCGCATTTATTGCAAAAAAATCTCAGCAGATTTTTGTTCAGTAAATGTTGCTTATTTGTGAAAGAACGAACCGAAATACATCCTTTTGCTTATAGGTTATTTAGTTCAGTTATTTTTTTTGTTCGTTATTCTTGTTTTTTCAGCATTATCACAAGATCAGGGCACCAAGAAGACTAAAAAAAATTAACTCCGGCGTAAATTTATACTAAATTTTTACAACAGAATTCGTAGAAACCTACATTTTGAGGCGAATTGCAAAATAAAGTGTAGTATACTAGACAAAATGGTGTCTTATGGCCAAAAATGCATCTAGACGTTATATACGTTTTAATAAAACTACGGTTAAAATGCAAAAATGTGGGTTACGTCCTACATGCGTAAGTCTCAAGGGGTTTGCATCTTAAAAAGCATGAAATCTTCTGAAACTGAAACTTTCAGAAGTTTTCAAGCTTTTTAAAAAATAAAAAAGTAAGAATTAGTACTCACTTTTAATGAACAGAAACATTTTAAGTTTATTTTAGACTTTTAATAAATTTGCAACTGCGTAATACTCTTAAAAAAACGTAACAAGGGTATTGTAGTTCAGAGCTTCCAGCACCAAAAAACTGCAGGAGTCAAAACTTTTAAAATGTCGATTTAGTCCCAAAAAAAAACTCTTTAAAAATGAATTTCTAAATTCTCGTCTATAAAGAACAAAATCCCCTCGTTGTCGACAAAACAACATCTGTCGAACATAATGCAAGACAGAGGGAAAACGTATTCCCTCGTCTCCGGTACTTTTCAGTATAATCTCTCACCAGCTTGCCTGCACAATCACCCTTATTTCTGTAAAGCTACATAAAGCACGCCAGGAGGTTTTAATGGCCAACTTCGAAAAACTTGAGCCTACCCCTGAGAATACTTCGTTACATAAGGACCGCCTCTTGTGACATGAAATGTTTCTTCACAGAAGCCGGATTTGTTGCCCAGATTAGTGCGCATACCATGAAATGCCTTCGGTAGGAGCTTCTTTCAAAGTTGCATTTATTTTTTAGTGAACGAAACAACCCTACAGACTGTTGGCGGGGTCGTTTCTGTGTATAAGGCTTTTGGATGCCCCGACGTGTACTTTTCTTTATAAGAATTTTGCTCCCAGGTAAATGTGAATATCAAGGGTCTCTCCTAAAACAAAAAAAAAAGTTCCATGCGTGGTGGGGAAGTGTGATATTGTTTCCAGAGATAGCAGGTGTTGCCAAAGATTTTGCTGCGGATACCATTTGTGTTTTCGGTACGTAAGTCTTAGCCCGCTTAATTAAGTGGGAAACGTTCTCCTTTATATTTATCGATAATTACAGTGTCATCATCACGACGTCAGAGTGTCACGCGAGGTGATGTGGCATGATATTACAAATTTTACCCTAAAATAATCAAGAGGTAAGTGCGCTAAACTTAAACGCGACAGTGCAACTATGTACAGCGTCTAGGCTGCCACCACAGTTCATTTGCAGAACATGGCAAGGAACCGGGATTGTGCGAAGGTACAGCTGTTCCTACCAAGTATTCAAGCAGCGAACCGAGTTCCCATTTGGTATGCAACATCACAAAGCGTGTGGGACGTTGGAGCGTTTCGCCGTAGAGTAGTAGGCTAGGCGGCACCCAGAGTGCAATGAGCCCAAGGGAAAGTGCAATAGAACAATTCGCCTAGCCACTCCAGCAGCCATAATTCGCAGTCAAGATGCGGCTTTCCGTAATGTCATTAAATAATATATATCGTTCTAGAACGCATCTGACCTTCGCATTCGAGCCAATTTAAATGGTTGTTTAAAAAAACCGACTATGCCAAAGTGTGCACACTTTCATAAAGTACCGAGTAGGCGTGTTTAAGTAAAAGCTAAAGCACCATTGATTTAAAAAAAAGCTGTATAGGTTTTACTATAGGCACTATGAACACGATGCGTCTTAACATTTTTGTTTGTCTTATTAGTAGGAAAGTCGCAATCGACAATTAAAAGTTTGAGGGTCTTTGCGGTGTGCCGAGAGTAGGAGAGCGCAAGAGCCGAGGGAAAAACTAGCAAAGGTGACGTAATCGGCGGAGTCAGCCAAGCCTTGCTCGCCACTAAGCTGGCTCGGGGTTACCATTGATGACGCCACGACGCTTTGGATAAATAGCAGGCGGCAGAGACCCTCGCCGCATGTCCTCTAGCAATAGCTGCATGTATTTTTAAGATGACTACGGCTTATATATTCTTCTGCATAAGTTAAGTGTGATAACTGAATTCATGAGACAAAAAGTATAGAAGTTCGCACCTAACTCAGGGTTTATGAACATACTATGATAGTTTTATTTGGCGGAAAATGGAGGCAGGTTGTATAGAAAATGCAATATTGTTTTAAAGGGCACTTAAAAAACCAGTGGTGCATATATATTTTTTTTACTTTATAATTACTTGCGCTTTTCAGCGTTAAAAGATAAGTTAGTACCGATTGAGATCGAATAAATATATGTAACTCTTTTTGCTGATAGCTGGATTTTTTTTCGAAACTTCCAATCCCTGGACAAAACAAGTGAATAAAAATATTTAAGACTAACTAATACAAAATATATAATATATTTTAACTGATCAAAAAATATTGTATCTAAAAGTCAGCTGTAGCGCGGAATAAAACTTAGGTTTACCTATATTGCCTCACTGAACTGTTAAATCAAAAACGTTTGAAATTGAACGAACTTCGCTTTTTAGACTTTTTCAAATGAGTGGCCGATAATTCATTAAGGAATGTAGATATACCCTGAACTTTTCTTTCCCGCACAATAAGCAGAAAGACGAACTCGGGGAATGGACGCTAAAGCTTTCCGTTTATAAAATTATTAATTCCACCAGCTCGCTTCGAAATAATTCCTGGCAGCAATCAGAAAGCCCTTACACGCCTGTTCCAAGGCCATCATCGAGCCAACGCTCCTGTGAGCGTTTCAAAAAACAGTTAATGAGTTCGAAGGGGCTCAGTCACCCTCACCCCAATCTCTCCATCACTGTCAAGCGCTTGTTCTCTCGAGGGTTTCGCGAGATTATCGCGAGACACTTGGGCGTGACCCCGTGTCTCCTCCAATTTCTCATTTACAAGCCATTAACGTGTTCCTGTAGAGACGCCTAAGGAGTGTAGCTCATTCGGTGTATGCACTTGGCCGCGTCGTCTCATCTTCGTTCCCACAATTTCTCGCTTGTCCATAATATTGCGTTTCGAGTTGAACTTTAAGAATGTCTCCTTGTGGTCTGAACGGGAGATTTAAATGTCCATAATTGACAGTCACCTAACAAGAAACACACTCGATAATAAAGTATTAATGCGCTCCTTGTCATTGCATCAGTTCTAACCAAAATAGTTGTAGATGCGAGTGTTTTAAACTACATATACAAAGATAATAAAACAAAAACGCTATGAGCGCCGTTTTAAGGATTTTTTTTTATCATTTAACTAAAATGGCTATAGATGCATTTGCGAAATGTGAGTGCTCTTTCTTCATTTTTACACCCCGTCGCGCAGAAAGACATATTCAAAAACGATTGACGTACGCTTATGTTCTATGTGAGAGTTTAATTTTCTTGTTCATTTGGACGGAGGTAGTGACAGCTATGGAACCACCATCGCACACAAAGGTTAAGGAAAAGTAGATGGTACGGCAACCATGGTTGGCATCTAATGTATCGAGCGCACAGAAGGTAGCAGAGGAGTCTATTTTATTGATTTTGTTTTTTTGGTGTATTACTAACAACATGCGGATCCAGCTGAAGGGACGAGTTTTTTTTTTTTTTTCTAACAAGAAGAAATTTGAATTCCGGTAGCTGCATTTTTCTCGTGCTTTTCGGTTCAGTATCTCTCGCTCGTCGACTCCCAGGAGACAGTCTCCAACCAGGAGGAGGAGCTCCTCCTGTTTGTGTTTTGAGATGGAGTCGAGATTGGATGATTTTTGGCAACAAGACGTATCTTACTTTGCTGGTTTTTTTTCGGTTTTACTTCCTTTATTTTAACCCCCAGGCTCAGCATTATATTTTTTTAATTTTTTTCTATGATATCTTCAAACAAAAATTAAACGGCGACAAGCACAGAAATGGTAAAATGGCAAGCAACATCAGCTCGTTTTTGTTTAGCATACGTCAAGAGATCCTCAGATGTTTCTCTTCGTTTCAGCGTTCAAAGTTTTGCTGCTCCCCGAACTTTTATATCTACTCGATTCATTGTTTCCTTTTATTGTATATTTTAACGCTCTTGCTCTTTCATGAAAGTGGCCAAACCCGGGCGTGTTAGCATTTTGATGGAAATCAGTGGAGCGACTTTGGCTCTCTCCAAAGGGTATTTTGAACTGACGCATCGCCATCCTCTGCTTGAAATCTTGGGTTCCTCTGCTTTCATGAAGGCCTTCCAAGTAACATGTTTTTATATTTTATTTCAGATACAGCACGTCTATAAGCATACAAGGCGAATTTGTGTTCAAATTTCAATCGATTTAGCTGGTGTTTTACATGTTTTATACAAAAGAAAGAAAAGCATTAAATTGAATAGAAAAACAATTAAACTGGCGGCTTGTAAATGGTTCACGTAGCTATAGTCCGTTGCAACTCAGGAACAAAGTGCGAGGGTAGGACGGGCCGGGGAGGAGGAAGCAGAGGGAACGCTGGAGAAGAAAAGGGGAAACCCCCTTCTCTCTTTGACGTTCCGTCTGCTTTCTGCTCCCCGGCCCGTCCTACCCCCGCCCTTCGTTCTTGAGTTGCAGCGGACTATAGATTATTAACATTCAGTCATCTCCCTTTAATAATAATGTAACACCTGAGACTGTGGCGAAATGTAGAATATTTCAAGTCGTAGAAGAACAGAATAACAGAAAAACGTCTTAACCTCTCCACGCACTTACTGTTTACTGCTGCGTCATCTCCCAGCTGAGCTGCCGACTGTCATAATTGTAGGTGCAAGCTATAGCCGAACAAAGATTTGAATATTAAAAGATGCTTCTTATGAATTAGAATGCTTAATAATAGAAGATTTAAAATAATAAGCTCAATCTAAAAATATTCAATGTCGCACATCGTATTTTTTTCCAATTATGGAACATAGCAGATGAGTAGGAGCGAATGACTAGCAGAAAAAGACATTTCCATAAAAGAAACTATATTTTTTTATTTTGGTTTGAAGCATTAGTGAAGATATTAAATTCTTTTTTGACCTAATTTTTAAGTAATGATATTTGAAGTACTTTTCTGTGAATGTAGTCTGGTTCAAGATTTTCTAATGTGCTCACAATTTAATATTATCAAGGGGAAGATAATAATACATGGAGACACACACACACTCACGCGCCCGCACACACAGGCACACACACACATATATATATATATATATATATATGTCTGTGTGTGTGTGCGTGTGTGTGTGTGTGCGCGCGCGCGCGCACATATACAAATATGTGCCTACTATGCAAGGTACTATGGAAAGTATAAGTGACCCCGCTCTCATTCATTGCCAAACTTCACAAAAGGTTAACTGTTACGAAAATATTTTGAAGCAAATATTCGTGTTTTCATGTGCTAATATCGATGGAATGACGGCAGTCTTACTAAACTTCGAAAGGTAATACATGTCATCTCATGACGAGAGAACCGCAAGTGAAAACTGGGCCCTCATTAAAAAGATGTTCATAAAATTACTTCACACTTTTGTGCCCGAAACTACTGTTCCATCTAACCTTGCATCTCCTTGGTTTACCAACAATATAACATGTATGTTAAACAAAAAGAAAAGACTATTCTTAAAAGCAAAATAAATAGACGACTTCGCTGCTTGGTCATCATATCGCTCCTATTCAAACTTGTGTAAATCCGAAGTAAAAAAAGCGAAATTAAACTTTTTTTACATCACCCTACCTAACATTCATTCCGTGAACCCCAATAAGTTTTGGATAATGGTTAGTACAAAAGAAACTAAGAATAGCCTTTCGTTAGTAGACGACCAGGGGGAGGCACTTGGTGGTGACCATACGGTCAATTCGTTAAATTCATCCATTTCCAGCGTCTTTACTCATGAAATATTTCCTCTGCCATCTTACTCGCTATCTTATCAGGAAATATGCATGCCTCCAATCTTTTTAATCCCGGAAGGAATTGACAGGACAATTCATAATCTGTCTTCTAATAGCGCCCCTGGGAACGGTGGTATCTCCGCAAAACTACTAAAATGATACAGCACACAGCATCAAAAATAACACTCAGCGCTCTCTTTCAACAAAGTCTATGTTTAAATTCGGCTGATGTACGCTGACTGGCGATTCGCCCAAGTTCAACCCATTTTCAAGTCAGGCAATATTAAAGTCCATCAAACTACAGACACATCTCGCTCACCAGTGTGCCGTGTAAGCTCATGGAACACGTTATGTATTCCGATATTATCGCATACCTGGATCAACGCAACTTTTTTTCCCCGACCTGCACGGTTTTAGAAAGCGCCCCTCATGTTCTAGTCAACTGTTTGAGTTTGTCATGGATCTTCATTTTAATAGTCATTCCTCACTACAAACATAGGTTATATTTATAGACTTTGCCAAAGCATTTGATACCGTCACCCCACCAACGACTGCTCCTAAAACTTTCTCTCCTCCAGATTAACCCTGTAGTAATAAAATGAATATCTTTGTTTTTAACAAGTAGACAACAATCAGTTTCGACGAAGGATTTTCCATCTAACTCAATCCCAGTATCTTCCGGCGTCTCCCAAGGTAGCGTTCTCGGCCCCCTTCTTTTTCTCATTTTTACTAACGATCTTCCCTCTTCGATTACCTCAAGTATCCGCCTATTCGCAGATGATTGATATTTATATAAAAATCTTAGCCCCGACAGACCATCACGTCCTCCAAAATGACTTTGATGCTATCTCTTTCTGCTGCTCAGAATGGCAGATGACCATTAACCTCGACAAATGTAAACAAATGACCGTTACTATGAATTCAACAAAATTGTACAGCCAATATACAATACTCATGCAGCAGCTTTATTGCGTTTCACTATAAAAATAATTAGGAGTAAACATCTCTGAAAATCTCTCACGGAAACAACATATTGACAACTTAGCCACCTATTCAATTAAATCTCTAAGTTTCTTAAGGCGGACCTTACGCCTGGCCCCCATTTCTACATATCTGCTAGCATATAAAAACAATTATTCTCCCAAAACTAGAGTATGCAAGTGTTATATGGAATCAAAATCAAAGTTGTCTTTTCTCCAAATTAAAATCGGTCAAAATTAAAGCGGCCCAGTTCATATCAAACAACATTTCGCCTCAAACAGTGTCTCAGCTTTGAAAACAAATTTGGGTCTCACTTCACTTCATTGTTTACCTGGCGCAATAATAACCGCATATTTTTCTTTCATGACTTATACTACAATAACTCGTGCTTTAAAAACACTTACTGTCATTCCGCACATTATATTTCTTTTCGAACCGATAATTCCTGGAAGGTACAGCAGTACCAGACACAAACTAATTCCCTTGTTTTCACCCTTAATATCATCGAATACAGAATGGAATAACTTGCCAGATGGGACGGTTACTAACACAAACCTCGCTGAATTTAAAGCAATGTGTGAGCGCCTATGGTATGTTTGAATAGTACACGTACATGCTTATTTGTTGTTTTCATAGTTGCTTTCTGTTTCCCTATATTGATATTTTTATTTTATACATAGTAACGTCCCGTTAAAAATTGCAGTTGTGTACGTACGAGCTCACTTCCTTTTTTTTTAAACTATGTTGGGCTGACTGTGAATATTTTGTTATACCAATGACTGAGTTTGGAGAATTTTGTGATTATGTTGTTACCAGTGTATGCACCACCTACCCCCCTCATGTAATGCGTCCTCAAAGACGGCCTTGAGGTAAACAAATGAATATCTCTTTCTTTCTCTCTCTCTCTGTATATATATATATATATATATAACTAAAGAAGAAAAGAAACCGCTTGGTGAAAACAGCAACAACGGACGGTGTATACTTGGACTTCTCGGCCGGGGTCCGGCCTTCGTTCTGTATATTGCCGCGCGCAGAACCGAGAAAGCAACGCTCGGTCACGGACCTCTAGAAAGTTCTCGTTTATTCTTGTTCTGGACGTAGCTTCTATCATTTATCCCTGCTTTAGTTGTTCCAGAAAGTGCGTGTTCATTCTCGCCCCGAGCGCGTTACGCTCGAACCTTCTCCGCCGAATCTTCGAGATAGTGACTCACCTTAGATAAGAGGCCGCCCGCGACCTTGTCGAGTCAGTTTCGCCCCAGCGTTCGACTCTGCTCTTTCGCCGACTTCGACGCCCGCGACGCTCTGCTGTTATCTTGTTTCCTCTTTTATTTCTTGGGCACAAGTTCGCCCCATTAAACGTTTCAGTTTCCTCATTTATTCTTTGTTTCCTCTTTTGTTCCTCCGTGACACTATATATGTATAATTATAAAAATATATAATTATATGTATAATATAATTATATGTATAATTATATATATATTACAAAATTTATTCGAAAACCAGGCAGATTTGTTGTTGCACATTTTACATACACGCAGCGATTTTCTTAAATATCGAATATTTAGAGGTATCTTAACGCAGCAAAAGCACAAAACAAGTGGGCAATTTTCTCTCTAGTTTATTTGCAGAACCCCTATCTTAATCGCCACATTTTTTAAAAATTGCTACCAATATTTTATACCTGGCACAATATTTTTTTCCTTGTTATCTAGCAAAAGCACCTTTTCTCGTTTTATTTCGAAGCTTTCTGTTCATGTACTCCTTGTAAACAAGCAGAGACCTCGTAAAGTACCCACGCGGGATTCATCACAACGTCACGCCGGGCGGGAAAGAAAACAAGCTCCTCGTTTCTCCAACACAAACGGCCGAGTCTCTTTCCTACCTCAGCCAATTGAAACAAACACACTCGCACGAATACGCCCGAGTGGCATGCAGAGCCCAGAAGAGGAGTTCCGCCTTGAAGCGAAAAAGCACTCGGGTAATAATCATGCGAGTCTTGGATGCCTCCCAAAAGCTCATCTTAGTTGCGCCGAGCTCTTTCAAACCTCGAGATGTATGTTTGGGGACAGCGTTAGGACGAGTTGCACTCTGTATCCGCCTCCTAGCTTCCTGGCTGGTCCCAGTGGTGTGCGCGGATGCAAGATTATCTGTCTGGCTAGGAGGCTTTGGTCCGGATCGCGGCTTCTGCGACGAACTTTCTGGAGGCGATGTCGTTTTCAGGGTTTGTAACGGAGACGTTCTCGGTCTAGCGCTGCAAACTTCCGCCCCTCAGACCGAAACGTTGCTGTGATTAAGCCCTATTCTGAGCGCCCTTAAATATCACGAATATAAAATGTAGCGAAGGCTTGCGGAAGTTCCTTTGTGTTCATGTTGTGTATTGTAACTACCACGTCAAATAGTTCCTTTTTTGCACGACCCTTGTTAGTCTGCAATTGAATAAGAGGAAATGCCGCAAAATACCACATGGCAAGGCAGCTCTGTCATATCGCTACATCTCATGAAAGCAAGAAAGCTCGAGCAAGAGAGGTCGGGTCAAAAGAACGCGGCGGCAAAAAATAAAAAATAAACAAAAAAAAAAAACGTCGAAGGCTTTGTGTTCCAGCCGCATACTCCGGTGCTCCACTTGCAGCAGCTGGACAATAAATCGTGAAGGCATATATTGGTTCTGCATTAGGGTTCATTTGCCATCCTATTTTTAAAAGAAAGTTTGGAAGAACTCTCTCGCTCCAAGTTATGTTACGTACTTTTTATGCATTATATTCACAGTAAATTTGTGTAAATTTCTCAATTTTCGCGAAACGTATTTCTAACGTAACACAAACTTATTAAACCATAAACTATTGGAGTTGGAGATTCATTCGCACCAGGCGATATGAAAAATAAAAGAAGTCGATTATTTCGATTTCTTTTTAATAAATGCTGACTATGTTTGCATTTGCGCGTGCCGAGTAACCCAGGGTTTAGAGGCCTTGTATTTTTAATCATTGATATGTAATCGCCACCGCATGAACGTGGAAGGCTGCACTGCAAAGGGTGGTCTGCCCTTAAAAAAACCGCGATAGGTGAAATGAACCTTACGACCGCGCGTCCAAACATTGACACCGGTTAGGCATTGCATTTTTAATTTACGCGCCCTCAATATTTTAATGCGATAGCATTCTTCAGCTACTTCACTTTGATTCTACGACATTCTATATGGCCTCGAATGTGCCGTGCGTATGCGCGGCGGGTCTATGTGCCGAGCATATACGGAGGACGTCCGCATATGCTATATAAGTCGTCCTCGACGTCGTCCTAGAGGTCGTGTTTGAGATCGCCATACACGTCATCCTAGATGCCGTTTTAGACGTCGTCTTTGACGCCATTTTCTAGGACGTAGTTCTCGAAGTCGTCCTTGGGATTGCCATAGAGGTCGTCCTAGAGGCCGTTCTGAACGTCGTGCTCTAGGACGTCGTCATTGAGGTCGTCCTTAAGATCGCCCTAGAGGGCATCCTACTGGCCGTTCCAGACTTTTTGTTAACGTCGCCCTCTAGGGTGTCATCCTCAATGTCGTCTTAGAAAGCAAATAATCCCGCGTTGCACATACAGGCAGCGGCAGGATACACACATCCATATTTTCGCCCAAAATACGACACGATAATTCATGGCTGTGGCGCAAGCACATAAACCGCGCCGCGCACACACGGAGCGCAGTATGCACACAGTCAAATTTGCGCCCCACCTACGTGTAACTAGACCCTTTGAATAAAATTCCAAAAGCCCAGGCTTGCCGCGCAACGAATTATATTATGGGAGACCTCGGCACAAGGTCGGTATTTTAGGTCGCCCTCACTTACCCTCACCCTCACAGCCACACTCACCTAAGCCCCTCACTCACCCTCACCCTCACAGCTACACCCACCTTCAGCCCCTCACTCACCCTGATCCTCACAGTCACACTCACCTTCAGCCCTTCACTCACCCTCACTGAACCTCACGGCCCTCACGCACTCACCGCCCTCACGGCCATCATGCCCCTCACCGCCCTCACGGCCCTCACGCATTCATGGCCCTTACGCCACTCACCGCCCTCACCGCCCTCACGGCCCTCACGCACTCATAGCCCTCACGCCACTCACCGCCCTCACGCCACTCACCGCCCTCACGCACTCATGGCCCTCACGCTACTCACCGCCCTCACGCCCCTCACGCACTCACCGCCCTCGTGGCCCTCACACCCCTCACGCCCCTCACGCACTCATGGCCCTCACGCCACTCAGGCCAGCTTTAGATGGGGATATTTCGCCCAGAAACTTGACGTCGCAACACCAGCAACACGGGCCACCCGCGATCATACGCAGCAACCAATTGCTGCAATTTGCCATCATCATGATGAAATTTTATTTTTCTTGCACTATTTAGACACACAATTATGCGCTACAAACGTGTTTTTAGAGCGCAGCTCTTAGGGGCCCGTTTCCGGCTTGACCGGCGTCGGCATCGCCGTCGCCGTCGCCGTCGGCGTAACCGCGCGGTGCATTATGGGTAAATTCCCCGCTAAATCTAGCGGAAAAATTTCCCCGCTAAATCTAGCGAGAAAAATTCCCCGCTAAATGTAGCGGAAAAATTTCCCCGCTAAATCTAGCGGAAAAATTTCCCCGCTAAATCTAGCGGGAAAATTCCCCGCTAAATCTAGCGGAAAAATTTCTCCGCTAAATCTAGCGGGAAAAATTCCCCGCTAAATGTAGCGGAAAAATTTCCCCGCTAAATCTAGCGGCAAAAGTTTCCCCGCTAGATTTAGCGGAAAAAATTCCCCGCTAAATCTACCGGAAACATTTTCCTGCTTAATCTAGCGGAAAACTTTCTCCGCTAAATCTAGCGGAAAAATTTCTCCGCTAAATTTAGCGGAAAAATTTCTCCGCTAAATCTAGGGGGAAAAATGCCCCGCTAAATCTAGCGGAAAAAATAACCCGCTAAATCTAGCGGAAAATTTTCCCCGCTAAATCTAGCGGAAAAACTTCCGCGCTTAATCTAGCGGAAAAATTTCTCCGCTAGATTCAGCGGAAAAAATTCCCCGCTAAGTCTAGCGGAAAAATTTTCCCGTTAAACCTAGCTGAAAAATTTCCCCGCTAAGTCTAGCGGAAAAAATTCCCCGCTAAATCTAGCGGAAAACTTTTTCTGGGGGGTCACGTGACCCCCCAAGGTCACATGACCCCCCCCCCCCCCCCCCGCCCCGAGAACAGGTAACCCTCAGTACCCTTCCCTCCTCCTCCTCAAGAGCTGCGCTCCAATTCGGTGTTACAGGGAGTTGCAAACGGCTTTCATTTTTATGCATCTAAATCTCGTTAAGATTACTAATGCGCCTTTCTGAAACAGTTTATTTCCAAAAACGATCGATTTCAAACCAGAACCAAGTCTCTCGGTGTCGTCATCTCCGGCACGAGGTATCACGTGAAAATTTTCCGTCCCTGATTGGATGCAGCCGCTTCAAACGCATTCGAATTGCTCCGAGTTGCTTGCTTATTTCGAGCAGGACCCGATCTCAGCAATTCGCGTCGATCTAGGGAAAGCTAGAGAACAACCCGCCATCAATACCAAAATTGCTGAGAAAGATGCTCCGTCTGAAGGGGGCCTCACGCACTCACCGCCCTTACGCACTCATGGCCCTCACACCCCTTATGCACTCACCGCCCTCACGGTCCTAACGCCCCTCACGTCTCCCATGCCACTCACTCCACTCACGCACTCATGTCCCTCACGCCACTCACCGCCCTCACGCCCCTCACGCGCTCATGGCCCTCATACCCCTCACCGCCCTCACCGCCCTCACCGCCCTCACCGCCCTCACGGCTCTCACGCACTCATGGCCCTCACGCACTCACGGCCCTCACCGCCCTCAAAGCCCTCACGGCCCTCACTCACCCTCACACTCATGAATTTTCCTGGTTCAGAAACTCACTCACCTCACCTCACCTGTGAAGATGAGGGTGAGTGAGGGTGAGTGAGGGCCCTCAAGAGTGAGGTTTGCCGAGGTATGGACCTCGGTACTACAGTGAACTAGAGTAGGGGTAGCGTGAAAATCGGCGACCTCCACGTGGGGTGCTTCGTGCAGAAGCTACCAGGTAGCGCTGGTGCTCGAGCCCGGAGCACTTGAGCCCGCGAAGCCCACACCAACCGTGGCTGTCTTCAACTTGAGTGGTTCATTAGTGTGTACTTTGTATGCTTTATTTGTGTTGGAAGTTTTATAAATTAATTTTTCAAGATTACTTGAGCAGTGTAGCGAAAACCGGGGTACCATGTGTTGCATCCTGGAGCGTAGCGGTGTGTATCAGTCACCTTTCCCTTCGTTTTTATTGCTTAGCGACAAGCCTCGAATACACCAATATTCACAATGCCAATAACTTGTCATTTACGAAAACAAACCTATGAAACGAACATTGAGACCACAGAAACAATAAAATAAAGTTTTGTTTTAGGTTCATAATCACACCCTTGGCTGCTGGCGGTAGCTGCCGCGACTGACGTGCAGTCGCGGAGACGCGATGTGAAAGTGCGTCATCTGGTCCGAGGGTTCTTTATCCCTGCCGCCGTGGCTCTGTACGTATTACAGAGTTAATACAGCTAGTTACTACATGGTAATTTTTGGTGGTGAAAGATCTTGAACGTTAAGCGATTACACAGAGACAAAAATTTAATCGATTACAGAGAGCCGAAGCAATCACTAAATTTCGAAGTGGCGCGCTGGCAGTCGTGCTTACGGCAATGATTGCTTCGTAAACCATTCATAAAAAAAGCGGTTACTCAAAATTCGGGTCGTGAGTCTCATGTCGATTGCTATCGCAATTCGTAGACAAATTATAATAGTGAAAATTATTGTTTCATAAAAGTGGTTCGCTATTTTTTGTGCTTTTTTAATTTGAGAAAAAATAACTGAAATCCTACTAAGTTTGATTTCTGACCGTCGGTAGTCAGAATACATTTTTGTTATGACCCTAAAACGATTTACCTACGTGAAAATTAATTTCCAATTAATATTGAAATGAGATGTATATACATAAGTTGAAAAAGTTTATATATAATTTTTAACATTTTATTTCAACTACAGTCACTATCCGATTCATAAAACGCGTGAGCACAAAACAATACCGTACATGAAAAACATAATATGTCTCCCCCATTACTCAGTCTTTAGAAAGTGCACACTGCACTTATACGCTTATATAGCTAAAGCAAACCCTGAGCGAAATGGGTTAAATAGATACCTCACCCATCTTCTTTTATCCCCCACCCCTACGATCAACAATTGGACGTTCCAAATATTTAATTCATAGAATCATTATGAAAAGTAATGGTTACGGTTAGGCGAATGTGTTTAAATCAAGCATAAACTCATTTAACGCTTTGAGTTACACGTTACAATCGTGAACACTGGCTCTGGTGCCTTTATGGCGCTTTTTGTTTGCCTCATTTGTCCTGACCGATGAAGTGTGAGAAAACCGCCAAGACCGGGGATCCCAAATCTGAGACCGGCAGGGCTGATGACCCCAGTGTCTGCGCCGCTTGATTCACACAAACTGAAGGGAGAATCAGGCAACGAAGGGAAATGGGGATAATAAAAATACAAAATACGAAACTAATTTGATGCGCGCCTGTGCGGACAAGGAGTTCAAACGTCCATGATGTTCTCCGCTGGAGTGTCGGCGTCGCAATTCGCGATGGAATTTTCGATCCGCGGTCGTTCGGCAAATGAGCGGTCGGGTTGTTGTCAGAGGAATCAACCTTGCAGTCCGAATCGCCCTCCTCAGTAAGGTTTTCAATCTCTCTTACTCTTCCTGTTACTTGGCCGGTGTTGTTTCCTCGGCGAACGGACGGAAGAATGAAAAAAAAAAAAAGAAGAAAAGAATGAAGACCAAATGGAGCAAAGACGGCTGCAATCGTCGGCTGGAAGTATGTCCGCTGTTGTTGGTGTTGCTGCTGCGTGAGTTTCCCCCTCGCAACCATACTCCTGGTTCCCCAGAGAGCATCCCCTTGTTTGCTACGTTCTCGCGCTAAGCAAGTTGCTCGTCCGTGTTTGCGGGTTCCCTGAGGGTTGTTTGCACCGGGCCTTGACTGCCGCCTCGGGTAGAGGGAACCGGATCTTCCCGACATCTCCCTATTTTTATTTTCTATCGAGGAAGACAAGGGAGAGGGGAGGAGGAAGAAACAATACGTTCCCTGCTTTAAGGTCCTCAGTGTAGCAGCCTTAGAAACATTTAGTACCCTGATTTGTACATAACATAACCCACATTAATCTAGCAAATAATTGCATGAATTAGCCAACAACAGGCTTTCTTTCTATGCTATATTAACTCCTTAGTGACCTTTTTAATATTAAAATGAATTATTACATTTCAGACACAAAGATATTAATTGTGAAAATAAAAAAAAACCTCGCGTCAAGCTTTTTTTTATCGATTTTTTTTTTTATTTTAAGATTTGTTTTCTTGTGTCTCGTTGACTTTTGAGTTTGCATTCTTTTGCGCCTTTTATGTTTTTTGGCGGCACTTTTGCTTGTTTTATTATCGTTATCTTTGTTTAGTGCAACAATGTGGTGGTGCGTGCGACTGCTATGACACAACCTTTGCCACATTCAGAAATGGTGTGCCATACATTTCTAGCGTTCTTTTGTTAGTGATCTTGGTTTATGTTATTGGAGTTAAGGTGTTTTTCGGATATGATGGGATGTAATTTGGTCTACGGCCGAAGGTTTCCTTTCTTGCAAAATTCTGTTAGCTTGGTCAGAGAGATGGTGTTGTCGTTGTCGTTATACTATCCGCCTCGAAAATTTTATAGTCCCGTGCTTCAGCTTTGAAATTTAGGATCTTGGTTATTCAGTGATCTCTCTGGATATTGACAGGCAGTCACACGATACATCATTTTATGGTAACTCGGTTACTGGCGAAGTCTATAGCTCCAGCAAAAAAATCGCAGCTGTCGGAGCAATGAATATGGTAACGTGCATTTGTGGTGCGCTTTTTTACGAGAGAACTATGATATGCTTCGCTTCACTTTGATTGACTCAGAGAGGCTTTAAATTTCACATTTCGGCAAAGAACGCTAATGAAAAAGATGATTGTAAACTAAATGTAATTCCGCTTCGAGTAAAATCGAATGGGGGGTTTTACGTGCAAAAGCAACGACGGGCATCTGGCACGCCCTAGCTAAGGACTGAGGGTTAATTTCGACCACCTGCACACAAACAAAAACCCGTGCGTCTAATCCCCACGCTACACTCAGAGAGCCAATCACCGCAACATACAGAGGCAGCTCAGCGAATGACTATCCTGAAGCGTTTGCTTAGACAAAAAAAAAAAAATTCAGTCTGGGTTGTTACATTAAGCAATACAAAACGTCATGGTGGCATTGCATAATGTCACACGTCAGACTTCGTTTTTGGATCTAAGCATATGTTTCGGCATCGTCAATCGCTGAGCTGACTCCGTAAGTTGCAGTGATTGGCTCTTCAAGTGTTGTGCGGGAAAGTATACGCACGGGCTTTTTATAGAGTGTGAGGACCTTTTGACGTGAAAGTCGAAAGCTCGGCTACAGGACGCCTTCTGTGCAATGAGCCTCCGTCAGACTGCGGGCAACTCGGCCGGGATGCGAACCCTCCCCCCGGCGATCTGCAGGCCGGCGCTTTGCCTCGGGGCCACCGAGGTGGCATTCACTTTGAGTAATAGTAGCAGAGCTTGCGGTCGCTGCATTCATAGCATAAGATGTGTTCGTTATATAGATTATTCATTTTTGTGGTGGAAGTTCCTGATAACTTGTCTCAAAGGTATACTCACGATCATTTACTTGCACAAAAATGTCGACAATTTAAATAGGTTCCGTGCTTTAAGCAGCTTTCCAACAAGGGCACATACAGTACGGCTTCTAATAAAAAAAATATACATCTGAAAAAAAAGTTTATTCAATTTTGTTATCTGCATTTCTCTATTGGCACGTACAGCCTTCAACCGCCACAATCGTCGAAACACAGTATCCATGTGACCATCGCTGTCTGCCAAATGGTACGTTATTTTGTGGTCCCATTAGTTCAAAAAATCGTATCTGTGTTTTTTTTTTATCACACTAAGGAATTTGTTTTATCACACTAAGGAGTTTTTTTTTTCTTTTTGTTGTCCGGCACTTTTTGTTGCATGATTTTGATTTTGAACTAATTGGAACTTCTTAGGCGCATAGAAATCGTCAACTATATTGCTCTACCCATCATTCTCTTTCCCTGTATCTGTCTTCCCGAGTCACTAATCCCAGCATCGGATGAAGGTAAACTTTCTTTATTTGTGGCGGCACTCGACGCACTGCCTACGGCTCACAGAAAATCGGCTCAGAGAGACAAATGTACCGTCTCCTCAGCAATTACAGAATAAAGTCGAGCTTATCTATTCTTTGTTAGAAGCGTGCAATTTTAATATAATGTAGCCAACAACTATACTTTTGCTCCGCTATTTCGGGAGCAAATAAATACAGAAAAGCATATTCGTAACAGCAGATTTGTCATGGCTTTCCTTCCTTGTTCTTTATTTTTGAGCCTAGTTATAAACTTCGCCCATATAAATTAAAGCAAAGCAAACATGAACAAACAGCGAGGCTAGAGCAACAAACCCATGTAGAATATGTTGTTCAAAATTAAAGCGACGGAACCAGACTTGACGAGATCATCAAAAGAGGATTACATCAAGGTATCATTTGGATGGGACTGATGTTTGGCACGACAGGAT
This sequence comes from Ixodes scapularis, assembly GCF_016920785.2. NCBI lineage: Eukaryota > Metazoa > Arthropoda > Arachnida > Ixodida > Ixodidae > Ixodes > Ixodes scapularis. Next base: position 18,498,082 of record NW_024609837.1, on the reverse strand, counting down.
GACAAATAGTCTTTTTTTAGAAAACATAAAGTAACTTTCGTTCCTCAACGAAACACCAATTCTTCTGCAAAGTATGACTTGTTTATTATTATAGGGGTGGGGTTAAAATAGGCGAAGTAACGCGTTCTTGTGCATTTCTCAATTATCGAGCCTTTTTCAGTTGTTGGCACGCGGCCGGGGTGAAATATATTTGTAAAAATAAAATACCTTTTTACTATAGCCATGATTACGTGAGTAAAAACCTTCTTAACACCCTTGATAAAGCGAATATGAATGGTATTCAATATGCTTTTTATAATATGTCTTTTTTTTAGTTTGTACCCTCATTGTTTTGGGATCATTACCAAGGCATCTTCTGTTCGTAATCATAAAAAATAGGCCAGCGAGTAAATGAATGAATAAATGAATCAGTCAATAAATAAATAAAATAATTACCCATTAATTGACGCTCTATACAACCGTGGTCCTCACGAGGACTAAAAGTTCAATTTAAATATATTGTGGAGTCGTCGCACATCTTCGTATTAATCATCGCAATATTGCCACGCGCGTCGGTGAGTGAGCGCGTGCGTGGCCGAGTGGTTACCGCACTTTACACTCCTGCGGTAGCCCAAAGTTCCCCGGAGCGCCGCGTCTTTTATTTATTCTTTCAATTTATATGTCTGGTGATTTCGGAAACCGTGTTGCTTGTTCTAAGTTAGAATGTTCTACGCGCCGAATCTTCTACGCCGATTGTTTCAGAAGTCCACGCGTGTACAAAAGGGGCCCCGCGTAGCGAGCCGGAGTCAGCATCGCTCCAGCGCTCGATCCTGCTGCTTTGCCGTCATCGACACCTGCGACGCTAACTTACTTCTATTTTGTTTTAGGCACAAGTTTGCCTCATTAAACGTTTAGTTTCTTCAGTTTTTCTTCGCCTTATCGTTTGTCATTCGTGGCAATATAATTTAAGCTAATGCTATAATACAGGGTGTCAGAAAAGAAAATTTACACGGTCTTTTTTACCGCAAACATAAACTAGGCATCGCCGAACGCTCATCCTCCGCCCAAAGGTAGCGCTAGAGGTCACAACCAGATGCCAAAGTTTCAGCCCGATCCGACAACTTAATCAAAAGGTATAACTGATTTTCTGAAAATTTCAATGGGAAGGGGGGGGGGGGGGCGACGGAGTTTTCGAACACGTGGGGCTCTATGGCACCAGAAACCGAAAACGGGCAAAAACAGGCTCCATTTTCCCATTGAAAGTTTTAGAAAATCACTTATAACTTTTGATTAAGTTATCGGATCGGGCTGAAACTTTGACATCTGGTTGTGACCTCTAACTCTATTTTTGGGGGGAGAATGAGCGTTTGGCGATGCCTAGTTTATTTTTGCGGTAAAAAGACCGTGTAAATTTTCTTTTGTCACACCCTGTATATTGAAAGTGACAAAGATGGGATCACATTAACTTTAATGGTTTGATATCAGTTATGTGGGCATGGTAGCAAATCTCGGAGGATGAGGACTAAATGACTCTTCCTGATTACGCAGTTGATGCTGGCATCGGTCGGTTGCTTTCCAACACATAGTCAGCAGCCGTCGCCCCAAATGCAGCGTCACGATGCTGACTCACCCTGCATCTACGATAACTAGTGAACGGGACCACGTGGCTTCGTTACGACTACACCGTTCCCGATAGCAGCGACATAGCCTACAAAAGCCGCGTCCCGACTGGATTTCGCCAGTGGCAAGGTAGCGAATCTCGGAGCATGACGACTATATTGCTTTTCCTGATTACGCAGGTTAGTAAAAAATAAGTCAATTTATTACGAGTTTAAGAGTAATTATGTTTGTCTTATTGTGCTGCCATGCCCCGGAACTGTTCTTCGCATCCTTGTAGAATGTGTTCGCACGGTAAAGTTGTTTTTACTGGCCGGAGACGTGCAAACTAACCCCGGCCCTGATAAAGCTAGTAAAGCTGATACGCAGGATCTCATTCAACAGATTAAAAAAAAAACAACCAGAAGGACGTCGCCAAGGACATCAAAGAAATGCGAAAGGAATAACAAAGCGCTAAGAAAATGTTTGTAGGTGTGGATAAACGACTATGTGCCATTGAGGCCACCACTGATGAGGTCAATAACACGGCAAAGTCCTTCCAGGCCTACGAGGCTAGTGTTGCTGAGCTAAATCACACTGTTTCTGACTTAAGAGTGACTGTTTCTCAAATGGGAAAGAAGCTTGATGACAATGAAAATCTGAGGCGACAGAACATTGTTAATGTTTTCGGCATACCTGAAGATCGTCAAGGGAACCCTGTCCAACTGAAGCAGAAAATTTGCAGTGATGCTTTTGTTGGTAAATTGGATGTACTATCACGACCAATATGAGTGCGAACAGCGCTCCGCGTGGCCCGCGGTACTATAAGCGCCCTCTGGCGATTTCTCTATGAAGCATCAGTGCACCTTGTGGTCAAGACATATCGTTTCTAGCGATCGCCGAACCACTCTGCACTTCCGGGTCGTCTGCTGGCGAAAAACGGTCGGCGAAACTGCGAAACTGTTCACCAATGACAACGCGCACCTTTTGCTAGCAATGTGCGCCAGGAGGAATTACTTGTATATTTTTAGCGTCATTTTTTTTATTCTGAAGTTTCAGTAGATTATTCTCATGAGTCCGAAAACAATACACGACATTTCGCCGACGCCTTTAGGGTTGCATGCATCATATTGTTATCGGAGGTATCAAAACAATCAACCAAGACTGCCTGTTATTTACTTCCCGTAAGTTTTTCGAGAGAAAAGGACCACCAATGCGCATAGGCAAGACGTTAGCACGGTGCGAGCGGGAGTGATACCCTTCATCATAAAAAAACTGCGTGATAAAAACGACAAGGACGAAGACACACATTGGAAGTCCTCGTCGTTATTTTTCGCGCTGCTTTTTTTCGCTAGCAGACGACCCGGATGTGCAGAGTGGTGCGGCGGACGCAAGAGACGATATGTCTCGACCGCAAGGTGCACTCATGACTTAAAGAGCAGCCGCCAGGGGGCACGATAGTACCGCGCGCCAAGCGGAGCGGTGTTCGCACTCATATGCATTGTGATAGTACATGTAACCACCATTGAAAGGATCTACCGGCTTGGTTATAACTAAGGAAATCACCCGAGGCCTGTGATTTTGAATGTTCGTGATTTTAACGAAAAGCTCAATTTATATGAAAACGCTTACAAACTAAAAGGGTCTGGAATTTCTATCGCTGACGACGACTCAAACAAGTACGCTTACTCAAAAAAAAAATGCGGGATAGTGCAGACGTTAACAGGAGGCATGGTGACAGGGTAAAACTTGTCTACAAAAAATTAATAATCAACAACTCGTCTTACACGTGGGACACGGAAAATGACACCAGAATGTGTATTTCTACACCAGAACGTTCCATGGCGTCTGTTGTAGGTGCCTTTTCACAATGACACGTCGTACCTGGTTCGAAATCTTAGAAATTAATAAATGCGAATCCCAGAAGTGTCGCTAACAAAATCGTTTACCTTGAGTGTTTGTTGTATGATCACGAACCTGACATTGTTGCTGTAACAGAAACGTGGCTTTGTCTTTGTTTTGTCGTAAGTCTATGTCGCCGGCTCGAAAAGACATTTCCAAACTTATGGTTTCGGACAGATTATTTATGATTGACTGTCCCATCGCTGAAAGTTTCAACGATTATTTTTCGTGTGTTTTCACCATAGATAACGGCATTATTCCTCCCCTAAACCTGTCACCCAACCTATTAGTGGTACCCAATGTTTTTATCTCTCTCGAGGGACTGTCTTTAGCGTTGCTTAATCTTAAAAAAAAAAAAAAAACTGCTTGCCACGACGGCATTTCAAAATGTTCCTCGTTCGATACGCAGAATGGTGCTCACAATACTTTTATCTCATATTTAAAAAAAAAATCCTTGTAGGAGTCTTTCTTTCTTGTAGAATTGAAAATTGCCAAGATCGTTCCCGTTCACAAATCTGGATATCATCTCTCGCCTGGGAACTTCCGGCCGATTTCTTTGCTTCGTTACTGCTCTAACCTCTTAGTGTACGTTGTTTTTAAAAATTTGGCAGCGTATTTAGAAAATCAAAACTTTTTTAACTTGAATCAACATGGTTTTCGTCATGGCCCTTCAGCTAAGAGGCAATTGAAACGATTTATGATTTTGCTGTACTATTAAATCGTTCTTAAAGGGTTGATGTAATTTTTCTTAACCTCGGCAAAGCGTTTGACAGAGTGTCACACTGTGAACTGCTTCTAAAACTTAATGCAATCGTGCAAAACGATATCATCTACTCCTGGCTTGAAAATTACTTGCTAGAAAGAAAACAGTACGTTGAGATAAACTCTAGTGCATCCTTGCCAGTCCCTGTGCTATCAGGCGTTCCGCAAAGGGCAGTCTTTGGGCCTTTACTTTTCGAATTTTTATAAACGAAATCACTGCTAACATTCCAGTGCGAGCACGTTCACTTGCGGACGATGTTGTTAACTTCACTGAGGTAAATGATGTTAGTGACTGTACTTTACTTAACAGCTGCTTATCCAAGATCCACGATTGGTGTGACTCGTTGCAGATACCACTAAATGTTAACAAATGTGTTCGAATGCATATAACCCGCAATACTAGTTTTCTTTCCTATAAATATTCCGTTAAGAATGCTGTCCTAGCCGAAGTGACTTCCTATAAATACCTTGGTGTAATCATTTCAAACGACCCGCGTTGAAACACCTATATTAAGTACATTGTGCGCAAAGCATTAACTAGGCTCTGGTTTCTCCGGCGAAACGTAAAGCAAACCTCATCGGATGTAAAATTAACAGCCTATAAAACGTTTGTTCTGCCTATTTTAGAGTATGCGTCCGTCGTCTGGGACCCGTTTACTAAAACCAACATAAATTTGTTAAATCCATTCAGAGAAAAGGCTTGCGTTTTATATACAACACAGTTCAGACACAATACCTGGTTTCCAAACTATATGTCTTTTTCGAGCATTAGCCCGTTAACCCTAAGACGCATGTTCCAAAGATTAAAATTTTTGCTTGACCTACTAAACAACCGATTTAATATTGACAATTCTACATATATATCACCTGCTCTTCATAATTACCCCACATGAAATTTTCATTGTAGATCCTTACAAGAATAAAGCTGTAGGGTCGATTTATTTAATTTATTATATTTACCAAGGACCATTCATGATTGAAATGCCCTACCCAATCATATAATCAATGCTTCATCTGAGTCATCACTCACTGGTAACCCTCGGAGTTTCTGTAACTCCTGCGATTGACGGTATTTTTTGTAGGGTCTTTGTTCTTGTTTGTTCTTTGCTTTAATTTTTATTCAATACTGTATAATGATGACATTGATTGCCTTATTCGCGTGTGCTAAAATGACTGGAAATGTATGCCTTTATACAACATTATGTACCCCCTCCTACCACATCTCCCGAAGGAGATGGTAGTACCAATAAATATTATAAAGGAACATTTAAAAGTATTCCGCTGTTATGTTTATTATATTTATTTCTGGATGACACAAAAAGAAGGTGGCTTTTGATTTCTCAAGCAAAGTCCATACGTGATATGGTAGGGATTAACCCATAACGGGTGAGATAATAGACGTCACGAGTAGCTGATATAGAAATACAACTTCATAATGTACGAATTTCTAACTTCGGCTTTAGTATTAAAGGTGGTCTTTTACAAAAAGCAATACCATTTTTTTATTAAGTTCAGAAACTTGAATAGTTAAGCATATTCATATTTTTTATTTTATTTTTTATTTTACTTATGCAAAAACAAACATGCACGTCTCCCCTTTGGTGAACAAATAAATAAATATGAACGGAAAAAAAAACACAATTGCAGGTTTCAAGCGCAAAGCAACAAACACAATATTTACAGTTCGGCAACAAGCACTTTCAGTTGGTTCCTGAACACCTTAATGTCACAATATGTATCAAGTTCAGCATTTTCAATATTGATAAACATAGATTGTATCCGTGACAGAGGAGATGGTTTACAGATGGTGTGAATGCTGAAAGTACTGCGGGTCCTAGTGGAACGAGGAGGGACATGAATATTTACATCACGTAAAAGCGAAGCACTGTCAAGTACGCTATTTCCAATTTTGAACAGAAAAACTAAGTCGCGCTCTGCTCTTCTGTTGTTCAATGGTATCAACGAAATCGTATTAAGCAGAAGAATGTAGTCAAAAGAGAAACGGCGTTGGAAGGTGCGATCATAAACAATACGTATTAGTTTGTGTTGCACATTTTCAGTGGTCATTGCTTGTGTTCTTGATAACGAATTCCAGGCCACAGAATCGAATCATAATAATACTCATAATAATAGATGCTTGGCTCGAACTCATTTCATTTTGAAAAGCTACTCCGACTAGAACCTCTAGGAATGAGGTAATCTCTTATTTTCCCAGGACTCAGCCTTATTGGGTCTAAATATAAACCTAATTATATTATTTTTAGCTGTTACTTTTATATTCACTGTTGTCATATCAAGTATCATATTTCAAGCTAGAAAGGTTTTCTTAATATGCTGACGACGTAGCCAGAAACTCGTAGCTATAGTTAAAAGAAAAGTAATATAGGAACGTAATGTGCCCGCACCAGTAACAAATGAGCGGGCTCTAAAGTGTTCCTTTTCTTTCTTTTTTTTTTGAACGGTACATTGTGCTTTCTGCGGAATGTGAATAAAGCCCTTTAAACGCCGCCCATTTTGAATCCCGTTCAACCCATCCTATTTGCGCTGATTTTTCTTGTCATTCGCGCCGTTGAATGCTTGCGTCTAAATTTGTCTGCCAAGAATGTAGGTCGCACTTTACTTACCCACATTGCACTATATATAAAAAGTGTTTCGGACTGCGTCATTTTTATTTTACTCGATGTTTGCGCCGTTCTTCTTTTACTACAAATTTTTATGACAGCCGCATTGAAGATGCCCCGAGAATGTGCAAAAATGTGGGCCACGCAAAACGCAGTACGTATACACGTATTTTGGTTTCGCGAAGCTACGCACATAATGACACACGTACGCACACATACACTGGCACAGACTGTGCTATATGTCTTCACTGCTAAATGTTAAACCCCGCAACGTAGCGGAGTTCCTGACCGCCTCGTGAAATGTGTTCTACAAGCACGTGACTTTTTGCAGTCACCGTGAAAAAATAAGTAAAACACCAATATTTTACACTTTACGCAATTCTTGTTTACACCGATGGGGAACGATTTCCTCGTTTATGGGCGAAGCTTGGACTACAGTGGAAACAACTACCTTTCTTGCAAGATCGGCTCCGGTAATATTCGTTGTGGAAGCCTTGCAGAGTAAACTGGGAGAAAGAAAAAACGCGATCTTCGTTTACCCGTTTCTCAGCGGATGCAGTTTTCGGTATTCTGTTCCGCTTTTAAGAACCGCAAAAAATTTGTGAAAACCATTCTGGGTACAAAAACGAACCTACAATTTGTAGCGGTAAATTTTATGTTATATATTGGTCTTGCTAAACATTTTCGGAACTATACTACTTAGACGTAGCTCTTGTAAAGAAACATTAAATCTTCTTGAACATTAAAAAAAAAGAGGTTGAGTTTTCTTTTAAGCACTGTTTCGCATTTTGAATATAAATGTTTTTGTTACTGCAGGTTGCAAATTTAACATACGTATGTGACGGAGTGTGGGATCCGGATTAATCCAGAATACAATCTCTTGAAAAGTGTAGGTATATATTTGTGGGTTCTACGGCAAATATGTTTCTTGAATTTCTTTGTTTTATATTTCAAGGAACTTGCGTTTCATTCTAACATTTCCAAAGAACGGTTTAAAAACATATTTCATCAACCTCAGTGATATGAGCGTATGCGGAAGGCAAGTTAGTCTGCTTCTTGCGCAGAGGGTAGCGGTGACGTCAGAATGCCGAGCCCCGATTGGCTGATCGCGACCCCCTATCTGAGCGTCGTCTGCTCCTTTGCAACTTCGTCTGCTCGCAACGTCGTCTGCGTCTGTCTTGCCTTTCCAGCGACTTTCGAAAGTGCAGAGGCCAGAGGCCAGATTCACAAAACGATCTTACGCCAAAAATATGCCTAAGACAAAACTTGAGAACAAATTCGTATTCACGAAACGAAATTTTCGTAAGTTTTGCATAGGTTACGACGAAATTCTACGACAGCTCCGAAACTGTCTTACGCACTTCTTACGGTCAAATCAGCACGGCCGACAGCGTCGCGGTCGGGACGACCAACGGAAGTTTATTTTTCTACGTGCGCTTCTCACGCGTCCCGACTTCAAGCAGCAAGTAAAAAGTACTTGAAACAGACCACGACGAACAGGAACGCTGGATCCACAGACACCCGGGGAAAGCCCCAACAGCCACGATTCTGCCGACAACGACCAAGGGAGCACGGCAGATAGGCCTAGCAGGCACTCCGACTCGGCGACCGTCTCCCCACGACCGGCTGGCGTGCTGAATGGAATATGCCCGCGCGACCCTTGTGAACCCCTCCCGTCTTATACTTCGATTGCTGACCTCAATTTTAGATTAAGAGGTCAATCTCTTCCTCTTGTCACCTCCTTGTTTTCCGAGGCAACGGTGACTCTCGCCGGTAAAAAAGCGGTGATTTTCCGACAGACGCAGGAAAGGTAAAGCAGCCATCGCTTTGACTAGCAGGCGTAAAGCAGACGACGTTAACTGCGCCAAGCTGCCGGCGCCGTTAAAGAGTGAGGATTCTCGCCGCACACGAGAGGAGGGAAAAATTATTTAGGAGGGAACTTGCGGACACTAACCACCCTCACTCTCGGTTCTTAGCAAACAAACCTTGGCGCCTCGGGGCACCTCGCCAGTGAGTCCTTTGACTTCCCTCCTTGATGCGCGTCTGCTAGTTGTTAGACAAAAACAACGTATCGCTCGACTTATTTCGTCTGCCCTCTCTGAAAGGCGAAGTCCAGCTCGCTCGACTTCCGAAAGTCGCAGGAAACGTAAGACAAGCAGACGACGTTGCGAGCAGAAGACGTTGCAAAGGATCAGACGACGCTGAGATAGGGGGTCGCGATCAGCCAATCAGGGCTCGGCGTTGTGACGTCACCGCTACTTCCTTTCTCATTCGCAGAAGACGAAAATGAGCCCACTTGCGAGGCGTATCTAATCACGCAATAAATTTGTTTATTATAGCAATTTAAGCTGCAGGAATTGTTTACCACACATGCAAACTTTGTACCAACTTTCGTATATTGATGATGTCATCGATCTAGCTGTCAGGCGAATCAACCAAAGGATATTTCATTTCATTTCATTTATTTCTCCTTAAGGGCGCGGGTGGGGTATTGCATAAGGAAGTAGTAGACGAGAACTTGAATTTATTTTGACATTGGAAAACGGCAATAGTAAGAAGCGGAGAGTCAAAATAGCAATAGTAAAAAAACACGAAGTACTGATATAGTCTAGATGACCGTGGTTAGTGGATGTGTAAGGAAATTTCCTGGCGAAACAATATTGGTTCAGTAATAAACACACTTCGTCGGGAAGGGAGCTCCAGATGGATATTGCGTGGGGGAAAAGGAACCGCTGAACGCAAGTGTTTTGCCTGCAATATGCTTGATGCAATTACTGTGATTAATGTATGATGATACTCTGTCAGGAGGAGAAAGAACGGTGTTAAATGAGAATGGATAGTTATGGTAGAATTTATTTTGTTAGAATTCCAGAGAATGTAAGTTTCAATTGGACAGTAAGGGCAGTTGAAGAGTTTGTTTAAGTTGGGTCTGTGATGATAAGATCGTTGACACCAGCTGTTGACGATGCCCGGGGATGCCGCTGTCACCCACGTTGCACCTCTTTTCGTAAGCGATCCAAAGACGGTGACGCTGTGAGTATAAATGGTTTAATATGCGTTGTATTTACACAATATTTACAATATAGACAAAAATGCAGTTCATTCTTCAAACTCCGCGGTCGTTGCTCAGATAGCTTTCTCTCTGAACCTCTCATCTGCTCCCTCGACTAGTTCTCAATATCTCAAATCTCGTTCGATGTTTGTCAATCAAACTCCCCCGGTCGACTCTCTCGGAACTCCTGTCTCTGCCCTCTTCGCCCCCTGCTTCTTCTCCTCTCACATTCCCGTCTTTTTTTCCCGGCGCCTGGTAGGCAGCGTCCCTCTCTCCCTGCCCCAATTACAGACGACCCCCCCCCCCCCCCGCTCCGTTCCCAGGTTGTTCCCCTCTCCGCCCACTTCCGAGAAAACACGGCGTCGCCAAAACTCATTCGCCGGGCGGCTTTCCCAGCTCCCGCTCGGCAGCTTTGTTCGGATCAAGCCGGCCTGTCCACGACTAAAGAGAGCGCCCTCCCGTGCCACCCGGTTTTATGACATGGTCACACCAATATCATAAGTATTAGCTGATGCGATGAATCGGGCTGCATGGGTTTGAGTGTATTCCAGGTTATCAGTAAGGTAAGCTTGTGAAGGGTGCCACATGGATGACGCATATTCAAGCTTTGGTCGAACACATGTTATGTATGGAAGTTTCCTAAAGTGACTGGGTGCCGATTTTAAATTACTTTTCAGGTATCCGTGTGCATAGAGTTATTATAATGTACGCTAGAGGTTCAAGTGGCGCTAGTGTGCTGACGCAAATTGAAGCAGACAGCAACCAGTCGAAAACTGACTTCCGGTAAAGCATTCCTATGCGAAAAAGTGAGTACATTTTCTCCCTGTACTTGATCATAAAAGCAAATATCCCAAATAATTCGTACGTACTATGTAGCTTAGAGCATTTCTCAGTCAGGCCGACGAAAAAATTGGTCAGTTACGGCGTTCTTCTTTCAAATCCATCACATTAAAAACGGTGCTAAAACGGCTTCGTACGTGTATTTATGTGCACTGTCGGACACTGTTAGCGCGAACACGACGTCGGCGCTTTTCAGCATGAGGGATACACGTGCCAAACGAACGAAGAACATCTGGAAATTAAGGGAGACGGCAAGAACTACGCAGTAACACTGGATCAGTAACTACTTGTGCATGTGTGATCAAAATAAATTGAACGCCAAGTAATCTATTCCGATTTTAAATAAGTAAGTACCCTTTATTCTTTCTGCTCTGAGCGAAGATGTTTGTTCTACGTTCAAAATATCACTCGCACGCTCGAAATCTTTGAGTTCAAGTGCCCGATAAAAGCTGCCCGGCAGAGAAAACAATACGAAGAGACACCTTTTATAGCCCACGGTCTTTATTCTCTACAGTTTGAATGTTTTTTATTCGCTAATGCACGACGGGGTCATTTTCATAGAGTGACAGGACTGGCATATTATCAATATCTAAGCGTCACCTGAATGCTGGTGAACCTTGAACACACTCTATATTCCATTCGATTGTAATTTTGCTTTGAATCGTCGCTTGTTTGTACACACCTGCTGCGGAACACACGTTTTGGACTGAAATGTAGCGAAGTTAAGCATCGTTCACTGATGAAGAAAAATGCGCTAACTAAATCAATTACACTTTTACAGTGTTAATCAAGGTGTATACTATTCGGTACGACCCAAATAAGAAAAGTGTTCTATGATATTTTCCGGCGAAGAGACAAAATGCACGCGCGTTTTCCCATAGGAATGCACAGGAACACCGCAAAAGTAGACTGGTTGCTGTCTGCTTCAATTTGCGTCACGGAAGTCGCATAGACACTAGCGCCAGTTGAACCTCTAGCGTACATTATAATAACTCTATGTCCGTGTGTCCATGATGCCGCATCTATAATATTAACGACATGTAGTACCCAACAAAGCGATGAAGTTAATAAAATTCCTAAGTACTTATAAGAAAATGATGCATTAATTGAGGTTCCGCCGTGTGAGTTTTCATACAATAATTATTCTTAAAAAATCGTTGTGTCGCCATTTTTCAGGAACGATCTTGCTCTGCGCCGAGGCTAACTGGATTATACTATTTGCTTTATTTACCTACACGCTACACTTTATGGCCCACTTTTAGATGAAAACTAACAGAAACAATCCGTCATTAACTTGTAATATTGAGAATAAAAGAACGAGATAAGCCCTTCGCCCTTTTTATAAAAACGAAACATCCGGATTATCCAGATAAATTTAAAAAAGCAGAAATAAACTAGGCGCTGATATTAAACGTGCACGAAATATGTATCATGAAAATAAGTTCGTAGATGTTTATAATAATCCCAGAAAAGTGTCGAAAAATGTGAACAACCTACTTTCTGAACACGAAAGGAGAGATATTTTTGAGCTTATAATTGAAGGCATGTCCTGTACGGGGGCTAAACTTGTTGATAAATTTAATGTCCAGTTTTAATGTCCAGTGCTTCCCCTGGCATTGTCATTAGTAGTTGTGATTACGAATCTTACATCTCACAGGGTATTGAGAGTTCAATATTTTTATTTTCTACTACTGAAACCGAACTATACAGCCCAATGCACAAACTCAAGAACAACATTGCTTGTGGTGAAGATGGTATAAAATCCCAGCCTATAAAATCAGTTGCTTACTGATTTTATTTGATGGGCCCACTGAGTAGTGGACCAATCTCACACATATGTAATCTAATTCTGAGTAGTGGCATATTTTTTGATAAATTAAATTTGGCAAGAGTGTCGGTGATTCACAAAGGAGGTTTTAAAAATGACCTAAATAATTGCCAGACCAATCTCCGTTCTTCCCATTTTTTTCAAACTCATAGAAGGAGCTATTAATGCACGACTAATACAATCTTTTAAACAAAATAATGTTATAGCTGAGCAACAGTACGGCTTTCAGAAGCAAAAATCATCTGAATTGGCACTGCTAAACATCAAAAATAAAATAATTGATAATTTCAAGCAGAATTTATATACAGCAGGAGTGTTTCTTGACTTCAAAAAAGCTTTTGATTCAATCAAGGATAATGTTCTTTTCGGAAGATTCTCTAAATATGGAATTAGGGGAATTTACAGACATTAATATCGCGAGGTCAAATATGGGTCAAATAACAGACGGTGTCTCGCAAGGGTTCATTTTTGGGCGTCCTTCATTTTTAATTTACATAAATAACATTATAAGAATACCTCAAACACCAGATATAAGTTTATATGCTCATGACACAAACGTATTTTTTTTCTAGAACAAGCCTAAAACTACTTGAGCACTAAACCAATGCATGGCTTGAAAATTTATAATCGTGGCTTAGAGTAAACCAAATTTAATTAAACACAAAAAAAGTATATTATATTTTGACCTCGAAATAAATGTATTCAGCAGTAAATTCAAATTCAATTTCAAAGCAAAATCTTCGAATGTGTTGTAGCACATAGGTTTTTAGGTGTTCTGTTTTATGGAACTCTAAATTGGTCTTTCCATGTGCAGAGAGTAAGAACGAAAACCTCACGATATATCGGGATTATCTATAGGCTTTAACATGTGCTGCCTCACTGGGTAAAAAAAAACAACTATATTATACATTAGTTCATTCACGTCTTCACTACTGTCTCCTTGTATGGGGGACCAGAATAAAAATAAATATATAAATCCTGCACATATTACAGAAAAACGGCCTGCGCTTGGTTGAAAATGCCCCGTACTGGAGTCTTTTTCCGTGCGTATGCTTGGAAAAATCATCCATACACTTTTCGGCACACGAGCTACAGAAAGCAAAAAACACGCACAAATTATAGCGTACAAATTTAGATTATCAAATACCTGTACTTCTGAATGACCACCCTGACCTCATGACCATTATTCTGGAAGGTATGTCTATACAAGTTTTAAAGAAAAACATAAATATTTATCTTTCGTCCCTTCAAAAATAACAAGTTTTTTATTACTATTTTCTTTTTTGTGCGCGTATGTTATTTTTTCTGCAGCATTCCTCTCCGGGCTTAAAGAAATATCTTCATAGAGATCGCTGGCTGGCTCCACTATGTTGTTGTGGGTGGCCCCTTTGTCTGCCGTGTTTGTGGAGGCCTAAAAATTTATGTGCGTCGTTGTTGTTTGTCCAACGTGGGGGACAATATGGTTTTCGTTCATTGTCTTTTTCTTTGTATACAGTGTTTTGAACTGCTTATGGGATTTTATGTTGGATCTTTCATGATCAATTAGTTTCGTCGTTTGGGACTCTCCTTTTGTCTGGCCGTGGAGGAGGGGGGAGGCTGTCGCCTTTTCAGGCATGTCGATGCCTCTTGTGGCGGCCCCCCCAGAAAACTGTATTTCTCGATGGTTGTCTGAATAAACTTTGATTTGATTTGATTTGAATCCGTTACCACCCACCGCTTTAGGAAAATGGTTTACCAGGAGCGCTTCATAAACATATTATGTATTTTCTCGCTTTGCTTAAACTCCAACGTTAGTTATTCTCCCTACCATCTGAACCCTGAATGGGAGTAGGTAAGATTATAATTACGGAAGTTCTTTAATTCTAAGTTATAAATTATAGGTGAAAATGAAACGCGCACTCTTTACCAGCTTACAATTTAATGCCTGGTCATGGTGGAGAGATTATTAACACTGCTTTGTGTTTTTAAATAAATTAAGTATCTTAAACCTCCCCCATCTGTAAAGTGCGTGAGATAAGCCGAGAACTATTGCTAACGCGAACAACAAGGTTGAGTATATCGGCATTATATGTAGTGTCCAATGAAAATCTTACTTATTTTTCTGCAAAAACGAAAAGTATTGTTTGTTTTATGCAATGTTTCAACTTTCTAAAGTCAATATTTTGTTTTATTTTGTGATCTACGTTTAATGTCTGCTTGATATACACTGGCTGAATTATGTAATATAAGGTGTTCATTTTCAGCTTAAACCAGATAAATTAAGTTGATCTAAATCAACCTAGAAATTGTTAATCTATTTTTGTTCTAATTTGCTTGAGATTGTAGCTACGTTGCTTTGCACACTTTACGGTTAAAACTATGACATTACGTTAATGGCTTCATTCGCCCCTCAGGCTGCAGGCGGCTAAATATTTTCGGGTTCAGCTGAATATTTATAATTTTTGTAAAAGTAGAGGTACTATATTCATATTAACTGTGGTTGTTATAATATGTTGTATATAAATGATAATCTCAGATATATAAAGCGGATGAACAACTGCTTTTGAGCGCTTACAATATAGATGAAAAGTAACGTTTGTTTTAAATTGTTTTTATTCAGAATGTTTGTAATAGACATTACAAAATATTACCATAAAAATAAAGGAAAACATATTTTTTCTCCAAATTTGTAATAATGTGCAAAATAATTTCTCAATTTTTGCTTACGCCACTTTTCTACTATAAAACCTCCCCCCCCCCCCCCCCCCATTAGGTTTTATGAGTGTAGTTTGCATGTCCCAGGAGGGAGTCTTTGCTAAGCGACGGCTTGAGGTTCATTTTGTGACTTTTGCGCGTATGATGCGTCCTAAGTCAGTAAAGTGTATGTGGTATATTCATTTTAATTATTTATTATATTACGCGTTCTACGGCATTTATGTTTAAGTTGGACTCCAGCGTAAATATTCCGTGCAAAGGTGTCTGCCTGCCTTCAATTAGGAGAAGGCTTCAAGTATGCATACACTACGACGCAGTCTTCTAGAGTTTACATACGTCTGTGCATATCATTTTGAGCAACAGCGGTTTGCCACGAGTTACATTAAAATTCGCCCTCCTTAACGCTCCTGAACAATGCGAGTTTTCTTCTCAAATAAAAGCTAAACAACTTTGCATATTTTATTGTTTACTAAAAAAGATATACTCCTCTTACGTGGGTCTCAACAATGTTAACTGTTCACGCACGTGCACGCATTAATAACCAATAGCAGAACCAAACAAATACAGGTCTATACAAGTTACAGTTCAGTTCATTTTTTGTGTTTTCTCAGTGAGGAAGGGGAGGGAATATTGGAAAGGTCATTGGGTGCTAAATGCGAAACCATTCGCCTAACAGGGGCACCGAGACCGGAAACTTGTGGTAACTAACTATAATGGGCCTCACATTTTTTTTTTATTTGAGTAACTTCATGACCAGTGATTTGAAAGTTTAGATAGATTTACAAAATTTGATTTGAGTAGGGTTTTCCTTTTGTGATCACCATTGCCTATTTTACCTTAACAAATAGATCTGAGAGGATCGGGAGATAAATAAGTGCTGCTCTTCAATCCAAGAAAAGTGTTTTATCGATTCCCTAGAAAAATATGGTTGCCATTTATCCTACGGGAACATTATATAATTGAACATTATGCAAAATTATGAATTCGAACAATATATACATATGGAGACATATTTACAAAGTTCTGCCATATTTGAAATAGAACTGAAAATTATATAGCCCACTCATTTCCTCCAAAAACAATATAGTAACGTCTGTCAACACCTAAAGTCATAACAAAAGTAATAGTTATATAGCAGCACCAGTTTTTCTAACTGCCTTTTCGCGTGCGGCAAACACCTGTACACATCGCGACACTGTTAGCGCGAACACGACATCGGTGCATTTTCGCATTTTACTTCTAAATAGTATTAGCGAGCACGAAATTTTATCGCTTATATTATAGAACTAAATGAGCTCTTTCCGTAGCAATAATAACTTGGATCACACCTCTTAGTTTCCAAGGGAAAACTGGAAAAACCGCCGATCGCTTGTTCGCGCTAACAGTGTCGCGCTCTGTACATACGGCAACGATTCTGAGAGTGGCGTTTTTAAAATAAAGTGGTATTATCAATTCTACCGGATTTTAATCACCTAGTTAGTCAGAAAATCTATATAAAAATAATCCAAAACAAAATTCACTTTTAAAAAAAGGTCTCTCACGAAGCTTTAAGCGTTGAAAACTCTAGCATTACTACCTGTACCTAAAATGAAGGCAATCGTCTTTCTTTATTACGTCTTAAGTAAAACATATTTATCTTTAAAATTAAGCTGTTTGGTCGAGGGTTTTGCTTAGGTGTTCCAAGTGTGAAATAATACACTACTTTGTTTAGCACCTATCTACCGAAACGTTATATGCATATTCGGTGCAAGAACATATACAAATTTCGCAGAGCGCGGTAAAAAGTGATGTACACTTGACTTAGTAGAAACAGTCGAAAAATAAATCTGTAATCCGCAAGGCTAACACATGGCCCGCGCTCTGCCTCATTGTAAGAAGAACTGTATATGAGGGAGGAGTTGACTACGATTGAGCTAAGAATAGCGACAAGCCCACATATGACAACACATTAGGTCGTAGTTAGGACACCAATAATGAATATTTTATGACCGGCATATAGGATATAAGAAAGATGTAACTGATTAACAAATATTGGATCTTTATAAAAACAAAGGAGTGAAATTCGAGTGACTAATAAATAAAAATTCACGAACGTAGAAGGCTACGCATTTTTACACCTCATCCACCGACGTTGTCTCTATTCATTATCAAGAGCTGCTAACAAACGTTGGGGAGGCTTACAATAGATGTTTTTAAATACAAAATAAATTACATGCTTGAGCGAATGACTGATAATAATTAAATCGCCTCTTAATCCTTACGAAAACAATATAAATGTTTGATTGTCGTAACTTTCTAACTTTTGCAACGGTTTTCCAAGTAATGTCAGCTCGTTGGCATTTTTAACGTGCTTCAAACTACACTTTACCAGGTTCGCGTGTAATTGCACAATTCCAACTTGTATCAAACTGATTAAACGTGTGTATCAAATAACCCGCCCTGCAGCACTGACAAAACTCACAGCAACTTTATTCGAGTCCGTGATCCCAAAATTGGAGTTCACTCTTTGATGTTTTTATATGGTAAAACCTAGAAATATCTAAGTGACTCACGAAAATTTACTTCTTGTTGAATTATGCTGGTCTTCAGCCACGACATGTCTTGCATTCGTGCTTTTGTTTTCCTTTTCATATGACAGTAGAGCATTATCATACACGTTTCTAACCTAGCTTCCTCCAAATTTGTTCGTCCTCACAAAAAAAGATACGAGCATACGTCGTTGAACAATTAAGCAAGCTCGGAATCGTGAAGGGTTTGTGCCTTCACGGGTCGGCCGACATATATTTGCATACGTGCGCAAAATATGCCAAAGGGAAGGGGGGGGGGGGGGGGGGGGCTAAAAGGCGAGGGACCCGCCTAGCAAAGAGAGCGTGACTCTTCCTACACAATGAACTAGATTTTTTTTTCTCTCGCAAAGCTCTCGGGGAATCACGCACGACGCGAGTCCTGAGTTTTAGTTTGCCGAATGTTCTCGGTGATGAGCGAGAGTGAGTGTGGCGCTCGAATGCCGTAATTACTCGAGTAATAGCCGCACTGTCTATAAAGAAAACCTGAGGGTTCGCGTTTCCGCGGAGCACGCAGACCGCCAATCACCGTGATCGACAGCGTGATTCCGGCTGTTAATAAAACAGAGATAACGTCTTCGTGCGAAGATACAACCTGCGAAGATTGCATTTGTATGGAGAATCGTGTTCTTGAGTCTGGTTGTTCGCTATGTTATTGATGCGCAACGCAATGATCGGCTGAATAGGTGTTATCTGGGAAAGTAGACGTGAGGGCCTTGTTCATAAATAGTGCGGCTATTACTCGAGTAAATACGGTATTCATCACGTGGTTGGAATAGTAACATGTTGCCAGACCAGCAGGTCTCTGCTTTAGATATCTGCCAGGTTTCGCTGGAAAGAATGTTCAAGACCCACATAAATATATAAGAATAGAAAGTTACGGGCCCTGTCAGACGATTGAGGAAGTTGTCCGGAAGTTCATAAAATAATAGAAATATGTTCCTGGTCCGCGTAAATAACCAATACATCCCGGAGAGCTCAAGCTTCGTGAGAATGTAACGCAAGTTGTTGAAATAGAATGCGAATATTTGTGAGCATGGCGTTACCTGCATCAAAAAATAAATATAAAAGACAAAATTTCTTTATAAGGCGACGTCCGCCAAAACCTAATATTGTCTAAACAAAAACTGATATTGGTGACGCGTGGGACATTTGTCTCAATTAATATAGATTGTCAGACTGAAATACAATATTTTTTTTTCTTGGCGAGAAGTTTCTATTTTACTGATATAATTATCACCATTGCGTGAACCATCACGGTTCCTCTTTTAACGATATTAGGCTTAAGTGTATACTAGTTCATAAAGAATTTTTTCGTATTTCTAAATTATCGTTTGATCTAAGTAACGGCCATAGTCCTGAACTTTCTCGTTCTATCCCAAGCTCTGGCGTCATATTGTCATAATGTCTAAGCTATCTGCGATATAAAGATTGTTTACGCTGACCAAAAAAAGACGTTTTTTTTTCACTTCTAAACGTCCGGTAGTAGTCATGTTGTATTCATAAGGACCGATGAACGTATAAGGTAGCAACCAATTTATTGCCACATGGCGAAAACTTTGCGGTATCCGGAACCGGGAGTGCAAACAAAGTGTGTATAACAATCGCACAGCGCCCTTTACAGGCTCTGATTTCACTACGGGATTTGCTGGCGTCCTGGCGGCGATGATTCTGGAACGTCACGCATCGGATACATAATACTACGAGTGTCACAAGGATCAGTTTTTATTACGTGGGATTCAAAATTAGCACACGTAAACAAAACAAAATCAAAGTGGTCGGGGCTAGCACGAAAGCCTCGAAGGACCCTTTTGTAAGTACCAAAGAGAAGCCGGCGCGCTACTTTTAGCATACAAATGTTTACAGATCATAGAAAATGTCATATGATCGTAACTATTAAATTCATGAAATTATTAAATTTGGAGGGATAAAACACTTTAACAGCAATTAATCTCTCCATTCTGATCTTTCCACATTAAGTGGGACAGCACGGTAAAAATGTTCAACTTCTTTTAAACGCTTAATTTCTGCCTATTGTTAAAAACGGTTTATATTCCCTAAAACCTTTGTTGGTACTCAAACTAGGGTCTACTGTTATGACTCTGTGTAATATAGCAAACACATTATTTTATGTCTTATTTTTACAACAACTGAAAGTAAGCAGCAACGCACAGCTTCTATTTTGAATAAAAACTGGGGAAAAGCAAAAATTGTTACGTTGAAATTAAAGACGCGTTATTTTTATTCAAAGTACTTGTTATTAGGTTGATAAAAATATATGAGTAATAATGCGTACTCAAAGACACTACAGGTTATGAAATAACCTAGGAGCAACATTACGCGTATACACCCAAATGTTTGAGCTGTTATTCGACTCGCGTCTTCGACCTGGGCAGTATAAGGCGACGTTCCCGGCGCAAAGGCACACAGCAGCAATGGCAGCGGGCTACACTGGAACCTAAGCAACACTTTTTCATCATTGCAGACTGGTACTATGTTTTGCTTTGTACAAAGCGATTTTTGTTTCTTACTAGCAGCTGCTGCTGCTGCTACTACTGGTGTCCTTCCTTTGTTGTTGATGTGTCGCGATATTTGTCAGATGCTCTAAAATGATAAAAAAAAAAACGGACGACATCCCTCTGAATTGTAGCGAAGACTTTTCGGAAAAAGGATCGCAAATAACGTGCACTGAATACCAGTACTCGTACCATATAGATACTTGTTCTGGCATCTCGGAAGAGTCACGTGTTTCTCCACTTAAATATTTGTGTTGCCAGACATGTAAAACTGCTAAATCGCAAGACCGCTAATGCGGAAAACAAAAGAAGGAACCAAACGTAGCCACTATGCTAGTCACCATAAAGGCTAAACTGGACACTCTGTCGTAATTAAAAAAAAAAAACCGGATCCGATAGAACAGTCACTTCAGCACATGTCAGGAAACTATGATGCAGTACTGGAGCTAATGGGTGAAAATATTGAGGAAACAGAGAATTAAGATAAACGGTTACAGACTTGGAAAACACGGAGCCGCCAGGAGAAATCTACAAGCTGAAACAAAAAGTTCCGGCTCTTGAATGCAGGAGCCGTAGTCAAAGCATCCAAATATATGGTATTCCCAAGAGAAAAAATTGAAAACCTCATGGCTAAGATAAATGAAATAGCAAAGCAACTAGAACTGCCTGATGTGAGAGAAGATCAAGTCATAGTCGCGCATTGGCTTCCCACCCGCCATGATAAGATACCCGAATTCTCATTTGCATCTCAAGCTAAGCGACGCTGGACTTGTGTCGCTTGTATTGTCTGACTACTTTGCTTAGCAGCGTCATTTGTAGCCATCTCTCTATATTCTTGCTTTCTATATTCCTGCTTCGCCACTTGTTTTTTTTTATTCTTTTCTTTAGAGGCAGCTTTTATTACGGGCTTCCTTTCACTCACTGGACAAGCCTTCTAGTGTCCGACTACTCTGCTTAGCAGCGTCTTTTGTGTCCAACTCGTTTCGTCTCAGATAGACATTGTTCTCCTTTGAAAGCAAAAACCTATTTGTTTAGATTTTCTTTTTAATCTTAAGGTTGCGTGCTTCCGCCCGGTGGTGCCATCCTTCTAGCTCCTCAGCGTTGTTCACAGTAGGTACAAAAAAGTTTAAGGAAAAACTGTCTTCTTCCCATAGTTTTGTTCTGGACTTTGAACGCCATGAGTACCGCCAAACGATTCCCTTCTAGTCGCTTTGTTTATAATCTAATAAACAATTTATCAAGGTATGATAAAATATTTTGCAGCGCTGCTCCGTACAGAATCGGCTCTAACCTACTCACACACGACTGAAACGTTTTGTGCATAGTTCCCAGGTACCTCAGCTGATAGAAGTACGGTTACATATTTAAAACTTGCCTTTATGTCCTAACCCACTTTCCGATGGCAATCAGTTACTAATCTTGTGGGAACTGTCAAGAGGACGACTCCTCAGGAGACATAACTCATAGACCTTTCGCATGACGCAGAAAATAAAAAGACCGCTCTTTCTCCACCTCTCTCCCGAGATTGGTAACGGGCACTTTCGGTCACAACCAGCATCCATCATTATGAAAAATGACATTCAAAAGAGAGCACAATTTACCCACGGCGCGCATTTTTGTTGCCAGGTTTTATTGAGAGCATTCAACTCGCTACACGAACTAAACCCAGGAGGCAAGACGACTGCAAGGAAGATCGGGCCATGAGACTCCCATGCCAACGCGTCAGCGACGCTCCTGCCAAGATCGTTTTTTCTACCACGGTCCCTCGTGGAGCCGAATGCGAGAAAACAGAGAAGCAAACCGTCGCCATAACAATGAAAGTGAAATAGGAGGGACCCCTTCCAGCGCCTCTAAGGAAGCCCCAGGCAAATCCGAAGGGATGGGTCGTGTGCGAAATCGAGCAAAAACAGGATTTCACGATACTTTCTTCTCCTTTTATTTCTTGGCTTATTTTTGCTTTAGGAGAATCCAGACTCAGAGGGGAAATAAATGGCGAAGATGCCAGTAGGCTCGCTGAAGTAGACGGGAAAATGAGCAGTCGGAACGGAACGAGATCTTCCAGGGTGAACTGGCGGACCCCATCTTCCAGCTGCCTCGGGTCCCTGACACTCGGGCGAGGTCACCGGGTTTGATCTGTCGTTGGGAATCAGTTTTCCATTGTCGCGTTGCTTTGTGGTTACTTTCTTAAAGTCTCGAGACATAGCGTTGTGCATCGTAACTCGCCAGAGCTGGACTGGTGACAAGCAGCGACCTGACGGCAGTCTTGAGGACGCACCCTTGGATACGCAAAAGGTTCAGTGAGAATGTGCGATTGGCCTATTGCAACAACGTGTAAAGCTGATTATCCGATTTCATGAATTGTTTGAGCAGCAAGCCACAATATTTTTTTTAGGACATTACCCATGCAGGCTCCCACCCGAGAGCGGTCCCGATTGGCGACTCTCCTATTTAATAAATTGTGCGGGGCGACTGCAAGATGTTTTTTATCAAATGTGCAAAATATATATAGTTATTTGTATCGACTTTTGTTTTGGTTTTAATGCCACTTATAGTCCGCCAATGAAAGCGTTGAAAACGCGCCTATTTATGCGTGATAAGAGCACTGCAGCGTGGTTCTTTTCAATACGGAGATTCGAACAAAAGAGGAAATTCCACCGTAGCAAAGAGCAGCTATTCAGTGTTATTTTATTTTCCTGTGAACCTTGCACACGCTAAAGCGAGTCAGTTCTTTGTCGGCGGCACTTCCGTAGTCTCGAGTGGCATATGCGGCGGTATGTTTAATACGCCTCGTTAAGGGTAATTTATAGACGGCCGGACAGCTGCGCCAATATTTCCGCATTAGGAACGAGTGATTCGTCTCACTCGTTCTCTCACGAACGTTACTTCTCATCGCGACCATCGAACCGTCGCTTGTTCTAATGTGTTTTCGAGATTCAGAGGTCGCTTAATCACTACCTCAAGTGAAGCGTTCCTTGCGGTACGTGTTTCCATGTCCAACATTACGCTCCGAGGAAGGAGAGCCGTCGAAATCAGATGGAGCGGGGTTCAGTCGACGAAGCTCTGAAAGTAGGTCAACTGGCGGGGATGTGCACACCGCGATTCCGGGCTTCTATAAAGAATCGCGTTCATCAAAATGTGGACCATTTTTTCAAACGCAAACGGGTCTGAAATAAACCCTTTTCAAAAAGCATATGGAACAACATTGATGGTCGCCATTTCATGGGGCGCGAAATGCGTGTCTGAATCCGAGACCTCACCGTGTTCTGACGTAGCCCTGCAGGGTCCAATGCATGATCTGTGTGCGTGCCCAAAAAATGGCCGACTCAGAAAACAGGTGCAGGAGACACGAGATGGCGCGCACATTTGAAAGGGGTATATTAACTCATGGACGCATGTATGCTTATGTCTGCGCAGTGCGTATGGGAGGAGAAGTGAGCCGTGTTGTTTTCATCGCAAAAAAAAAAAAAAGAAAAACATCACCAAAGTGTCAGAGTTTTGCCGAACGTAACGCTTGCAGTTCAGAACAGTTGCCAAGTTCTACGAATTCGGCGCGAAAAGGTTGGTAAGGTATAAACATCTTTTGGACATGTTTAATAAAATGATGACCTTAAGATGGTTAACTCATCTTCATGCGCTCGCAAGTTTTGTTGGCCGTAATTTGAGCGCTAAAATGTTCCGCGAAATACGTATGATGTTTGTATCAGATAAAGGCACTTGTTCTGATACCTTGGCGTTGTGTCCCGACCGCAAGCGCTGCATTCAGGCAGGGACTGAGGACTGGGTAGTGCACTCTTCTTGTATTCTAGGAAAAACTCCGTTGTTTTTTCATGAACACCCAGTGTTTCAGAGTGCTCGACACCTAAAATTGGAACTCTGACGCCATACACACATTAACGTTTTGAACCCAAGACACGGAGTACAGCACCCTATCGACCGACGAAAATGTATAGTGCATATATTTACCTGATGTGTGACCATAACGAAATTGCATTTTATCAATGGAAAGAATTAATACTGTGTGTTATATGACCTGTTTAGTTCATGTGCGTTCTTGACGTGGCAACTTGGTAGGCTCACATTCGTGAGGTAAGTAAAAAAAAAAACAAATTACGCCACTCAGTTTATCCGCTTGCCCACATGAATTTTCTTTCCAATACTCACTTAAATGTCAATATAAAAAAAAAAAATGTCTGGCACCTTTATGCTCCACTTAAATTATTTTTCATATATAGCGTTTTTATACAAATTATCTTGTGATGTGGCTTATTGCATTTTTAACACAATCCACGGACTCCAAACACGTTTTGCTGATTTGTCACGTGTGGCGATGTACTATTTTTACTGCCACCGGAAGAATTCGCACTTATATATTACATGGAGTATTGAGTAAATACTGTTTTCAAACCACCTGCTGTAATCTACACTAGTTTACAATATAAAGTCAATATAGTAGAATTATTTTGTTGTGAACCTCCACTGCCATAAATTTAGCTAATTTGACCATAGGGACGCTTTTGTCTAGTATGTTTGCTGATCGCGGAGGGTTGGGTGTTTTTTTTTTTTTGTTTTTGTTTTTTTTTTGCTTTTTACTCTTTACGAGAGAAACCGTTATTAGACTTGGCAGAATCAAGATCGGCTACAATATATCTTTACGGGCGCACTTGCCAAAAAAGTTGTCAGAAAGGTTATGAAACGTTCTGAGACCCGATCATAATTAAAGAAAAGAGAGACGGTTTTCTGTGAGCCTGCCTGCAGCTGAAGCGCACAAACACTATAGCGGTTGTGCTCTCCATCTTCCCCTTATCTGAAATGAAGATCTCTTCTACCACCTCAACCTCAGAACAAAAGTGTCACTGAAACAATCTCTAATGCACCAGCTGCGGCTATGAGCAGAGCGATGATGTGGCCACAAGAAAATTACAAGTTGTCCTTGCGTAACACTTATCTAATAAAAGTTGCTATTTTCTACTACTTTAGGACACTAAAATTGCGTCCTAGAGTGGCAACTTTCCCTGACTCCCTGGATATATATTGGGCAAGTCTAGCGTACTTCGAAGCTAGCAAGGAAGGGACACGAGCAACAGCTTCCGACTAATAATATTACTTCACACTAATGTCGTTACCTTCGTGGCCGACGGTTTTATTTTTCCAAGGCACTCGCTGCTTTCACCAAGCTACGATGTAACCCTTTCTTGATAACCCAGGCGACCTTCTCTACACCAAGCACGTACCAAGACGAGTGTTGTTCCATGGAGAAATCTAACATCACGCGTCGCCCCAGGTAGCCTCACAGTTGCTTAGCCCTAATCAGTTTTATTGAACTACGCAAGCCAATATTTTGTCGGTGTATGTCTTTATTTTAGGCAGTAAAGATATTGAGCGTGTGTTAACTGTCGACGTCATTTGGAGTTTGGTTTTCCAAACGACTTGTCATTCTCGTGAATTGTGCGGTTTTCTGCAAATTTGTTTAAGATCCCTCAATGCAGCTTTTTCTTTCATTCAACGTGCCTCTTTGTTAATATTCTAAAATCATCAAGGTGCCGCTTTGACATTGGCTTAAGATCGAAACTGTTTCTGGAATTCCCAGTTCGTGCCCTGCAGGACACTGTAATGATTGTTCTTTTTTATTTCACTAAAACTCCAGACAGTTGATCCAGAACAATTATCCCACGATGTCTTTTTTTGTTACACTATGTTTCATTTCGTTTTTGTCAAAACTACCAGGGCGGTGAAATGTGGAAATGTAATTAAACTATTAGGCGAATCAAGCCCAACGTTTTAAGCCCATCCGTTTGAGCTAATATAGGAAACGCTGCGGTGGCATGCAAAAATGGTGCCACGTTTCCAATATGCCATGTCTAGATTGCTGCAAAACGAAATTACTTATACTTTTGTAGATCACAATAAAGAGGGTGTTTACTAAACTACAAGGTTATAATAAATTGCATGAATATCATTGAAATATATGCCGATGTAGAAAGGTTTCTTGAAATTCAATTTCCGGAAAAACTTTCTACATTGTGATGCTCGTGCTCGTAGCTCTTTTTTAAGATCCAGCTGCGTTCCAATTTCTTCCATTTTAACGTTCTTGATCTCAAATCCCGCTTCATCGTTTCTTCGCGTAAGCAAAAAGGCCCACAATTTCTATGAAGATCCGCATCTGTTGTCGAATCTTCAGTAAGGTGAGACATGAAATTTCAATGGTTATATGTTATGTTTCTGAAAACCTTGATTTTACTCAAGCAATTTTCATTTCTCTTCTTGCTAGGCCTTGCTTCTTTTAAAATTAAAGTTCGAAGAACACGGTAAAATTTTACTTTAAGATACAACTTTGCGCTAATATTATTTTTTTTATGAATATT
The DNA here is from genome assembly GCF_016920785.2 of Ixodes scapularis. Classification (NCBI taxonomy): domain Eukaryota; kingdom Metazoa; phylum Arthropoda; class Arachnida; order Ixodida; family Ixodidae; genus Ixodes; species Ixodes scapularis. Next base: position 18,471,366 of record NW_024609837.1, on the reverse strand, counting down.
CGATGTCATGTTAATAAATCGGATTAAGAAAGCAAGTAGTTTCGTGTTTGTGTGGAGCGTATTTCACACAAATTTGTAACCTTCATAAAACCCTTTTAGCCAGTTAATACTGTATATTGCGTTATTGCCGCTCATTGTGGAAATTAAGAACTTCCGATTATCACAAGGGCAAAGCCCCCAGAAAAAGATACGTCACAACACATAGCTATTTCTTTTTTTGTTTTGTTTTAGTTCATAGTTCTGTTTTCGTTCTCCAAAATTTGCACTAGCCTAAGCCATGAGAGTTGCGCGCCTTAAAACGCCATAAAAGTGTATTGTACTAGCCGGGATATGCCAAAAATAAACAAGGGCATACACATGCTTATGAATATTTGACTATTTTTCATTATTTGACAATACCATGTCATGAGCGTAGAGGAAATGTTTCCTTTTTTTATATAACGCGATAGCCTTATGGGGCTCGTGTTGCAGAAAGCCGGCGGAGGAAAAAATCCTGATTGCTTCAAGGTCACATGACCTTGCGCGGGAAATTCAAGCAACCTCCAACGCTCACGTGAGACGTGACAACAACGCGTGGAAAGAAAGTGATTAAAACCTGACATGGTAATGCGAATTCAAGGTCACCGCATGTTTCAAAAGATTCCACTTCATTAAGAAATAATTTGGCTTAAAAAAAATTTCAAAAATGTTAGGCAAAATTGAAACCCACAACCCGTCGGTTGCGAGACATACACGCTACTAACTATGCCTTGCACACAGGCTTGCAAGGCTTTCGCGTTCCACGCTAAAAGGCGAAGCTTAATGATTAATAAACCATCAATAAATAATAAATGATGATGATGATGATTAAAAAAAATATAATAAGGGATGTTTTCGTACGGCCTACAGTATGTCATATCTAGAAATGGCTTGCACATTTACGGCAGCAAATAGTTCAATCAAATTAGCTTCTTTGTTTCAATAAAACTTGTGTCTGAAATATTAATAATTCCTGCTATGGTGCTACCAGTTAGATTATTATTACAACATGGACTCAGCAATAGCATAAATATAGGTCATTAGTTGCATCCGTATTAGCTTAGCCCTACATTTTAGTTACACTGTACAGGGTGTGAGCTTAAAATCAACAAATTGATTGTCAGTGTTACATAAATCGTCCGCACATACCGCATTTATGTAACACTGTCAGTGTTACATAAATGCGGTATGTGCGGACGATTTATACGACTGGGTGCACATAATAGAGGTGCTAATTGCCCCGATAAATGAACTAGTTAACTAAAATACGTTTATTGACTTTTCAAATTTTTAAACCAAACATGATATTAAATAGAATTATTCTGAGCGTCACCGTGAACCACTAAATCTGTCAGTTTTAGATAGACTTGAAGTAGCAGCAAGGCTACCGGTGATATAACGCGCCCGCGCCTCCATTCTGTCTCTTGTCATTCATGTTTAATCCCTGTCAGCCTTGTTCCTGTTAGACAAGTGGTTTATCCAGCACACTACTGCTGAAAATAATCCCTGGAGAAGGGGAACAAGAGGGACAAGGGACAAACATAAATCTCCAACCACAGCTAGGTGACTGGTGAGCGACCGAAAAAATCCGTCTGGTCCGGGTAACGAACCCGGGACCTCTCCATTACAAGTGGAGATTTATGTTTGTCCCTTGTCCCTCTTGTTCCCCTTCTCCAGGGATTATTTTCATCATTATTGTCCAGCTCGCTTGCCCCTTTGCATTTAATTGCATTATAATTAAAACACTACTGCGCTTCCCACGCACTCAAGTTGTTTCTGAAATTACTCATTTAGTTGTTTTTGATTACTCTTAGCAAGTTTATAATTTAAACCATGCGTTCTTTTCGACTATATAAAAGTTGCTGGGCGCATTTTAGTTAAATACCTGACTTTTTGTGAGTACTACCCTCCACTATTTTGTACCCTTGGCCGTACAACTCCCGTGCACAAACTTGGATATTGTAATTTTCCGGGCTTTTTGTGAAACAAAATTCTGAAGGCTAGAAAAAATGGTATGTACGTCCGCCTTCTTCAACAATTCAAGCATCACGCAAGCATCGTGGGGTTGGAAATTAACTACGGCACGTTTGTTGATAAAATATATCTTCACCTAATGCAAGAACCCCTAGTATTCGGAATTTATTTGTAAAAAAAAATACTTGTGTATGTTTAGTGAGTTATCTTGTCTTTTTTTACTTTTTGATATTCTACATTATATTCATTATTTTTTGTTTATTTCCCCATGCGCTTAATTACCTGCTGGTCACCAAGAGAATAATTTACGCGCGCACAAAAGTGTCACGGCCGGGCAGGCCTATTGGCACGCCGGTTTGTAGAAGTGTCTTTTCAAACAAAGGCGTAATTAAAAATCGGTAGTAAAATCCTGTTAAACAATTAATTTCCGATCGGCGCTCTTCTTTGTGTCACACAGATAATGCTCCTAGAATATATCGAAAGAAAAACAAATTGTGGAAAAACGAATGGTTGCATTTTCGCAACCCTATACTCCGCAACGACACGTTCTCAAAAAGAGCAACCTTAGTAGCACTGTTTCCTTAAAAGACATGAGTTTAAAAATAACTAATTATCGCCCAATTGCATTTATCGCGTCTTATACTTATTTTATTTTTGTTAAAGTTATATATTATGTTTGTGATACCCTTTTATCAAAAGTCGCACGGTTTGATAAAATGGTGTTAATTTGCAGCGTCTCGACCGTTAGGCCCGTTCGATCAGCCTCCTAATTTGCATTTTGAGTGCATAAGTTTGAGTTTCAACAAACTAAGAAATTGTTTGTGGTCACAGTTGTGGCAAGAAAATGAGCTCAATCAATATAAAACGCACATAACTTCGACGACACTGAATTGTAGAATACAAGTCACACATGTACTTTGTATTTATTTTCCAAAGCTATACAGTTTATGCAAATCATTACTCGAAGGATCACGACTTTGACATCACCTAGAGAGGTAACTTCAAAATATTTTACAAGGTAGGTTCCAATGACTTAAAAAAAAAGTTTTCTTATATTTCTCTCGTCGGACGGAGTAACGGAGCAGCTATCAAAATGAAAGCAGTATCGATGATCAACAAACATACGCGCAACTCTCAGAAGAAAGGGTATAGATCAATTTGAAATGCCTGGTTTCACAACAGACAGATACGAGTCTTAATGTCGCGTAAATAGAACGGTAATCGGGGCGTTTCACTTTTCAACTGCCCAGAAAACACACGCGATTGTTTTTTCAGATGTACCAATGACTGGGTATATCAACATACGCAATGGAAGATGGTAAGTCGGGGAAATAAAACAAGCATTTAAGAATTTCAGTACCGCTGCCTCCTCCTCCTCAAGAGCTGCGCTCCAATTCGGCGTTACAGGGAGTTGTAAACGGCTTTCATTTTTTTTTTCTGAGCTTAAGAACTCAAGTTCAAGTTCCGCGCTTTGGTCGTCGGAGGGCAAGACAGTTGCCTCCAATATGCGCTTGAAAAAGAATCCGAAACCAGAGTGCGCATCAAAATATAAGGGTTTTTCAGAACATGGTAAAATGATCGACATGCTTTTTACTTGACTAAAACGGGTTGATGAGGGGGTTATTGATAATGTCCAGTAAGTTTTTAATTGGAACTATAGCCTTAAAATGATCAAAAAAAAAGTTACCTTCTAAAAAAACAATAAAAAACTATTTTTCCGAAAGTAATTATATTTTTCTAAATAGGTTCTTGGACAGACAACAACACGGCATCAACCTTTGTGTCTGTGCGATGCATTGTTTTCGCAGCAGCGTTTTGACCTTCTTTCTCTGAAACCCCTGGTGTATAAATATACATACAGTGTATATATACAGTTATATACCCAGGCCTTTGGCCTCCCGCCACCATGCCCAGTATATATATATATAAGTGTATGTGTGTGTGTGTGTGTATGTGTGTGCGTGTGTTTATGTGTGTGTGTGTCAACGTTACTAAAACCCTCAGTTGGGAAACTCACCCTTGAAACCTGGGCCGCTGGCGTCCACCGAGACCGAGCTAAATTCGATAACATCGCCCCTTTTTAGCGACTAGTTGAAACATGAAAGCTGCTTTACATAGCTACTGCGAGATGGCCCTGCGAGATGGCGCCACCGGCCCTTGCCCGACTCGACCTGCAGCGGTGCAGTTTTCGGAGTAGACGCTGTGGGAGCAATGGCGGCGTTCGATCGCCATTAGCTCGGTTCTTGAGTACGGATCGGAGCCACTTTCTTAAAGCAGGCTCTATGGCAGTTTCTCAACTGAGTGAATCTAGTAACGTTGGTGTTTGTATATATGCGATCTACATAATATATAAAACTGATTTTTTTTTCTTTTTCTTATCCTGCATGACTAGTGAAAATTACCCACTGTTTGCTACGTTTTAATTGAGATAATAAAACAACATAAGATTAAACTTATCTTACATACTCTGGGCTCATCGGCGGTCTTCTTTTTAGAACCTTGGTATACAGTGTTGCCTATTCTTTAATACAGAAATCTGTTATGTGTTTGAATATTAATATTTCGTTATATTATTTTGATATTGCGTAGTTTTGGTACCCCAAGCATCAATAAAATTATATATTTTCAACAAGAGTAGTTGGTTCCGATGGAAAAGTTATCGGGACTATATACATATGGGAAATTTTACTTTGACAAGCAACGTTATCACAAAAATATTTTCTAGCAGAATGAAATAAAAAAGTTTTAAAATGGGATATAAACAACTCAATCAAATTTTGTTTATTTTTACCCCCATATTCAAAGTACAGTTTCCAACCAGCCACTACAGCATAGTGCGTCTCGAGAACAAAGTACTTCTCGAAAGAATAATGGTAGTTCTGCTCGGCAGTAAACGCCATTATTTTCAAACCTCAACTTCGACATTCAATTAGGGAGTCGGAAATTCGCGAGAGATGGCACCATCAATGTATCGAAACTGGAGGCAGTGTGGAAGCGCGAGATACCCTCAAATTTAAGAGTCCTTCTGAATAAGAGATAGTGTTAGGCGTCGCTTTCCCATGCTTCGCCTTCGCTCAATAGTTCATTGTCATGATTTATAAGACAAGGAAAAAGAAAAGGAACGAAGGAGAGATTTGTGGCAGCATGAAAAAAGAAGAAGAATAAAGAGGCGCGAGAGGGGTTCGAAGCAATCCGACGAGGCGCGAGATTTGACGGCTGTCTTCTGGGGTTGCGGAGCTCGGGTCGGCTATGTCCCGTCCTCGAAATCGACTCCGTCAGGCTTGAACCGGTCGGCTACGTTCCGTCCTCGCAAACGACTCCGCCAAGCTTGAACCACCGCGCTCGGCATCGTCATCTTGGTCCGAAGGGCACCAGCGGGCCGGACATCATTCTCCGACGATCCGCCCGACGACGATCCACCCGCCACATCCTATGGTGACTATACAGGGTGATGACTATTTGTGCTGACAGTATATATCTTTACTTTGAATGCAATATTTATTTCATTTATCCGACGCTGATCGTATTCCAGCTTTTTCCTTTTTTTTTTCTTCTTCTTACAGTAAAGTACGTTTGAGTTCTCCCGCTGGCTCTGGCTTCCATGATTCTCTCTCACCTTCCCGAACGAACCTGACATTCATTGTTATAATCGATAAAGTTGAATGGAGGAAAAGGGGCCCACGGAAAACATATAAAACATTACACTAGATAGACTTATTTCGTTCCTTACAAAGTGACGCCGAGTGGTGATTGATAAAAGTGCTTCAATTCACGCCCCCCCCCCCCCTCCCCCTGAAAAAAAAAAAAAAAAAGAAGAGATTGCTCAAAAATATTTTTTTTTTATTTGTTTCGCGGGATCGCCGCGTAGGGCCGATATGAGAACCTATTTTCGAAACAACTGTGTAATTAAATGGTTATAGTCTGTTCCCACAATTATTCAAATAGTTCAATCAGTTTTTATAAAAGGAGGGTATGAAAGAAAGCGATACAAATAATAAAGCAGAAAGGAATATTTCATAAAACGCTAAAACCGCAAGCCGCATTTTGTTATTTTTTTTTTTTAGACGCGTTTTTATTGCGCATTTACAGATGCTGACAGACGCTCGTAATCGAACGTAACACGTGCATAATCGAACGTTAGAGTGCTGCTTTTATAGTCGTATTGCGTGGACGGTGTTCAGCCAGCATAACGCGGTCGCGTCTTGCGGACGGGCTCGCGCCCCCTGGCCTTGAATAACGTTCCTCGGACCATTCTCGACCGAAGCTCGTTTTGCTGCTACGTTTGAGCGAACTTTATGTTTACTACAAAAAAAAAAAAAAAAAAAAAAAAAAAAAAACCTCGATAGAGTTCATTTCCATCGCAGGTAATCGGAATCCAACGTTCCACCGATTTCGGAGCATTGGGCGAACTGATAATGTAGCGATCGCCATCGAGCGTAAGCGCCACGAAGAGGCTCTAGGCGTTCCAGGACGCTTTTCATCTGACTTTGATCTGGTACCTACCTGGAACGTGTTTACGACTGGTTTGCTTAGCGTCCCATTCCGCCCACGCATCGAAAATCTGGGTTGTTTGGGGTCAGAAATTCTGGCGAAAAAAACAAGCGAACACGAGTTTTGCTATCGTTACAGCGTCCCAACTTTCCGCTGCCGAAGCTTACGCCGCCCCTCAGGCTAGAAAGAGAGCTGCAGCAGAAATACAGGCGTCTGCCACACACACCTGCGCTGCTGTGCCACCGCCATGATCGCGTCCGACAAGAGTACGACCGTTCAATGTTGTCAACAGGCAGAAATCGAGGGACCCCATCTTTGGACGCACGGTAAACATATTAGCGGGAAACGTGTTGCAGGCACACTACAGTAACGTTGCCAGACCGTCCGTGAACGCGTCGCCGATACCCAAAGACTTCGCCCTGACGCCGTGATGCAGCTACTGCCGTGACGTGAGGCAGCTAGCGACGTGCCGTGCCGTGACGTGACGATCTCTTCACGACGTGTCGCGGCTATCGCTGTGACTGCAATGTGCATTAACGCGGGACTGCCAATTTTTTTTATGCCGCTGTGATGCATACATCCAGTGAGCGCAGTCATGTTATGTTTACTTATTTCTAAACCAAACCAACAGCACATGCCAGGGTTGATTAACATCACTGTCCGGTGACACGCAGCTCATGTAACAACAACCCTACCAATTACACCGTGTCTTAGTGTATTTGTTTTTTGTTCTTTCGATGTGTGTGTGTATGAGGAAAGCGTGAAGAGAGAAGGTAAGAAAAGGGCGAGGAAGGAGCCAACGTCTCGCGAAGATCGAGCTGCCTAATGAGCACTCAGCTCTCCCCGAACCTACCATCCAATCCAGAGAAAGCGCCTCAGGTGACATAAACTGTACAAATACGTCTTTCTTTATGCCTATGTATATTTTTGCGATAATGTTCGTTATGCGTCGAAGTGCCTGCATTTCTGTATGCGTTTGTCTGTACGCAAGGGTGCGCATGTGTTGTTTATAAAAGACGAGATAGCATTGTCGGAAAGATAGGAGAATTGAGATGGAATTAACGGTGGCGCCACCTGTGTTCGGCCATGTTGCTTCACTGTATAAAGAAAGACACGAAATAATAAAGCGACTACCGAGGCGTCAATAACAAACCTACCGCACGCATTCTTTCAGGGGATCTCCTAGTCTGACTTTGGCTGGCTCTATATGGTAGCCTTCTATTGTTGTTCCCTGATAGCACATTTGTTTTTAGTGTGAATTTAATTTCCAGAAGACAAAGATGTGTCGAGACAGTGCACAACCTTCTGCAAATTACTCTCAATTTTTACTCTATTCGAAAATACTGCAAAATCAACCCGCATTTTCTCTTTATTCTCTATCAGAGAAAGTTCTAACATAGTTATGTCAAACAATGCTGTGTTGGAACTTGCTATAAAGCAGTGTAATCTAATAACGCGGGTTGGTCTTTGTAGTATTTGCGAATTGAGAAAGTATCAATCTTCTTAACTAATATGTGCTGTTTTAATAAGCATTTTCAAACATATCCATGTATACACCCAGCAAAAACTCCAGACTTTACTGCTGACGTTTATTTACACGTCCATGCTATTTGCATATTAGTATAAGTGCATTCAAAATTATGGCATACTTAGTTCGACTTAATGAGTTTTTAAACTAACCATATGACTGCATATGAACTTTTTCTATTTTATTTTCGTGGTGGCCGCGGTATTGAATTTTGCCGTAGCTGCATTAGGACAGAATAGAAAATTTCCTATTTGGGAAATTTGAAGGCTCGGGAATACAAGGAGTTCGTGCCGATAGTTCTACTTTTTTCAGAGCTATGCTTTTTTTATTATGGTTATGTTTACCCTATATAGTTCAGCGTTTGTCACCCAACAAGGCTACGTCATAATTTAACGTGGCGACCCTCGCACAAAAACGGTCTACAATATTTCTGTGCATTGTCTTTGAAACTTTGGCTGCTTATAAGCCTGGAATCAAAGTAAACCAGCTGAACCAAGACAGTATTAGAACCAAGACAGTCATGCTGAACGAATGTTTTTACTCTAGTCCGTCCTGATTGGTGTGTCGATTAATTTTATGTTTAACTCGGCATTTTTTGTTTAGTTTGAGATGTATTTTAGTGTTTAGCAACACTAAATTTTATTTTTAACGAATTTTTTTTAACTCTTCTTCTTCTCGTCTCGTCAGAGAGCAAGTTGGGGCCGACAGTTCGTGGAGAACACCGACTGGACTTGAGCGACAAAAGCGTCACTGTTGCGTAGGTCCAATCAACGCGGTCCGTAAACTTCCGCACCAGCTTTGGGTTTGACGAGCCGAAATCAACAGTTATTTACAGAAAAAAAAGTCACTTCTCTTTACACATATATTAAATGCCCATAGGCACATCCGTTTTATAGATGTTGCTAGCTCGAAGAACCCCTTAGCTATTCGTTAGTTTCACAGCTAGAGCACTCTATGCACAGTCGTGGAGAGCGTAGGTTGAAAAGACCTACCATTACCGAAACACATCTGTGGGGCCACCTCGACGCGGGTAATCGGTCTAGCAAGGAGAGATACCGTCCGGACCAGAGTATGGTTGATATCGTTCTGTGTCTGCTTGGTTTTGCATTTGACTTGTTGCACCGTTTGCTCCACACGTGTTCCTACGGTGCACGTTAACAGAAACCTTCACAATTGATTGCTCAAAGATTTAGTGAATGATTTCACCCCAGTCGTGACCACGCGCCCACTTAATGAAGGTGTCGAAACAAGGACGAGAAGACGGAACCAAAGTGCGCGGTGCAGTCACATTAGCGAGTTCTCAGAAGGCCATTGAAAGAAATGGCTTTTTCTTCAGTTCAGACTACGTATACTAACGCAGCCGAAACTACAATCGGATGGGCTCAATCAAGCGGCGCCAGAAATGCACCGAGACGACGCCAGTCTTCCTTGTACATTCGGAAGTACCTGCCGTTATTTTATTATCTTGAAAGCATCAACCGTTATCTTATTATCTTGAAAGCAGCAAACGTTATCTTATTGAAATGTCTAGGCGATTTTCTGAATATTCCAATTGAAAAAAGGCGGCTTTCGGATCTCTCAAGTACATGGAGCTCTATGGCGCCAGAAACCGAAAACAAGCAAAATTGAGCCCCATTTTATCAATAAAAATTTCAAACAAAATCACTTATAACTTCTCAATAAAATAACGGTTGGTTCTGAATCTTTGGCACCTTGGTCAAAAGGGCTGGGGGTACGTTGTGACGGAGTTTGAGCTCTCCGCAATGTATAGTTTATTTTGGCAGTGCGAAAAGCCGGGTTCGGATTTTTCTAAACACCCTGTATGTTATTCGCGCAATAAGAACGCGTAATGTAATAGTAGCACATTACGTTAACACGATGATTTATTTTAAGAACCTCTTTGTAAAATGGGGGCGATGGCTAACTGGAGTAATTAAAACAAAGTTGTTGCTCTTTAATATGCCGCCATTTTTATTTACTTACCCATATTACGTATTGTATACATGCTGTTTGCGTACATCCATCCTCTCATCAATATCAAAATTTTCTACCAAAATATCGATTAACATATATTGAAATGATGACGCATTATATAGAAGACTAGTAACAATAACGATTCAAACTATGTAATTTGTGAGTTGCAATTGTTTTTCAGAAACGCCACATTTTCTTGTTGGTGTTTGCCAAAATTAGACGCAACAAAACTTGCAAGTCAACTATTATTTAATATTTTCTTTGGTAACACTCCATTCTAAATTTCGTCTGTACTGGGGACGCGTGCAATAATCCAACAGCGTAATAGGGTACTTATTCTCAGCTCAAAATTGCTCATTCTAATCTTAACTTTTAAATACATTTTATGCGCAATCAAGCGTACTTAATTACCTTTTTGAAGGTTCAGTAAATCTGGCAGAAACGTGCCACTTTTAACGCTGCGTGGGTCGCACGGAATACAGGAGAAATGCCTGTGATAGCAGAAATAGAGAAGCGGCGTCAGAGTTGGATTTATATTACCTTGAACTAAGCTGGAGAAGTCGGCCTCTTAAGTGGCAGTGTTTCTCATTTTTGTTTACTTTTTGTAGCACGAGGCTCAAAACCGGAATCGTTCGGTGTGCTTAACTTAAATACATCTGCACTTTGTCTATAATTTCGGTCAAATTGTAACACCTTCATTCGGTGCAGGTTTTTTAACCTGTGCCAGTCAATAAAACAACATGTGCTGCACACCCTGTGACGGCTACCAGAGGGCAACTTATCACCGCGCTTGGAAAGCCCCTGCTTTTTTTATTATCTCTTGGCAGTATAAGATATACTATACACGAATTCCGGTCATTTTTGGTGGATATTCTAAAAAGGTTTAGCTATGTGAATCTGTAGCCGGTCACTAGTTCCGACAAAGTGAAGAAGGACCCCTACACGCAGTCTACAAAACAACGCATGATTGGAGTACGAAGGGATATGAGCATAATATAATAGAATTCATTAGCGTTAAATTACGCATGCAAATTGTGCTATTTTATGAAACCAGATGCTGCATGTGAGTAGAGCCTGATTACTTGTCATAAAAATGTATGTAACCAGATATATTACAGTTAGTGTAAGCCTCCCCTTATACTTATTGAAGGTTAGTGCGCGCTTGTCTTAGTGTAATGACCTCAGGTTTTATTACGGTACGATGCACTTTTTCGTCTTTTTCAACCTTAAGAAAAATAGAGGGAGTCAATTATTCTGCAAGTATGACTAGATAACAAGGACTTCGATGTCTCCTTGAAGTGGGGTATTAAGAAATACGAAAACCGTATTTCTTAATACCCAATTACTCTCAATTAAGTATGTAAATATTCGGCTAACCTTTATTGCTATTTGTTTTAGAAAGATATCTTCGCGCAACATATACTCTTTCGCTTCCAGCATTGCGTCTTTAACTAATGTTAACAGCAAAAAAACGTATTCACCAAGATAAAGCACTCGTTGCGCTATAATTAGGATAATGTTACCCTCTCCTGGCAAGTAATGAGCCGGGTCAAGAGCGGTCGTGCTTGAGACTTATCTCAAGGTTGCTCTTTGAGATCACTGGCACTGTTTGCTACTAATGGAAATTGCAGCGCTGTCTGGACAATCTTTTTTAAAAGTAACGGAGTTTTGGGCTTCTATCAGTAAGTCGAGAACAATGTTTATTTAAAAATATTTGTCTTCCAAGCAATTGTATATGTTGATTTCAGATATATGCCTTGTATATTTTAGTTCAGTCAGCACAGAACAATGCATTTTCTCAGTTTTTTTGGGGTGGCTTACACTCTGCAATGCGCTCTGCCGTGAGCTTAGCGGACCCAGTCGAGTGTAGTATAATGTAACTGACACAGGACCCAACTGTTGTTTTTATCTTACTAACCCCACAATAATTGTTTTGGTTCAGATAAGACAATGATTCCCGATTTGATAAACATTTCGAGAGAGTTAATAAAAATTCCAAATCAATATGGCTGCTAACGTAAAATGTTTACAATATGTATTACGTTTATGTGCTTAGTGTTTCCTGAAATAGCGTGTTGTTCTACGTGCTTCAAGCCATCTTGGAAATTCTGGTAGTCAACGGCCCAAACTGGCTGCGAAATATTCAAATACATTGATGTAAACCTTGGAATATTTTATTATAATCTGACGTTATTATAAATATGCTGATTCTTTGCTATGTCTGTAAATATAATGTTGTTGAAATGACTTTGACCCTAATAAATATGGTATGCATGTTCGACCTCTAAAAAAGAAAACGTAGGTCGCGTTAGACAGCAAACTGAAAAGTGGGGATCTTTTTTCTTTGGTACACAAGTTCTTTAATGATTATCGGTCCTAAGTCCTATTTTATGCGGATTTCCCAAATGATATGTCCAGCACAATTATTGTTTTATTTTTAAAACATTACACGCACTCGTGTTTAACGAATCCAGTTTTCTAGAATCCAGTAATTTTCTACATTACCCCTTCTACTCGCAAATCTGCTCTATTATTAGTTGGGAACATAATCGGAGCAACAACGGTTGTTATAAAAGTGTATTTTATATGGCACTGCAGATACCTTTTACAGCGACACCTTTCAGTGATAACCTCCCAAGGAAATGGCACGGTCGACTCGAAAACGCCCGGTGATGTCATCAAATACATGATTTAAACTGTGCGCCAGTGCTGAGTTTGTAATAACAGAAAGGAAAAATTTTCTCGCGTCGAGCCTGATTCGAACCTGCAAACTTCGAATGACAGCGATCGTTTCCTGCAAAGTCGACCGCTCTAACAACTGGGCTATCGACATGATGCATATCGACGAATTAAAGGCGGTGTAACATTCCACGTATATCTATCTACCTTCGATAAGGCTTCAGCGTCTTCTTAGCCCCGAGCATGCCCGCAACACCAGAGGTGTCAAAAAGCCAACGAACGCGTTCTAGAGGCCGCATGTTCTAAAGCGACACCCCGGCGTCCTCCTCACCTTGTCAGTGCTTTACGGGTAGAAACTAAGGGAGAGTAGGAGAATATAAGCGCCCGGGGACGTCAGACCATCAAGCTCTGGTCGAAATTATTAGTGGTTATAGACTTAAGCTAGCCTCCTTTGCCTCCACTGGCTGTTCAAAAGCGAACGCCGAACGCCAGGCGCCCGTGTTCGGCGTGTCAGCACGCTAGAACAGAGGTCCAGACAAAAGCGGCTGACTTCGCGTCTATGCCCACTAAAAATTCCTTTCAGTGCTTGGCCTTCTGATATCGCCATGCGCTCGCATGAATATCTCTTCTTCAGTTCCTACCACTATAGGAAGTGTTGGCACTAGCGATGCCACCTATAGACGACAAAACAATGCAAATTTCTCCCGCATATGCCATCAATGGGGGATTCACTCAGAGCGAGACGAACCCGTCTGGTGTTCTTGCAGCGACTTCAGTCACGCGACGGCCTTCATCCTCTAGATGGAATTGGCCGAAGAGGCTCGTCGTAGAAGAAGCGGGAATTTAGGACGGGTGGGGAACCGAGAGTGGAATCGAACACAGCACGAAAATCCTCAAGAAGAGCGTGCTCGGGAGTCGGTGCGGAAACGAGACAAAAGGCGCCACAACGATAACGAATTACACCAGTGCAAAGCAGCTGTTTCTGTCACACACGTTATGCGGAATAACGTGTATTCACGTATTTCTTTTTTTTTTTAGTTTGGCATTGCGCTGAGAGAACGGCGATACTTTTACTTTTTTGCGACCACAACACGACACTTCCTTATTGTTTTCTTTTTTCAACACTCGCCGTCAAAGCGATGCGAACATTTTATTACCAGAAGTATAGTCGCAAACGTATAATGCTACAACGGGAACTTTCCATGCTCCGCGTCACTAGAATATTAGGGTCAGGTGTGACAGGCCTTGACGACGTGATCTTAATGAGAGCAGGCACGGCTCTGCAACGACGTTGGTTGAGTTAGCGGAAACGAGGTTGGCTAACTATCATCGCGATCGAAAGCAGATTAAAACCCAGTTTTAATCTGCACTAGATCCACTCGGGCACTTATATAATAAAACAAAAATATATAATTTAATACAAATCGCAGGATGGAAGTACTGTTTTTGCACATTCACGAATGCGCCTTCCAAGAGCCAGCCGCAGCACATGAAATTCCAAACCGCCCGCACCCACAATATCGGAACGCAAAAGTTGCCGCTGCAGGGCGACCCCTCCCGATCGGAAACGTCAAGCCGAGCAGTCGGGACTGGTTTCATCGACAATGATGGATGAGGTTGCAATCTCGCTGTAGAGCTCGCGGTCGGAGAACCGCGAGCCACTCATGGTGTCAACGGTGCATCGCCTTTGCCAGGCTGATACACATACTGCAGTCTTGGTCTTGTGTTTCTTGTCTAATACCACGTCACTCCCACAAGTTTAGACGGAGTCACATATTGACGCCGCGGACAGCTTAAAACGCCCATGCCTACTTATGTTCGTATATTTTGCTGCCTCATTCTTTCTTCGCCATTGTTATCGGCTTATGCTGACATGTTATCGGATAAGGAGTGATAAGAAAAACCTTGAAAATCGCTGGCGTTTTTTAAGTTGTCTGCGAACATAGTTTGTTGCACAGTAAATAGAGATAACACTGTTTATGTGACAGTTTAAAGTTTGTTTCACCTTAAGTTCAAACGCAGTGAACGCTCCGAGCTGATGAGACCAATCGGCAGCGTTAAACTCCCATCATCATGGTGTCCATGTCTCTGTAACTCTTATATCATACCGGAACCAATTACAAACCGAAAATGCCTAGTGCCCCGCGCTTTCGGAGCTCATTGATTGGTCCCTTTAGCTCGCAGCCTCGGCTGCTTCTGGACTGAAGCTGAACCGAAGTATGGCGTCTCTAGAATTCGATTACAGAAGATTATAAGTAATGTTATACTAGAATCTTGTTTCAGACGGAGATGCGACATAATCTCAGCTCCGAATAATGAACCTTTTCTGGGAAGAGTTTAGAAAATGCGCGGCTTTTCGCTGACCCAAAAGCTTTGGTTTGGGAGAACAGGGAGGTAGGAACATAGCATACAACACGCCGTTCAGGAAAGTGTTCATTTTTTTTTACAGTATGTTTAAACAGGTTTCGCTCGAGCGTGCTATTCAAGCTGGATCAAGGGTAACTGAATACTGTAGGTAATGTTTGCCACTACTTACTTAATATTTAGCGTTAGAACGGAACCTGTCAACGACCGTTCTGAATACTGGACCGTGACATTTTCTGACTTTGTTTTCTGACATTTTAAGTGAGGAAGTCTCAAAAATATATGAGCCAAAACGAAGAAAGTGGCGTTATTAAGTAAATAAAAAGCCATACGTTCTCAATATGTGCCGGAATAGCAAGAACAAACATCGATGACAAAATGCCAAGGACGTAACAATATATTATTTAAATCCTCGTCCGTTTCCATGTATTCATGTTGTTATTCCAAAAAAAATAAAGAAAAGACGTGTCTACCGTGAACTCACAATCTCATCCCTCAAACTCGCGAAAAAAAATCTGCAATGCGAGCAAACAAAAGCTAAGCCAGATGCACAAACAAAATAAGACTTGATCCCACCAAAAATCATCCTTCTTATTTCCCACATAGAAATTATTGGATACATTTTAAACCTAAATTAGGGGTGAATAATGGCAATCACAAAAAAAAGCCACAGTTTCTTTGCCTAATATGAGTTATCATCTTGATTATCCCAACTAAAGTAGTTTGCAGTTTTGAAAATTGCCATATCTCACTTGCTTGACGCTCTAATCACCCGGCTACAACGTGCAATTATAACGAAAAAATTTAATGGTGATAATTTAAAATTTATAAAACAATTATTCATTTTATTTTAGTCTGAACAAAACAAATAAAACGAACAAAATATAAAATACTATATAGCAGTTGACTCATCACCCAAATTTCAAACTACATGTTACTGAAACTTCTACATGGTGATACTTGAACGAGTTCAATCATTCAATGATCTTCAAAAGGTATCACGTACTTGAAATAAAAAACTAAACAGAACAGAAAGTGGGCTCTCTTTGATTAAAAATGCGCTACGCAATAGCCCACACACGCGGACTTAGATTTGTGTGAAAGTGCCGAAGAAACGTGTTCGTGCTTCTTTCCTTCTTGAAGCCCCAAACCGTTGCAACATTTGTTTCAGTGCCATAATAATGAAAATATATCTGCAACATCTTTTGACACTGCTACATTTTGTAGATTAACTTCACAGTGAATAGCTTCGAAAAATGACTTCTGTACACTGTTAGGGGGAGTTTAAGGATCTCATGGTTACTGCCCGGCACTAAATTTAAATTAACCTTGCTTCATTAGGTTGCTGGAACTAGAAAAATTTAACCGGCTTAACCGCTTCTGCATTTGATCCTCTGTATGCTACTCGTTAAGCAACCTGTAGCACTGTATAAAGAAACCTTATTTTTTGACGTGATTTTTTTTTTAAATACACTACCGCGGGGAGCGCGGAATATTTAGAGCCCTCCTTAAATAAGCAGTTGCGGTTGACACGCATATCACCGGATAAAGATTTATTAAATTCCCATGTATTGTCGAAGTGAAATTAAAATTTATAATTTGTTCTTAAGTTATGTTGAGAGAACTTCCTTGAACAGTGTTATCTAGCAACACAAGCCCTCGTAGCTTTTCTTGAAATAACTGCTGATTATCCTGGCCTTGATAGATAATAGGCTCCAAGCTTCAACATAATTAAGTCATTACAAAAATTTAGAAATAAACATAGGTAGTCGTTATTTAGGTTTCTACCAAGGCAGCAAAGGTTTTCGACATTGGCCTAAGCAATGCGAGAGTCCCGGCTATGTCGAATATGGAAGCAGAATGCGAACAGCTTCCGGCAACAGCAGCCATCAATCTTCCATTAGGCGAAACATATTTCCTTAGCTACGCCATTATTGACCCTTTGCACTCTTCCCTGAAACCACGGACAAATTTATACGTAGTTGAATCCCAGATGCATACAAAAATAACACACCAATGACAGCCTAGAGAGAACTCTCCAGATTTGTTATATAAGTATGAGTATATTCTTTAGCTACCCTTTGTTAACCTAGAAACGTCTCACAAACATGTCCTTAAATACAACAGGCCGTATTTGGTTCAGGGTGCTCAATGGACGAAGTACTGCAGGCATACATTATACCGGGGGGGGGGGGGGGGCCGAAACTGCGGCTCGCGAGCCGCATACGGCTTTTCGGGGGTCCAAGCCAGCCTTGCGGCTTCTTGGTAAGTATGCCCGCCTTTTCTTCGTGTCCCCAGAATCAAGAATTGTTTTACAGTTTAAACAGAAAGCTCACAGTCGTGTTCGTCTTGTACTACAACGAATGCCCTACGTATGTACAGCTGGACTGCCTTTTGGAACATAGATCTGTCCACCGACACTGATTCTTTATTGTGTTAAAAGAATTTCGAAAAGTATATGTATAGCGGTAGTCACGGGCAGTGGCTAGCTAGCGCACCATGCAATAATATTTGCTTAATCGTTGAAAAAACGTTCTGCTGCCTCGTGTTATGTGTTGAAGTGGTAAAATATATTTTTTCCAATTTGTAAAGAACTGTTCCTTCCATATCGTTTCGTGTTAAAAGTAGCACCCCCCCATATTGTTTTCTCGTGTGCCTCTCTGACCTTGTTTAAGGATATATAGGAAGAAAAAAAACCTTGGTGAAAACAGCACCAACGGACGATTTCTTCTTCGACGTTTCGGCCGGAGTCCGGCCTTCGTCATGAAGAACTTTTACAGATGAACGCGGGTGGTATTTATACAATACTACGGTCGAGTCCAAGCTTCAAAAATTGTGAGATGACGGTTGGAGTTTCCAAAGAAGCGTAGGAAGAGTTCCAGATGGGCAAACGTTTATACAATACTACATCCGGTTCAAATTTCGGCGGGATGACGGTCGTAGCTTTCGCGAGAGAGAAGCGCACGGCAGTTCGTATCCGGGTGAAGAAGCTTGACATATTATCGCAGAGAAAGAATTATCATTTTTTGATAACTTCCAATTTGTTCTGGTTCATAGAGTACAAATACAACTGCTTCAGTAAAATGTCGCATACTAGGTAGTTTATGTGAACGACACTCGTAGCTTTACAATGTGAAAGAGTATATGTGTTGTCGGAGAAAAGAAAAAAAAAACACAGAAAATTCTCTTTGCCGAAAGCCAATATATTGCTGTTCCAAAATAGATGGTTTACCGCTTGTATATTTTTTCCTTACAACTATGGTAGTTGTGCACCAGTACGGCGTAACGAACGAAAGAGACATTATTTTTTTTTTATTGCAAAAGGTAAGAAATCAAGATAGCTTAGAATTTTGAGCCTGCAACCTAGATATAATTGGTATTATACTTATATTTTTTTACTGTACCAGAGTCGGCTTGTTATTCGTTTTTTTTTTACATACCCTTATTTGATTTATTTTTCCTCCATACGTCGGTGAGACCGTTTTCTTTAATGGGAAGCATGCATGTCGGGCTAACTATATAAGATTTAGATTTCAGGTCGGAAGTGGTAAAGAAATGAAAGATTGAATGCGTAACTGAAAGAGGTAAATTTAACCAAAAAGAAAGTGCTGGATTTTCAAAACAGAAGGAAGCGCCATTGAAAGTTGTAAAGGCAGAAACGAGGTCGAAGTTCTGGCAGCTAATTTGGACTAGGATCGAGGCCAAGAATTCCAAGTTAGTATTGATGATCTCACCGTCGCAATTGGGGATCTCAGCTGCGAAAGAAATCCGCCTTTTTGCACTTTCTTTAAATTCGCTTCCATTTCCATTTTTTTTTTGTGGCGGAGGTATATTTGAGCAATCAATAAAAACACGTAAATGGTAGGAAGGGGTACAAAAGGCTCTGTCTGGTGCGATCCTATTGTGCTGTGCAGCAAATCTTGAGTATTCCTACATATAATGATGAACATCAAACTTGGTCTCATTGAATGAGTCATATCATCAAGGTTGGTAATAGAAATCAAGGTAGTTTAAATTCTCAGTTAACTTTTGATCTAAATCCGGATTTAAACCAGATTGTTTTTACTGTGACAATTTAAATCAAACCTTACCTGCAATACATAATCCCCAAAATATTTTTTTTTCACTTGTCTTTCAGTTGCTATGTTCTGTGTGCAGTTTTTAGTACTGAAATCAATAAATGATCAACAAAAAATTTTATATCAGGCGGAACGCATGAAAAACGCTGTGCCTTGCTGAGCAAATCGGAGCACTCGGCTTTTTTCCTAGCTTCCATATCAGTGGTCAGTGACGTAACCGAAGTCAACGATAATGCGAAAAAAAAGAAACGAAAACCGAAAAACCAATATTTATTGAAAGCTAATCAGAACGCGAAAACAAAAATAAAACCCAATTTTTCATCTTTAAAAAATATCAAGCTGATTTTTCCTTGTATGGCGGAGTTTATTGCATATAATGTTGTTAATTAAACTGTGCTTCCAAAATTACATAAATCCTTTCCTCCGCATTGCTTTCAGAATCGAACGAATTAATCGAGTAATCTGCCATGTTTATAAATGCGCGGAGTAAATAAGAAACACCATTCTCTAGTTTCAGAGATTTCTATCAAAATATTTGATCACATAAATCCGAATAATTTAATTTAATCACTGAAGCTACAAAAACTGTTTCTAAAATACGAATTCTAATCACAAACCATTCTCACAAAAACCAAATAAATCATATTTATTGATTTAAGAAAAATGTGACCTTTTGTACCCGCTCATCACGCTGCGCTTTTGCATAATGCGGGAATTCAGTCAGGAACGTACTCACGTAATTTAACTTTATGATACTTACTCAGTTCAACCTGATATGGTTAATTGTATTGTGCCCTTTTGTACACTACTAGGCTGAAATTACAAAAGGTGCTTTTTAAATTTTATTTTACATCTCTTTTAAAAGGAAAAAAAAGCCGTAAAATCGACACGAATGTGGTTTATGCAGGTGAGCTACACGGCGAGAGGTACATAATATGGGGTCGTTAATTATCACGATAAGTTAACTAATTAACTAAAATGCCCTAATTCAATTTTAGCTACTTAAAAGGAAAACACGGTTCCAATGAGAAAGTTGCTGAGCGTCATCAAAAACTCTAAATCAGTCCATTAAACCCCAAATAAACCCCATCTATCTATATATATATTAAAAAAAGTGTAGCATATGGGAAACCTGGTGGAGAGCTAAATGCATCACTCGTGCCGCAGGACAGAGCTACAGGCACCATAATGCGCACGCGGCCGTTTTTTTTCCGTCTCCTATCTTCCACACTTTCCAACCGACAGCCTGCCAGTTGCACGGGTGGTATAACTTTAGCGCACTAATGCGCTTCCCACAGGCTCAAATTGTTTCTAAAAATACTAAGTTAGTGGTTTTCCAAGACGCATGGCAGGTTTATACTTATAAAGATATATTTATTTTTACTAACTAAAAAAGTGAATTAACGAATCTCAGTTAGTTCGACTTATCCGGACGATCAGCACCATGTACCCCTGGCCTTATAAGTCACCTGGACTAACCGCATTAGTGTGACTTTCACGGGTTTTATATATATAAAAAAGCTGTAAATCCTAATTAGGCAGGAACATCGAAATTAAGTCATTTATGTTGTCGGCATGTTTGCTGTTTACGCTGCGGATGGAGATAGTTGGATTAATGTAAAAACAGTTTTTGTCTAGTGAACCCTGTTTTAAACTGATAGGTACACACACATATATCCCCTTCTAGTAAAAATCAGCCATAAAAGTGAGAAAAAAAAAACTGTGTTGTATTTCTAAATTTCGGCTCCAAATTGGGAAGTCGGGTATAGTATGAATCATACGCAGTAAAAGAAAACTTGTGATAGAAGCCGAGGAGTCAGATATTCTAAAAGTAAAATATATTTCCTCTGTCACCGAAATCGACTTCTTTTCTTGTTATATATGACTAAGGTCTAATAAAAAGTCGAGGGCGTGTGAGCTAGTACTTTCTCAATTATTCACAATCGACCAAAATGTGGTGTATCTGCTTATGCTATAGCAGATGGCGGGACATGTTGGGAAGCGCGCGGTCCTCACGTGGTGAGAGCGCGCGGTTTGAAAGAGCACGGGTCTCAGTCAGTCGGGAGCCATGATTAAAACGAACGAGTCGAGCGACTAACGGCTGCAAGTGGGTCTTACTCGCGATACACCACACAAACCATGTAATATAAGCGATTTATTAAGTTTTTTTTTTTTAGTTTACAGTTTTTAGTTGTGACAATGTTTGAATACGAGGTTCTAAGAAAGCTTTTCGTTAAAATATATTCTTACATCCCAAACATACGTTGGATGCAGCTCTTTGAAGAAGGTAAGAGGTAGTTTCTGTCCTTCTTACCTCTTGAGATTTGTCTCTTTCTAATTATTATTTTAATGTTTTTTCCTTCTCCAACCTCCCTCTTCTGGTGCTTTTAAGGCATCCAGGTAATGCAAAGATATACAAAGATTAGGTTAAATGGAGCAGCGCAAAAACATTTTCGTCAAAACATAACCAACAAGAAATATTTTTCTATCTTAAAAGGTTTTTTCTTTCGACACATTTTTTTTTTAACTCTGTTCATGCGCTTTATGCTTTTCTCTCGCTCTTTTCTGACTTTCTTTTTGTCTATTTTTGTACCTATTTTAGCATTGTGTTTTACACTAAATCGGGTTGAGGCACAAGACGCCCGAGGCATCGATCGCCCGTTTTAAATATTGGCATGCCTAAACTACAAATGCTTCTATCCTGCTTTTGTAAGCAATCGCGTAGTCCCTGGGTGCGTAAAGCCATTATAATTTTAACTAAAGGCAATCTGGACAATCATATTTTTTGGGGTTTTTGTAATAATTACATACAGAATATCCGTCTTCCTGCATAGGACGGTTCCGAATGAGAAACCTAGAAGCGACGAAATCAATCGAAGAATTATAACGACGCCGAGATAAATTCTAGGAGCGCTTCCATGCAAGGGTAATTCATCATTCGCGAAGGCTGATTTGTTATCGCTTGTTTCCGCGTTGCCGAAAAGAACATTCGCTTTTGTGTATGTGCGTTGAGGGGGGGGGGGGGGGGGGGGCGCGGTGTACTATTCGATGTACGGCCGAGCGTGTTGATGTTAAAATCAATTCGTCGAAACCTAGGCCTTATTTCAGAAATCTATCGCTATTTCAAGTATAACAGAATGTAATTCTTTTCGCCGTATCTCGCATAACTCAATATAATGTTTAGCTTGAGTTTAGGTCGATAGTTTAAAGTAGTGTATGGTTAATATATCGACGCAAACTTTTTGCGCATACCAAAACTTGTGCTCCTGAATAATGTGTGGGATTATGCTTCAGTCCAACACGCAAGATATCCCTTGGTTGGTTTACATTAAACGCAGCACAAGGTCTGATAAAAAAAAGGAAAGTCTATGACAATAGCATTGTGAAAGTATTTATGATTAATTGTTTTTATTTCACCATTTACAGTTATCCGTCAATTCAACTACGCATTGTTACCGTTTTCCTGTGATCGCTGTAGAGGGACTCGTCGGGAGAAAAAGGGCAAAAAAATATTTGTGACAAACAAGCATGACATTTTATTTTTTATTTCTCTTAACTATTATTGAGAGTAACGCTACTAAGAATAACAATTTAAACCAAAAAAAAATAATTCCGGAAGAAAAACGTGCAAATTATAAACATGCCATCAGCGTAAGTGTCTCTCTCTCTCTCTTTTGAGTAGCTATTCTCGCGTTTCAGATATGATGACGTCGCAGGGATGCATGAACACAGACTTCAATAACAGAACATGCAGCAGACGTTTTATGGAATGGCGAAGAGAGTTCGCCTTTGTAAGGTTCATATTGTTTGCTACTATTTCATCTTTCAATGTGATAATACCGAAACGCACACAGACATAAGTGGATTGAATATTTGCAACGTCGGTGAACATTCAGCTTCAGTAGTTTTCCTTTGGTTGATCTCTCTAAATACAGTGACACTTGAATATACTTCGGTGACTGGGTTCATTAAGCTGGTTCACTACGTTTTAAAGTGAATGCTACACTGAAATCAGTGCAACACTCCACCGTAAATTGAAACCTGTCTGTAGAAACCCTTTTACAGTGACCAATTTATATAATGCCGGTCTTTGCATAAACAGGCTAAAAATGTGTGTGCGGTGGTTAATTTTACTTAAATAAATGCATTATTCCCAGCCCACATGAGCTAGAAAGTTCATTTTGGTTCCCACAGTCTTTGAGAAGGCACTCCGTCTATCAAAAACCACCACACAATTAAAATTAATTTTACGCAAGTTAAATTGTGACTAAAAAGTTCACAAATAAAAGTTTATATCGTAATATAATCAGACCGTTTTGGCGCCGTAAATAGTCCAAAGCTGCACAGAATTGGGACATGTGGTGGATTGCAGCCAAAAACTCCAAGCAGAAACACTACTCTATTGAAATGAACAAGATCGGTTTGGGATATATAATGGAGCATGACTCAAAACGGAATTATTTTTACTTGACTGCATGAAGTTTTTCTTTTTGAAGTGTGTGATTAAGCTTTGGCCATCTCTCCTCAGCCTATATGCTTTAATGTCTCATGTTTTTTATATATATTGTTATTAATTTTTGCTTATGTTGCACGTTCAAAAATGTTTCAAAATTACTTGATCAATAACATGTAGATTGATATTATAAATATAAAGCGATTTAAAAAAATCACCCGAAAATTGTTAGCATACAGTGTGCTTTATATTTAATCGCGACATATAAAAAATAAGTGTCTAGCGCATAAACACTGTATTTGTTAGCTAGTATGTGAGGCTTGGCGGACTTTCTATCAAAGAAAAACGTCACAAACAAGAATAATTAGCTACAATTTGTTAAAAGCCTTGATCTTATTGTTTAATAAAAACCGAGTGTGCTGGTAAGGTCAATTTCTTTTTTGAACACGAAGGAATAAGCAAAAAGGACGGTTTTGTGCTTTATCCATTTTGTTTCTTCTTTCGAGTAGAAAACAAAACGTAATATTTAATTTGCGAGTTATGTTCAATTTTGAATGTTTAGTACAGTCACTATTTGATGTAATATTAATTTAAAAAATCTAAAATTTGAAAACAGGTTTTGAAATATTCGTCGATGCGCTTTGCGGCTGTTGATTTCGGACTCCGAAATGAACGAATGAAAAGTGCCCGAGACGCTTTCCACAACGACACGTAGACGAGTGACGTAGTCGTTTCGTGTATCCTGTTTTTATCTCGGAAGCCTGTCATTGGTAGATGCACTCGGGCCTCGTGGCCGAGATAGTGACCCGATGTCTAAAACAAGTACCTCCCATTTCTGCACTGCGTTAGTCTTAGGATACGTGGCACTTGTCAAAGTTTCAAAATCAAGCGACAAAAACGCGAAAACTACTGTCGTGTTACCCAATACTCGTTCCCCGTCAACCCATAATGAAGTGTTGTATATTTAAATATATTGTCAAGTTTATGTGGTGTCATTTTCTACTATCTTATGTCTAATATTCCTGTAAATATGCGGTGGTTTAAAATAAAATTCACCCTTTATATACTGCATAAGTTCGGTCATTGTGAAAAAACTACAATTGCAGTAAAATATTTAGCGGGATTTGCAATTAAATAGCATTTCAAACAATCCCAGCCGGTATTTTGTCATAGACTAAGGGGCAGTAAATTACTTCGTACTGGAAGTAACCACAATATGAACAATTCATAAAACAGGACCTATAAATTTATTTCTTATTTTTTTTTTTTTTCAAATGTACTCGGGTCAAGATTAGGGCAATGCTTCTTCAATGCATTCGGATTAGTCGAAGCAGATGAACGCACTTTTTACAGCAATTCACTTACGTATACAAAAAATCTCTCGAGAACTAATGGAACAGTGCTGCGTACAATATCATAAAAAAGGTTCTTAAATATTTAACAATTCCGTCCAGGAAAGCTTACCTTCGTTCCTTCCCGAATGAAACCATCTGTCATTCCTTGTTCAATACCACTTCAGTGATTGCATTCCAACAATGCCCGTACAACGCGTGTTTCTCTTGCCGTTTTGAGATGAAGTTCTTTGTACGAAAAAAAACAAAAAAACATAGCGGAATGAAACTGAAATATAAACTTGATATTATTCAGATGTAATCTCGGGCCCTTTGAAGTGTTCGCTCTCCTGCATTCATATGTTTCTCCGAGAATGGATGACAGGCAGACGACTTGTGCTATGCGACTTGAGAATTAATTCCGGACAAATGGCGATGCTATGATTCCTCTCATGTTAGCCATAAATTTACGAGCAGAAAGTTGAGAATGTTATATTTCATGACGAATTGATTACTCCATTTTCGAGGCCGGTATTGTAGCACGATTCTTTACGCGCCATTTCTGAGTTTTTAAAAATATATCTTCTATTTTTGCATTTAATGTAGGTGGAAGAGTGTTGCAGAGGCCGGAACTCATTATGATGAAACAAAGTACACCGATCGACTTTGCACGGGATACGAGAAGTCTGGTTGAATTGCAATATTTGTTATGTAAAATCGGTGTAGTTTTTTCATCCTTTGAATCGCTATCATTTTCATTATCCTAGACACGGGTTTCAATAAAACTCTATTATATTTACTTGCGCTGCGGGATGGCGCCGAGTAAAGACGCCTGCCTGATCTGTTCCCGCTGCTTCTACGGACGACAACAATATCTGCAGTGTTCCGGATGCAGACTGCGTGCGCATACCAAGTGCGTATGTTGGCCTGTCGACGTACGCGGGTTTCTGCAATCCGGCGTGCCCTCTTTCACCTGTGCGAGCTGTGAAAAGATCAGCGGTGGTGCTAGCCCTAACCACGTCGCCATGGCCTCCAACGACCACCGCAACGTGGCCCCCCTCTCCCACTTCTCCGTGTCGCCCTCACCCACCGACGCCGCTCGTCCCGAAAAGGGTGAGAGGTCACTTCCCTCCTCTCCCTACATCGGCAACACGGGCGTCGATTCTCTGCGGGCCCTTCTGCTCGACGCGCTTCAGGGAATCTCGTTCCTCACGGATCAAGTTGCCGCGCTCAGGGATGAGAACGCGCAGCTCCGTCGAGAGCACAAGCACGACGCCCAGCAGCAGGCAGCCACGCTGCACAACATACAGGCGGAGTTGAGGAGCTTCCGCCATGAGCCCAAGCAAGGCGGAAAAAAGCCCCCGTCGTCCTACGCTGCGGCGGCCAGCCTCCAGGACCCGGTTGGTTTGATCCGAGACCAAAGAGGCAACACTCGCCCTGTAACGGAGGCTACGTGTGCGTCAGGCGCCGCTGCACCTGCTGCCATTGGAGGCGAACGCTGCGTGGTCTCTACTCTGGATTCGAGGACGCACCCCCGCCATCAAGACAAGTTGAACCAGGACGGAGGAGGCTTCCGCGAGAAAAGGTCAAAGCTCCCCAGGACGAGGCGTCCTTTGCTCAAGGGAAGCGCTTCAGCCAGCGGTATTCCCGTGGCACCACCTCCCTCTCAACCACGGCGACAACGTGCTGTGTTTGTGACACGACTGGGCCCCAACTGCGACGCTCCAAGCCTCCAGGCTCACATCGAGCAGGGTGGCACCCTGAGTGAGCTTGTGTGCACGCGACTTAAGACGCGTCACGATGGTTACTCCTCGTTCCACGTGACGGCTGCTGAGCAGGATATCGAGAAACTGTTTGACCCCCTTCTCTGGCCAGAAGGAAGCCTTTTTAAAGAATTCACTGGCCAGCTTACAGAGAGCCGCATCTATGAAGCGGCCCGCCAATCGCTGCCCCCCTCCGGAAATGCCGACGAAAATACATAACCTAGATATCTATTACCAGAACGTCCGTGGTCTTCGCACAAAGACTAACGAATTTTTTTCTAACGTTGCTTTTACTGCTGATTCTATTATTGTTCTCACTGAAACTTGGCTTTGTCCAGATATTTCTTCTTCTGACTTTTTCCCACCAAATTTTACGGTATTTCGGCATGATCGCGAATTGTTTAATAAGAAAAAGACGGGGGGAGGTGTTTTGATAGCAGTTGATGCGTCATTACCGTGCATCAGACGTCCTGACCTGGAGACATCGCTTGAGTCAGTGTGGGTAGAACTGCAACGTGTCAATGGTGAACGCATTCTGCTTGGCGCATACTACTTGCCGCCCGACACCTCTCCTGATGAATTCAACCGATGTCTTCTTGCTATTGAAAGTACAACTAGTGCTCTAGATAATTTCAAATTTATTGTTCTTGGTGATTTCAATGTCCCCAATATAAGCTGGGAAACAGCTACAGCGTCTTCTAATAATTACTACCTTGCTCAGAAATCTACGTTCTTACTTAACTTTACATCATTTACGAATCTAAAGCAACACAATTGTATTCCCAATTGCCAGGGAAACATGCTAGATTTGTGCTTCTCAGATTTAGATGATATACGTGTAACTGATTGTGCCTCAAGTTTAGTTCCACCTGACAGATATCACCCCCCTCTGGAGATCGTGGTAGCTCTTCGAGAGGGCATGAGGCGTTGTTTACAGAGTCATTCTAATGTGACTAGTCACATTTTTTCCGCTGGAGACTACGTTGGTTTATACAACCATTTTGCCGAGTACGATTGGTCATCGAGCATTCGATGCACTGACGTCGATGAACAGGTTCGTGAGTTCACACGCATCGTTCGAGAAGGGATGCACCAGTTTATCCCGTTACGGAGAAGCGCAAGTTCTAGGTTTCCCTTTTGGTTCTCACGTGAATTACGCAGATTAATGAATAAGAAGTTGCACGCTCACAGAAAATTTAAAAAGAACGGTCTCCCTGGATGGAAATCAGAATTTAGGCGTCTAAGGTCTTCATGCATGGAAGTTATGAGGCGTGATCGTCAGAGGTACGTTAATTCTGTTGAGCTGCATTTAACTCAGAATCCCCAGGAATTTTGGAAATACGTTCGGTCTCGATCAAAGACAAAATGTGGGAGGGAGATCGCATTGCTGAACTCGCAGGGAAACTCGACCACAGATGTTTGCGAAATTTTTGCCCACCACTTCCAGTCCGTATTTAGGCATCAACAGAACTCTCCCATTAACGCCGCGCCAGCTGCCTCTAGTAATTCAACCTGTATTGCGTTTTTTGATGAGGAGCTATTACACGAGTGTAGAAAGAAGATGAAGCCATCTTTGTCTTCTGGCCATGACGGCATTCCGTCTGTCCTATTGAAGGCCTATAGTGCAATATTTATCCCTATTTTGGTACACATCTTTAACAACTGCGTAAAAACCGAAGTGTTTCCCGTCTTGTGGAAAACAGCACTTGTTGTACCCGTACATAAGTCCGGTTCAAGAACAAGCGTCTCAAACTACAGGCCTATATCTCTTCTTTGTACATTTTCAAAACTCTTCGAAATACCTTTACACAAAATATTGTCGTTTAAGCTCAAACATTCTCTCATCCCTAGCCAACATGGTTTTATGGCGGGTCGCTCAACCACGACTAACCTCACTTGTTTCATGTCAACTGCTGCTCAGGTCGTCTCTAATAGAGGCCAACTTGATGTAATCTACTTTGATCTAAGCAAAGCGTTTGATCTTGTAAATCACGACATGTTGCTGGCAAAGCTGTCAAGGCTTGATGTCCACAGGTCGTTACTTTTATTGCTCAAAAGTCACTTGCGTGATAGACTGTGTTTTGTCAGCTCGAATGGTAATTCGTCTGCTGCTTATCTGGCTACGACGGCTGTACCTCAAGGTTCCGTTCTTGGCCCCCTTCTGTTTTCAGTTTTTGTGAATGATGCTTCGGCTGTGATCCGTCACTCTTCCTTTCTACAATATGCAGATGACATTAAGATGTTTATAGAGGTACGGGACGAACGCGACTGTGTTCTGCTACAAAATGATGTATATGCATTCGAAAACTGGTGCAATCAGAATGCCCTAAAACTAAATAGTTCGAAAACTAAAGTCATGTCCTACACTCGAAAGACACATAATATTATATTCTCTTATGACATTCAGTCAGTTCTTTTGACACGTGTGAATGAAATCAAAGACCTTGGAGTTGTATTTGATAGTACATTACGCTTTTCGAGTCATGTTGACCATATTGTAAGCTCAGCTTTACGTACGCTTGGTATCACGTGCCGCATTACTAAAGAGTTTAATAACCCTAGTACTTTTGTCACACTGTACAGTGCTTTATGTCGACCACACGTCGAGTATGCCTCTGTTGTATGGAATGGAATCTGCGCGACAACCTCGGTTAGAATCGAACGTGTTCAGAATAAGTTATTTTGTATCTACAGACATCGTTTCCCGTCGCGCAATGAGTCCACCTCAAACGATGATCCAGCAGTCCCAGTCCAACATAGCTTGGCATTACCCACCCTGCGGCGTACGAGAGAACATGCCGACATCCTATTTCTGTACAAACTTATTCATGGCATCACTGACTGCACATCATTGATATCAAATGTGCGTTTGAAAATTCCCGTAAAAACTACAAGGCAAAATGCATCCTTCTACAATGCTCCCGTAACTAATCTTCACGACCCCGTGTCGAGAATTGGGCACACCTACAATTCCTCTTTTACAGACTCTATTGATATATTTAACAATAACACACCGGAGTTCATCAGAGCGCTGAAGTTCCTCACCTAAATTTGACTTCCCATTTTTTTTTTTTTTGCACCTGATTAAGTTCCTCAGAACCAATTTTTATCCTCTCGCTTTCCTTTCCTTTCGCCATCGTGGTGGTATAGCCTAGCGAGTTTATGTGACATATGTGATCTTTTTTAAGTGTTTTATTGTTTACTGTTTGTTTGTTGTGTGTAGTGTTGATTTCCATGTTTCCTGAGTGCACCTGTACTAAGACCGCAAGGTTGTTCCTGGGCACTTCAATAAAAACATTGATTGATTGATTGATTGATTGATCTCTACGTGGATCTGTTAGTGGGATGGGGTATTTTTTTGCACGAGTGTTCACGAATACATAAATGGTCTTTTTTTTTCGGGGGGGGGGGGGGGGGGGGAGCGCAGTTTTTAGATGTTTGTTTCTGGGCTAAGCGGGCGTCAGAGTTGGCGGCGGCGTAACCTCGCGTTGCATTATGGGATGTTTCAAATAACCACGTGACACGTGACGTCACGTGT
Source organism: Ixodes scapularis (assembly GCF_016920785.2). Lineage (NCBI taxonomy): Eukaryota > Metazoa > Arthropoda > Arachnida > Ixodida > Ixodidae > Ixodes > Ixodes scapularis. The sequence continues at coordinate 18,441,174 of NW_024609837.1, read as the reverse complement.
AACGTCACAAAGGTTAAAGTTTCCCGGTAAATTTGGAGAAAACATTTTCTCTTAATTTTGCGATAAATATTATCTCTAAATTTAGCGAGACGTTTCCCATAATCAGGTCATATGTTAACTCACGTGTGACGTCACGAAGGTTAAAGTTGCCTTTTAACTTTGGCGAAAACATTTTCCGTAAATTTTGCTAAAACTTGTATCGCGAAATTCAGCAGGACATTTCCCATAATCACATCACACGTAACGTCACTTGTGACGTCACGAGGTAAATTTTCCCGCTAAACTGCGTGGAAAAATGTTTTGCTAAACTTTGCAGTGAAACCTTTTTCGCTAAACTTGGCGGGAAATATTTCCGCCAAATTTAGTGGGGAAATTTTTCGGACAAATTTAGCGGGAAAATTTGACCCTCGTGCCTCCACGTGTGACGTAACTATAAGAAATGTCCCGCTAAATTTACGGGACATATTACCGCTAAGTTTAGCGGCAACTTTAGCAAAAATATCCCGCTAAATGGGAGGAGGAGGAGAGCAGGAGAGCAGGAGAGGAGGAGTAGAGGGGGATGGGCATATCCTTCCTTCCGTACCCTCTCCTCGTCCTCGAGAGCTGCGCTCTAAATCGGCATTACAAAGTATTGTAAACGTCTTTCATTTTTTCCGTTTAATTACAAACTGTTCTAAAAAAAGCTTGTAAAAGCTACAGAACTGCAATATGAACAAATGAGTTACACGGCCAAGTGGCCTTAATATAGAGGGCTAATTATCACGACAAGTGAAATAAATAATTAAAACATTTGTATGAGCTTTTTAGATGCGTAAGCTAAATATATGGCTCCAATCACAAGCTTGCTGAGCGTAATCGAGAACAAAAAAAGACTGAATTTTAGAAAGACTTGGAGCGCGTGGGATGCGCGGTGGTGCGCTAAATTTATTACTCTGGCAAAACGGAAGGATGTGCTGAATAAAAAAATGCCATGAAATTTTTCCAAGACGCATCACCTGTTTTTATTTTTTTTTAATTCGTTAGTGGGCACTATCGTAATTTCCATGTCTTTCTAATCTGTAATGACTTCATTTGATGAAGCTTAAAATTTTTCTAATTAAGACCAGATGTATATTTAAAAAATTAAAACAAAATTACAGATTTAAATTATTACCTTAGTTATCATGGCGACTAACTCTTAAATTATGTCCCACTGAGAGAAGAACTCGCTTTACCAGATCATAATACTTCAATTTTCACGTCGTTTTTAAAATAATATATGTAAAGTCTAGTAACAGCGCCCAGTTTTCAGATGCTTAGTATGCTATATTTTTTCTAAGTTCATTACTTCACCCCCTCAATGAAGACCTTGTTGTGAAACGTCAATATTAGAAGCAGTCGATTTCACAGTACCCGCATGAGAGTTGTATAAAACAAACGTATTAAAAATATAATAAAAATACAGGGTAATGTCTAAAAGTCCGAAAAGCCAGCGGTATAATTCAAAGTCCAACTATAAAAACATGCATTCAACGAAATAAATCGTACACCGAAAATATTAATCAATAAAGGATGTAAGGCATACTGGGTTTAAAATACACAATCAATTATAAATATATTGTAGCACAGTATTTCCCTGTTTATATCATATGTATTATAAAAAGGAACACGCAAAATTTAATCTGAAGAGATGAGAAATTAGCAACGATCATTTATAGAAATATTATTTACGTGAGCCTAGGAATGAAAGGACGTATATATTGTCGTGGTCCTCTGCGATGTACATCGAGATCATGTCGGTCAATGTATGATTTAGGCGTTCGACGAGGCCGTTGGTTTGATTGCGGTAAGCGCTTGTGATATGATGGACAGTGCTCGTGAGGCTACAAAGCTCATTGAGGACTTTTGCGACGAAGGGAGTGCCACGGTCGGTAATTATGGCTTGCGGGGCTCCGTGCCGTAGCAGGATGGAGTGCAGGAAGAAGTCAGCAACTTCAGAAGCTGTAGCGGCTGACACTGCTTTAGTTTCAGCGTATCGGGTAAAGTAATCGATGGCCACTATTATCCATCGGTGGTTCTGTGCCGAGCAGGGAAAAGGACCTAAGAAATCGATACCAAGGCGTTCAAAGGGATGATTTGGCGGTGGAATGGGTCTCAGGACTCCAGCAGGCTTGGTCGAGGTTTTTTTCTTCGTTTGGCACTGGTGACATGCCCTGACATATTTGTTAATTGAGCGGTGCATACCATTCCAAAAGTATTTTGTGCGTGTTCTGAAGTACGTCTTGGCGAATCCCAGATGACCAGAGGTTGGGTCATCGTGATTTGCTTTAATGAATTCTTTTTGGAGACGGCGGGGGACGACGAGTAGCCAAGGTCGTCCTTGTGGCTCATAATTTCTTCTGTAGAGGACGCCTTTGTGAAGTTGGAAGAGCCGGGCGCGACGCTTGATGCGCGGGGTGGTGGAAGGCGTGCTGATTCCTTGAAGATAGAGAATTAGTGGTCTTAGTGCACCATCTTCCAGCTGACAGGAGTGTATATTGACGGTATCTAGCGTGGCCGTGGCAGTAATATCGAGTGTAAAGGAGTGCTTCGGACCAGGTATGCTAGAAGGAAGTGGACATCGGGATAAACTGTCAGCATCGAGATGTTTTCTGCCTGATTTGTATACAACTGTAAAATCGAATTCCTGTAGTTTCAACGACCATTGGCCAAGTCGTCCCGAGGGATCCTTGAGGGTAGCTAGCCAGCATAGTGCATGGTGGTCTGTTACTATCCGGAAGGAAGAGCCGTAGAGGTATGGCCGAAACTTTGTGATTGCCCAAATGACGGCCAAGCACTCTTTTTCTGTGGTAGAAAAGTTTCTTTCAGACTTGGTAAGAGTGCGGCTTGCATATGCGATGACGCGCTGCGTGTCGTTGATGACCTGAGCGAGGACAGCGCCGATGCCATGGCCGCTGGCGTCTGTTCTTATTTCAGTATCCGCACCTTCAATGAAATTACCGAGGATAGGAGCGGATGTTAGAGTTTTCTTGAGTGTGGCAAAAGAATCCTGCTGGGCAAGAGTCCAGTTGAAGGGAACCCCAGTACGGAGCAGCTGGTTAAGTGGTTCGGCAATATCTGAGAAAGCCCGTATAAACTTGCGAAAATATGTGCATAGACCCAGAAATATGTGTACATCTTTTACTTTTTTCGGGACTGGAAATTCGGATACTGCCTGTATTTTCTCAGGATCCGGGCGTACTCCCTCAGAATTAACGAGATGACCCAAAACACGAATTTCGCGGGCGCCAAAAGTGCACTTCTTGGAGTTTAGTTGCAACCCAGCGGCACGGAAGCAGTCAAGGACCTGGCGGAGCCTTTGTAAGTGGTCGGTGAACGTGGTTGAAAAGACGACAACATCATCAAGATAACACAAGCATATGTTCCACGTGAGTCCTCTCAGCAAGGAGTCCATCGTGCGCTCGAAGGTCGCAGGCGCATTACAAAGGCCGAACGGCATTACGGTGAATTGATAAAGACCTTGGGATGTGATGAAAGCAGTCTTGGGTTTATCGGTATCGGCAAGCGGAATTTGCCAATAGCCACTGCGCAGGTCCATTGATGAGAAATAAGAGGAGCCTTGTAGAGTATCGAGCGCACGATGGACAATTGGGACACCATTCTGCCCTACGTCACATACGCATACAACACTGGTCGCCAAGCTACCACCAATTATTCTCCATATTATCTCTTACACGCACGTGAACCTCTGTCAACGATGGACACCCTCTTGCCTTACCTTGATGACACATCCCTTGATAGTTACGCTGAAGATATATTATGTCGTGCGGAGGAAGCTCGCCAACTTTCGCGCATTTACACATTAAGGTGTCAGCAAGAGCAAGTTCTCCGCTATGCCGACACTCATACTCCGGTTGAGTACACAGTGGGTGAAGAGGTACTCTTATGGACACCGTCTCGAGTGCCAGGCAAGTGCGATAAGCTGCTCAAAAAGTTCAAGGGGCCATACCAAATACTTCGCCGAATCTCAGCGACCAACTACGAGGTCGCCCCGGTTTCCCCACACTCGGACCATCGCTCAAAACAAACTGACATCGTTCATGTTGCACGCCTCAAGCGTTACCACCGTCCTGCACCCTAACGCCGGATTCCGGCGCTTTCTGCACGGAGGAGTAACTGTGGTGGAGGAAGAAGAAGTCAGTTCGTCAAAGACCGCCATCGTTCAGTCAACTATCACCCCATTAAATCAACCCTTCTCAAGTCTCACAATATTTTGAACTACGCTAAAGTGTCACTTGTCGTAAGTTGTAAGTGGCTTTAAATGATATATTAGAACTGCTAGTGAACGTTTAAAGAGTTTAAAGCGTTTAAAATATATGAATATATACCGTGATGGTTTTATTCTAACCCATACTTCTAATACATCCATATATTTTAGACATTAGTTTCACGTAACCGCAGCACATCTAGCATTAATTAACTCTATTTGCATTGCATACAACTACAACGAAGCGGTGACTTTGGCTGCGGCACTATAGATTTTTCACCTCCATTCAGACGAGGTGAGCACATAGTACAATATCTGAAGTCGGTAACTTGCCTGCTACGACCAACGAAATGTTTCAGAACACTTGCAATCCGTAGCTCATTCTCCAGGTTACCTTAGATAACTCCGTGAGAAACAAAAAATAGCGAAGTGGTTCAGTACTATATTATCTACACAATGTCAATATCAAATTAAAGGGATAACTAAAACCTGCGAAACCGCTCTACATACTCGCGAACAACTTGTAACTTGAAAGTATTTCTGGGATTCTATTTAATTTATTGGTGACATCGAAGCTCGTTCTTCTTAGAAAAAATTGTGAATCTTCGGTTCCCCGTTACAATTCTGCCTATTATAGCACACAACACTTACACGGCACCACAACCTTCACATTCGACGTAAACACACTTGTTGACGAAAGACCACATGAAAACAAAGGCTCGTGTCTCGTCTACGCATATCGAGTGAACTTCTACGTCACACACTCAGTCTTAATAATGCTGTTGTTTTTTTTTTTCTTTGTTTTTTTTGCATGCCGGACGTTTAGGATTTAGGTGTTAACAACGCGAAGTTGGACGCAAAGGTTCACGAAGTGCGTCCATTGTACTTCGGCGAAGAAATGGCGGCACCATCGTCGAGGGTCCAATCGGTGCGCTGCGTAAATTTCTGGCTGAACTATTTGTTTTACAAGTCTACACTTTGTTCCAGCTTAAGTCCAGACGCTGCCAACGCCACGAGGTTATAGGACCAATCAAGCCGCGCCAAAAGCTGAAGTCACCTGGCCTTTTCTGTTTATGACTTGTTTAGCGATAATAGAACACGCACAGAAACATAACGAAAACTCTGATGGTGGGCTTTACACGTTCTCTGATTGATCTCATCAGGTCGTGGTGTCGGCTGTGCCTGGACTTAAGGTAAAGCGAAGTATATGGCCCCTAGAGTCTAATAAAGTTGGATAGCCACGTCGTGTAAACATTTTTTTTTAAATTAGTGCTGAAGAATTTAAGCAATTAAAACCAACATCTTACTTTCACCTTCACCGCCTGGAACAAACAGAACATAGGTGACAATAAACAAAGTAAAGAAGAAAAGAAAGTAGTGTGCCCGCATTACTGGACGAGCATCGTCAGCATCGTCAGCATTGTCGCAGGTACTTTGTGGCGAAAACTTTCTGCTGGCCCTGGACGCTTGGCCTGGTTCACGCTAAAGCTGTGCGATATATATAGTAGCAAAAGGAGCAGCCTCGAAGCTGCCAGATAAAGTTCTCTCCTCGCCTTGGACAAAAGCGGCGCAACAGACGACTCTTCGATACGCGGCTAATGGCAGAGTTTCGCGGACCCGGTTTCACACGCTTCTTTAGAGGAGACCTGCTCGTATCCAAACTCGTCTTCTGGGTTCCCCACATAATGCAGGACTTGATACTAGCGCAACGCGTGTTGCTTAGAACATTCTTCGTCATTAACCACAGTTTCGTGCCTCAACGACGGCAATAGCAGTTTATGAACGCGTTAAAGCGGAGGGATCTCCGCCGCTGTGTTCTAGAAAGCGTCCGTCAAAACAAGAATAGACGTTATGAGCGGAAATAGCGCTACCAAGTGCTATAAAGTCCAAACACCTTTTTTTTTCCTTTTTTTGCTAGTACGGCCGCCTCCCCGTCGGCAATACTGTCGGCACAGGCTACTAAAGTACGCACTAAAAGGCGTTTACCTGCTCGATCAAGGCGCAGCGTTTCCCACGGTATGTATTATCAGCTATAGAGTATCTCAATCCGCCGCCGAGATGCTGTGAAGTAGCTGACGTGGCAAAACGAAGTGTGCAGGTTATGATTTCCGGAAGATGTTGGCCTTGGCAGAAATACCTTGCACAGATGCTACTCAGCTCGATGTTTGCTCCGTCCAGGCAAAAAACGATAACAAACCCGTTTGTTCAACATCACCGCCAAAGACCGCACAGTACCTTTTTACAAAGACTTCATCTGCCAGATCGGCTACAAACGAGCGATGTTTTCACCCCGTTCATAAAATGTTTACGAGTTTGTTTTTCATACTTATGACATTTGAGGAAGCTCTAGTTGGGCATTAGTGTAGCATACACGAATACTCTGAAAAAAAAAAGACAGTTGTTTGCGGGTGATACATTTTATAGACTCTTAAACGGATTAGCAAGACTTTCTGCGGAAGTAAAAACACATGCGTCACACCACCCTCATGTGGAACCAAATGCTGCGGTTTGAAACGCGGTAATACAGTTAGCGTAGCGCGGGAAGCCCTGTTCGAACCGTGCGCAAAGACCCCAGACTCAGGGCTCAATGAATCCGGCATCCGAATTTCTTCGGAGCTCGGCATTTTATATTTTGTACTGATAATGAGCGCTTCGGATAACATCTTTTTTTTTTCTTCGTAAAAGCTCTCGATTAAATAGAGAGTGTTTTGCGCACTTACACTTACTTTTGTTTTTAATTGCAATACAAGAAATACCTTTCGATAAGAGAAGTCCTGAATAAAACAATTTTTTTATATCAATAATAAAGTGCTTAGTTTAGTTAAAAAACTATTGTAGAAAATTAAAGTTTTATCAAATGGCATGATCACAGCCACTGTGTTGTAGGTACACGTGCTGTGTTGATTTTAGCCTAATAGCATCTGCATAATATGGGAAGTAATTATGTTTCAAAGCGAGACCACCTGAACGGCCTACTAACACCCGTTGTTTGACCGCTACCTGACGCATCTCGTAGCGTCTTCTCCTTGACAAAGAGTAAAAGGGACGAAGAATGACGCGAAACGCCTACGGGTCCATGTTAGGTTTAATTAGCGCCAATCTGATGTCACAACAAAAAAGGCACTATTGGATGTTCCAAGAATTCAGGGTTCGAAGAAAACCTGAACGTTCCCAGAAATTAGAACGTTTTCGTGGTATCTCAACAGGTCACATTACCAGATCTCGGAATTCCGATTTAATTGGGTCCCAATTCGGGTGTCGTGTTATTTACCCTCTGTCTTACAGTTGACAACTACAGAAGCGAATGTCTTGAAGCGTCCCGTATTGAATTGATTTAGAGCGCAGCTCTTAGGCACCCGTTTCCAGCTTGAGCGGCGTAGGCGCCGGCGTCGGCGTAGCCGCGCGGTGCAAGATGGGTAGATTTCCCCACTAAATTTAGCGGAAAATTTCCCCGGTAAATCTAGCGGAAATTTTCCCGGGTAAATCTAGCGGAAAATTTTCCCCGCTAAATTTAGCGGAAAATTTTTCCCGCTAAATCTAGCAGAAAATTTCCCCCGCTAAATCAAGCAGAAAAATTTCCCCGTTAAATTTAGTGGGGAATTTTCTCCGCTAAGTTTAGAGGAAACTTTTTTCCACTAAATCTAGCGGAAAATTTGTGCCGCTAAATCTAGCGGAAATTTTTTCCCGCTAAATTTAGCTGAAACATTTTCCCGCTAAATCTAGCAGACAATTTTCTCCGCCAAACCTAGCAGAAATTTTTCCCCGCCAAATCTAGCGGAAAATTCTCCCCGCAAGGTCTAGCGGAAACCTTTTCCCGCTAAATTTAGCGCAACATTTTCCTCGCAAAATTAAGAGAAAAATTTTCTCCGCTAATTTTAGCGGAAAATTTATCCCGCTAAATCTAGCGGAGAATTTTCCCCGCTAAATTTGGCGGAAATTTTCCCCCGAAAAATCTAGTGGAAAATTTTCCCCGCTAAATTTAGCGGAAATTTTGCCGCTAAATCTAGCGCAAAAGTTTCTCCGCTAAGCTAGCGGGGAATTACCCTTGCTAAATTTAGCGGGAAATTTCCCCCACTAAATTTAGCGGAAACAATTCCCCGCTAAATTTAGCCAAAAGAAAAATCCCCGCTAAATTTAGTGCAAATATCTTCCCGCTAGATTTAGTGGAAAATTTTCCCCACTAAACTTAGCGGAAACTTTCCCCACTAAATTTAGCGGAAAAAACTTTTCCGGTAGTTCTACCGGACAAATTTCCCCGCTAAAGTTAGGAGAAAATTTTCCCCTAAATGAAAGGCGAGCAGGAGAGAAGGAAAAGCATAGCCCTTTCTCCGCACCTTCCCCTCCTCCTCCTCAACAGCTGCGCTCTAAGTCGGCCTTACAAGGGAGTTGTAAACGGCTTTCATTTTAGAGCGCAGCTCATAGGGCCCGATTCCGGCTTGAGCGACGTCGGCGGCACCGTCGGCGTCGCCGTCGGCGTAGCCGCGAGGTCACGTGACCTCCCAGGTCATGTGACCGCCTTAAGTCACGTGACCCCCTTGAGGCCACGTGACCGCTTGAAGCCACGTGACCGAGTCACGTGCCCCCTAAGGTGTCGGGGCCCCCGAGTTCACGTGACCCACCTGAGGCCACGTGACCTCCTTGAGGTCACGTGACCCCCTCCCCCGAGATCACGTGATTCTCCTGATGTCACACGACCACCCTTTAGGTCACGTGACCTCAAGGAGTCACCTATCCCTCAGTAAGCTTCCATCCTCCTCCTCAAGAGCTGCGCTCTAACCAGCGTTACAGGGAATTGTAAACGGCTTTCATTTTTTTTTATCTTGCTTTATATATTAAAACAAAAATTGACAAAAAATAGAAAATCGAATTGTCATTTCAAATTAGTGCTCGCACTTTTCTTTCAAGCTTTTATTAACGTTTTTGAGCGCGAATATTTATGTAAATGGGGAAACGCACGAAAACCACGGGTTTTATATTTTTTAGGCGATTCAATTCATTCGAACAGTCTCGACAAAACACGCTCCTCGAGTACAAAACGTAGATAATTTTCTCGTAATATATTCTTTATTTGTTCCACCCAATGATATATAGCACAAGGTTAGGCTGCCTCAATCAGCTCACTTCAGGATACATTAGTGTAGAGAATTTTACGTTGAACTGTAAAATATACCCTCGCACCGCTTTGGTTCAAATGAAATTTGTAACACAACTACGTTCCAACATCTTTCCTTAATATTGTGCGGCAAATAAACAATATATACTTAATTATCATAAGTTTTTTAAAATCACTCAAGTAAACTGCGTTCTTCGAAGTCCTCCGAAGCAAGCTCTATTGTGTTTAACCCAACTGCGCTGAAATGCTCACAGGATTAACCGCCTTTTAAAGCGGGCTGGAGATTTTGCGAAAGTCGGCTGAGGTTGCGGAATGATTTGCATCACAAGAGAGCAGTCGGTAAACAAACCGTCGCACCGGGTTGTCGGATTGGGTAAAGGATATACACCCTCGCTCAGGCAACGGAACGCGGCATTAAACTTGTTGCTAGGAGTATTTTGAGAAAAGTGCTTGCTTGTAGGGAAACCATGCGTACACGAACCATTGTAATAAATTAGGGAAGATTCTTTCCGGTTAAAGTTTTAGAAAAACTTAGATTCTTTGGCTGTTGTGTCCATCTTTACAAAACTCGCAATCGCTCATAAAGTCTTCGGAATATTTAAGTAGCGAAGTCGGTTTAGGTGTGAAGTCAACTCCGGCTATTGGTTATAATTATGCTCAAAAAGGCTTCCACGGGCTTCCTCTCATCTTTGATTCAGAAATTAAGAAATGGGTTTTCCTGTTAGTTTCTGATGGTTGAGTTTTACCACGATGTTACATCTTGTTTCAATAGCGGATTTAAAGTGGATTACATACTTCTTTATCTTAAGGTGGTCTTCAACGTGAAGCCTTACGCATTCATTGTGCATTAACTCTCAACATCAAACATTTCCCTTAACATGCTTGCATGGTTCGCCGATTCTTTATTTCAAAGAAATAAATCAGGTACAAATAATGGCAAGCGATCAAACTATGTGGCGGTCATATACGGAGTCTCACGAAGCATTGTTCTGCGCCCAGTTTTTTGTTTTGTTTTTTTTGGTGGGGGGGGGGGGTTAGAACGCTGTCAGACCAAAAGATCGTCACAATGTGAAAAGGCACTGAACGTTGAACTCACTTCAAACACGGCAGACACGCAACGAATATTCAGCTGGCAGGAAAAGCAGTAATACCGAAAGCCGCACCACTGATTGGCTGTGTTTCGTTCAGTAACATTTACGCAATACAGGATCGTTTCACCAGACGCCGCAGGTTTGCAAAGCATAAATACTATAACCCTCTGCGCACCCCGGGCTCGCCTTTGCAAATATAATTGCTCTTGTTCTCAATAGTGAAGTGAATGTGGCACATTCGCTAAACTCTGTTCCTCCGTACTCTGAGCCTCAGCGGACGCTACGTGCCCTCGACGCCAATGCAACTCCGTACAAATGTCACGTGACCATCGGAAGGAGCGCAGCGACACGCAGGGCACGGAGTAACGTGGTATATTGGCAGCGCTGGATTGTTTGGAAGGGCTCGTAGCACCTGCTGCGGCCCACCGAAAGGTGAAACGGTGTATGACGAGCCACGCGGCATCCTCCGTGTCATTTACACATTGTGTTCCATGCTGTGTGTACAGGTTGCGTCATGTTCAATTCGGCTTTACCGTGTGACGCGAAACCATAAATAGCCGCCATTAAGAGAGTGCGCAACAATGCCAAACTGGGGAACGTAGCACGGCAAATGCTTCTTGACAAATCATACGTCTTGCGTCTTGCGGTCTGTCAGTTGTAATCGAACAACGGTAGGGACTTGAGAAATCCTGCCATCGTCCGTTCAACAAGCGGCCATAAAGGGATGAAGCAATGTTGGCTGCAAGGAACCTTTCTCTCGTTGTGATTCACCGCACCTGAATTGAAAAGACCGCATCAAGTTTCGCAACGACAGCGATACGAGGTGTGGGTGCAAGACTTAGCCAAAGGATTTTAGTGATAAATGGCATTGCTCAGTCGGAAAATGCTTAGCTTATCGTGTCTTCGCTTCGGGGTGCCTACACAAGTAAAGTTACTTGGCAATAAAACGACATCGAATTTTTCATTGGGTCTAAGAAATAGTGTTGCAGCTTGTTGTTTTAGGTGAGGTGCTGCTTGGGACAACTTAGTTTTTTTTATTATTTCATAAAAAATAGGTAGCACCACTTGGATAAGTTTGTAAAGTAAAACCTGAATAGTTCAGATATGACTTTCCGAATGTTTCATTTTTGGTGCTGGAGCACATCAGTCTACAGATAACCACATTGATAGAGGTAAGCGTAGAAATGAAACCTTAATCACGTATTATACTCTGCGACCTGTAGCCCCTCAGAATGAAAAAAAAAACACTTCACCTGCTATCTTATATGATACTGCTGAATATTTAGAGAAATAACTTCCCATTTTTGCAAGGTAAACGTGTTGTATCTATAATACCCCAATATAGCATAGTTGTGAAAATTGCTGTGGTACGTAAAAAACGCACCTGTTTGGATTTTTATTTAAAACTATACTACGGGTAAGTAAGCAATGGGTAGGGTGCAGGCTAGCTGGTGTAAATTGGGCATATTTGTAACCCCGAGACTGAAGATACGGAAAAGGGAGAAAGACAGAACGACACGGACTTTGTCCGTGTCGTTCTGTGTTTTTCCCTTGTCTGTACCTCCGGTCTTGGGTTCACAACAATGCTCACACTACAGGTTTTTTACAATTCATGCAAAGACATCATAAAAACACTCAGGAAAAAAATAACCTATGCTGATGTCCTTTTTTATATACCTATTCTTCAAAATATGTTTTGTATTTCATGTAAAAGCTTTGGTTATAAGAAGTCACAATAACACCTGTAGTTTCAAGAGCATTTAATTTTTTTTATCCTCTTAGTTATCTGAACACACACGTAATCCACTGCAAATCAGTTATCCTTCCGCCAAACAGTACCTCCGGTTGGCCTACACCATGTGATACCCGAAACGGGTATTCGGGGTTTAAGCCACATACCCAGTTTCTAGGAAATATTTTACCGGTCATGTTTCATTACAGCTAACACAAGGCGGCAGTAGTGTTTTTCGATTTTAAGGTTATCGATGCTAGGTGAGCAGTTTTTAAAAGCGTATTTAAAAGCGCATTTATTTTCCTTTCTGTGTGAACTATTATCTGATTTGACAACGTTGTTTCTATTTCCCACTGCGCTTTACCCCCTCTAATTTCTTCTTAGGGGTATATAAGCATTCACAGGCTGTAGACTCGTTACCTGATGAAGATCGGTCCCCGCTCGAAACATCGTAATAAACTTCGAATTTGTAAGTACGACAGTACATATCTTTGACTTTATATATATATATATATATTGTATATTGTATATTGTATATTGTGTTGGACGTGCAGTTGGCATTCCAACGCCAGATTCGAATGCGCGATTTGTCTTTCAGTAGTTCCTGTGTAGCGTTTACTTTTTGTTTTGTTGTCAATGACGAGACCCTCCTTCACTCCACATCGTCTGCAATGCTGCAGCGCATGACACCTTCACTCTAAAAAAAAAGGGTATCACCTTACACCATTTTGTCCCATATAATACACCCCAAAACTTCAATTCGACGTACAGCGCCCTATAGTCGAACAGACGGCACAAAATTTTACCAGGGGCTTGATAACGGTACGATATAACTTATTAAATTCCTAAAGTACGTATCAAAGACCAAAGAAAGAAAACACGGAGCTTTTGCAGTACGGCCAAGAAAACTCTGATAATCTTTTTTGTAGTCAATAATACGTACATCAGCTATCTTAATAAGTTGTACCACACGGCTATCAAGCCCCTCGTAAACTTTGGGGCCGCCTGTTCGATTATGGGGCGCTGTACGTCGAATTGAAGTTTTGGGGTGTATTATATGGGACAAGGGGTGTAATAATACACCTTTTTTTTTTGAGAGTGTTCGCTGAGGGGCCAGGGGCGAAGTCATTTAAAGCGTTCGCCTTACTACGGTTTGGTTTTCATTGTGCAAGATGTTTGGTATAAATTTCAAGATATATTTAAGAAGAGGCGGTGATCGCTGCATAGGCACCGTACTCCCTGCTTGTGTTTCAGGCTTAGCGGACATTAAATGGTGAGAAAGCCTCCCACCGCCTACTTTCAGTAATCACAGCTTTTTGTAACGACATGCGCCTTTTATTTAATCTTGTAGAGTAAGAATGATGCTTTAAATTCACAACTGTGATCAATTCCACCCTGAATCATGCCTGATAGACAATATGTCACCGAAATCTCGATGGTATATTTTTTTCCGAAACTAATTATTTCTGCTTTATTAATGTTGTATTATACGTGTTGTGTACCAAGCAGAAGACCATAAGCTGTTTGTAGATTCGTAAAATGCAGGCTCAATAATATTATTATCAACATAACAAGGAGTATAGGAACCAAATAAAATTTTTTCTGTAAGTTTATCTTTTACTTTTTTTAATGAGTCAATTTGCGATTGTACAACTCACGGCGCCTCAATTTGAGGATAAAGGATATAAAGGCCTTGCATAAATGCATCGGGGTTTTACCGGCACATCAGTTGAATTTCCCCGCCCATTTTTTGGGAAAAAAAAGAACGCGTAACCTATAAACCTATTGAGTTTCCCGGTAATAAATTTAGCAGGAAATTGATGAAAAATAACCTCATCTTCACTTTCAAAACTATTGCTCACCTACTTCTAAAAAACCCTCGAGAAAAATCATGTGTATACGAATTTTGTTTTGGTTCAATAAATGCATAGGGTCAAATAGGTTCATATAAAAGCATACAAAAAACTTATAAGAAGACTTAGATACAATATAATATTATATAAGAATTCTAAATACGGATGAGTACTTTCTTGCAAGTTCTTATAAAATCTAAAATCGTTCTTATATTTTCTTAAAATGTTCTTGTGCGGTTTTGTATGATCGCATTTGGTCATATGCGTTTATTGGACAAAGGAATGTCTGATACATATAAGAATGTTCACAAGGGAAATATCAATGATTGCTCCTTACACTGCAGTTCATGCTTTGTACGTCCGTAGAAATACAGATTGCTGAAGAGTTTTGTATTTTAGACCAGTCATCGATATATAAAATCACGTATACATGACAAACACAACATAAAATATATTGCAATAAGATACAGTGTTATATAACGGCTGCCTTTTTGAAAACAACCTTTCCAGATAATAAAACAAATTCCTTCAAATCGAGAAAAAAAGAAAAGAAAAAAATTAGGAGGCCTTCTTCAGGAGAACCAAAGTGCCCCTCTCAGGTTCAACCGTGGAGTCTAGTTCTCAACCCTGCCTTCCAAGTCAGCAAACTTGCTAGAAAGGTTTGGGGAAGGACTGGGGGGGGGGGGCGGTAGGAGGGTAGCTAGACGTGAATGAGAATCCTTTTATCGACCAGAAGGCTCTCCATCCTCTAGATCCGACTACATGTCAAGCCAGTCGATCGATTTTGGTTCAAGCCTGACAACACCAACGGCACCGCGAGGCCCAGGCTTCGTCAGCGGCGTTTAAGTGTGCGAACGGGGAGTCAGCTTTGGGTAAATAGAGTCACTTCTACGGTGGCACAAACTTGGACTATATTTCCCGTAGTCGCTTCAGTCGCTCGGAGAAAGTTGGCCAACAAAATATAATTTTTAAACCCTTTTGATGGATTTAGGTTGTAAAAATAAAACAAAATTTAAACACGGTCTCATAGAAGCCACATGTAATAAAACTTATTGTAGCAAGGGTGCGTTGGGAGGGAAGGAGCCAGAACTAAAAGCGTTCAAGGCTCTTATTTATAAAAAGAGGGGAGAGTGAATGGATACCAAACGCCCGCGTCTTTACTGTGGCTCGCCTAATATTTTTTCACCGCAAAACAGACACCTCATGCTAATCAATTACACTCTTTTGTTTAAAAAAAAATCTTCTGCGTCTATGATCGCTTTCTTATCTGATTAAACACAAGTGGTCTACAGATGAAAACCATCATTGTGCTTGGACGAACTGTGATCACCTCTAAGTAAAAGCCCTAGAATTGCATTTAAAAAATAAAATTAATAAGCAATTTAATCGGTGTTCCCAATGAAAGTGACAACCGTGATAAATGTATAATACATGACATTAAAAAAAAACTTTTATACACCTACCAAATATATGCTGATCTTAGAAATTGACTCTACATATTAGTTCAATCACATGCGCTAAGCAGACGGAAATATATGATGATTTATTTTTCTTAGCTACAATGTTCAAACTTTTCTGCAAAGTTTTAATTGTGGTTTTTCTTGGATATTATAAAATTATAATATTGCCGCGCGCGTGGCCGAGTTTTCAACGCACGAAGCTCCCATGCACCCATGGGTAGGGCTAGAGCCCTCTTAGTCTAGATTTTGTTTTTAAGGGTTTGCTTGAAGAGTTCCAGTCAATTTTCGGTGTTTTTGTGTATTTTAGTTTAGAAGTTCTGTGAATACCGCGGGCGCGTAAAAAAGAAAACAGCAGTATCCTGCTGAATTCAGTGAACCTTTCGCCAGCGCTAGATCCTGCTAACACACTGACAATCACACCCGCGACGACACATTTGCATGTAAGTTTGGTCACAAGATCTCTACATTAAACATTTAGTGTTTTTTCCGCAGTTGATTTTTGAATCTCATGGCATTTCTGAAAAAAATGAACCGTTATATTAAATTAACAGATGTTGTCCCACAATTTCGTAATAAATTCTACAGAAGAAAATCCAAGATCGGTAAAATCAGTTTAGGTTCAAAGATCGCATAAGAATGGCTATTACCACCAGTCGGTGTCAGATTTATTGCACAAAAAGTACACACCCTTTTCACAAAAAAAGGTAGCCACAGATCTATGGCTCCATCTTTTGAGCTTCCTGTTGACTGTTGCACCCTTTACATTTTTTTTATATTCGACTTTTAGTGTCAAGAATTACGCCGGATAGTCCGACTCTCACACGTGGAAAGTTGAAAACCTCAGCAATAGTTTATTTCAGTGTGAAAACCTCTCCATTTCCCTGGTTCGATATCAGTAACCGGCGGATTTTATCAGTCGGTCACAACTCACCTAGCCCTTCTTAGAAATTTCTGTTTTTCCAGTGCCGCACCCCCCGCCGCCCCCCCTTGTTCCCCTTCTCAGGGGATTATTTTCGACAGTCATGTCCAGCTCGCTTACTCCTTTGCGCTTATCCCTACAATATCATCATAACATTTAAATTCAGGCCATTCATCCATGTTGGTGTTAGACTGGTTGCAGCTAAGAAAACCCGTGTGTTCTACTAACGTCTAACTCCTGGTTAGCACAGTTGGTGCCGCGCTCCACAGTAAATGGAGAGGTCCCAGGTTCGGTACCAGGACTGGCTGGATCTGTTAGGTTACATTAACAGTAACCTAAAAGTGTTTGGAGATTTGCATTTTTCTTTTGTCGCCATTGTGACCCTTCTCCAGGGATTATTCTCGTCATTCCTGTCCAGGTCGCTTGCACCATTGCATTCAATTGGAATATCATTTAGAGTCTGTCGGCCTTTGCTAGCCATATACGAGAAATAAAGCGCTAGAAACTGATCACATCTCAACACGTTAATCTGAGGACTCACACCATGTTAGCAGTTTCAAAATGTCAGCTGCGGAGGGAGCAAACATTCCTATATGTGATGACCTTGATCGTTTCATTATTTTGTGTATATATTATCAATTTCATTCTACACAACACAAAAGGTAATTTTTGTTCCAAAAGGGTGTTTCCGCGGTGGGTACTATATTTATTCCGTTATACCCCCCGCTTGCTGGTTTTATTTTTAATTTCCTGGACGCGAAAGTCTCCTCAGTGACGACGAGTCAGACTGCGGGCCTACGGGTTTCCAGTTTTAGCGGAGTATTAACATATTCAATAATTAATGAGCAAGCTCTTTCAGCTGTCAGCGTAACAGTGATATATTATTAATATGGACACCGCCGGTCCCATTAAACTTAATTCATAATGTAATTCATGCATTTTGACGATACAACATGCTTGTATTTCCCCAGTTTTCTCACGAAAATGGTGATCAGATAGCAGGGTATGCCTATTAACGGGTCCATATAAACGAGACATGAATGTATTAAAATGCTTAATATCAGGATAAGTTCCTCGGGGTTCCTAAAATGTCTGCAACGTTGACAGGATTATTTATGCCCTGCTGTTGTCAAAACGTACCAAGGAATTTGATTTAGTTTGTATTGAATATCACCCTGTGGGTTTCTTATGTTAGAAGAATATATGTATAATCCCGATTTCGTGCATCTTCAGAACTCAATAATGTCAGGAAACACTGATATATATATTTAGCTACTCGAAGTTTAAAATATTAGGCACAAATTAAACTTCCATTAGAAGATCACAAAACGTAAGGTCGGTGCAAGTACTTCAAGAAATATTTTTTGGGCCTGGATCTAATAAAGACGAAAAAACTTCACTTTAGTTTAGAGAGTTGACCCAACAGACAAAACATAAAGCTGTCTAACTGGTTTACTCCTATATATAACAGCCCACGAATTTCACAGAAGAGTCCGGTTTCCCTACCGAGAAACCCAGTATAACCTTTCGTGATCTGGATTTTGAAATTGAAAATCTAACTTTATTCCATCTGTAGTTCAGGGTTTCGAAAATTATTTCTTTGCCTGCAATCCGGATTTTAGTTTTATATAAACAACTCCAGTGATATTTCCAGTTACACAATTTAGATAGTGCAAAGTTATACTGGGTTTTTCTGTAGATTTCTAACCTAGTTTACAGTATCTCATGAACCACTAGCCTATTTGCTACTTCGGCTGTAAAACTGCCTAAGTTGTTTTTTTTTTAACCTGAGAAACCAGCGATTGTTTAACGATTTTATTTCGATTCAAGAGTAGGTCAGAGATTGCAAGTAACAAGGTGTGTAGTTGGGCTAGTTCACTGGTCCTGTTGAATTGGTATTCAAATAGCACGAAAAAAACCGAAGGACCAGTGCAAGGAAAAATCATACGCAACGCCTAAAGGACAACGTCCAATAAATTTCCGGTGTTGAAAACTATAATTTTAAGTCTTTGCCTTCTAGCTTTACATAGAGAAAGGGAAGGTGCGGAAGTAGGTACTATTTCTGTGTATTAACTTTGCGTGAATTATTTATCCCACTTCCGCGTCTCAGTCGCAGTTGTATTAGTGTGAAAAAAGAGTGTCTTACCTTAAAAAGAATAGGGAAGAAAAGTACCCGATGTTGACGAAAGAAAAAATAGTGAAAGTTAGAAAGTGAATGAGTGAGAAAGAAAAAAAGAAGTAACAAAAGGGACAAAAAGACTAAATGCACGCAAGAGAATAAAAAGTCAAAAGAATATTTGAGAAGAGAGGGGGACAGGCAAAGGGCAAGGGCGAACAAGAAAATATAAAATATGGGAAAGGTACACCAGACAAGATGTTAATATAAAGTCACAGCGTGTTCTCCTTGTGTCTCTTGTAGTATTGTTGAAGAGCCTTGGCTCTTGGTAAAAAAAAAATATGGTGGACCTTAATCAAACAAAAAAAAGGAAGAACAAAGGAAGACGGATTTAACTGCATTTCTCTGGTTCAGGAAAATAAGATGAAAGTTGGTGAAGCCGGCTAGGCTCTGTCGAAACGTTTTGGCTGAAGCAATCCTTCCGTTGAACCAATTTGGGAGTCTGGAAGGGGCAGCGGTCTTGTGGTACAGGATCCGAATTGCACAATCGTTGTTGCGGTAGAATTCATTTAATCACAATTTTTGTTTTGTTGGGTCGCATTGCTGCGGAGGCAGAAGTACAGGTGCGGGTCTTGCAACGTCGTACGTCCACTGGAGGTTAGGGGAGCTTGTTTGCACTTCACGCGGCCGTGGTAGTGATTCGGTTGTGTTTGGAAGACCAAAATGGAAGAGTAGATCAGAATTAATATCTCTCTCAGGTGCTGATCTGTCGGCTTATATTTGACCCATAATATGATTGCTAAAGAGCAGACATGCAAATAACACGTTACCAGTAACGAGTTACTTCCAAATAGATACTTTTTGGTAACGAGAAAAGTATTTAGCTACATTTTTAAAAAAAGGAAGTAGTAACCCGTTTACTTACTTTTCATGCCAGCTTACAAGTAACGGAATCTCGTTGTTTTCATGTGAAACGTGTACAACTCCGTTTAAACAGGATCGTTAACCTGTATAGGCACCTATTTGCGACAAAAGCAGTTGGGAAACCCGAAAGACAACTAAACAGTAGGACTCTAAAGCAAAGTCTATCGCTGAGCCCGTCAGTCGAACAGTAGAGCTGGGAATGTCCTTCACCAAAAGGATACAATAAGGTTTGTTGGTGGAACCTTGTAGAATTTTGTACAGACCGAATGTAAGCCCGGAGGTTGCCAACACGAGAAGGCACAAAGCCCACTGCAAAATTGGAGCGTTAGAAGTGGAGAGAATAAAAGAGAGAGTTGAATAGCAGATTCGCCAGGCCTTCCTGAAGCACAACACTGCCGTTCATTCAAGCGCGTCAATAAAGCAACTCTCACGCGTCCCCGGAGATGTATTTACAAGAAAACAAGAAAAAATAACCGGTGAAAACTTGAAGACGCAGCTACTGCTTAACTGCAACGACTGATGAAAAGAAAACAAGAAACCATAAAACGAAAGGAATTGTGTATTTGGTCGTCAAACTAACGAGAAAAGTAACTCGCTACTTTTGAAGTAAAATAACGCGTTCCTTTTGAGAAGCGGTAACGAGTAACGTACTTAGTTACCCTCTGAGCGAGTGACAAGAAACGGTATTTAGTTACTTATTTAAGTAACAGGTACATGTCTGCTAAAGAGTCGGAGAGTTTTGCAAAGTATTTTGTTTTTTTGTGTCTGCAAAGCATTCGATAGTATATTTGCGGAGGTGAACTGGGTTGTTTTGGGATTACGTCAAGTAACGACAGATACAAAATGCTTAAGTTTCCGGCTTTATGTTTGAGGAGGGCGCTACATATTTTATAACATCCGAAACCTCTTCACATATTCAAAATTACGGGAGGATGTATTGTGCAACGTTCACAGTCGAATGCGCCGTGAAGCAGTGGTAACATATTTGTAATTAGGATTGTGTAAAATAAGTTTAGCCATTAAAATAAAACAAAAGGTTTTGTGTCATGCAGCTCTCTCCACGCGACTCTTTAATCATTCACGTCATGCAATGTCCGTTGCAGAGAATAAACGATGGCACATTTGTATAATAAAACGTTCCTAATTATATAGAAGGTGCTTGATTTTTAATTCAAACTGAATAATATTTTTTAAAAAATTGTTAGCGAGCTTTATAGGTAAGTGGTGATAGAATTGACGAGAGAAACACTTCGCGTGTTTTCCAGGGAAAGCTTTAATCAGCACAACACCAATCAAACAGTTTCATTAACGCGTGTTTGACGGTTACGCGGGCAAGATGTTTCTATGACTTCAATGTCCTGGTATAGTCACTAACAAAATAAAAACGGCAGGGCGTGTTTTCCGAACTTCGGTCTCTAGCACGCGCTCCAAGCTTTCCGCTGTGCTTCGGGAGCTTGCACTCACTCGAGGCCCAAAAGACGCCGAAACATCGTTGAAAGTTGAACGCTTGCCCTGAAGGCGGAAGAACTAAGGTTCTTCTCCACCATTATAACCTTGTCATTGACTATAGTATGTTCTTTATGCAAAACTTTAGTACTAACACATGCAAACCTTACTATATTACAGGAGGACGCTTAGGCTTCGCCTTGAAGAGTGGAACGCGATAGCTACCGATATAAACCGTTGCTCGTTCTCCAGACATGAAAGCGGGTCTGCGTGGTCTCGTTAAACATGTTTGTACAGGTTGCATAGCGGATCGCTTCCTGTAACAGCTTGGTTAGTTGAAAATGGCATACCAGCAGCGTGGTCAGAAAACTGCTTATTATGCAAAAAGCCAGAAACCATGCAACATGTGTTCCTAAACTGTTGGGACGCAGTTTTTTTTTTGCTTTTTTTTTGTTTTTTTAACGTCCTTTAGAGATCTCTGAAACTGAAAGTCGTTTGCAACTCCCTGTAACGCCGAATAAGAGCGCAGCTCTTGAGGAGGAGGATGGAGGGGTACTGAGAGGAGGGTATACTCCTCCTCCTCCTCCCCACATTCTTCAATCTCCTCCGGGGGGGGGGGGGGTGGTCACGTGACCTCGAGGGAGGGGGGGGGGGTGCTTTTTTTGGAGGTCGATACGGGGCAGTGACGTCCGTGACGTCCCTGCCGGAAACGTAAAAACAAGCAAAGACATGTCTATTTGTTTTTGTTTTTACGTTTTGCGGAGAGCTTGTTGCAGGTTGTTGTGTCTAGTGTTGGGGCAGGGGGAGACGGCGGTCGCGGCGTGTTATTGTTGCAGTGCCATACACTAAAGAACAGGCCAGATACACGAAACGATCTTACGCCAAGAATGTACGTACGTCAACGGCTCCCGAGCCGTCTTTCGATGATCAAATCAACCTGACCGACAACGTCGCTCAGTTACTTGGTCGTGACGATCAACGAACATTTATTTTTCTACGAGCTGCCCCCGCGGGTCCTGACTTCAAGCAAGAAGAAAAAAAGAAGGAAGTACTCGAAACCGGCCACGACGAACATGAACGCTGCATCCACAAACACCCGGAAAAAGGTACAACGGCAACGATGCCACCGACCGAGCGAGCTCGATGCCTAGCCGACACTCCGACTGGTCGCAGCGTTGCCGGCGTTGCTCCGACGGTCCTTGGCCAAGACCGTCTGCCCGAGACCGAATGTCCGAGGCAGTGGTGACGAACGCTGTCGTCGATTCTATCTCCGTGTTTTGTGCGATATGGAGCTCAAATAAACACCGTATGAATTACCTTCGCAACACGGTATGTAGACTTTGTTATAAGGTAGCCATATTTTATTCAGACACGCTTGTCGCCGCGGAGGCGCGTTCACGCTCAATTGTTTCCGATAGTACATTACTGTCCGGTTATAACTGTTTGTGGGAGCTACGCAATGCCGGTCCCACCTTTCTTTGCCGAGAGTCACGTCAGTATCCACTGGTACTCGTAAAAGATCGGTTCCGAAGCACTTCGATCAAACGTGCACTTCCGCTCCGAGTGTGCACAGGTATTTATGCGGCTCTTGCTGACACTCTCGTAGTTGAAACGTCAGCTCGCTCCTGCACCTCCGAGGCCGCGGAAAACGCCGCGGCGATTTGCTTCTATCTGCGTCGCTTTGCAAACGACTGGCACGGGCCGTTTTTTACCAATTATGACAGTTGTGTTGACTTCGGAGAAACGAGCTGGGAGCATACTGAGGTGGAGTACGCGAAGTGAAGATGTGAACCATGACCGGCTTTGTTAAGCCGGTCGTGAGGTGAACACCGTGGAGGTGAAGATGTCAAGGTAACAAAATAAACCGGACGTCACGTCACAGATGTCAAACTACTATTCTGCTATTTCGCTCTGCCTCGTATCAATTTCCGAAGAAGGCAACCCGATGGGAAGTTACGTGACCCCCCTCGCCCCCCCCCCCCCCCCGAGGTCACGTGACCTTGGGAGAGGAAGGTGGGCTCGCGCGGTGCATTATGGGACATTTCCCACAATGCACCGCGCAGTTACGCCGATGGCGACGGCGACGCTGACACCGCTCAAGCCGGAAACGGGCGCCTAAGAGCTGCACTCTAAAAAAAAAATCTCTTTAACGTCCCACGGAATTGGGCTCGCTTTTACCCTTGTAGTCTACCTCGATAACTATATGTGCCACCATTGACAAACAGGCAATAAATTAAAAAAAGAGAAAAAGGTAATCGTTGCCTAGTCGGTAACGTGTCTGGCACTCAACAAATTTTTGTAGAATCTAATCCATTCTCCACCTAAAATTTTTAATTGTTTTTTAAGCAAATTAATTACTTTATAAAGTGAAATCATTTAAGACATGCGGCTCCTTTTAATTCGCATAACATGCTATGTTTTAAACAACTTCATTCCACGCATGAAGTTTCACGAGAGGGCTTTTGGATGTTTGAGATTCCCGCGCGAGGACACGTAGCTCTGACGTCATGACCCTGTCGACCAATCAGGATTTTCTCGTCACGCCGTTTTTTTGGCACGCCATAGAGTACGGCGCAATGCTTCAAACAAATCATTAGTGGGCGCTTGTGTGATGCGTTTCTGGCTACACTGGACGACACGAAATAGACCAGAAGTAGGCTAGCCTCCAATCTTCCATCATTCTCGCGTGATTAGAATGTGTGGCTAGTGAACAAACTTTTTTAAATAGAATAATATATTATCATAATTAGCACTGCATTGATAGTCCATGCACATGAAACGTGCACAAATTATAAGAACTGCTCTTGTACCTACATGGTGGCTTACCTTATCCTGCTGTTGCACGGCCGTTCCCAGGAATGCTATATAAAATCCAGTATTAAAACCAAGCTACACATTTCCCGGGGAAAACAAATTGTCACTTTAGCACACGTTTTGTGTTGATTCATTTCACATATATCAATAATTTAGTTAAGACTTTTTCATACTTTTCTAACAGAAGTTTGAAGTATTCGACAAATGCCTAATGGAGCTTTAAAATCATCGTACACTAACACTGCAACATGTGGAACGACACCTTAAAACCAGCTAAGTAAATATCATGTTGCGTCTCTGGCCACAGCTAGATACCTCCAACCATTTCGCGCTTCACTTAACTATATCCCAAGGAATCATTCTGTTACTTTCCCTAATTGGCCTTCTGCTGTTGCGATCGCTCTTCCTATTATCTGATCCAACAATCGATCGACTGTTACTGAACATATCAATTAACCGCACTAAACCAATATCCTCGACATAGCGTACTAGAGCAAGGGGCAACTTTCTTGTATGCAGTAACTTTAAGTCATGCATATTTTATTAGAATGTTTGAAGTAATGTATGTGCTTTCACGTTTTCGAACAATCAATTCAGAAACTAAAACTGGAATAATAACACTCTTGTGTATGACGGAATGCACGATATAGTTTAATGTTAATATTAAATTAAAACAAGCCATATTAAATTCAACGCGGACGTTGAAATAAGCAATTTTTCGTTTTATTTACAGATCGTCAACAATAAAAGTTCTCGTTCATATATTTACAATTTCATGCTGACTATACAGTATGATACATTTTTGTTTTAAATTGGAACACAGTTTTCCTCAGTTCAAAAATTACTATTGCACAACCCGAAACATCGTGGGACAATTTTACGAAGGGGAATATTTCAGATGTTTGAAGCCCGGAGGAGTTATAAGCACACCCGACAGCTTTGATATCCTCATTAAAGAAATAGAAAGTGCGCTATGCATTGTCAATTCTAACGGTTAGTGAATAAATACAGTGGTTTGAGAGATGAAAGTCAATCTGATGTTTGTCGTAAATTTATAATGAAGGACCACAAAAGAAAAATCATTTCGACAGGCTCTTCAGCAACATCCGCTGTCGTAATAATTTCAACAAGCAAAACAGTCTTTTTTTATAAATAACCTCGTACTCTATGCCGACAAACTACACAGAAACATAAAAGTGTTCACACTGCAAGATAGGACTTTGTCGGAAGTATGTTTTCTCCGTAAGCGCAACGTGTTATTTTCGGTCGCGGCATTTACTGCAATAATATATTTTGTCTTGGTTTGCATTCTCACGTTATGAGTCGCATTGACAAAACCTGTTCATAACCTCTCAATAAACACTACAAGCTACCCTTAACAAAGTTCATTACTTTTTATTGAATTTCATTCGTGAATCTGTTTTGGATAGATTTTTTTATCAAGTAGCAAACTCAGCTGTAATCAAGCAAACATGTATTAAAAATAAACAAGCACTAAGCAAAAAGAAATTCATGATTCATATTCCCTGCTTGCTGATGTCTTCAAAAATATTTACGTTTTAGACAACTGAAAATCAATTTTACTTAAATGAAACCCAAACGACCTTGTGGCTGACGCTACTGTTTATGCGATTTTTGAATTGTCACAAACTTCAAAAACGTGCAACAAAACTCTGCCTTCAAAAAAAAAACAGCGCTGAAAACACATGCACCGTCACAGCAGAAAGTTTAAAAAAAGTGCTGCGCAGGAAATGTTTTCTAAAAGGCAACATATGTGCGCAAAGGGGTAAGTCCTTCTAACAGTTCGTTTAAAATTTCATTTGTTTTAATAAACGTAAACGTTTAGCGGCTTTTGCCTAAAGATCCGTGTAATTTTTAATATGTTTTTTGGAAAGAATGCTTTTTGAAATCTGCTATTTCACCAGCCTTCAATTAGGGGCTTCAGACATACTAAGGGCTTCAGGTTGTGGAAGGTTTTCCACTAGTTTTTGGAGTGAAGCAGCCTCTCATTGAGAATTCTATCAACTCATTTAGTGGTTAGAAAAAGTGGCCCATATAACAGAAGCATTACTGCACGAATGACTTGCTTGGTGACGTAATGTTTTATGTTAGTCTTGTGTTCAGCTTACCGCGATATAGCCCACTGGTTGCTGTCTGCGAAAAAAAACACGTAATCTCATCTTGGCAATCATGTCTGCCGCATAACTGTTTACCCCTAAAATATAGTAGAACTAGGTTGTCAATTTACACAATCCATTGAAAAGTCTATAGAGCACTGCACATTAAAGGCAACTAGAAAATCAATGAATACCAGTGATAAACAATTTTTCAGAGAGCAAGTGATAACTCAGTAGTAAAAAAACGCCATTGCTCACAACGGAAATACCGAATAAACCTTGAAAATTGTATTACAGTAGATTGGTCAGGCTGGAATAGGGCATCCGGCCCCAAGATGATGGCCACATACTGGAAACTGATTGATCAGGAAAGTTTTGCTTCTCATCATCATCTAACTTGTAAGAAGCCTGAGCTTGGCGACCCGATCTAGCGGGAGAGACCAGCACCAGAACTCCTTAACATTACCATGGAATGTGTCACCTTGTATGCCACAGGACGTATTTACAGGTTCCAGAAAGAAGTTCACAACTCGCCCAAGATTGTAGCTGTCCACGCGGGTCGATTATATCAACCAATCATTCCTACACACAATCGAGCAACAGCGAAGCACCACCGATGTCCTTTTGGTGACTTCATTGGTGCGCCTTCGAGGTCCGTTCTTTCTTTCAATGCGTCAGTCTGGATAGCGGCGCTGGGGCACACGCCGAGGTTGAGCCAAGGTGTCAGCGGCGTTCACGGCGTCCCTGGAGCCACGCGCATACAGAACGTGATGGCCAGGTTTCCGGACTCAGTGCGTGTTCAGGACGCCACTTGGGTGCACTGTGAGATCTGAAACGTAATAACACAAGCATATGCTCTAATTAACGTATATAATGCAGCGAACGCCCATGCCGCCTTTCTTTTTTCTTTTCTACTTTAAAAACGCAATGCGCGACATTAAGAGACTTTACATTTAAGAATATGCAAATATGGAAGCTCGAAGATTGTGCTAGATTACAGAATATGAGCATTTCTATGTCTTAAATTATGCTTCTATCGATGATGCAACTTAGGACATAGATTGCCCAATAGTTTGAAAGATGACTTGTGCAACATTCTAGCCACAAAGATTATTGGACCCAATAGCAGAAGTAAAGTTTGTTGTCTCGACAAATAGGTCCTACCTGACGGCATATTTCTTTGTTTCCTTTCGTTGCATGGCACAGATTTAAAGAGACACCGCCGAATATTTTAATTTGCTATAAGTTCGATCACATGCATCTAGATATAATCAATTTCTACTTGATTCTCGCTAAGCTTAAATTTTGCTTAAATTTTTATAAGAAACATTTTTTGACAAGGTCATAAGATCACCCCTGATGGCGAACGATAGCGTCAGTTTCGAAACATTTTGTTATTCAATTCACGGAATATCTTTCTTTAAATGTCAGATAGGATCAGCCCCGTCGCGTTTTTTGGATAAAAATAAAAGAAACTTAATATCAGAAAACTCAAAAGTGGCTAAGTATTGTTTTCTGTAGAATTATTAGTTTAATAAAAGTTAGTCGGGTACAAAAAATGGGCACTGCAATTTTTAATTAAACCTTTGATTCAGAATTTGTATGTTTAATTGCTGACCCTCATCAAAAATTCACGTAAAATCAAAATTTTCCCCCGTGTGGCAGTGTGGATCACTTCTGAAGCCAAAATCGCACCGAAGAAAGACTGAAAAAAGAGCGTTACATTAAACTGCCTGTCCTTCCACTGATGAAAAAGGTATGTCGGAAAAATTAACGATGATATTATATCTTACACAGAGACCAAATTACGTGACGCAGTGGAACAAAACACATTATCATTATGCATCGAAGCATTGACGTCGAGCGGACATATACTTACACGCAGTGCGAGAACAAATTTCTAACTGGAATGGAGGATCCCCCTTT
Source organism: Ixodes scapularis (assembly GCF_016920785.2). Taxonomy (NCBI): domain Eukaryota; kingdom Metazoa; phylum Arthropoda; class Arachnida; order Ixodida; family Ixodidae; genus Ixodes; species Ixodes scapularis. The sequence continues at coordinate 18,413,417 of NW_024609837.1, read as the reverse complement.
TTAGTGGTCCCCAATCTCATCTATTAGGGAGTGTCACGAGGAAACCTCAGTCGCCTTTCGTACTACCAAATCCCACGCCAAATTGAAAAGATTCTTGCTGACGGAACACCGCCCAAACGACTGCGCAATTCTTTCGACCCCACTCTTCGTAATAGAGGTGAGCAGTCTGTAAAGCACAGGCAATGAGATACAAAAATAGAAGTCCATGTGTGACTTCACTGATGCTCGCATTTCAGGCGGCGCGCCACATTTATGACACCACGCCACAAACCTGTCAGTTTAATAACTGGGTTGCAAGCTCTACAGGGCGAACCCCCTATAACTCGAAGCTGCGAACAAAACTTTTTTCATTAATATAAGCATGTTTTTTACTGTGCTTCATCAAAACGTTAAAAATTTTGGGATGTTCTTATGCAGTACGTCCATTTGTTGTTTTATGTAGCACTTTATGAATTATGCACGTAAAGCTGTGACGAAGACGTTTCACTAAGCGTAACCCGGAGTTTATTCAGTTGGCCACCATTTGAGGGTTAATACGCGCAGAAATGTACAGTTTATTAATCTCTTGCTCAAACGAAAATCGGTGCATCTGCGAGTTAAAGAACGCTATTTAAAAGCCTAGTTGAACCGCAGCCATAATGTCTTAAGGACAAAAAAAAATAAGTGACTATACGGCCGATAAATATATATATTTATATAACTGTTGCTTCAATATAATTTTAGCTGCAATTCGTAAAAACTTGCAGCGTAGCCTTCGGACTGCCTTTAAGCTATCTCCGGTTCCCAAAAGTCCTAAGCGTGTCCCACAGACCGCGGTCAGTATCTCAATCTACGCGCCAGTTTCCTATTTCCAACCAAAGGCAGCGATCCAGACAGCTGGACACAGTGAAATCTGAAGAAAACGAAATGACACACAGATGACTCTCGATAAGGGATCAAAACACCGCGACCCCAGGATATCAAGTGTTGTTTTTCGAACTGGCGAAGGCGTCTCTGCGGATCCTGTCCTTTCAGCCGCAGTTTCTCTCTTTTTTTCTCTCTCTTTTTGTGGGGCGTCAATTTTTACATCTAGGTTATCACAACATTACCTCGCCTTTGGGTTTTTGTCGTGTTTAGTCGATAGCTTTAATGCACATCAATAAACAAAGACATATTTTCGAAAAGGAAGAAAAGAAGGAAAGCGAAGTCTCGCGGAATCCCGTTTCTGCCTGATCTCTTGAGCGACCCATCGCACGAAAGCCGCTCTGGCACCTCCGGATTTGTGTGAAAAAATTTTTCTTTTTTTTTATCCTTATTTTTTTTTCTAGTCGTTTCGTTGAGACACTCATCTCTTTTCTATCGTTTCATTGTGCTCCGTACTTTTTTTTCGCGATTTTGATTTTGGGGGCTCTGGTGTAAGAGAAAAACAATGCGGCCAGAAAGCTTTGGCAACGTTGGCAAAAATGCCGCAGGAATGTCTTCATAGTTTATTTTTTGCAATTTCATTTACGTTTTTTTTTTTTTTTTTTTGTGGGATACAAAGGCAGGGGGATGAACAATAGTGGCTGGGGGGAAAGATTCACGTCGCGGGTGAAGTTTGTGGCGCTCTGAAAGTTTCTTGTTCAGATGATGGATGCTGAATATGATTGACAGGAGGTCGGCTTGCCTGTTAGAAAGCAGAAATGGAAACTGTCGTCATTATTTTTGTTTTTGGCATGTGCCGCGGTCAATTTTCTGAGTTTTCTGATACTTGCAATAACTGTCTTTCAACAAATACACGAATTGTCTATGAACCGTGTGCTGTAGTAGTGCCAGACAAGGGTGCACACGAGCTACCAGAATTGCTTACTTTGGTAAACCCATATCAAGGTAGGAGGTCGCAACATACAAAGTCGTCATTTTGGAAGTACTGTGCACGAATGACTTTTTGGTGGTGTCCACGTCATATCGTTCAATGAAGTTTCAAGCTTCAATTGTTTTTTTTAAATATTTATATAAAACTTCAATTTTTATAAAACTTCAAGCTGAAGTGTTTTTTTTTTATTTACATAAAACATACATGGTCTTTTTTGTTTTTTAAAATATTTTCAGATTTGTTTAAAATATACCGTGAATGTTACTTTCGCGGTTTTTCCAGGTGAGTAACACGACCAGGGGGACATAGAATAAGTAACTAATCGCAACGATCACTCGGCTAATTCTTTAAAATTCATTAATTAACTTTTTAATTTGTGACAATAGAGATATGGTTTTAAATATACGCCTACTAAGCGTCAACGAAAACTACTAAATCAGCTCATTTTAGACCGACTTGAAGCTCGTGGCAAACTCGGGGACGCACCAAAGTAACCACTCGTGCAGCAGGCGCAAAACTAGAAGTTTCGAAACGCGGATGATCAGATTATCATCGCGTTTTGCCACTGCTAGCTTTGCGCCTGCTGCAGGATTCGTTACTTTGGTGCGCCCCCGAGTTTCCCATGAGTTTCAAGTACTTCTAGAAAGAGCTTATTTAGTGGATTTGGATGACGCTCGGTAAGTTTATATTTAGAATCATGACTTTTTTCACTAATTAAAAAGGTTATTCATGATTTTTAATAAATTAGCCTAGTTATCGCAAAGATTAGTCACCCATATAATGTCCCCCTGGTCGTATATTTCACCTGCACAAACACAATAAGTGTAGCTTTTACGACTTTTTTAAACAAATCGGTAAAGCTTGAAAATAAACGCTCTGGATATGTGGAAGACATGTTCTTGGGCTTTCAGCTACACTTGAACGTTCTACCTAACGTTCTTCCAGAAAATTTAATTTTCGATGTTTGAGGCGTCAAGATTTCTAGGGTCTTTCTATGGTAATTCACAAAGCCGCCAATTACCCACCTTAGCCTGCACGTTGTAATAATCTCTTCTACTTATTTTATAAAATGTTCGCGACAACTTCGTAAATTATTCGATATTACCGGTATATATATTTTTTTATTATTTCTTTAAAAGCCACGAAACACTGCAAGTCAACACGTTTGAGGCATATCGTCAGAAATTATTTACCAACAAACCATACTAGTTCGAAGTCTGGGAAACTTGTGAAAGCGACCACTCACCTCAATCAATTCTCAAAGGGATCCTTAACGTGTTGACTAAAACGTTAAGAACATCTGACTTCCTTTCTGGTAAAAATCCAGAAAGGAGGCCAGACGTGGCGTCGCTGTGCCGAACCAGGCTTCGTACACCCGCGACTCGTCTAGAGCGCGATGTTTTTCGGAGAGCTCGCTCCTGTGCCAGCAATATCAGGTCGCAATCCACGAGGTCTCTGTTTGGATGATGCTAGCCAAACCTTGAGGACTACAATCCATGCGTCGATTGCAGAGGGTTGGCAGAAAGGATTTTCACAACAGTGATGCCACCGTATCGTTTTTTCAACCGCAACAGAAGATAAGACATGTGCTTCAGGATGCTTCAAGTGGTCCTCTATTCTCAAAAATTCCAAATGACACTGCATGCACGATCTTCAACGAGGTCACCTACAATGAATGTACGTATTTTTTTTCATACAGCAGCGTGGGTAAAGTTTCATGCTCAAGGCCACACCTACAGAGCAAGAATACCTGTTCATTCTACCATAACGTCATGTGATCAATATTGACAAAGGCGTCCCTATGGGACAAGGCCGTGGTGACGTTTCGATAAAATTTAGGGTGACATAAAATTTATTTAGAGGTTGAAGTTTTTTGGAATCCCTCGTCAGTCAGACAGGATGTCAGGGAAGGTACCGCGTTCAGTCTTTGATGGAACGTTTTCTTTTTTTGTTTTTTTAGCTCAATGAAGACTCTTCGTCATTTTCGGGATCAAAAACTTCCACTTCAAACTTCAAGGTTCATTTCAATTGGCGCCTCAAACAAATTTGAAAATTCATTGCAGTATCAGTATTTCTCTATTTGTTATCCTGCCGTCCCTAAAATGCATTCTTGTATTTATATTTTCAAAGACGTTTTGCCTCTATTTAAAACGTATTTCCCATACGTATCGCGATATATTTTTACAGATATTTTTGTATCAGTATTTTAGCTACTATTTAAAGGTATCCCCAGTATTTACATTTCCAAATACATTTTTCAGTATTTCTGCCTAACCCTGCAATCAAGCAGCATCACTATCGTGTCACGTGGCGTATTTTGCTTACAATCGATTCAGCGATAACAGAACCCGTACATAAACATCACAAGGACCATGACGGTGTGCTTCTGACGGCGTCTGATTGGTCCCATTATCTCGTAGCGTCTGCCATCTCTGTAGCGACCGGAAAGGCTCTAGGCGTGAAATGCGTTTTGAGATATTTTCTAGTTGTGTGGTAAAGATGGACGTCAAAAACGTGGGTTAAATTATAATATGGGTGATTGGAGAAGAGCGCTTTCCTTTTATTAAGGAGATCAAGTTAAATCAATATGAAAAGGGGGGTAGCAGCTAAATTTTCCCGTAAGTTGTTTTTAGTCTTCGTATCCTAATAGTGAGCCTTTAAAGTTAAAGCTTTCTATAAACCTCTACTGTATCTTCCAGAATATAGTCCGCAATCTTTACATGCTTAAAAATTAAAATTTCTCCCGGTACAAACTATCTACAAGTGCGGACTATACCAGGTTTTGTATTTTTTTTTTAGATAGTTCATTGTGACAAAGCTTGAAGAATTTTATGAGTAAGAGTATATTATTAGTGATTTATGTATGATACAATATTCTTTGTGAGCTAACACACCAAGCATTTGTCAAGGTGTGCGTGTATGATAAGTTTTACGTTCGGATTAGACACTAAGTGCGCACTATGCACCGGGTGCGAACTATTTGTGCAAAACCTCTCCTTTTTGACCCCAAATTTACCCTTGCGGATTATGCACCGGTTGCGGAGGAAAATACGCTACTTATCAAAGCTATAATTCAATTAAATACGTCGTCTTCACGCAGGGGAAAGTGGCATTCATACAATATTTTCAAGCGGAGATAAAGGCCGACCCGCCAACGCAGCGACACACTAATATCGCGTTCACAGTGGCGCATGAGATTCGATAGTGAATTCGGCTGCAAATGCGGTTCACGAGCGACCCCGTTCAGACACGCTGGGACACGCTTGACGGTTTCCGGCGATCACGCGTGATTTGTTGAGAAATGCCTTCGGCACCCCTATTTTACAATACAAAGTCCAGATTAATCCAGGATGTAAAGCAAAAATATAGCTCCTTTGGCACTCTGCGGATTTCTCTTCAGGCTCTTCGCACGCATCACGAGTTTCCGGAAGCAAAAAATAAGACATGGAATAGCAGAACCCCCCTGCGATTCTCTCGATTTTGTATATCAGCAGAGAACAGACAGGGGTCGGCGCACCTTGCTGGCTCACGAGGGATGCCACCGACCCTTTCTTCGAAGCGGACCCTCCCCTCATAAGTAGCTAACCTTGTTTTGGGGCTAAAGTGCCCGTTTTTCCTCCACATTGTTCGCTCTTATCATTTTTGAGTTTGTGAGCGGCCTTGGTCGACCTTGGTGCGGGGGAATGTGTTCGGTGCTACCCGGTCGTGGCTTCGTCGGTGGCAGACTCTCCCCCCGTCCCTCGCACGTGGATCGAGCCAACTGTCTGTTTGACATTAAGCTCAAATGCTCGTCTGGTACGTATACTTTATTACTTGGCATCGTCTGGTGCGTATACTTTATTTCTTGGCATCGTCTGGTACGTATACTTTATTTCGCATCGTCTGGTACGTATACTTTATTTTTTGGGGTAGGTACCCGCTATTCCTTTTGTAGAAGTAAACGTTACAGGTCGAGCTAGTGCAGGTACCCTGCTAGCTTCGCGGTATTATTAGCTGCGCAAATGACCTCACGACGTGTCTATCGGTCTTCATGTTGGTCAAGCACGCTGTCGAAAGCATTGAGGAGTTCACGCGACTGCCTTAATGGTTACCAAAGCTGCCATTTCGACAGATAGAGCGAGGGTTTTGATCTTCTAGTAGGGACAAAGACTAACAAGGCAGAAAGTGACGGGCTTTGGCACCCCGAATAATAAACAAACTCCTACCCGAACCAAATTACAGGAGCGAAGCCTGTTAAGATTACGGGTCAATTCTTTTCCCGGCGGATTCAAGTTACGGATGTGTACATGACGTTTCTTCGTTGATTTATCTGCTTCAAGGCTAGGACTACAGCGACTTGGATGCCTCAGCAGCGACAGATGCCATCTTGTTTCCAAAGCCACCAACGTCACGCTAGCGTCACATTCCGATTTGTTGCCGCTTCGCGATTCGTGAAAGCGGTTGGGGCGAAATCAGTCCCAAGGCGATTGATAGAAACCCGCCCCAATCGCTCAATCTCATCCGCTTTGTGGCTGAGAACTCCCGGATCGAATCCGCTTCCAGTGGGAACGCGCCATAGAGCCCGCGCCCAAGCAGCTGTCCTTTCTCCATTCTTTTGCCTAGCTACACTGACATCAGGTAGAGGGCGCGGTGGCCTTAGTTTTTATGTTCAAAAAGCTGAGGGAGGGAAGAAGACGATAGCGCGCGAATATGCGAGAATGTCAAACCCTGGTTGGAGTGATTAGAGGGTCACCTTACAGCTAGCTCCATTTATTTTTACTGCACTCTTAGAGCACGATAGAACTCGAATCGCCAGCGTCCGGCGTTTGACTTTCGCATTCAAACGCATTCAACGAGTGCAGTGCAGTGAAATGCACTTAGCATTTGGCTCGAGTTAGGTCTCGTTAGGAAAGTAGCTTTCTGTTTGAAAATTGCAAAAAAGAAATAAGTATAAAATGTGTTATATGTTTCAGGTATGTTGAGGAGTGCGTTAAAATTATTTAGAATGTGTCTACGTTTACCAAAAATTAATAAAATGCCAGCACTTATTTTATAATGAAGTATGCGTTTTGATTTTTTTCTTCTATTCTTTCGATTTTGTTGAGAAATCCCACTTTTTCTAAAATCCAAAACCCCGTTTCAAAAATAAACAAAAGTAATTGAAACCGGAAAAAAAATATTGATATATCCTAAAGGACCTACAAAGACACTCGACAGCTGACGTCGCCTCAACCGGGAACTGGATAAAAACGTTGCGAGGATGAATGGGGCAAACCAGCAGTGAGAGTAGAATTCGACGCCCGAACTTCCGCATCCACGTGTCCCGGAAAAAGGCCAATAAGAGTTTACCCGAAAGACGAACATTGTAGCTCATACTTCCAACTTGCCGTGCCACGTGTTGTCCGACCTGCAGCCGTACAACAACAACCGGAGCCACGAGGAACATCAATCAAACCCGATAGAAACGCAAGAATAAAAGAAATAAGAAAATAGAGCGAGCGAAGTAAAAGAAATATATCGATGAAAGGAACAACCTTACAAGCTTCAAGTCGCAGACCCACACTCGCATTGAGCAATATTGGGTGCGCGAGGAACTTTCTCGGATGTAGTGAGGCATAGAAGGGGAGAGAAGGACGTCTACGGTCTTTCTTTGTTTACTTGCTCCTTCTCATATTAGTCTCTCTCACTTCGTTCTTTCCTTGTTTCTTCGGGGGCAAGTTTTGAGGTAGCGAACTTGTCAATTTCGAGCCTGACAATACGGCGGATCCATAACAGCAAAAGCCTCACTGCCAAAGCGTGTGCCTGGCTCTCGCGAGGTTCTGGACACGTGGGAAAGGGCGTTGGAGTGGAAGAGGTGGTGTGAGAGAAGGAAGATGAAGTTGGAGAGGGGTTGCTCGATATCACCACTAGTGCTCCCCTAAAACGCCAGCGCCAGATGTTCCTGTCAAAATCGGGTTGCAGAGGAATAAAGAAATCGGTGAGAAAGGGGAACTTGACAAAACTGTGTAGCCTTGTGTTAATCCACAGTAGAGATGCAGCGAGAGCAGCGACGCGTGGCGGCGAAGCCATTGAGCATCGGTGTCACGTTGACGCACACTGGGGTGCGTGAACAAAAGCGTTCGGAACAAAACAAACATGCGAACATTTTGTTTCGAACGCTGTAGTTTATTCTTTTCTTGTGAAGCGAGTGAAAGTGCGTCTCCCGGCACAAACTCTTGGCATTGTCAGGGCTACGACTGCATTTTGTGATCGGCCATTTTTGTTTTCTTTCTTCCTGTGAGCGCGTGCAGTGGGCATTGTGTACTACAGGAAACCCGAGTTTAGAGCAGGTTTTAAACGCCGTGGCGTAGCTCTGTGGTAACTCCTCCACTTCGCACGTAGCAGACCCGGATTTGATTTCCGCGGGGGGCGGGAGATCTTTTTCGAGGATTTCGCGACATCAACGACGGACAGCCTACGTCCTACTGCGCCAACTTCAACGTTAGCAACGGACGTCATTAACAGTGGTGAGAACAGCACATACCAGCTCTCGCTCTAAGACGGAGAGTTCCACCCTCTAGCGTTAACATTTAGAAAATACGACGTATTTGCGTCTGGCGATGTAGGTCCTCAACATCGCGAGTACAGAACGACAAAAAATAAAACAGTGCTAGGAGCTCCATCGTCAATATAGGGAGAGTATGATTGAAATTATTGACGAGGCATCGCCAGCGTATCCCAAGTATTATCGTGTAAGATTGTGACGTATCAACGTCGTGTGATGTCATCGTATCACGTGACATAACAGTTTAACGAGACGTTATGACCTACGTTATTAGATTGTCATTCAATGATTTCGGTCACGTACCTGCCCATAGACGCGGCTTGCTCGGGCAGCAAGCCCCTTTCCCCTAACTGTCCTCCTCTCGTCGTTCGGCGCATCACCCTTTTGCCAAACGGCTGCTATGGTAACTGCAGCGTGTGCTATAGACTGCGTATGTTTCGAAGCACAGCGTCTAGTTGGCGCTGAACCGTTTTTTTTGTGGAATACACAATCTTTAAAAGAAACTCTAGGTGGGGCTCTGAAAGACGGGAAGCAGATGGTGCGGTTCCTTCCTCCTTTTATGAGCTAATCAAGTGACGTTGGTTGTGGTAACTCGTGACGTCCCTGTGTCAGGTGACGTCATGGTGTAATGTGAATATCAAAGTATAGATCATTTTGATTTGTTGACGGACTTTAGTACCCACGGACCTCTATCGCGTGTTTTATGCAAATAACTTTATAATCGCGGGGGAAGTTTGTGTGTGTGTGTGTGAGTGTATATGTGCGTGTGCGTGCGTGCGTGCGTGCGTATATATATATATAAAAACCGCGACGTTTCGCGGTTTCTGTATATATAGAAACCGCAACGTTTCGAAGGGAGACCCTTCTTCCTCAATGAGGAAGAAGGGTCCCCCTTCGAAACGTCGCGGTTTCTGTATAACTTATACATGTTAAATTAAACCTTTCAAGTTTGTGTGACCCTAGGTGGCTTCCACTTTATATATATATATATATATAAGAAGGGTCTCCCTTCGAAACGTCGCGGTTTCTGTATAACTTATACATGTTGAATTAAACCTTTCAAGTTTGTGTGACCCTAGGTGGCTTCTACTTTATATATATATAGTGAAATCCTGGTTTGGTCAGTTTCGTTGTTTAGAAGGGTTAAGAAAATAGACGAAAACGAAAAATTATATTGTTGAGAAGCTCTGAGAAACATTGAAAAGCTCTAAAAAGGTTTTTCTTAATATCTGTTCAGCACATGGCAGAAATTTTAGTGTGTAGATTACAAAATACAAAGGTCTAGAACAAATAAAGTAATAGAAACCGTAGACGAGTCGCGCGCGTACGAAATGTTTGCAAAGATATGTGACAATTTTACCTGCAAACATATACTATAAGTCTCTTTTTGAGCGGTCAAATCTGACTACTTAATAAGCTTTGTACACATATGAGGCGAACAGTTTTGAACGCTGTCAAGCATTTCGGGGTATTTGTTTTGGCAAACAAGAATGTCATGCCTGACACGCTTTACATAGTATTCGTGCATCTGGCCTATTGTAAAAGACAGCCAAAGATACCAAATTCCACCGAGCATGTAGCGATAGTAAACAACTTCTCAAAAGAAGGCCCACTAAACTTTACAAAAGGATTGAAAATAAAAACAAAATTGTTGTTTGGAGGCCACCATTAAGCTTAGAAGGACGTTAAATAACTTCGTAAAAAAAAGTGGATAAAAACACTTTTTTTGGAAATGGGGCATTGAGCTAGACAAAGGACAGAGAAACTCAACTGAACTCAAATAATCAAGGAAAAAATTGAAAAGAAGCTTGATGCTTAACAAAGCCGGGATGGACACCAAATAGTTCGTGTCTTGGAGTGGGTTGGGCAGTTAAAAAGCAGCCTCACACGCCCACGTCCAGAAACAGTTTAAATCCGTCTCCAAACACACACAAAGTAAAAAAAAAGCAGAGCGCTTCAAAGGGGCACTTCAGGGGACGGATCAGCAAATATTTATCCAGAACCAAGCACTACGCTCCAAAGCGGACGATGTAGAAGGAGGAAAAAAGAAGTAATGTTTCTAAAAAAAGGTTTAGCGCAAAAAAATAAAAAAAAATATACAGGCAAACGCGGAAGAATTTTTTTTTCGCTTCCACGAATAAACGATATTTATAAAAAAAAACATTGTGTGAAATTTCATTCCATCTTATATAGTGACAGCCGCAAATCTGAACCTATAAAAGAATCTCTCAGTTTAAGAAATAAAGAGCTTCACAGAACAATCTTTTTTTTTTTTCAGAGACAACCCGACGATAGTTTTATAAAAAAAATTGCGAAGAATGATCTAAATAAATGAGCGCGCTCAATATTAAACTTGGCAATCTATTGAATTCTGGAGACTTATCTTAGAGTTCGTTCAATGAATTAAAACGGTCAAAATTACACAATACAGCTAGTGCTCCCAAAAAAGTTATCCTCGATATGAGGATGAAACTAGAGCTCAGTTGATTCATACAGTTCAACTGTTCGGGGAACGAAAAGGTAGCAGGAGTATTATAAACGAAAACTACGGTTTTATTTGTGAAACCGCAGTTTTCGTTTAAAATATTCCTTTACATAACTTGGAGCCGTCATTTCCGCCTGAAATGTAATCCGGCCTTTCGATTGCGCCTTTTTGGGTCAGTTTTCGTAGTTTTTTCAGCAATCTGGGTTATTCTTTTCCAAAATAATATAATTATATTAGTTTGGGAAACAATTACTCAGATTGCTCTGCTTCGGTTATCTTTGAGCAACAAGAAAACAAAGGCTGCCGTCGAAGAGTTGGAGCTTTAAACCGGTACAATAGAACACTTATGAATGCAATGTTACTCATTAAGCTATCTGAAGTGTCGTCAACAAAATATAATTCGGTGTTATGTAAGAAAATTAAATGCACCTGAACACTACGACTAAGCTCGAGCTATAGGACTGAGCAGCAAGTTCTCAGTTGCCCACGGTAGTTATTTGTTAGCTTCTTCGAGCTGGGCAGTCACAGTAAATTCAGGTAAATTTAGCGGACTTTCGTCCCACTACGTGGGCGACAGCCGTATCTCCCTGAATTTAGTGAAGAATTTGTACTGGAGCATAATTGCGCACCAATTCAGGTTTGTCTGTTAAATTTAAAGAGGTAATTGAAATGGTGCAAGAATGAATATCAATGCAAGTTTCCCCACTGAAATTAAATGCAGAATTAAATTCGTGCATTTAGTGGCCTTACCTTTCCCTACACTTAGCGAGGTATTCCTATCGTTGTGGTTCTGTTCATACAGTTTGAGCTCTTCGCGCCAAATTCACAGAGGAAATTGAATCGCTCATTCTTATACGCCTAGCGATTTTCCCCAAATAAAAATAACCTAAAATCTAGTCAAACGGGTGTAAAATCATACACGAATCGGGTTTTTCTTTTGATAAATTAGGAGAGTAGTGAGGAGTCACATTTCTTCGTGAAACATTGGTTGAGTATCGGTGGAATCCTAAACAGATTCCGTGGAAGAATTACTGCACTGCCCGCAAATCCACGCATGCGAGATTAGCCCTGAGGCAGCACTCGCCTGTTGTCATCAGTGTGGACGGAAGAAGCGGAGAGTGCCCCCTGGCGGTCAAGAAGAGGTGAGTCGGGAGGCGGCGCCTAGCGTCGTCAGGACGGCGCAGAGCACCAGGCTTGAATCCAACGTCACCCGGAGCAGCGCCCCCGACGGGGACAGGTCGTGCTGCATGGCGGCACGTTTCTCGCCTACGCAAAATCAGAAACACTGTCAGAAATGCAAAAAGCAACACGCTGCACAAAAAAAAACAAAAAAACATCGTGAAAATTGCAATAAAGGACAAGCTGCTCAAAAAAAATCGCTCTATCTCCCTCTCTCTCTCTATATATATATTACGAATTCAAGGAGGTGTTTGTTGCAACCTATTATTTCCCCCCCCCTACTGTTTTAAATATTTTTCGCAATTTTTTGTTGACATTAATTTTTGCGAATGAAAAAATTGAGCTTAAAATTTATTACAATACATTTGTGCAAAAAATCTTTAGAATTATGGGAACATGTTTCTAAAATCGGGTCGACGTCACGACTTGCTTGCATATTGCACGTAACTCAACGCCTCTAGACGTAAATACTGCTCTAAAGTTTGTTATCTTTTTTTTCCCGGAAACGTTCATTTTGCAGAAAACATATTCTATCCAGACACTAGATAGACCTTTTTTCAGGGGGTGGAGTTCACTGTGTCCTAAAAACAACGCGACCCGATCCCTGAGATAAAATAAACAAAACAAACGCATCGGAAAACTTAAGGATTGCATGGTGGCGTTTGTGCAACAGCTCACAACCGTAGTTCTTCTTGCAATTATATAGAATTAAATTTTAGAAAAAGAAGAGGGAGGTAATATAAAAAGAGGTTAAACCTTTTTAACAGCTAAACGCTAGAACGTATGTCCTTGGACTTTGAATTCCAAGTATAATAAGAAAGCAAGGCCATGATTTCAACAAAGACATACTTCTTTGCCAGCATACGCATTTATAGGACAAACTCAACAATGAGCAAACTATTTTAATGTTTTTTTCCTCTTACATGTTAAGTTATTCTTCAACAATGAGTGCACCATGACGACGTAAACAAGTTACTGTAGGAATGTTCCAAATTTGTAAAAGAACAAATTGCGGAACTACGCAGTGCTCACAGTGCATCTGAAAGGAAGTTCTTATTATCTTTTGGCCTATACGTCGCTAAACGTTCATTGCGAATTGGATTTAGAATTAATAACGAGCACCACGCCTCTGGAGTTCGATATCAAATAAAAAAATATGAAAACTAAAAATCAACATTTTGTTAAACAAATTCTTAAAATAAAATAAACTCAAAGTAAGCCATAACTAAAAAAAAAGAAGACACATAATCTTCAATCACTCATCAACAATCATTAATTAAGCGAGGTGAGGAGAGAACTAACAATTGGAACAAAAAATATACTAAAAAAAATATTTAGCCTAAGTTAACCAAATATAGAAATGGCGAACGTAATAGAGGTGACCAAGTGAGTTTTCATTATCGTTTAGACGCTTTAAGAAGACCTAACAAAATTATGGTACTGGTATGTCTTATTGCCGTGTGTCTGTCTAAGCGTGTGTGGGCGAAAAGAAAAAAAAGAAAATATAGTCACCTAAAAAAAAAAAAGAAAACTGCAAGGGAAAAGTGGAGGGGGGGGGGAAGGGGGGACAGATATTTTGCAAATCAAAAGAGTTTCGCATGGGAGAGCTAGAGAGGGATAGAGTGCATGTATGTGCTCATACTAGAAGATGAATCAGTGATGTCGGGAGGAGCGTTACATCTGCAGAGAACGTCGGAGTCGTAAAAAAAAGTAAACAATAAATTGCAAAAAGAAATATAAACCAAAATGAAGAATCACACACAAAACATTTAAGCAATAGGTCTCAGAAAAGAAGAGACTGACTTTATAGATGCAAAAAAGGAACAAAACTATTGATGAAATGAAAGATGAAAGATAACCACCAATGACTCTAAAATATAAAACACCTGCTGAATTAAAACGCTATCATTTATGCCATGCATATAGATTTATATGCAAAATTCCTACGTTGGGTCGAAGGCATTGCTTTCATTCTATTCAGCCAAAACCAGATCGTCGTATAAATAAAAAAAAAAAGAAAACCCGCGACACTGAAGAGGTTCTTATCAATCTTAAAACAAGTTACGGACATGAGTGTACTATGATTTAACTTGAACAGTGTTTCAGCCCTATCGTTTGTTTCTTATTGTAGTTGCATTTTTTTCTCTTTTAGGGAACTGAGTACGCTAAAAGTATTTCTTTCACATCTTAGGATAGCTCAGACATGACAAGGAGTGTTGTCAGTTTAAGCGACTATCGGCAAAAGGGGCCGGTTTTTAATTATTCTTAACGGGTGAGAGAGCTTGGTGTTAATGGCATGACAACAGCTGGCATACACCTCTCCTTTTGAAATTACGAATTATTTCGAATCAAAATTGCACCCCTAGATGCTGAAATGTATATTAAAGTAACTTAATACAGAACAAACATCCAACTTCATTCAAGCAACATAAACAAGATAACCCCTTTTTAGTAACAAAAAAAATTACCAAAATAGTATTTCTTAAATGCAATATTACCAAAGAAGATTAAACGAGCTTATGGGTGTCTCAAACTGAGCTGATATATTTTTATACGATAGAGGATATGCATTTTTAAAACAAGAATTGTGCGAATGGCGATTTTAAATACAACCCCTACTCAGTAAATGACTGTTGCTGTGTACTGGTTTACTTGCTCACGTTATTTACCAGATTCGAGTTTCAGTCTGCGAGTCTACGCTTTGGTGGCAATCTGCCATTTTAATTCTCTTTACGACACCATTCTCACCAGTCAAATCCCGTGGCTGAAATTCCAGTCAAAATAGGGAGGTATCTTAGCCCACCTACGGAAGGTACCCTTGAAAGAAGCTTCCTGTTCTTCTTAGTAAAGCACAGCCGAAATGTTCTTAAGTTCCTTGATGAAGACAATATTCTTAGCAAGACATGTGCCTACTCCTAAACTTCCACAAGCTCTACTTGCAAGCTCTGGTCGCAATGAATGAAAACAAAATCCCGGTTTCTTGCTGATTCTTGCAAATGAACTGCGGCGAAACCCAAAAGACTGCTCAGTGTTGCGCCCATTTACACTGCCATGGTGAAATTTAGCGGACTTCCATCACGCTAAATTCAGCGGATTGTGTTCATGCGGCACAGTGGCGTCACGCCGCACCATGACGTCATGTGACACTGAATTCCACACAATCTAGAAGAAAATAGTTCTCACAAAATGTAGCAGAAAATGTTTTCCTGCTCATTCTTACGAATAGCGCAACAATTTATACGCTATATTTAGCGGAAAATTTTTGGCCCCGTGACGGCACAGTGAATCTTCGCGAAATTCGGCGGAAAAAATTGTCCCGTTAAGTGTAGAACAAATTTCCCCCTAAATATATCATAATATATTCTAACGCAATGCGAAATGACGTCCCACTGTCATGACTCGGTGATTCTCCCCCCCCCCCCCCCCTTAATTTAGCGGAGAAATTTTACCGCTGAATTTAGCGGGTCGCCACTTAGGTACACGAAACATACGCAAGATTTGCTTCCAAAAACACTAAAAAATAGCTATCACCGTAAAAAGAATTACCGTTTAAAACGTGCACGACGACGCTGGTTGAGTCGGCGTTCGACGGGCCGCACGTGTAGTTGCCCGAGTCCTGCGGTCTTGCGTTGCGAATGAAGAGGCTACTGACGTAGGCGTCCTGGCCTCGCTTGCCGCCCGAGATGTGCCCGGGTCCACCCTTGGCCGCGTCGTAGTTGATCATGCGGTCATTGTGGTACCAGAACACGAACACCGGGGGCTCCGGGCTGTGTTCGATGGCGCAGCTCACGTTGATCGAGGACCCGCTGTTGATGAACAGCTCGGGGGACTCCAGGATCCGGGCCCGGGGCACTGCGGGGCGAGAGAGGGATTCGCCCGCCGTCACTCGTGTCTCCGTCATTCAGCGGCAACGTCAAAGTGCGTTCACACTGGAGGAAAAAGAGCACGTGCCATGTCCAACTGGTGCGTTTGTTTTTTTGCGGGGGGTTCGGTTATACGTTTACGTACGCCATCCTGAGTGTTGCGTGAAGTGCTGCGAGAGGCACCAGATGACTACATGCGAACTATGGTAGGGCGTTTAGATTTAAGGGTTTCCAGTTGCTAGGTCGGAGTTACGTGGTTTGAGGGCGGAGGTTGCGATACAAGCTTGGACGGGCATTCAAAAGTGTCAATCATCTGGAAACGTCTCCACTTTGCCCCATCTCTTCATCGTCTCTATTCTCCTCGCCACTGGAATACGCATGCGTGTGCACCCAATCTGCCCAGGAAGTGTCCGCCATTAGATTGCAAACGTTTACCATTATTCAAGTTGCCCCCTCTCTTAAATCTAGGCTATCCAGTGCTAAAGTCAGCTTTTGAATGGGCTTGTTTACAGAGCTGTTAGAACAAACCTAACATTTAGTAAAGCTCGAATGTTTCGCATTTACATATCTAATGCTTGCACCATACTTTTCTCTTGTGCGGTACCTGGAGTATTTCCAAAAATATTAGCAAGGTAGTTTTTTTTTTTTTGGATAAATTACGGGTGTGCACGAATTCTCAGGTAATTTATAAACCAACTTATATTGAATCATACTTTGATCCCTTTAATTTTAGAGGTTCTAAATCACTCCGTTAAGCTATAATTATATAGGCCTGATTTCATGTTATACTTGAAATATTACTGCTTAAAAACTGTAACTAAATTTGCAATTACTTTTTCTTTTTTAGTTGCAAGTGCATCGAGAATATCTGTGATCAGGATGGCTATAAGGCTTTTTTTACTTGTACATACGTGACTACGGTAATGCTTATGTCACTTACGTTTTTCTGATGTGCAGAATATATCAACTAATGCTTAATTTACTTCGTTCTGGTTACAAATATATTTTCCCACCAATATTTAAGATTGAATACATGCAAAACGCAATTAGCGATATTTTTGTGCTTTTTAAAATAAAGGCTATGCGTTTATTGCGAACCTCTAGAACTTGTATCGCTTACAAATTTTTAGATGTGAAGAACACCGTTCTTTGTAAATCTATTCCTCGAAAAACTGCTTTTAACAGTAAAGAAAGAGAAACAAATACGCACAGAAGATCTCTCTATGTCAAACGGGTAGCCGAAAACGAAATTCCTTAATAAGATTCCTTTTACTGAAGACATCCTTTTGTGCTTCAGCGAAAGCAACCCTCGTCTCCGTCTTTCAATGCTTCGATCTTTCAAAAGACGGCTCTGCCGGAATTGACTCATCTCTCTTTTATTCTTCCAATAAAAAGCAGCTAACTATTACAAAACGAAATATTCAAAGAATACGTATTAGTCTGAACAAACAGTTCTTAAAATAAAAATGAAGACAAATTATCAAAGGGTTGAGGTGAAGGATTTAATTTCCTTTGCCGTACGATAGTGCCCAGAAAAAAGAAGAGAACGACTGGAAAAAAGTGTAATTTTTAAACCCTCGTCCTTCGCACCCCCAAAATAAAACGCAACAAAAAGACTAAAGTATTTTTTTTTCTTGAAGAATCCCGACCGAAGTACAGCATTTTAGTCTCGACGAAAATATACCTGTGGTTGGGACTAAAATACTTCCTGAATATTTAAATCGGTGGAAGCGTCTGGCTCGAACCGCCCTTCTTTTTTTTTATGAAAAGGTTGAAGTAAAGACCAGAACAATGCTAGTAATAGGTCAAACCCTGTTCATTCTTTGTTGCGCTCATGAAAAACTAAACAAACGAGAAGAAAGTGTAGTACTTTAAGGTGCCGGAAGTTAAGCGTGCGTGGAGTTTCAGAACAGAGATCCGGTCATTGTTAAAATGTAAAAAAAAAAAAACAAAAAAAAAACAGTAAAGTAGCTTACCTCCCCCTCGTACCATTGTAGAGAAAGACTGATAATTAGGGTGACCATATTCCTCAAGGTAGAAAATGGGACATCCCAACCGGAGAGGGGGGTGGGGGGTATTAGAGATTGAGCTTGGGAGAAAAAAGTTTAATGAAATAACTGCTGTTTCTTCCAAACGTCATGATATTGCACTAAATTTTACTCTCTGGGTGAATTTCCCCCGCCTGAGTTTACGCCGCTTCACGGCGACAGTATGCGGCTGCTCATTGCAAAACTAGTAACCCAGTTGGCCCCACCGTACAACCAGCAACCCAAGCAAACCCAATCCGCCGGAAAGGAAGTCCCATACTATTTAGCTCAGGAAAGTTTCGTCAACAACATTAGTTTTTCTTTTCACTGTTAATTGTAAAAACTAAATATAAATATCGCCAAATGCACGACAAAAAAAATGTTCGAAAAAAAAATGTACGCACACTTTGTGGATTGAACCTGGTGGGTTCAATGCGTGCGAAGCAGGCACCTTTCCACTAAGCTACGCTACCTTTCTTTTTTTCGAATTTAAGTTCTTTGTAATTATTCGTTCTATACGAGACCCACCAATTTTCGCGTCGTGCGTATAGCCATTTCCGGTCGAAATGCATGTGCTAGCTGCAATAATATTTTAAAGTACCTAGGGTTATTTTTGTAAAATATACTTGTAATAAGTAGGCATCGTTTCGATTTGCTTCAACTCGCTTTACGCCAATTTCGAAACTATGCACTCCTGCGATAACGGGACATGATTCCTTATGGGCACAAAAAGACGGGACGGCAGAAGCGGACCTCAAAAACGGGACTGTCCCGGCCAAAACAGGACGTCTGGTCACCCTACTGATAATCATCCACTGCTATATACATATCTAAATATTTTTATTGGGAGTTCTTGCACGCCATCTTATGAAGCCGTTCGGAGACACGACGCACAATGTCATGTCTCGCGACGCTTTTCCAGAAACATTGTTTGTCTGGCAAATGTATATTTTTTTTGCTATTTCGTGAAACACGTCTGTTCATGTTTTTTTTTTTTTGTTGTTCAATCAATACGCAGCTATTTGTTTACTGTGTATGAGTGACGAATAACACAAAATTACGACAACGGCTCGGTGCTAGGCCTCCATAGAACGACGATATGGATTTTCGCGGCATCTGCTCTTCAAGACTGGTCCAAAACATGACAGCTCCGAAGAAGCCTCGTGTACTGTCGTGTCAAACCTGCAAATATAAGACCGGGATTCCGGAAATGGCAGTTAAAGTTCAGGGTCAGGGAGTCGGAAAACAACCTACGCATCTGCATGAATATTGTCCGGATCTGAGCTGAACAAAATACATCAAAGGAGAAGTGTTGTCTTTACGGCGCGCGTCTATAAATATATATTTCCATTCATTATTTGCGTTTCGACATTAGGAGTGCGTGTCCGTGGTTTGTATATGAATAGTAATATCTTATTTATGTATTTCAATGGTTCTGAATTTCGTAATATCTAGGAATCTAAATGAAGCTGGACCTTCATTTACGTGTTTTGGTAACTAAAATGCACCAATTTCAAGGAGTTGTAAGAATGTAACTTTAATGGCAGCAATTGTGTAGTAGAACATATTTGAGCGAATAATATTTTGTTTTATAATTCGGCATTGTTATAATTTGGCATAGCAGAAAGGCTTGCAGCTGCTTGACTCTGGTAGGTCGGGGGATGTCGAGCACCGCCAGCACCTTCCCGTTGTCCAGCCTATATTGTCCAGGTCTTATTACATGGCCCAGAAACTTGGGCGACTGGCAGCACACCTGAACCTTGTCGGGATTCATGGTGAGTCCTGCTAATCTAATGCGCTCCAGAACTTCTCGGATATGTGCGACATGGCTGTCTCGCGTCTCTCAATAGACAAGTACATCGCCCATAAATGCCATAGCAAATTGGTTATTGATTCCATCCAGGACTTTGTCCTTCAGCGTTTGGAAAGAGGATGACCACCTGTAAAGACCTAACGGCATCCTTGTAAACTCGAAGGTGCCCTGGTGGCTAATGAACGCCGTCTTCGAAATTTCGTCTTCGCGCATAGGGATTTGTGAAAAAACCCTGCGAGAGGTCAAAGCTTGAAAATCACTCCGCTCTCCCGAGTTGTGCCATCAACCAGTCGGCTCGGGGCATCGGATAGTCGGATACACAGGCACCCTGGTGCGTGCGTTGAGCGGCCGGTAGAGTATGGCCAGGCGAAAGACTCCGGACTTTTTGCCCACCAGAACAGGTGAACCGGCCCACTCACTGGTGCTCTGACGCACAAGTCCTGGTTCCAGCAAGACTTGAAGGCAACTTTCAATGATCTTTTCTTTCTTGTTTTTGACGGGGTGCAACTTGCAACGAACGGATGGACTGTCTCGTGTGTCATTTCGCTGTTCGGCAAGGGAAGTGCAGCCAAAAGGTTTGGTAAGGATTGGCCCAAACATCAACAACATTCTCTTTATAGGAGCATACACTCCCGGTCTCTTGGCAGAGTCTCCATCGCCTTCAGTTGCTTTATGTCTGGATGAGGTGGCGCAAGTTGACTCCTCTTTGTAGAAGTTCTCCAGGCAGAACGAATATTCTTCTGCCCCAAGCTCGCTCCTTGCTTGCTTTAGGGCCTTCACAAATGAAACAATGCGCTGGGGCTCTGTTTCAATTGTTCATCCCCAAAAGCCACATGCAAGGAGATATATGTCACTGTAAGGAAATCCGTTTCTAAAACAATGTCTCCGCAGAGGTCGGGCATACACAGTAAACGTTGACTCCGTGAACCGGTCGCCCACCGATTCTTGCACCGAAGAGATGCAGTGGACTGGGACAATTTTGTTGCCAGTCGCAGTGTGCGCTCCTCCCTTTTTTGACTGGAGCCTGCGGCTTGAGCAGCTGCGATGGCCGGCCCACCCAAGAGACTGACGCTGGAGACTCTGTCGAGCAACGCCTTGAACGTTGACGACCCAATTGTAACGTCAAGGAGAGGCTCTTTCCCCCCGGCAGTAGTCACCACTTGCAGCGCTTTGTCGTAGATGCTCACCGGGACAGCATCTACCAGTGTCCGCTTCCCGGACACTGTGCTTGAAAATGAACCGGCTGTTGGAACCTGAAGCAGAGACCTGGACCCAAACGCCCACTCGTGGCACAGCTGCGAGCGGTGTGACCGATTCGTCCACATCTCCGGCAATGATCGACTCTTTGTTGGCGCTGATGCCACTGAGACATCGGCAGAACTGAATGTGCAACTCACCCTGACGTTGCGGGTCCTGAAAGCTGGTGCCTGTTGTAGGCTGGTTCGATTGCCGCAGGGTGGAGTGGCCAGCGATACGTCGACGGCATAGCCACTGTTGCAGATGACACAGCGGCTGCTAGAGCCGGTGCGAGAGTATCGGGCATTGGAGCCTCCGTCCCGGCAAAGTCCCTGTTACCTTGTACCCGGAAAGCTAGGTTACGGGCCACCTGGTTGCTTCTTGTGGGGGCGGCTTGTACTGAAGACGCCGCAAGGCACGCTCAGTGAGGCCATCCGCTGCCTTGGCAAGCTCGCTCAAATTTTCACACTGCGTCCCTTCTGCCAAATCCGGGAGCTGGGGATGCATTTGGCTTAGCACGCGGTCAACCTTTTCGGAGTCGGGCACCTCTTCGCCGATTCTCTCGTAAAATTCGGCGATGGTGTAAATAAGTACCTTGAGGTTCTCCTCGGGGTGTTGAGTGCGGCGTCTCAACTCGTTCTTTAGACTTCGCTTGGCGTCGATCGAGAGAAACTGGGCACGAAACAAAGCTGTGAAATCATCCCAACTGCCCAAGTCACCGATAAAACATCACCATAATTTGGCGCTCTTTTCCAGTGCCGCGGGAACGACCTGGCTGAGACGGTTTTCAGTGGCGACTCCCGTAATCAAGCAAACGTTTTCTAGCCTCTCGATAAATTCTTCGGGCAACTGTCGATCACTGAAGCCTGTGAACTTCGGCAACTGCGCCGCAATTCTTGGCAGAGGGCCCCAGATGGGTGGACTGCAGCCGCGGTTACCTCGGGTCCGTTGGCTGGGGGCGCTGCAGCAGTCAGTAGCAGTTGGCGCGCTTGAACAGAAACTTACTCCCGCCGCATCGCGGATCCGTCAGTTTGTCTTAAATGCATTCGGTACCTCCAGGTTGTCCATCTTCAATCCCGGACGAGCCCCCAGTTGTTAGGATGGAACATTAAATATCCGTTTGCAATCCAAGGACCTAACTGCACGTTCCCCCGGTCCGTCGTTGTACTCTTTCCAATCCCGTATTTTTCCCCTCGTGACCATCTTAGTGTCTACTGGGGCACGTGCGCCTGGCATAGTCCTTCGCCAGACACTCCTTACAGCGTTTACTTAAAAATAAACATCTGTGCACATTTCTTTGCTAGTGGCTTAGTTCTCAAGCCCGGACAAAACCATGAAGTTTTTCTTGTCCAAAAGTTGAAATATCAAAATGGAGGGCTGATTGGTTGCATTTCGGCACTTAAAAAATAAAATAAATAAATGTTAAATTTAATGAGTTTTGATTTTTGCCGCTCAAAGGAGATGCCACCTTATTCTTAGCTGGGCGCCTACACTGGCACGAAAGCCTGCATTTATAAGTCCAGGGACGCACATTGAAGACTTATCATAGATACCCTTTCAGCCTGTTCAAACTGTGAATAGAATGATGTCTCTCATTCTCCAGTGTCCGCGTAGCTTCAGTCGGGCACTCAGCTAACATCCCTCCCTCCTGAGAGCTCCCGATACGAACAAAAACTGAAGAAGGCGAGAAGAAATGAGCGCGTGGTGTTGTCAGAGCGCTGACCTCTGATTCGAAGGATGGTCGGAAGACTCACCTGCTTTCTCCCTTTGTCTATAACCGCTGTCGTCCTCCAAGCAGAGCGAACGAGCTCGTCGTCTGTTTCTCGACCAGGATCTGAAGTTCGGTGTTTGACGTTCGAACGCCAGACCCTGATTTCGACTTTCTGCGTTTGAACGCCAGAACATCTGCGAGGAGCTGGCCACACTTTTGTTCGCTCTGCTTGGAGATAAGGTGGCAAAGGCAGCTAGCCTTTGTGCCTACCTCCTGTCCTTCCTATCCGAGCTCGCCGCTCCGACGCCATCGCGGGCTCTCGTCACCTTCTCTCACTCAGTTTGTCTCCGTACAATCTCCCCCGGGGTTCTCACCGAGCACGGTGAGGCGTACGAAGTAGGAGATGAGTGGGTGCATGTTTATCTGGCACTCGTAGTCGCCGGCGTCCGTGGGCTGGGTGCGCTTGATCTGGAGCATCCAGTCCTCGGAGCGGTCCATGTGTACCGCCTGGAAACGCTCGTCCGCGGTGTACGTGGCCAGGCCCACCGTGAGGACGTGGAAGTCACGTCGGCGGATCCAGGACACCTGGCGAACAAAAAGTCTAAAATTAGTTTATTTAAAACATTCCTTTTAGATTGCTGGTACCTCCTTATCTTGTTGTTTAATAAGAAATATACACCCGTATTTTCCCTGCCTTAGTATATCATGACCGGTAATGAATTCCATAGAACCCATCACATAAATCCGTTTTGTTTTTTCACTATGTAACGTAACTACAAGAAAAAAAATGGAGTTTAACCCTCGTTTGAGCTTAGGACCAGACGCAGCCCGATGCTACAAGCTAATGAGTCAATCAGACAGCATCCAAAAGCGCCCCATCATGGTGTTCGTCATGTTTATGTGCAAGTTCTATCAGTGCTCTAGATTCGGGTACAAAAAATGCCTAGTTAAGCTACTTGGTTGGTCCAATTAGCTCGTAGTGTCGAACGCGTCTGCATGTAAGCTGAAACGAAGTATAGGCTGCATTTTCGTGTGGTTTAGTGCGGACTGCGCATCGGGCATTCTCAGTTTGGCATTTTTTTCTTAATTTGAAACAGCCGCAAACCTGCATATTCGCTAAAGGA
This sequence comes from Ixodes scapularis, assembly GCF_016920785.2. NCBI lineage: Eukaryota > Metazoa > Arthropoda > Arachnida > Ixodida > Ixodidae > Ixodes > Ixodes scapularis. Next base: position 18,389,622 of record NW_024609837.1, on the reverse strand, counting down.
TTAATTGCCACCCAACAAAAGCCGAGTGTGAACGCAGCGCTCGTGCAACAAGTAACCGCTCGGATGATGTTGATACGAATAATGCAAGGGTGTCGCCCAGCATTATAATTGGTAACCGCTTGAAGCCGTAAAAAAGCCCTAACAGAGGTTAGAAGTAGGACACTCTTATTGTATAGAATTCAGAATGGACAACAAATTCAACAAATTATTTTCGCGCTCTATGCACTAGTCTTTGAGCCTCCTAATAATCAAATTACTGTTAGTAAAATTTTAACCTAAAATCGTTTCACGCTTTGAAAAAAAAATATTAAACCACCACTTACATTTTTCTATTACTTGTTTCTTTGTTACGTATTGGGTTATGCTAGCGGGAAAGATGAATCGGAGAACGAGTACAATATAAACCAGTCGCCTCTAGGAAGCGATCACTCCTGACATCTCCATCGAAAGGACAAACACTACTCGGTTTTTTATCTCGCCGATCCATCAAATGAGGTCGATACGTTCATCCGGCGTGTGGCAATTTAGAACTCGAGTCGTGGACACGACTACGCCGCGACAAACACGTCCGCATGGGAGCGCACGCGCTTCATTTTCAGGCTGCTGTTTTTTTTTTTGTGGCACATATTGGGGCATTATATCCTAAAAATTGGACATTTAAGTCACTGAACTAGTACTCACCACTTTAAGCCGCAATTTTTTTTTTTTGAAGCAGGGGTTAGAGGATAAAAATGCACCATCATGAATGAACAAAAAACTGGGGAAAGTGCTGATTAGAAATGTCAGTCTGAGAGTTACATGAGTAGCTAGATCAAATCTCGTTAGTCTTAATTCGATAACAAATAAACAATAGCCCTACATTTACTGAGTTCACTGAACTGTTCCTAGATATTCCTTGTCGGTATATTTAACGGCGTACGAGATTTTTTAAAAATCTTTTATCTTTTTTATCTTATCGTCTTGTCCTGTGTTGTATGTTTAAGTGTACAGCCGTCCTTTAACACTGGAAAATACTTCTGTGTACATCACACCAAATGATATATATTGTAAGCAAGTTCGGACAATAAATGTACAACTTGTTTAGTTTTAAGTGATAATTATACCCCCCCCCCTAACTTATTGTTTTATATAGTTATGGGTAAAATATAACCTGGACAATATTTTTAGAAATTTTGACCTTAATGTGATGCGGTAAAAACTTGCAAAACACTTCATATTTATTGAAAAACTACACACACAAATATCACCACCAAAGTTTATTTAAAATGAAAAAAAAAAATAACAGCAGAAACGAGCCCGAGCTTTACTCGCTAGACATTGTTCTCTCCTTGTGCATAGTTCTTTCTTTTTTAATAAAAAAATCCTTACATTACAAATACATAAGCTGCTGCATCCACAAAAGTAGCGCGCCCTTTTTAGGTCTAACGTTGCTCCTTCACCTCTATGCTGTGACGATGTAACATCAAGACATTGCAACTTGTCGAGAAGTTTAGATTCTTCTCAACACAAAAAAAAACATCACAAATTTCACTCCTTCCTGCGACCATATATTGCCTCACTCTATGAATAATATACGCACACAGCTAGCCGTTCCCTATAAACAAGCACCGTCCTGTCAGGCAAACATTTTCCTCTTACGTATCCCACCACACTGCCTTTGTTTCTTCGCAAAAGTAAACTTTTGCTTAAAGTTTTTTGTTATTTTTCATCGCGTGAATGTTTGGAACGCAGCACATGGATGATGCTACTTCCGCTGTCCTCAATATCGATGGGCCGCTGCGGAGTGCATGAGCGAGAAACCTTTTCCGGAGAACAAAAAGCGACCAAAGCGGGACATAGTCTTTGCGGTGAAGCCTCGTTCGGAAATCCAGGGGAGCGGAACGTTCGCACGTTTCGGGGACGTGACTCGGTACACAGTGCGACGACGGACAGTTTGACCTGCGCCACGTTCTCGCACTTCTCTCCAAGTGAGAGGTTTGGGTTGCCGTTTGGTCGATTTCAAATATCGGTTCTTCTAGTTGCACCTGTTTACTCTTTTTGTTCAAAAAAAGCAGAAGGGGCAATCTGGGACCCAAAGCTCTTTATGATAGCATCGTTTCCATGTGTTGTGGAGACAATCGCCGTAAATTATCGGCGTATTGCTTGAGCCGTCGATTTTTGAGGATCGTTGAATCGTTGGCACGGTCTTTCCGTTTTGCTTTTCCAAGCGCCTCTTTCAGAATCTGCTTTCTTTTGGCCATTGAATGCTGGTATTCGGGATTCATTGTAAGGAAGCTACGGTGGAAAGGATTGGGTGATTTTTTTTTTTTCAAAGCACAACGACGAGTGCTAACCTTTACATCAAGGATGTTCCAAGTACCGACTCATTGGATAAAATTAATCACGTATTTAACGGGAGTAATGGCACAATTACGTCGCTTAGCCATACAATTGAATGCTATAATTCGTAAGATAATCAGGTGTACAACGTAATGTACTTCCATCTTGGAGTGCACGGCCTGTTCTTTTTTTAGTTGCACTTTTTTTTTGTAATTTCCGTGTTTCAACTTAACAAAAATTAAACAAGTTTTTCTTTCATTTTGTTTTTGCGTGCATATAAGATAATTTGCAGCTTAATTCGATACCGTTGCGTACCTGAGAACAATTATGTGTGCTGCTTTAAATACCACAATCAATTAGATAAATGAACACGTTTCACCGCGCATAGTAACATTCTTGTATCTTAATTGCAAACGAGATTTCAATTATTAATCCTGGAAACCGTAGGCGCTCGCGCATGTAATTCAATTTGAAGTCGTGCAAAGTAGCTGATCGCTGCAGGCTAAGACCTCGAACACACATAAACTATTTTGTATTAAACAGAAGCCTGTTTTTTATTATACAAAACTCCAATGAGCGTCTTTGTGCATGTTATAATGTTAGTTCCTTTGTTCTTAAATGGGAAACGAGGACGGCGTTCCCTAGCGTCGCGCAGAAATTTAAGCTGACGTTATCCCACTGACATATTGTTGGAGTATTAATAGCTCTGAAAGAGTGATAGATGAGAACCTTTTTTGCTTTTATTTCTTACTGAACAATTATTTTCACGAAGTTTCTCAATTGTAACAATGACTATCCGTCAATCTGTCAAAAAAGCCGGCGTCGGTGGCGTGACGGGAAAATCCTGATTGGTGGATAGGGTCGTGACGTCAGAGCCACATGACCTCGAGCGGGAATCTCAAACAACCCACGACGCCCACGTGCAACGTCACGTCACACGTGGAATGAAAGTGGTTAAAACATGACATGTTGTGCGAATGAAATGTCGCCACATGTCTGGAATAATATCACTTTATCAAGTAATTCATTTGCATTAAAGAAAATTTCAAAGTGTTTTAGGTGGGATTCCAGCCCACGACCCTTCGGTTCCGAGCCAGACACGCTACTGACTAGGGCACTCAAGGCACGCTTGCACGGAGAATGTGAAGGCCATGCGAACGAAGGGGGGGGGGGGGGCTGATAAGGGTATCGCATTCTACTCTTGAAGGGGGAGGTTTAGCGTGCTCCAAGTTTTATATTTTATCTGGAACCCTTGACCTGAAATATTTTGTGTTGTAATCTCAGGCCAAATACAGACTCATTAAACGACTATTCTTCCTTTTTTCGGTAAGATCTAAGCTAGAATACTCTACCTATTTATGGTCTTCATACCAATAATGCATATGTAACAATCTAGATGCCGTTCAAAATAGAGCTTTTGTTTTTATTTGTTGTGGCTTCCCTTTACATACCAGTATATCAGGCTTACTGCTGTTAGCTAACTGAGACACATCGTATAAAAATTCAAAAGCGCAAGCACCAAGCAAAAGAAGAGGGAACAGGAAGGAGCGCTTACTCCAACTGGAAGTTTAATGCATTCCCCGAGGAAGACTTAAAACAAGAATTAGGCTTGTGAAGGTAAAAAAGAAGAAGAAAAATTATTGTGATAGTTTATAGATGCATTAAAAAATTCAAACTAAACCTGACTTCGCCCCTTGACACTAGCGAAAAAAGAATGTAATAAAATTTCAGAAGTATAAACAAAATCAGCACGTCGAAGCTAAGGTTAGAAAACATTAAAGCGACCCGCGTTAAGAAAAAAGGTCGACGTATCTCATCTCTTTCTCGGACAGCGCTATTGATGGTGCGCTTATGCAAGCTCCCCCGAGAGACAATATGGTTTTTGGCTTCATAGAGTTCTCTGGATCTTTTCCTTGGTGTTTGCGCTTTTGAGTTTTTATACAATGTGTAGCCAGCTAGCCCAACAGTTAATTTTGAGTCAATATCTTAGACACACCTTCTCTCTGCCGCAGTGTGTCCCGCCTCTCTCTCTTCATCAAATCTTTGATCAGAATATCCGCCACAGAGAGCCTTTGCTCTCATCTCCTCACCGTGTTATTTCTAATTTCAGAAATTCTTGTAAATTACATGCGATTTCATCGTCCCCCGTACCTTATCAAATGCCAGCATTACCATTTGCTATATAAAAATATATAAACTTCAACGCACCTCCTGTCGGTCTTTTTTATAATAATACAAATATATTTTTGCAGTCACCACGTTCTTCCTTTCTACCTTCGTAAGAATTTTATATCTTTAATAACATGCTTATGTTGTAATGGTTGATTTATGTGTTATACGCACATTCCCTTGGGAAATATCCATTCGGCTCCTCAAGAAAAATCAAGGATGATGTTGATGCTGATTATAAAACACGTGAAAACGTGAAAGGTTTTTTTTTTCTTTAAACAGCTTTGGTGAAAAAAAAGTAATCGAACAAATATTACAAAAAGAAAAACATTTTGAGAGCTATATTTATGGCGCGAAACGAATTTTTAGTTGGCGCGCGCAGGAACCCATGGAAAAGGAGCAACTAACAGGCACCTGACATGCCACCATAGTCACGTGGTGCTTGAGCCTTTTCGGGGGCTTCATATGGGCTCTAAAAGATACTTATTAATCTTCGCTTGAAGTACAACAAAAAATGAAGATTAATAAGTAACCTTTAGATGCCAAAAGAAGCTCCTGAAACAGCGCAAGCACCACGTGACAGAGCTGTGCGCCGGTCAGAAATCGACGGAGGCGGCGCGCCGGAGTGTTCTTATCCGGAGGCGGCGGCGGGGCGCCGGTGGTGGCGTGGAGAAACGCGTTCAGCCGGCGGCGCACTACGCTCAGCGAGCGGCGGCGGCGTGACTTGGTGACGGTGCATGGTGGCGCAGTGCGGCGGCGCATAGGCCTACCACGGGAAAAGTGGCGGCCCTCCCACGGGCTCTATCTACAAATTCGGTTCGCACCGTAAAAATAGCTGTCATAGATTATGTTTGTTTGTTGTTCATTAATTTTAGGCATCCTTTTCTCGTCCAGGCTGTTTAACAAAAAAATGTATCTGTTTGCATGTGTTTTTTAAACGAATAATGGTTTTCAGGTAAGGTTTCTTGCCTTTCACCCCGGCCGCGATTCTAGCTATGTACGCATGAAATTAAGTTAGCCTTCGTTAGCCCTTCTTTCCGACCGGAGTGTAACAAACAATTCGATAGCTAAGCCGAGGTCGCGAGGTTAGTTACATCTTATCCGGACCCAGACGAAAACCCGCCTATTCGCTGGTATTGACCATTTCGCAAGCGAACCTTGTTTTCATGGATGGGTTGCTTTTATCTTTGTATTTGTCCGAAAGGTAGAAGATGTCGAAACGAGTGGTCTGCTCGTCTGGCAACCGTTACTTTGCCGGCCAAGTCATGAATATTCGAGCGCCGTACCCATTCCTGCTTATAATCCCGTACACGCAACGAATGAAAGCTGCGAAAGTCTCGCGGTGATCGCGATCCCGCGAGAGCGTTGCGAGGAAAACTTTCGTTCGTCGGTGTTTGAGGAGCACGCCCTCTTCGCTCGGTGTGCCTTTCCGCTCCAAGCCCGGATGTATATTTCATGCACGCACGCAAATGTGTCAGCCAGTTTATCCCGGGGACAGACCCTTCATTTGGTTTCGTGTTTCTTCAATGTTTTAGGAGCTTGTCTTTATTCTTTTTTTTTGACGAGGAGCATACGAACATTTTGGCAGCATTGACTAGCGATGGGTAAGTGCAACTCCTGGCGCTAAATAAAACATCCCTAACCCTCGTAGAAGCCGTTCACGTAGCAATAGCTATTAAAGTAAAAGAAAGCTCTCCTATAACTGCCCAAAATATTTATAAAAAAACGATAACAGGCGTTCTGTAGGCTATTTAAGATGGTGCTCGGTGCAGTATAAAGATTCCCAGACAAAGGCAGGCAACTGAGCCGTTTGTCGACGCGGCCTCCCTGAGGGATTGATAGTCCTAGCTAAGAGAAAGTAGGAGTTCACTTCGGAAAACGAGTGTAAGAATGCCTGATTTCAGCGTTAAAAAACACGCATTATATATAAATTATTGTAAACATGATAAAACTGCTCCTTTTTAATCTCAATTTAGTTTATAATGAGAGACAACCAACCTAAAGTTTGTACAATAGTAAAGAAGGAAGGAATAAAGGCGAAATAATCAAACATAATGTTATAGGTTTATGCTGCACTTTATTGTATTACTTTAAGCATACACTTAATTTTCTACCCTTGAAGACGCAGCGAAAAAGCCTCTTTGATGGAAAAGTTACTTTCAATTGTTCGCCCTGAAAAAGAAAAAAAAAAGGCGCTAAACGTTGTTTGAAAGCTGTAACATGGCCCATACAAACCTACTTCTGGAGTGACCAGGGGCCATAAAAATTATAGAGTATTTTCTTCCTGTTTAAGATCGGATAGGACTATAAACTAGACAAAAACTAGACACATTGACACCGTTTGCCAAAATTTAACCTTCCGTTCGCGTCAAGTCAATACATTTTTCTACAATAAAAAAGACACCCCTCATTTATCATTTAACGCAAACACGATTAAAAGCTCGTAATTTCTGCGTTTCTTCAATTTCTTTAATCAAGGTGCTTTAATAATTTTAGATTTGGATATCGCCACACCTGTCACTGAGCGAGCGCGCACGTAGTCGTATGATTACCGTGCTTGGCTGTCGCGCGGAAGATCTGGGCTCGATTCCAGGGAGTGGAATGTCGGGTTATTTATTATTTCTACTTGGCATTCTCGCAACTTTGAGAACTTTCTCCTCTGATCGAGCTCCAAATGTCCTACGCGCCCAAAGATTTAGGTTGAATGTTCCAGAAACCCACGCGGCTAAAAAAAGGTACTCCGCATGGCAAGCCGGAGTCAGTCTCGCCCCAGCGTTCGATCCTGCTGTTGCGCCGACTTCGACGCCCGCGACACGCTACTGTTCTTTTCTGTTTCCTTTTTGTTTTGGACCCAAGTTCGCCCCATTAATTGTGTCAGATTTCTCAGTTGTTCGTACTTTCTTCACCTTGTCCTTCGTGACAATATGGCACGAATTTTAGTTTTTGGTAATGAGTCAAATTGCCGCGTTTTAATGACTATATTTTACAAAATTAGACCTCCACCACGGCAGGGAGACAAACAAGTATGCGACTGTTCTGTATGAGAGCGCACGTCTCCAAAGGTCAGCGACACCGGAGAGACCCCGTGCAGACAATGGACGCATACAAGTCCAGAAAAAATGCAGGGTAGGGTTTGTTAGGCTTACGTTTCTAGCGTTGTGATTGGCTCTTCTGCAATCTTTTACGCAAATGCCGGACTCTTATTGGCTCATGCGCGGTAATTAGATGCACGGGACTGGCCACGCCCTAGTCTTCGTGAGCAGTCAGTGACTCTTGTATAGATCAAAAAATAAAAATTACGGAACCTTATCAAAGCGAATTCAGATCCTTTTTACTGCCCAACTCTACCCTAATAAAAGGTTCTGTTGCGCGTGTGAGCGATTGCGTTTGCTGATTCAAGCGTCCTTTGAAATGATTCGGGATTTGGTGCATTTAGCTCACGTATACCCAAACGTAATTTGATTAATCTCTTCGATAGAGTCGCGTTATTAATTAAAAAGCCCAAAAAGTTCTCTCGATTTCTCTTTGCTTTGTACTTTTTGGAATCCAGGATTAATGAGCTTCCGTAATTATGACCTTATCTGCTCACAATTCGGGTTTCGGAAGTACATGGAGTATAGCGAACGTTAGCGCTCCAGGAAGAGACGAGAAGAATGATTTTAGTTTCATCATATGTACTCCGGATATTTCTTGCTATCAAGAATTTTCTCACGATACGGAACGCTTCAGCGTAGAATGAAGAATTTTTTTCTCGCCGTCTCGCGAAGAAAGCAACACGAATGTTACCGCCTAATGCTTCTCACGGGAACCGAGTGCCTTTTCGTCCTCTGTTTTTTGGAAATTCAGACAAATTACTCTTGACCAGCATATAAACTATACCGACGACGATAAAGATGACGAATATGATTGTGATAAGATAGCAGCACTAACGTTTTGACATCTGTAGTTTTGTCCTTATCAATAGCACCTGAACAAGGCCTAACCCTAATCTATTCTTCGTAATCTTCGAATGACACCCAAGGCTAGGAAACACCTCAAATAATTTTGTGCATCTCGGACGTAATGAGGCCGTTTTGAAAAATATTCGCTCTCAAGCGAACTAAAACTCACTTGTTCTTTGCAAACTTGAAAACATCAATACGCCGCAAGCGATATATCGACGTTTTGCAAAAGTCAAGATCTATATTGCTTAATTTTTTTTTTTGTATTTCATTACGATAATACTTAACAATTTCTATGTTTTCTCAAGTCAGAAATAATAAATGTCAATATGTTCGTTTCGTTGGTTTCCGTCGTTCTTTGTAAGGTTCGATTAATGTGTTCGACTATGGTAGACGCTGTATTTCCTAAATCAGTTGAGATCTCTCATTTTGACTCAAAATCGCCGATAAATTGCGTATAAGAAAGTTGATTCTGAAGGCGTCAGAAATGCATTCTTCTTTTACAATAAAACGACGGGTTATCAGATGATTGCAAATCTATAAAACGCATATTTTGTTATGGCTAATATAATTAATCCGTTTAGCCGATCTTGTCCGATCACAGAATCAAGTCGATTTTGATACAGGTGAGATTATGTTTTTATTGTCTTAGATTAATTTTAGAGGGCCTTTTTTAACTGTTTTGAATTGCTCCATATTCCTGTGTGCGCAGCTAGACAAGTTGGCAGCGTGCTTGTCCCCAACACTGATGGCCTACGTTCAAAACCCGCCACCGCATATTTTTTTTTAATGTAAAAAAAAAAATATTTTAGAAAGTGGAGAGAAGTGTTGTTTCTTCATGTTTAGAATGCGTACTTCCACTATGAAAGACGTAGATTATTTTAGAATCCCAGGGAAGGCTCAAAATCAACCATGCCGCGACGTGCGGAGTCAGTCTGGCCCCTGCCCTCGATCCTGCTGTTATGGCGCCAGCGACGCTAGGTTTCTTTTATTTTGCTTTGAGCACAAATTCGCCCAGTCAAACTTTTAATTTCCTTAAGTCATTCGTCACTTTATAAGTTCTCATTAGTGACACTGTGTATATAGATATATTGAATACATAAATAACAATACTTACATATATGCAGGTATGGTAACTATTATAATCGTGATGCAACTGGCTGTTCATAGTAAATAATAACGCCTTGGCTAAGTGACTGTTGTACTACACTCAAAACAGTAAAACAAAAAAAAAATCACCAGGGTAGCTTGGGGACCACGGGAAAGGGGGGGGGGGGGTTGTATTTACGCGCTAACGCGTTCTCTTTAATGTTCTAGCACCAGAGTAAACGGTCATAAAACTACAGCTGTCTTGTCTGGCTTCGTCACAGTATTTATAACTTTTCTACCGAGGCACTTTCTCCGTGCAGATTTCTTAAAAAGCACTTGAAGCACTTATAAAAGCTAAATGCTAAACATATTACGTGTCAGATATAAAATATAAAATAAATTACGCGAAAATAAAATTTATGTATCGCTTGATTATCTAGCGAAAATTTGAGTCATAAGTAAGTTGTCAGATACATTTTATCACTTTTTTTCTGATATCGCATAAACCAGCCAGAGGATACTTGCAGTCAAAAACATGTCAAGGTTAAGTTTTTTCATATATTTTTTTTATTTCGTTTTTATTTTTTTAGCCTCAGCCGGCGGAGGGTATCACCATCAATCTTGCCAGAAAGCCCACTACCCTAGATTGTTCACTGCCACTGCCAAAATCCAAGCCGCGCAAATAAAAAAAAAAAAAAAAAGAGATGAGCGGGCCTTGGCGTACACAAACGTTAGGTAAATATTGTGCTTGGGTTTTTTAACGGCGTCCACAAACAACCCTGTGCTTTCGAGATATATTTTACGACGCTTCCCCCAAGCTATCAGTCTAGAGCGCGCTTTAACGATTGCCTGCCTCTTACAGAGTATCATCATGCGCGAGAATGTATACAAATGTGTGTCCGTGCGCACGTGTGGGTCGTTGCGTGTGTGAGTGTGTCGGCATCGGGCATGTAGTGTCGTTTTTTCGACTGCCTTGCTGATTCTCAAATGAAACGAATAAGAAATTCACGAACGATATTCGCGAAAGATACTCGCGAACTAAATATTTGTAGTCACAAGGAAAAAAGTGAATTGCTTAGGGCAGACTCCCGTTTTTACAGAGGCTGAAGAATGGTTAAGAAATGTGTCCTACGCTTGAAATAAAGTAAAAGAACTGAAATGGTGACCGCCAGAAGACAAAATAAAATATAGAGTGAACGTTGCAATACAAACTAGCCTTCCACGTTACATCGTTTGCGCAGCCGAGCCGTAATTGTTTGTGCAGGTGAGGCCCATATTGAAAAAAGTGTATAGTTACACCAAGATGTAAGTTTAATTTATAGAAGCAGTTTAAAAACTCAGGGACCCTGCTTGCGGATCTAGAAAGCTCTAACCAAGGGAAAGAAAATGCATCTCAGATATTAATATAAAGTTTAAAACAAAACGAGTTAAGCGGACTTACAACAAGGTACTCCCTCATCTAAATCAAAAAAAGGAACAAAACGAGGTTAGAACAACCAGGGAAGAACGAATATCGAGCCCCATCAAATTGTGGACATGTGTGTAAAACACCCCTTATTAATACAACTAAACATATACGATTAAGACAAAATCGAAGCAGGCTTTTATGCCAAAACTCTCTTTTCTATATGGTAGAAAAAAAGTTTCGGCGTGGTACAGCCTAAAAGGAGGATCAAAATGTGTGTTCGTTGCCCTTGAATTCGAAAATGTAAAATTCGGGTATCCACTGTCGTAAAACTTTAAATTAAAATACAGCGCATGGTAGTCGCACCTCGCGTGTTTTTTGTTATTTGAATTAATTGAGGAATTTAAGGCATCTGTTATCAATTTGTTTTGTAGAAAAACTGAGAAAACCAAGCACTCTTGCTCTCTTAGAAGCAGGGAAAAAATCATGACTAATTTGAAAGTAGAAAAAAAAAACTAAATCAATCACTTTTTTTTCAAATTAATTTTATTTAACTTAAATTTTTTTTAAACACTATTTTCGAAAATTGACCAATGTTTCAGACAACTGAAACAATGTATAAAAAAGTATTTCTGGAAATTAATTTTTTCTAGAGTACAGTTCAATTAACAATGCATTTTTATTGGTGTAAAGCCCGAAAGGTTACAGCAAAAGCAGCTTAACATTTTTAACTCGTAAAAGGGCGTTATTATTAATTTCTCGGTAGGGGGGATTTGATTACAATAGCACGTTACTTAACAAACCCATGAAGTCGAAGGTAGAAATAAAGCTCTACGATCTTATTTTCTAAGAACACCGCTATTTGTTCATGTTCAGGCTGCTATCAATAATTCTTGCTTGATTATTTCTTTATTTGCTGCAAAGGTTTGATTGAAATAGTCATAGTAAACATGGTGTGATTTGAATCAGGATTTAAATCATGATATAGATCAAAATTAAATCACGCTTTATTTTACCATCCTGGTTAGGTACAATGTTTCGTTTTCTAAACAAAGTATAACAGTCTAAATAGCCTTTACATACTTTTAGCTAATTATTCTGCTCGCGCATTTATAAAATGTCGTTCACAACATTGATAATAACTGGAGCAAACCCCAAAATTTTGAGGCATGATTTTTTTTTTTTTTTTTTTTGATAACCGGTTTTCAATTTTTGCACGTATTTGTTCAAGTGCATAAAAATAAGCTATATTTTTTCGTTACACAATGCGGAGCGTAAGTCCGTCTTCTTTTGATAGAGTTGTGGTGACGTCATATTGTTGAGCTTTGATTGGCTCTGATTGAATGGTAGTGGGCAGACCTCAGAGCATGCTGCCTCGAGATCTATCCACTATCTTTCAATCAAAGCCAATTAAAGCTCGACTTTTATGACGTCACCACAACTCCTGCAAAAAAAGCAGACGAAATGAAGCTCCGCATAAATTGCGATAGCCAAGAGATTTATCCACCTAAATAAAGATATAAAGGTGAAATTTTTTAACGGGAACTGAAACACTGCAAGCACAAGTGGTTTGACTTCGTACGTAGACAGAATGCAGAACGCGCAAGAAAGCGCCAGCTTACTAAAGAAAGATAAACAGGAAGCACAGTTTTGGTAATGCAGCATGTGGGACGACTGTAATAGCAGCGGATGACTGTCCACGATAAGGATGACAGCCTGTATGCTTCGATGGCAAGGTGCCAAGCATGGCAGCAAATAGTCAATGATTTGTTTGCCGTGTTACTTGTGATGTCGAAAATTACAGGTGGTGAGTAAGGTGGGCAGTCTAAAAGAGCCTTGAGTGGAAGCGACGCGATGTGCTTTTTTTGAGCTTGCCATATGCACACTGCTAATAAACGACGAAATTGCAGTACATCATGGAGTGCAAAAACTAGGCCTATAAAACAAAATAGTCACTTTGCAACGAGAATTATCGTTTTCTTTTCCAATACGATAGCATTTTTTTTTGTGCTTCTTAAACACGAAAGCATTCTTTTTGTGCTAGTAAGGCATTAGTTACTGTAGTGTCCTTAAAAACATGTAAAAACAATATGATTCAATTTCAGTTCTCTGTGACCGAAGTGCACCGCAGGCACAACGAGTACTTGCATGAGTTTGTGTTCCCTACGAGTTCCATTCTTCCGCACCCTCCGCACCCTCCACACCCTCCGCGAAGTGTTTATTTATGTCTAAGAATCAGCCCAACCCAATATTTCCAAAAAATAACACTTTATATTGATCAACTCTCATGCACTTTCTACACCAATAGGATCTATGCATTTTAATACTTTTAGTCGGGGTCACGTTGGACATTCCCCTGCAGTTGCTTCGATTTTGTCAATTTTATAGGTCGGTTGCTGTGAGGAAAAACATAGGCTTGATGACTCGTGTCGTTTGGCACTGTAGCCCTTATTGTCGGTAGTTGGTGGCAAGTCTTAAACTAGGCAACAACTTTCAGTCTTCTTCATGGCCGTATTCAGAATCTCCATTCAACTAATTTATTGCGCACACATGGTGTCGAAAGTAGACGACCTATCGATTTCGACGGCTTTAAAAAAAAAAAAAAAAAAAGATCAACAACCACGCAGTATTTTGTTATGCTAAATATAAATGGCGGGAACCAATATGGGAGTCATTGACTTCTTTATGTTTTGAAGTTCACGTTTCAGACACCTCTACAGCATTAAGTACCGAAAATAAGCGCATTTATACGTTTCAGTATTCAAATAAAAAACTGAAAAACACGACAATGTATGTACAAAACACGCAAATATCTACAAGAGTTATTGTATTGCCCTGAGTGCAATTCTTTTCAATGTTTTGATATTTCTCACTTTATAATGTCGGTTTGTCTTTGACGCTCTGATACAATTGCAAGCTCGTCACGATGGAAATTATAAGCTCTGTCATCGCAGCTTAGAAATCAGTAATATCGTGATTAGGCGCGATAAAGTTTGTTGGAAAGGCAGTAGCGTGCTTATTGCTATCAAAGTAATAGCTATGCATCCCGGAGGCCCAATTATTTGCGGAATGTCTTAAGCACAAATCGTTAGCTACAAGCGTCTAAACACTCCCACAATAGTACATATGGCGATGTAGCTTGGAAAATATTTATCGGCCTGCACTTTCTCCGTTTTTTGGCGAGATCAAACTGTTGCTTTCAAGCTGAAACTCTAATGCAGTTTCGGGGTGTATGTGATGCTCAATGTATATATATTTGCAGACAGGTATTTTCTACCACCTTCGGAAATCTAAAGATTTAAAGTACCAGGTTACCAAGATTAATAGGACAGTGCACGATCACCGAAACATAGAAGACACAAATTAAAAAAAATCCCTTTTGCTAGATTAATATTGCGTGCTCAAGTGGTACACACACACAAAAAGAAAAAAAATGCATCCATAAGCGACGCTCAGTTTTTCTTAAGCAGCGGATTTGCGAAAATAAATGTCATATATTATAAGCGTATCTCGGTCCCCAGGAAGCCGTTTAAAGGAACTTCCCAAAAAAGCAAAGGAAGTCCATTTTTTTTTTCAGGTCTCGGATCTTAGAGACAAGGAGAAATTCTAAGCCATGCTTTTTCAAGGGAATTTATCAAACTCGTTTCCGGATTTAGAGCCGCAACAGGAAAAAGAGGAGGAACGCATGTTGTCTGATCCAAGAGGATTAGCCACACGACAAGACATGACTAAATAAAACATAAATACTACGAGTCAAAAACGAGTGCTTTGATATTACTTTTAGTCAATTGTATTTTTAGGGTCATCTCTTGGCGCTTTTCTGTCTGACACTGGCTACTGGCCTCAATAAAAAACATTGTGCAGTCGTTCATTGCGCTCTCCTCGTGCAATCAACGACGGCTCTTGGACAGAAGGCTTTCATCGGTTTTGTGCTTGGCGGCAGCAAAAGCGATTCACACGTACTATGAAAGCTTTTTCTTGTTGGCTTTGTGTGCAACCAAAGCGGCACGAAAGTGACAGTGGAGCGCTCAGTAAGGGTGAAGATACGAGAACATGGAACGCGTCTGTAATACAGAAGCTACTGTTTCAGCAGCCACGGAAAGCCAGTTACCATTACACACCGGCCGACCGGCCGTTCAAGAACAAGTTGACTGACTATTCGTTCGGTGCTTTGTGTAATGTGTGTGGCTGACCGGGGTTTTAGGTGGACGTGAAATAAAGCAATTTAAATGCTAGGCATTTAGAGTGCCTTTAGGAAACGACAAAAACCACCGGCTTATGCGGTCGGCAAGTTCGTTCACTTCTCCTACCGGGGTTGCGATGGTGACAGAATGCCAAGCTCTTGTAAGCTGATTGAAAAGACATAATGGGTAGATCTCAAGGCATTTTGCATTTAGGTCTATTCGCTATCCTTTCAATCAAAGCGAATCATAGCTCTCGTTGTTCTCACGTCACCGCAACTCCTGCGCAAGAAGTAGACGACTTGCTCTCACCATAGATTTGTTTGTTTGCTCATGCATAAAAAGAATGTAGTCACACGTGAAAAGCTAGATTTCCGTACTATCGATAATATATTGCAATAAAACGTCGCATGTTCTTGGGCTGCTATATTTGAAGATGGTAATAAAAACATTAAGGTATCACCCCACTGAGGCATCCCGAGTACGACGTGTGTCATGTTACCAACAAACAAGCAACTTCTACATTTTACGCTGAAAGACACGCGCAGTGTAACACACTTAGAGCAAACACCTCATCGCCGCTTTCCCACATATTGCTCGGAGCTTACAAACACGAGCGCTTAATTTTACGGTTTTGTCGTGTCGTCAATAAAACACAAACGCCGCACTACTAGTGTTTTTTATGATAGTATTGTAATTGCAAGAACAACCAGGATACAAGATCGGTGATAGCTCGTTCGTGTTGCGCCGCGCTATATACGCAAAAGGACTGCATCAATATAATGAAATTTTCGTTTCGCCGAAGAAGTCAGCTGCCTCACATCGCACGTAATAACGCAAACGATCTACAAGGCCCATTTTCATAGGAAGGTATAATATACACTGTACGACGTTTTTACAGCGAAGATGTTTATACCTATGTTTCTGTGGAATGTGTTTTTTGTGCATCAACGAAAGCTCTACGCTCGCCCCGCCACACGCGCCGCACGGGCCCGCCTTCCCCGTAAAAATGATTCGAAGTAAATAACCAAAATAAAGCCTCGATGAACGCTCGGGCAAGATGCCGTTTTTTAGGCTTTTTCTTTAGAACAGTTACTACTGCACACGCCGGCACGTGCCGCGCGTGGAACACTATCTCCCGTTGATGACTGGGTAATTTAGCAATAGGTCTATTCAGTGGATTATTTGTCACTAGGCACCAGCTTTAAGATCAGCAGACTCACACGTAGATAATAAAGGTTCCTCAAAAATTTGCCGCCGTGCGACTCGCGTCGGCCATGCCTCCGCTCGCACCGACCTCTCCTCGTCGTCGTTGCACGCGTTTGCGTGGTTAGTTTCCTTTCCCTCCGCTTTTCCGGCTTTGGGGGGGGGGGGGGGGGGGGGGGTGGACGGTACCGTCGCGCTCCGGCTCCTCGGGGCGGCGATAGTCGTCCACGCGAAGTAATTACTACCGCTCAACACAAACGATGTGTGTGCGTACCTTTCGTCACAATGACCACCGATCAAGAGAATAAATGTGTTTGTATCTTTGTTCAAAATTTTGTGTCACGTCTGTGTCATGTGCTAAACAGCGCCGCTGGTCATTCACCTTCAAAAAGGAAAATAACTCATGAATTTTTTTTTTAGTTTAGGTTGAATAATACGCAGTAACAGTGTTTCTCAGTTTCGTTTTCTTCGTACATTAACACGTTGAAGCGAGAAACCCAAACTGCTCTGTAAAGGGTGCACCCCCTTCGACAGTGTAGTACTGCGGAGAAGCAGTCTTTCTCCAACGTAGTATTTATAAGCGCGTTGGCATTAGTACCCCCATGTCAGGGCAAACCTGACAGCGTCCTCCTGTGGACAAAACAGGGGAAAGGGAAGCGCGCCGCATAGAGAGGAGGACAGTAGTGAAGGACAAAGGCGAGAGGGAGGTGACGTCACGGGGAGGAAGCCAATGCGCGCGCGGATGCTGGGGCGAGTCTGAACTCGCAGGTGTGCGTAGCGCGAATGCCTTGGTTTGTGCTACGAAATGGAGCACGAAGAAAGTACTAGAGCTGGTCCAAGTAGGCGGCAAAAGAAGACGGATTGTGAACGAAGGAGGCTGTTTGCCGAAACTAGTGAGCGGCGAAAACAGCGTGATGTAGCGGACGCTGCTGCTACTCGTGCAAGGCGGGCGAACGAGAACCACCAAGGCCGGAAAAAAATTAAGGGAAGATCCAATGGTGGATTCTTAAAGATCCTCCAATAGATCTTCCTTTAATTTGTTGTTTTGCTTTGTCGAGGGATTCTCGGTGCAAACTAAACTTTTTTTCTTTTTTTTTAATCCGAGGGAAATTTAATACCAACGGAACCGCCCTATATATTGTTTTATTTACCATAGTGTTTTGAGACGATGAAGAAACTTAGAAGTTAGATATAATTATGAATCTAAAATGGGAGAAATAGACAGTGATAGTTAATCTGCCTTAATATGACGCCTAATATTTTGGTTGTAATGGGTACTCTTTGTGTGCACTGAGGTACTACGCCTTACTTAGAATTCCACAGCGCCTTCACAAAACAGTGATTAGACTATCAAAGTCAACTTCAATTTCTATTCGTGTTGAAACCGGCAAGAAATTCAATCGGATGATCAGTAAGTTCATGGCATCATAAATGTCGAGCATCTTACTATGAATACACAGCCGTCAAATTATGTTGATCTTGCCGAAATAAAGCCACAC
Source organism: Ixodes scapularis (assembly GCF_016920785.2). Lineage (NCBI taxonomy): Eukaryota > Metazoa > Arthropoda > Arachnida > Ixodida > Ixodidae > Ixodes > Ixodes scapularis. The sequence continues at coordinate 18,371,813 of NW_024609837.1, read as the reverse complement.
TAGAAGCCCATGCATGCCAAAGAATATTAAACTATCACAGGAATCAGAGATTAATGTCTAAACGCGTTTTATTTTAAACTTAAATATGAACGTCGATCAGTACGACCGCGGCTATTCCCCATACCAGCTGGAATATTTTGAACTTTGAGCTTTGAACTTTATTTCAGCTACATTGTGCCGAGGACACCGGACAAAAAGCTAACAGAAGCTAGCTTGACTGGGTCCGGTGCCTTTGCATGTACAGGGAACACAATCATATTTAAACAATCCTATATATTTCTTACAATATTCAAATCAAACAATTTAAAACGTTCCTAAAAATTTTTAAATCACCGACACTAGAGAACAATTTTTTTTTCTTAATTTAACAACAGAAAAAAGTATGCAATGTTTTCTTATTTATACAATGAATATCGATGCTGTTCATTACAATGTTGTTAAGCAACGTAGGTAGATTATGAGCAAGAGACTGCAGTGCATAATTTGTACGGAAATGACGAACCTTCCAGAATTCTCTACGACGAACATCGAAGACTGATTCACGCTCAGTCAGGTTTGCTAGCTCTGACAAAAAAGAAATAAACTCCAAAGTTGAAAAGGCGTAAGAAAATAGCAAACGATAGTCATAAATACAAGAAACTTTCATGATATTGTAGCTCAAATATAATGGTTCAGCATGTGTGTCGTACGGAACATTAGCAATGAAACGAATAATTTTTTTCTGAAGAGTTATTAGTTTGTTGACGTTACTTTTGGTCGTTGTGCCCCAAACTAAATGGCAGTAGTTGATTTGTGAGCCGAACAGAGCACGATAATTTTGAATCTTAACTTTTGTAGGCAAAAGAGAGCGACAGTGACCGATGATGCCGGCTACCTTTGCCAGTTTGTGAGTTAGAAATTTTATATGTTGATCCATTGCATAAACTCTGAAAAAATTATGCCTAGCGTTTTATGATGACTTACTATTTCAATTGCCCTGTTTCCAATTTTAAGAGCATAACTAGCATCAATATGTTTATTTACAAGTCTAAAAACAATCGCTCTTGTTTTGGTAGTTTTTATTTCGAGGCCATTTTTTTCTGACCATAAAAGAAACTTTTCTAAGATAACATTACCTTAAATAATCAGTTTATCGATATTCGTCGCAGAAATTAAAATACTAGAATCATCTGAATAAATTATAAAACGTGAGCGTTGACAAATATTGACGATGTCATTTATGTACACATTGAACAGAAGTGGGCCAAGTATGCTCCCCTGCGGAACACCAGACTTCAATAGTTGCAAATATAGCAGAGAATACTGTAAGCGTCTTCCGAAATATTATAAACAGTCCTCTATCTACGTCTGTGTTCGATCATTTTAGTTTTACTGCTTGCTAACGTGTTGTCGCTGCTAAGCATGTAGTTCTGGTTGCCCCGACAACATGCATTGTCGGCACGGGAAAATCGACGCACCGTTCTAAAGGAATTACTAGTAGAAGAGACCGGATACTTTCATTCACTAATCAAACGCTTGAGATTAATACATTGTCTTACGTTCGTGCTATTGATTGATGTATGACTTTCTAACGTGTTGATTAGGGTACGTGAGTTTATTCATTGTTTCATTTAAGATGTCCTGCAAACAAACCAATGTCCCGCAGTAAGTAGGTTACTGCTAGGAACGCCTTCTATGGCAGACTACCGAGTATCAATATATTTTATATAAGGCATATAAAACCAAGCATTTTATGGAAAAAAAGAAAACTTTAATTAAAATGAGTGTATAAATTTAAAAAAAAATAACCTTATGAGCGAACGGGTCAAGCACTATTTCTTATGAAGTTTTCTTCAAACGTATCCTCCCATTACAAATCTCGCAGAGATTGAGCCACCAAATTAAACCAGCAATAAAGTAGCTCACTCATTTGTTTTAATTTACTCCAGACGTACTGCATCTGTATCAGGTATGCTAATACAAAATAGCACGATAAAGTGTTTTTCTTTTTTTATCCGGTCACAATATTGTTTTTTTTTTATTATTATTCAATGCATAAACAAAACGAAAGTGTCCAGAGCAGCGCATGGCCTCGCTTGAGGACCCTCATATAACTCGCTTGAGGTACGTATACAGCCAGCACATATGAGTACTCTAGCCTAGAGTAACGTAATGACTCTGCCATTTAGCTGATCGTGTAATCTGTAGAGTGACTGTATCCGCGCGGGGCCACGCGCTCTACTGGTCCATTTCGTTTCAGTGAGCACTGTACACCGTTTTACCGATTCCGCAGTTTCTTCGTTTTCAGGAGAATAACATCAACATGCATAATAAATAGTACCGGTATAAATTTGCTTAAAAATAAATCAATGTCATTATTGCTATGAAGCACCGCGGGACCACGGATGCTACGTGGTTTGCTACCGAAATATCGCGAGTTTCCCATTCGAGAGAAAACAAGCCTATTTCCCCGTTGAAATAATTACGCCAGCCTTAATTTCTAAAGAAAATCGCATAAAACACATACTTTGGTGTTATTGCTAAACGTTCTGTTTGTAAAATCGAGGCACAGTATCTTAAGGCAAGTTAGCAGCCTAGCGACCATCGAGTTTGAAAAACAAAAAACAAAACAAGCGGTCTTAGAGCGCCTAACTCGACAATATGCCAAACGTATTTAAAACACCCCCTCTCGGAAAAAATATGCCCAAATCTGGAGACACACCATTCTTCACGATGAAAAACGCTTTCTCGAACTCGACACACGACACCATGTATCGCTGCCCATAAAAAATTCAAGGAACCTAACAAACGAACGACGCATAAAAAAAGAAAAAAAAAACAGTCAGAGCAAGGGCACAAATACGAAGTCAAGGGCAGCGAAACTATAAAAAAGAGAAGGATCCTCGTCTAAAAAAAAGCGCCTGAAGAAAAATGACACTGGTTTTATGTTTCTCCATGACCCGAGCGTTTCGTTGCCTTGGTCGCAGCTTCTATTATTACAGGCTCCATTAGAGGCCGGTGGCTGGACGACAAGCTTCATAATCGCGGACACTGAGATGTGTCGGCGAACACCAGGATACCGCTTGCAAAATACAAAAGAAGAAACAAAAACAGCTAAATAAAGAATCAGGCATTAGCCCACCGATGTTGAAAATACAGTAACGACACGTAAAGCATCAAGGCAGGAAAAGCTGAACAAGAAAACCGCATTGTTTAGTGAGTCGTTATGCTCCACATGATGTTTAGGAACAAGAGACTGCTTCGAATCTCCCAACGCTATTTATATTCTTGCATTCTGAAGAATAATGTGCCCCCAAAATAAGATCAATGAAGTCTTGGTTGTCTGTCCCTTTTAATGAAAGCATTTTTTACTACTAATACGTAATCAAGTGACATGAAATTCATTCCTGCATTCCATAAGTAGTACTAAAACGCTGGATGTCCTAGACCACTAAGGGAGTCAAACACTTTACTTCCATGAGGCTAATGAACACAAGAAACCTAATCGTACATGTTGAATGATATTCCGTGAGCAACGTTTTCCTACAATCAGCGACATCAGCGATTAGGTTATGCGACCTACATTATGCAATTATATGTCTCGCGCCGGAAATATCCCTTTTTAGTTGCTTAATTAATTGATCTAATTTGATAAGCCGCGTAATATTGTGATGTTTTTCACTCCAACTTCTAACCTGATAATTTTAAAACGCGCAGCGAACATGAGGAAAAAAAACTACAAAAACAAGCACAATATGCTTTGTTATAACCGCTGAAAGCATTCCTTAAACGTATCTCCCCCACAAAAAAAAAAAAAAATAAAACAATCATAATCGTCTTAAAAAAGGCTTTTAAGAATTTTTTGGCTTTTTATATGCATGCTTAACACACGAATACCAGACTCGCGATAACATTAAAATTTAGTACAGTCTCGCTTTCCCAAATCATACCTTTCGCGAAAGTGAAAAATAAACAGATAAGGTAAAGAAATACTCTGCGCTTCAGACAAAGTAAACAAACGCGCAACTTTGGTCTTTCTATTCTTCGCCGTCACACGCTCCGTGAATACAGCCCCCCCCCCCCCCCCCCCCTCCCGGCCAGGCAACGGAGCGAATATTTTACAATTCGCGCTACGGCGCACAAAAGCGGCCTTCCTCAAAATAGCCGAGAGCAGCGGTGTTGTATTATGAGATCGCTGCAGAAAGCTCAGAGCGCTCTGAGATATTTTGGCACTAACTCACGGCCGGGCAGACGCGCGCACTTTGCCAGAGGACACGTTCGCTACCCATAATTATGTTTATATGCTGCCTCTGCTTTCTAGATTCTCGGGAACGAAGCTGCCTCTATTTCTGCAAGTGTTCTCGAAAGACTAGCGTCTGAAGTTTTCTGGCTGCCTTTTTCTTTTTTGTTGGGATTAAAATAATATTACATGCCGTTTGCATCTCCACGGGATAGGAACACAGCGTTGTAACTTGAGGAGGTATTTTGATATATGTTGAAATGAGTAAATATTAGTTTCCGTTTTTGTGACTAATGGTAAATACAGCGGACTTGATGAATATCTGACATGCCGCGATGTAAACTTAAAAATGAAGATGATAAAAACAAAAACACGAAAAGAACGGAAGATATGGATAATAGTTCTGGTTAGTTTTTATTTCTAGCTCTTAACCATGGAGCTCATCTCTCACTTTGTTTCGTAGAAGTACTTTTTTTATTTAAGGCATTTGTCAATAATTACCGCTGTATGTTATTTAATAGTAGAAAAACTTAGGCTCCTTCATATTTTAAGATTCGATAGGTGTCTACTATAACAGGCAATCATATACAGAATTGGGAACCACTATTTCCTTCTAAATTAAGTCGAAAGCAACGCCGAAAACAAATCTTCTTTTCACCTCAGATAGGGGCTATTTAAATACAGTTTAAATATATGCACATTGAATTCTCCTAACCGAAGCCCACCATGCATTGTAAATCTATGCTATCTCTAATTACCCATGTCATAATTACTTTAGATCCCTTAAAATTTTGATAACTCGTGCGTTTTCCCCATTTTCGTGCATAAAATGACATTTTGAAAATAAAAACATAACAGATAAAACATAATAATTAGCACAATAAATTAACCGTGAATGTGCCAATGGTGTATATAGAATAGCAACAATATTATTAGAATGTCTTGACACTTTTTCTAATTAATTAAAATTTAAAGGCCACAAAACACGTTTAAATAAACAGAGAACATATTTCATGTCATCTACGACTTTTGTATCGTTTTTCACCCTTCCCGGCAAAATAAAACAACATACGTCCGTAATGTATTTTATAGCATTTTTAAAGTTATGCTTATCCCGTTTTTTTCTCTTATATATTGATAGGCAAATAGAAACAAAAACCAAAATATGTGCGAGATAAATAATGCAAGGTTTCCCGGAGCCCGGAAGGAAGATTTATTCAAGTAGTGCGGTATGTCAAGGGGAAACCCCAGAATTCATTAATTCGGACGACATCCTTTTAGTCGCTCCATTACCGCCCTGCTGCAATCGTGAGAATAACTCGCACTTTGAGTTCATTGAGTTAATTCTCCTGGGTCTGTGAACTAATGAGTTTCCTTCAAATCTTAAGGATGGCTAAATGCGCTCGTGTTTAACTGATAAGGTGTTGGTTCCTAATACATCAAACGAAACACCTAGTCTTATCATGTTCTCAGTAAACGTTCGTGCTTTACGTCATGAAAATGTATATTAAGGGTATTAGCAATCAGAAGATTTCATTAATTATGAGAGATGACGTAGCATGATCCTCAATATAATATATTAAATTAAAAATTATAATATAGCAAACGTAAATAAATATCATGAAAGACTATTTTATGTTGGGAAAGTTAAACTAAGTCCACACAAAGCCATTTAGGGTTAAAGGTTCTTATGCTCGAGTTTACAACAAAATGTATCATCTCGGAGACGCGGGAAAGTTTATGTATATAGCAGCTATTTTCAGGATGAAATCTAGGCTTTATCAGTAACTGCATAATAAGTGCAAGTAAGTATACTAGAATATAATGCATAAGCGGTAATTAAATGGTACTAAGATCGCAGCCTTATTTTATTTGCTACATTCGTCATCTTTGTTTTTTGCTTGCTTTTCAGCTGGTCGAATTAAGTCGAGTTTGGGCAGCGTGAGAGAGTTATATCAGCTGAAGTAAAATATGGGGGTTTGGGGCCGCAAATGATTGGGTCAGGTGGAGTCGGGTCGGGTCCGGTCCGGTCAAATAAGTTTATGATGTTTTTTGGTTGTGTTGAGGAAGTCTCTTCTGCTTTAGACTTTACCGGATAACTTTTCAGATCTGTCAAATGGAAATATATATCTTTGACAGAGTGTTGCTCAGGTCCTCCGAATAAAATGAAGGGCGACCAAATATTGGTAGCCCTTTTCAGTGGTTCGTACTTACCTATCGATTAACGATACACAAATTCGCGGGCAAGAAATAAATTGAATTCAATATTTATTTTGCATTGTAACACTGCAACATTTGAACAATAAGATTCTCTTGCTTAATAGGAGCGTATAAGAGGTAAGCGGGCGTTTTCGTTTCTGGGAATTACAAGAACAAATTGACAACGCCAACTCGAAGAGAAACCAGGTTTGGGACGAAACATTTGCTGTACATTCATTTTTTTTTTTTGACAAGCGTTTATGTTGCGGACAACCGGTCATAATAGCGTACAGCAAATATATTAAAAACACAACCGTGACCAAAGGTTACAATTTCTTGTAGAGGTTAATCGAAAGTGTGCGCCCAACCAAACACTGATCAAACAACCGCGAATGAGTACCAGCGCTGTAAACGGGCGACCACCACGACAGCCTGCAACATTAGTGGTGTGCGGTCAGGCTTTGAGCATCGAACATTCGTTCCTGCGTCTCCTATTGTATGCTGCACCTTTTGTAACTTTGTTTTACTTATTCGAAGTCGGCTCCCCTTTTCCATATGCGCGTCACTTGCCCGGCCTTCGATCCCCCCGGGCGGCTCAGTTGACTGACTGCCTGATAGTGGCTTTGGAAACAAACAAAACAAACAAAACCGAAAAGTAAAATGAAGAGGAGAAAAAAGGTCAGCCGGTTTAGTTTTCGACGCCTAAACGAGTGAGTCGAATTGCTAAACGAGTTCACGCGCCATTTGCGAAAAGTTCGTCGCACTGTGATTCATTTCGAGCGTAGCCAAAGCCACGGGATGTGAGACTGCAATCGCTCGGGAGTTGCCGAGGGAGAAGGTGGCGAAACAAAGCCCGGGCCGGCCCAAGTGGGAAAACGAAGGGGAGAGAAAGATCGAAGCAAACAAAAAGAAATTATATTCAAGCACGCCCAAAATGGGGACGGGGTGACTATTCGGTTATCTCGCTGAATGTTCTATTTGCCCGCCTAAAGCGGGATCCGTTTCGCTGATAAGCGTGTCGGGAGCGCGGCAGCGATCTTACAATAGAGTAATCGAAAAATGGAGATTCGTCAAAATGATAAATAGACGCACTCGCGTCTTGCTTTAAGCAGTATTTTGGTGGAAATGTTTGGGTGTTGTGCCAATGTTGAAGTGCCGAGATAGGAAAGGGAGATTGAGTGCGAGGAAGAGAGATGAGAGGGATAAAAAAAAAGGGCCTGGACGACGCGTAGAAATGCGAATTTTATGATCGGCTGCAGGGCCTTGTACTGCGATGGGAAAAAATAAATTCGACTAGGGGAGGGGGGAGAGTAGGGGGGGGGGGAGTTTTCAAATAACTGAAATTAAAGAAACGTGATATGACCATGGCCTAAGTACTCCGCGAAATGAAAGGGACACCGTTGATTCCACGCTGTGTCGGGAAACAATAGGGAATGGAAAACGGGAGATACGATCGCCATCGATGGTTGTGTAACCGTCCGGCTCTACGACCACTCGTGAGCAGCGAATTATTTATGCGGACTATGCCACCCGCTTTCTTGCGTGGTTTATTTTACGGAAATATAATTCTGTTCTTCGAAATAACTAAAATAAATTTGAGTCGAGGTTGTTCACTAAATTTAAAGAAGTTGTTTTTTTCTTTGTGTCATCTAAATGAAGCTAATAGCTTGTTCAATTAGAAGTGTGTTTCTACTATTTTTGTTATCAGTTTCTTTTTATTATTGCTTACTGCCTGGGTCATTAAAAATGTCTTACGGGTGTTATTAGATAGGTTTGTGCTTTATGTTTTCGAAGATCCAGAAGTATAGTATCTAACATATTTATACTACACTATTTTGTATCAACAGCGAATGGGGCAAACACTGCCAATACAGGAATTCCAGTTTGTGTAGTAAATTTGAAAAAAAACCTAATCTCCCTAACGTCCGTTAATTTACTTACCAATTACTTCCAAGTAATCTCGTTCCGTATTTCACTTGTCACTCAGTATGCATGACAACAAGTCGTTATCCCTGGCTTTATGAATGCACTCTTTTCAATAGAGAAACTCTCTTCATAACACAACCGCTATTCCTCTGTCTTAAATGTGTACATTGAGAAGCAGACAACTTGACCTTGAGACGTTTTGTGCATTATTATCGCACCATGTATTCTTAACTTTTTTTTTATATAAAATTGTTGCTCCATCTTTTTTTTTTTAATTATAAACATTTTTTTTTTATTTAATGCATCTCTAATGAACTTGGCTTCCCCTTGACATTTTGGGTGACACCTATTTTCTTAGACATAAAAATGTGCTTTTCTCAACCATAAATTAAAGGTTGGTGTGAACATAGTAGTCTGGAGATAGCCAACAAATAAACATCCGATTATCTGTAATGTCTATCCGCAACCAATGCCATAGATAAATAAGTGCCTCGAAGGTTGAATGCAATGAAAGCATATATTGGTGTGCAGTTTTTAAAAATAAAAACGTATCAGGCAGCCATACGGATACAAAAGAGAAATAGCTCCAATTACTTGCTGTCTTATACTTGTCGATACTTCATCGGTTTATTTTCCCTGTAATTTAAATATAACTATAAGTGCATCACAGCACCAAAGTTCAATTGTCATGAGGGTACACAGTTAATCAAAGGTACATAATTGTAGCTAATGAGGAGATTGCAAATATACATCTGACATGCAAATTTTGCCGCAAAAGAATAACCAGATGAAATAAGAAATAAACCAAACAAAATTGAATCAAATCTTGCTTGTTTCCTCTTGTTCTTTTTGTGGTATATATTTTATCCGAAAGGAGATTGACACATCCGTCTAATAAAGAGAAATAGAAAAGAGAATCTTTTGAATCACATCTGTAGCGCACTACATACTCCGGCTGTGTACACTAATCAAACTAAAAAACACGAAAAAAAAATCCCGTTTTTTCTTCTTTTTTTTCGAATTTTAAGGCCGTTATCAAATCTACGAGTGTGATGCAAAGCGCTCATTTGGGGCGCTATCCTAACCTGCAATTTTTAGTTACCACTAATACCTCTTTAAGGTGAAACGTCATACATCGCAAATGTTGAGCTTGCGCTAACCGTGTCGCGCGGCGTAACACCGCGTACCCCAAATGTTCCGAACACGAGCTCCTTCAGGGATATCACCCCTTCGTCGCTGGAAGACACTAGAAGAAAGGTAGAGTGACTGCCAGCTTAACAAATGCGGAGCGTGAATTCCTACGTATGTTCGAGCGTCTCTAGTGAACGGCACGATCAGGGGCCCTAATCTGGACACTTGGCAAAAAAGTCGGCGAGAAATCTGGCGGCCATGATTGGCCAACTCCGCACTTGACCTTGGCGCCGGCCAATCAGAGCCCCTAGATTTCTCGCCATTTTTTTTCGACAAGTGTCCAGATTAGGGCCCCAGAAGGGTATGAAAGACGTTCACAGCTGTCCCGCCTTTAGGGCGAGCTTAACATCGTCAAGGCTTCGGTGCCTCGTGCCCCTCAAGCGCGCGTGCAGCCAGAGCACGGCGGAAGACGCGGAGCCATAGCCGATCCTTTATTCTAGAAAGCCTGTTGATTCCACGGCGGAGCCATCGAGCTCGAGGGCGCGGAAAATACACGAGGAGCGTCGCCAAAACGGTTACCCGTATGGCAGCGCAGAGTTACTTCTCGTGTAACCCCTCAGCCAGCCGCAACGATACGCGCCGGGTGCCTCTCTGCTAAGCATCAAGGAACCGCAGTGGGGAAAAAGAGAAAGGAAGCTACCGGCGCGTGGCGAAACGGGATAGGAGCGGAATGTGGATGGGTCATCGCAAAATCTACTAATTTCTTTAAAATATATTTTAAACAACAAGGAGGGCGTTCCTGTTTCCGGATTTTACCTCTGGGGCATTGTATGGCGCTGCCCGAGAGAGCCACGGCGCGCACCCACTTCTGTGACCTTCTTTTCCTTTTACAGCGGCCACGTTCTTTCGCAATTTCGCAGAATTTATAAAATAAAGAAGGCTATATTAAAGCGTAGTAAAAAAACTTGCTTTTTTTTTCTTTTTTTTTTTTGTAAGTGGTTATAACTTTTTAGTACGTCCTTCGGTTTTCATGTCCGCTGATGCCGCAGTTCTCAAAGGTTGAGGAGCGCTAATGATATACTCGAGAATCCGCAGGTTCTTCGTTTCTTAAACCGTCGGTCAATATATATATAGTGTTTTTGAGTGCTATTTGTGCGCAAACAAAACTATTTTTACTAGAAACAGAAACAATGCACCCAGCGCAGTCAATCTTTTCTCAAAGGTGTGTGTAGGAGATGCATTTGATATATTAAATATTATAAATGTAGTTTTGGGGGGAAAAATGTATACCGATATATTATGGGATTATTTCTAAGCACAGGAAGGAAAAAACAAAAAAAAAAAATTGTCTGTTTGACTCCTCTACTTACAGATTGCGCAACATAAATCAAAAGCGTTCATTTTTTTAGAGTGCAGCTCTTAGGCGCCCGTTTCCGGATTGTGCGGCCTGCCGTCGTCGTCGCCGTCGGCGTCGGCGTAACTGTGAGGTCACGCGACACCCCCTCAGGTCACGTGACCCCCCCCCCCCCCCTTCCTGAGGTCACGTTACCAAGTTTTAATGCATTCCTTTGTTGCTTTACTTTGTACAATGCTTTAAGTGCCGAATCGCGGTTAAGATCACCCCGTATATCCTCAGGGCAAACCTTTCTTAGCAATGCAGACAACTACACGGGCACGCATGCCCTCTCCTCTTTTCCAAGCTAAATACAGCTATGCGCGTGCACAACTTCCCTGATCGGAGAGGCCAAGAAAAATATGTCCCCGAGTACGGAATACTCTCCGCAGGTAGTATGAAAGCCGGACTGGGAAGCTTAAATGAGAAGTTACGGGGCGTGTTTTTGGAGGTTTTTTTTTTTCGTACTCTGTAGAGACGAACATAAGCGGAGGAATGGAAGAAAGCGGAGTAGTGTTTGCAGGAACGACTCGAGATTCCAAGATGAGCTGAGTCGACGGTCTCTGACGTGCACGAAGATTAACGGAACTAAATGCATCCCCCCCCCCCCCCCACCAAAAAAAAATACCGTTCCGTCGTGTTTCTCGCGCCACGAGTCTTTCTCGGGGTGCTTAATGGCGTTTTGTGAACACTTCCAGAAGCGGAGCGGAGGCAATGCGCGTCGTTTGCCTTTGGGGCGGCTATGAGCTTGACTTGGCGTGTTAGACTGGCCTGACGTGTGTGATATGTCTCCCTTGCGTGTGCTTTGGTAGAAACGGTTGTATGGCGATGAAGGTCTACTATGCAGGAGTTGTGCTGGGGACTGAGGCACTCAGAGTGACGGGGAAGAGCGGGTACTTGAGGGAGGTAAAGGTAAACTTCAGGACACAAAATGGTGAGTTTAGTGTGAGGGCTGAGATAAACAATTAAAAATGCATAATTGAATATTAGATAATTTTCTAGGTATCTATTGCGTGTGATACGTGCCCTCGAGTTAAAAAACGGCTGATAACGTCAACTCGATCGATTTAATTCACAGCTTAATTATTTTAGCACGAATGTATACATGCGTATAAAGTTTAATAAATACCGATATAAAGAAAGCTTGAGTTCTCCGTTTTCGTACCAACGCAAAATACGCCTCCGTGTAACTTTATTCGTATGAGTTAAAGAGATTACTCAATTAGACAAATATTTTAAGTAATTTTAACGCAAAGTAGAGGCGCATACGAAGGCTAAGAACAGTTCGCGTATGCGTAGTTTTTGCTGTAAATATTAAACACAATCTGGCGTTATATCCCTAAAATGTGATTTTTTTTGGTTGTTTAATAATTGTAATAATAATGTTACAAGTGAATAAAACGACCCGATGATACAGAAGTGCAGTCTGTCAGAAAAAATTTTTTGATGCGATAAATTTCAGACAAAGTAAAAAAATTAAACATTCATCGACAGATTTGCGAAATCTATCGACTAAGTTAAACGAGCGAAGTAATGGTGCGGGATCGGGTTCCAATGTTTAATGAACGGCAACTGAGCGTTCATAATCCACAGCGGAACAGCAGGTCGTTTACGCTCACAGACGATTTGGTGCAAACTACCAATGAATACATTTTGGACGACTGCTGTTTTACAACTTCGAATCTTGCAACATACTCCCCTGATATTTTAAAAATAGTTATTTCACAAAACGGTGGCAAGACAAGCCAGGATCACATTATTCATTTCTTTCATTTATTGATCTCTTAAATGTCCACGTAATGCTTTGTATAAGGAGGTCAGGCAGTCTTTGTGCCATTCACGTACACACTACAATAAAGAAAAACAAACAAAGGATATAACGCAATTAAGTCGGCTCCAGGCCGTAAAAGGTGGCAAGTGCTTCTCTATTTATTGAGATATCCGATATCGCTACTATTGAGTCTGGTAATTTATTCGAATTAATAATAGAATGCTGCACAGGAGAAAATTTAAGTATACTTTCCTAGGAATGGATAAATGAAGTTTGCAGGAGTCATCTAAGCAACGGGAGGTGTGAGGTGCAGGTATGCAGTCTAAAGGTCTCTGCAAAGGAAGATAAAAGTAAAATGTATCTAGAATGGTTAAGGCGGATATCGTCCTATGTGTTTTAAGAGAGGGTAGGACAAGTTGAATTTTAAGAACACTGACAATAGCCGTAAAATAACTGATGCGGACTCCAAACTGATGAGGCGTTTTTCAGCTGGGGGTGAACAAGTGAGGTGTATGCTAAAAGCTTAGTTTCCCTAGAGGCAAGACAAAGGTTGAGTCGCAAAAAGCCGAGCGTCTGGTTAGCTGTGCTGACAGTGTTAGTTATATGGCATTCCCATGAAAGACATCTTGTTAAGTAAACCCCGAGGTACTTCTAAGGTAGTACATTTTCGATCCTATCACCAGAAATGTAGTATTGAAAGTCTATTTTATTACGTTTCGTAGTAAACGTCATTTTTTTGTTTTATTTACGTTTGTTTACATCTGCCTTGTTTCACGCTAAGATCCGATAGCGTGTAAATCATTTTGGAGTTGCGCACACTAAGAAGGATCGGTTATTTTAGAATACACAACACAGTCATTGGCATATGATATAATTACAGACTTAGTTAGGGAATGTAAATCATTGACGTAACCAAGAAATAACAAAGGACCCAGCGCGGTTCCTTGAGGTATTCGGGATTTAACTACTATAAAAGACGAGCAACTGTTGTTAAGCGTGACGTACTGTGTTCGGTTTAAAAGAAAATAAGCTATCTAGTTGATCAGAGTTCCTTCAATTTTAGGCGAACGTAATTTTAATATTAAATGGTGATGAAGAACCTTGTCAAACGCTTTTGAAAAGTCAATACAAATAGCATACAATTCAATATAAAGATGAAAGTTTTTATGAATGTCTGTTTTAAATTTTAAGAAAAGTTGGTCTCACAGAACAGAGGCCGTCGGAAACCGTGCTGGTTTGCAAAAAGTAGACCATTATCAACCACGTAGTTCATAATTTTTGAGTAAACGATATGCTCCACCAACTTACTTGCAACACAGGTGAGCAAAATGGGCCTATAATTTGTAGAAATATTTTTCAGCGCTCTTATAGATTTTGCTAACTCGAGCATGTTTCCAGTAAGGCGGTACGTCACCGGTCAATAGAATGTTGGAATATCTTGCATAAACGAGTACTGGAAACAAGTTTAGTTAATTTGAGCAAGTGGCGATCGAATATTGGGGCGCGTGATTAGGTAAGGAAAAAAAAACACTTTTCAGTAAAAACATCGCCAAAATACGAGTTAAGTGTCTCAGAGCTTTCTCTTTCTGAGAGTTTATTTCCACCCGAGCCAACGATGCGGGAGGATGTTCTAATTCGCTTAGGTTTTATAGCTGACCAGTGTTTGTTGGCGTTTGTTTTCAGTAAATTAAAGAGTTCTGTGTAAAGAACTTACGCTTAGCTTTTTTTTAATTTCATAATTACATGTCAAAGCGCATTCTTGGTATTTAGAGCACGCTTTTGAGGTTTTTATGACCTTTGCGCCTATAAAATCATTGCTATTTATTGAGAACCGATTGAGACCAAGAGAAAACCAGGGGCGCTGGGTGCATGACCTGATCTAAACTCTCGGAACAAATGTGTACAAGGCATGGAATTCATTCCAGATTAGGATCCAATTTTATCAAGAGAAGAAGAGCATTTGACGGCTCGAGGACAACTAAACATAGTCTTACTTAATGGGCACAACATAATCGTTGGAATTGACAATTGGACGTAAATAGACAAATGATCGCTAGCAGGAACTAGGAGGTTGACAGTTATAATTCATTCCGGATTGGTAGGAAGAAATAGGTGAAGAGTTGTAGAGCCGCGAGTTTGTTTTTCTAGGATTTAAAGGAGTGAGTGCGCGCTGCACCAGTCAACGAAACATCGGGCCTGAGCGAGAAGAGAACGCCGCAAGTCGAAGGGCATGCGGGCAGGTACAACAGGCCATGCAATTTCCGGGTCGTTGGAGTCACCAGCGGTTATAAATACGTCTGTGTGATACAACTGGGTGAGTGATTCCGTACATTTCTTGAGAAAGGACGGCAGTCCAAGAGAGTCTGGTGGCTTGTAACAAGCAATGACCAGCACGAAGTATGAAGGTGTCTTAATTCGGACTCACAACGCTTCAAAATCATTCACTACTTGGCTTTTTAGAATATACAATGTATTCTTAACCGCTATAAAGCACGCTCTCCCCTGCGTTCCACCCTGTCTGCAAAAAATCGAATGCGAGTCGTTCAACAACATTATTTTACAATAGAAACCAAAGATTCTTTCTCGAAATTCTAACGGCAGACTATAAAAAGGAAGGTATCTAAAAGCTTCTGACACGGTATGAGAAATTCATTGACGTTAAAATATATTATATTGCCGCGTGCAGGATCGAGAAGATAGCTTCTCGATCCTGCACCAGGCTAGAATAATGCTTATTTAGTCTCGCCCTAGCTCTTTCCCAAACATTCTACTTCGAATATTCTAGATCAAGACCATAGTAGATAAAAACCCTGCAATGTATTGCCGATTAATTCACTGATTGTTTCTCGCGATAGCAGGCTGTTATGCCGACGCATCGTCGCTTACCGCTGTTGCCTCCGACGCTCGCTGCTACCTTCTCGACATGTGTTTTTCTTTTTCATTTATGGCACAAATTCGCCTCTATTAAATCTTTAGTTCATTTCGCTTCCTCCTGCCTCATCGTCTGTCCTTTGTGACAATATTAAGAAAATATTCATACAGACAAAAATATGCTGATCTTATGAGGAACAATTTTATACGTTTTCTAATTATTATGTTTTTACTTTTTGGGAGACGCGGCGTTATTTTAAACTGCTCATTTGCTTAGGAAAAATGTGAAGAAAAAAACGTTTATTATCGACATTTTTACTTAGCTCTCTTATTTAATGTTCATTCCACGCACCATACACGATCTCGAGAGAGATCTTTGACATTCGGAAGATTACGCTAGTATCCATTGTGTGCTAAGCAACAACATAAACATACATTATAAATGCGCGAAAAACACCATTCGTCTCTAAAATACAGGAAACAAAAACGAAGCTAATCTTTCTGTTTACCGATTTTTCAATTTCGACGGACACGAGCCTGACCTTTCTTTCACTATTCTTAGTGTTTGTTTTATCTGAACAGACTTGCTGCCTTTCAAAATATTGGCTTCACACAAAAACATGTCGTCTTATGGCGCCGGACAGCCGGTGCGCCTTTCATTTCCCGGATGTTGGTGGAAGCCTCAAGCTAGAACAACCCTATGTAACAATTCTCCCGCATTGAAAAATACAGCTAGATTGCATTGCCGCTTCACGGAGATCTCAGTTGTTTTGTTGTTTATTTATCACACCACTTTAGTGTTTCTTGTAGATTCGTTACACATTACCAGTTTTACAGTCAACAGTGGAGAGCCTTTTTTATAATATTTGTCTAGAAAATGTAGCCTTGCCTTCACTTCATAATGTTTCATGAAAAAAACACTTGTTTAGAAAAAAATAGCACTTTGGCTAAAACTTTGATTTTTATACTCCTTGAAAATGGTTACTTAATGAAGCATAGAAGGTTTCGGGTTCGAGTTTTACAAAGAGCGTATTACAGAGTGTGACGCAACTAGATCACGACATAAAGAAAACTAACAAGTTGTTTTACTTCCGTTTCGTTAGTTAGAAAATTAAAACATGTATTTTTTAATAACCACTTATTTAATTTGCGCGTTGCTAATGTGAAACATGGTGGCTCAAATTGGCTACACAAAACATTTATCTTTTTGTTCAGGACTGTGAACCAATACAACAATAAATCGTAATATTTTCACAGTTCGAGGAGGTTAATGCTGTTATTTTATCTAATAATTTTATACCAGGTCGCAAGTGAAGCTATCAAGTAAAACAGGTTTAAAATAAAGAGTTCGTACATTAGGTATGAACATTATTCAACATATGCCATAAATATCTGTATTACTTATCAATGTCTGAGTGTTCATAGTTGTCGGATTATGAAGTTGGAGAGCATTGATTTTGCAAAGTATGAACGTCTTAGATCCACTTGTTTATTGTTGAGCAGAAGGAATGGTGGCTGATTTTTATGAGAATATTCCAGTAAAACACCCTACCTACAACACACGATTCGGTTAAATTAAGGTTGTCTGAACTTAGTAGTGCAAACTCTGGCTTAGGGATGATATAAATGCACAGTAAATTTCTTTATTTCTCACATGATCACCCATCACAACATATTTCTATCAAGATTGGCTGCTAAAATGACATGACTTAAGTTACGGTGAAAACGGTCTCACCCCGGACGAAACAAAAGTATGATAAGACGTTATAGAAGAGCGAACGGAAAAGTTTTGGATTTTACCATCCTCGTCAACAACATTTCACGAGCAAGTTTTTATGCCAATTCGTTTTGTATCCAACAGGTTGCATAGAAAAAATATAAAACATGACGACTTCTCCTGGAGCTTTACTCATTTCTTCTTTATGTAACGAACTAAAATTGTTTTATGTGCTTTGTTATGTTAGAGTAAACGTGCACGATTCATACTGGACAGTTTTTTTGAGATTGCAAAAAGGAAAACAACAACGAAAGAAAACTACTCACAAACAAGTCTGTAATGACTGTGGGGAACTCTATTATTTTTTTATTGCCACCGGAAATACAGAGCATTACAAAGTACTTCCCGGAAACTCGAACTTAGAGAGTCAAAATTTATATCTAACGCGCTAGAGTGTGCTTAAATGTGTGGAAGCGACGATGTTGTACTCGCACAAATATTCAGGGGGCTCCTTTTAACGTGAAAAATTCTTTGGATAGGTATTCGAAATTTCGAGGAGCCCGAAAGTGAAGCCTGGATAAAAGCGTGGCCGCGAGGCTCGAGACTGATTGATTTTGAGTGAGGGGAGGGTGGAGAAGCCATCGCAGTAAAAAAAAGTGTTTGCGCCAGGCGGGAATTGAACCCATTTTATTTAGAACTCAAGGGTATGTAAACGTTTTGGTTAAATGGCCGGATCTGGAATCTGTCGCTGTCTTTTGATCTGTCTGAAAATAAATAACTAATAATGAGGAACAACTAAACAACTCCTCCTATAGATAAAAATTTAAATACATAATTGAACGATAGAGTGAAAATAAAAACATAAATAAAGGTGATTAGTATATATTATTTATCTTTATATCCAATATTGAGTTACTTGTGATATTGCACAATAAATAGTACTAAGAAAACACTCCAGGCTAAAATCAAAGCGCATAGAATCATTGGGATGTTACGAGAGGGCAGAAGGCTAATGAGACTAATAGAAATGATGCTGACAAGATGCAATATATACGACACAGGACACTGAGTACAATGGATACATGAGAACGCAAGGGAATTTAAACGTACGTAATACACATAGAGAACTGGGGACTAATATTATAAATATATTTTTATTATTATTCCGTGCATTAGAAGGGCCGAACTCTTGATACGGTGATGCTGGTGATAAAAATGTCCGATGAATAATATGACGAGAGGACATACCTTACGATAGGCAGCGTTCTCTTTCGGTTTCTCTGGTGTCTTCGTTTACACGGTTGACTCGTGTTGCGGCGCCGTTAGTCCACGCGAGCTTTTTGTCTTTGCTGGTTTTTGTGCCAGAGGGCTGTCGGAAGGGGGCTGCTGGGAGCGGGACGCGGGCCGGGCTTCATTGGCTGAGCATATATCTGTTAAACATGTATGAGCAAAATTAAGCATAAACCTGTATTGCTGTCCTCTTTTCCGCCGAACGGCCTCCGGTGACCCTTTTTTTTTTTTTTTTGCAAATAACGTGCGTTGGAGACGCGCTTCCTTCACGAGTAAGGTCCGTGAACTTCACTTTTTAAAAACCGGTTTGTACTTGGCAAAACCGGGAAACCGAGCCGTTATATGAGATTCATTACTAAACCGAAACCGAATCAGAAGAAAAGAATGCGAGGCTACTGAACCCGAACCGAAGCCGAGTTGGAATAACAAACGGGTCAACTCTTTGGGCTGAACCCGTGTAAACCAAACTTACGATTGTATGCCTGCGAAGTAAGAACTCGGTTTGAAAGGAAACACACTAAGCTATAGATAGCAATGGGGATTACATTCCTTTGGAGGGCATAAAAAGACCCAAGGGATTAGGTCGGATTAATACAATTTTCAAAGGGGAAAGTGAAAATATGTTAAAAATGCTTTGAAAAAAAAAAGGAACGGCCAAAAATCGCGATAGATCCACTCAACGCGCAAATATAAACAAAATATTTGAACGTTTCCAGGGATTCAGATTATTCGTGAACTGCTTCTTTATTTTGATCGTTTTTAGAGATTACAGTCTTGAGCATCGGTGGTCTTGTTTGAGTAAATTACATTTGACTATGAAAGCTATAATTATATGCCAATCTGATATTTTAACAATATTTTTATGTGATTCAATCATTTAATCATGCGTTCAATCCTTCATTGATTTATTTGTTTGTTTTTCCGTGTTTAAGAAGCGACAAATTCCTTTTAAACGATGCAAAAAGAGCGAAACTGCAAATTAGTAAGAAACAATATACAGTTCTAGACAAACCTCTAACCTTGAAGAGTATTACGAAATGCTAAAACGTGTATGCTGAATCATTACAAGGAAAGAGAGTGGACTTGAATAGTCTGACGTAATCATGGCAAAAAAATATATATATTTCCAGGGTGCAATCCCTACAATCAATCGGAACCACGTCGTCTACTCTAACTCAATGGGATAAGCGCCCGAGAAAATGAGCCATTTAAAAGACAAACGCTTCTTGCACAGCTGCTCTCATCGAAAGCTCGAAATCAATACGCGTGAGAGCTGCTCAGTCATTATATTTCCAAACAGAAATTGTAGTATCACAAAGGCTTTGCGTTGGAGCCTGAAATTGACATCTCGACCTATTCTCTTCCGATTCCTACCCTACCTGATCGAAGAGAGAAAGCATTCGAAGAAGTCAAATTGGTATTAAGCTTATCTTTTTATTTAAACACTTGCCTTTCGCAGCACAACAAATTTGAACACACATATCTGAGAACAAGGTCAAGATTTATAAGGCTGGCTATCGAACCGGTCCAAATGAGTATGTTGCTTCACAATCAAAATCAATATACAGAGCTGAAAACAAAAACAAAAAAACCTTCAAATAAGGTTTGTGGAATAGCGTAGCATATCGAGTTCCCCAACTTCCAGCGAAAATGATTAGACGGATAACCATTGGTCCGAGGTGCTTTCACTCAACTCTGCAATCTCTCCTTTTCGCTTTAAGCCTGTGATCATTCCAGAGCTAAAGCGCGTAGAGCTTTTTGTTCATAGCCTTCCAACATCGATCTATTTTTATACAATCTCGATCTCGAAGAGTTTTAGATAACATATGTATTCGAACATCATCCCCCACACCTAAAGATAGACAAGAGAAAGGGGTGCCATATAGTTGTTGTTTTCTTCTTTGTCCGTTTCCAAACGCTGCAAACGCTTGTAAATGAAAGCAACCCGATTCCACTTCTGTTCAAAGAATGTGTATTATCCGAAATAAGAAAACAAAAAAACAACGTTGTTTATGGAAGGAAAGCTAAAGGATCAGCGCGAAAATTTGTTTCGTCATAGATATATCGGAAGTCACGTGGTTGTTTCACTCGGCACAACTTCTCGTTCCAGTCGGTTTTATTTTTTTAGTTAATAATATTACCATGACAATAAGCGTTGCGTCTTACGAAGCCGTGTAATATTATTATCTTTTTACAAACTAAAACAACTTATCTTCTGCCCTGTGCCGTCATCGCAATATAACGAGTAATGAATAAGTTATTTCTTAAGGCGGCGGCAATAAGCTGACACTCTTTGAACGACGGTCTTTATGTAAGCTAAAACCCGATGTTTCGAAGGAAATACTTCTCGTGCTACCAAACCTTTTTTTCTTTCTTTTTTTTCTTTTTTTTTTTTGGGGGGGGGGGCATAAAAACGTTATGGAAGCGAGTAAATGTTTCTTATGTTTACATGTCAGAGGAAAAAAAACTGAAATTAAACCAACCGCTGTCTAAGGTTTCTCGTCTCGTTTTGCATTCCAATATACCTTACTGAGAACCCTACCTCTTCATCCGGACCACTCAAGCTCACTATAATTATTTAGTTCATTTATTTTTCTGATGCTCTTTTTCTGTTTCTTTTTTTTTTAACAAAATCTACTTGTAAACATTTTTCTTTTGGCTTTAAATTTTACTGCTTCCACTTGGTAACTTTCTCATTTTTAGCGTCGCATTCGCCCTCCCCCTTCGTTAAGCCCAAAATTAAACCAACTATTTCACTAGTCAGAATACCTTTGTCGCTGTAAGAATAAAGGTGAAAAGTAAATAACTTGAATACCAAGCAGATATACGGCGTGAACTACAGAATCCTGCTACTTATCGTACGTATGTCTTCCTTTCAAATTTTTGTTTTGCAATTTACGCCCAGCTCGCCAAGCACACACCCGTCTACCTTTTACGCCGCACATTTGTATTAAACGTCGCGCCGACAAAGCCAATATGTCCCCTAGCGGTATGGGCACTTCGCTTCCAAAAGCACGCGTGCGTATCGCGGGTGTCCACTTTGTCGCGCAGTCCCGCGACACTGAGCGAGAGAGCAGGCGACAGAGCACCGGGATACCAGGTTCGCCAAGACTGCAGAGATTGTTGTCTCAACTGGCGCCCGAGTGCCCACAACGATACATGGCGATAGTCTCCCTTCCCAATTCAAAGGAAGTGGAGGAACCCCTGAGGCTGCAATGCGTCCAGCCGTTCCGACCGCGCAAAACTTGTGCGCACCGAGGTCGCTGGTTTTTTAGCGTACATCCATACTAAAGCAGTTTATGAAACTCCAAAACTTCGTCGAGTGCTTTCGCATTGTTTTACGCTTTTATAGTTTATCCCTTGTCTAACCCGCAATCTCAGTGTTATTTTTTCTTTAAACCCCTCGACATCTCATCCCTCCGTTCGCGTTTCGACCAGCGTCGCAGCCGGCAGTCACTCCTTCTCGTTTCGCCAAACTTCCTCCAACCAAAAACGCAAGTCTCGCCTACGCCCCAGCACGCAGCACACTTCCGTACTCGTGGTACTACGCTCGCACAATCGCGAGTCAAGAATCAATCTTGAACCGCCCGAGCGCGAACGACAAGCGAGTAATATGAGGAGCCGAGTACGCCGAAGAAAAGACGAGGACGAAGACGAAGCGCTCATACCCGCCCCGACCGTCAATGAGAGAAGCGAATATTTCGGAGGTTCTACTCTCCGCTCCACCTTAGCCTGGATCGCAGCGGACGTTAAGAGCCACCCCTAGCCAATCCAGCGTTGGGAACGTTCCACGTGACTACGCACCCTCTTTGCTCGTCGCTGCTGCTCTCCCCAAGATCACGTGAAAGATACACGGCATTGGAGTGGCTGCAATGTATCCTAGCATTCACTGCAGTCCTTCGTAAGGTGAAACTGTCAACACTCGCGCTCCAAAGTGAAAAAAAAAAAAAAAAAAAAAAAAACGCTCCGAGGTGTTGTGAAAAAGAACACAAAAAGAACAATACAGCGACTGCTCCACGGCGCAGAGTGCGAGCGTCGCCGTCAAACTGTGGCCTTCCTCTTGGTGTCGACCGTCTTCCTTTTGCATCTCGCTCACCTTCTTTTCTGGAGTAGTTGATTTTGCATCGAACACTCCGCCTGCGCGTCTTTATATGCGGCGGTTTATTCTTTGTTTGGTTTTACGTTCTCAACGACGAAAGTTTCCATGGGAGCGCGGGCGACGCCGAGATTGTTATTGGATGATTTTTGGTGTCGTTTTGGTTTCTTTTACGAGTTGTTGCTGTTGGTGTTGTTGTTCTGGCCCGTAACTTTGAGGTGCGCCTGCCTGGAAAGTTCGGCTTTTGTTCGAGCCGTGCGCGCGCGATTGGAAGGAAAGGGGAAGCACAAATGTGAGATACGGCTACAACGCCGAGTATGGCTTCGCGAAAAGGTAGAAAGGCGTGATCAAAAAAAAAAAAACCCATAAAATTCGAAAGATATTGAAAATCAAATATGCTGTGACGACGCCCCCTCCTGAAAATGTGCGAATGTGCGCGGAGGCACATTTATCAGCGGAAAATATCGGAAAGGCAATTTGAAGTCATGTTGGGGTTCGTTGCGACATCCTTAAATAAGGGAAGATAAAAGAATTTTGAATAAACTGAAAAAGCGAGTCCTGTGAATAAACTAAAAAAATAAAAGACGTTCACAACTCGCTGTAATGCCGAATTAGAGCGCAGTTCTTAACGAGGAGAAGGGGATTGTACGGCGAGGAGGTACGCCCCTCCTTCTCCTCCGTACCCTCTCCTCCTCCCCTTTCCTCGTCCTCCTTTCATTCTCCTCCTTCCTTCGTTCATCCTCCTCCTCCACTCATTCTCCTCCCTCCCACCTCCTTCGTTACGTCACTCCTGACCTCACTCGTGAACGCCTCGTGAAGGTCGTGACCTTCACGAGTGAAGGTTATGACCTTCGTTCTGACCTTCATGAGTGACCTTCGTGAGACACAACAAATGACGTCACTCGTGACGTCATTT
Source organism: Ixodes scapularis (assembly GCF_016920785.2). Classification (NCBI taxonomy): domain Eukaryota; kingdom Metazoa; phylum Arthropoda; class Arachnida; order Ixodida; family Ixodidae; genus Ixodes; species Ixodes scapularis. The sequence continues at coordinate 18,348,284 of NW_024609837.1, read as the reverse complement.
GTAACTTTCGTGACGTCACTGGTGTTGGCACACGTTACGGCACGTGTGGCCTAAATACGGAAAACGTCCCATAATGCAACGCGCGGTTACCAGTGACGTCACACGTGATTTTACTTTCGTGAAGTCGCTTATGACCAGTGTGACGTCACACGTGACCTCACGTGTGACGTCAGTACGGAGAACGCACCACAAGGAAAAGTGTTGTAACGCCGAAGCCGACGGCGACGGCGACGATGCTCAAGCCAGAAATGGGCGCCTAAGAGCTGCGCTCTAAAAAACGAGAGAAAAGTGTAAAGCGACGTCTAGAAGACTGATTACTCTTGCGCCGTATTCTTTTACTTATGTTTCAAAACGTGTTAATATCTTTAATACCAATACCGGTCTGTAAAAGACTCAGACAAACAGCTCTCAGTGTAAGCAAAGCTAAAGTAACCCGGTTGTTTGTGCTTGAAGCTGATGATAGATATCCTAACGTGTTAATCGACTCGTGCATTTAGCCTACGAGAACGCTAAACTTATTTTAATATTTCAATAGTCGAAATTCGTTTTTCAATATTTTGCCAATCGTGATTACCTTACATAGGAGGTTAACATTCAGACAGAACAATATTGACAACTTATTGTGTTAGATTACCAACTATTCGTTCAATGGACACTGATTTTCGAAGTATCATCTACAATTTTTCTGCTCGCATCTGGGTTAATGTAATATACTTCATCACCGCGCACTAATCACCAGTCATACGTCAAATCGCTACAAAAATAGTTATGTAAAAGTGTCCACCAGAAAATTCATGCATACGTATTCACCCATCCAATGCTGCGCCACGGGCCGAGCATACATCAGTGACGCCACGTAACACCCGTAATTACGTGGCCACGTTATACATAGTACCATGAACGACGTCACTCATGGTCTTTGACATTTAACAGCCCAGAAACACATTGTACGCATGATAAGTTCATCAGGTATGTCCAAAATAGTGCAAAATTTGTTTTTGTCGTTAATGTAACGGTGCCTCGAAACCCAATCAGATTGTTTTGCGAAACTTTGTAGAATTTCGTCCTAGAAACTAGTATGCAAGGTTCTGGCTGCTTTTATTTTGAGAAGAAAGTCCCATTGGTCCCCCGATAAATCACATTCACTTCAACCGGACCCGATACTTTCGACGTGGCACCCCGTAATGCAGATTCGGAATCGCGGTAATCCAGGTAAAACAGCAATTAATAATAAAAAAAAACCTTTTCAGTTTCTAGCTTTATCTGGTAATACAACCGTCGGGCTTACTTTATCCGAACGATCTTCTTTTTTTGTATCTGATGGCACACAAACAAAGTCAAGACGAAACACAACAAAAAGCGTAAACAAACGGACGCCCATCAGCTTATTGTTTTCGTCTCCTAACGTTCATTGTTCTCGCTTCCGTGACTCATTTGAGGGAAAAACTGTCAAAGCGTCTGCACTACGGTCTGACTCAGCACGAACCCCGCAGACGGTGATGAACAATAGCGCCTTTGTTCTCCGTTCAATTCGAGTCGGGAATCGCCGCAAATTTCAGGAGCGGGGCACGTTGATTAGGGAAGAGCGGGAAGGCTCCCGCACCTGGCTTTACTCAGGGCGCTTTGTGAAGAGGCACAACGCGACGCCGTCCCACTTTTTCCTCCCGCTTCTAGTGCTGTTTCGTCTCCTTCTGACCGAGCGCTAATGCATCGAAGCCCCGAATGTTTCTCGGTACTTCTGTTCACCTTGCAAAAGCCACGAGCCACCTTAGCAAGTCAAACGCCGCGAACTCATCCCTTCACTACTCGCCCCAAGGCGTCGCTGCACCCCCTCTCTTTGTAAGATCACGTGAAACTCACATGTCATTGTAGAGGCTTCGGCGACACGCTGCATTCCCTCGTGGTTCAACACCAGGTTAAGCGGAGTTTAGGATGAATCGAAAGGCCGGTATTGCCTCATTGTTTGCACAATCTCTCGAGCGCAGTGGTTTTTGAGCGGCACGTTCCTCCTGATTGAAATTCCGCGTGCCACACACGCCCGTGCCTACGCATTAGAAGCTCGAACATTTAGGCCGAATCCCTTACAGGCTGTAGCACTGCCTGGTCTCGGGCTGGTTCGAACACTAGAGAGTAAGGAACGATGGAAAAATACGGTAAAGCTGTGTAGAAGAAGTGAAGAGAAGAGATCAATTACTAATTAAACTTTATCTCAAACTCCTATGATGCAGGATCTCAGCAAAAAACCTGCAGATTGCAGCTCGACAAAAACTCCGACCCGTACAATACTGAATTACAATCGTGCAGAGAACACAGCATACACGCACGCAAATAAGGACCGAGTGAAAAGTACGTTTGAAATCCAGATTTCTACACAATGACGCTAACTTAAACTCCTTGAAACGCTGTGCCTCACTTAGGATATAGAAGAACACCAACAAAGTGGTACGCAGAAAATGAAGCGCTTCAAGCCATTCGCTGTCGTTTAGGTACGTTTTCCGCAACCAAATAAAAACGGCTTCATTTTGAACACAAGCTTTACACCGATGCTGAGACGTACATTTACTAATTTATAAGATGATATAAAAGGTACTGAAAATATAACATCCAATTCCCTTTGAGACATCTTAAGGCGTATTGAAGGCCTACTTCCTGAACCGTACATGGATTCCGGAAACTTCCAACGAAGGTCTAATTAATTATTTAAGCCACCGTGGAAATCTTCAACGCGCAGCTCGAATTCAATGTCCGTGTCGTCTGCTGCGCAATACGCTTTCGTCAAATAGGAACCGCGTCGTAATTTTATGCCTTAGAGGTTCATTTTTGTGTTTTAATCCCCCGTGAAAGGAGGTTCTTCGGAGATAAGTTTACTAAATCTTTAGATCGCGTTTCTAATATTCAGCTCGACGTATTCTGACCCAACTTCAGAAACAACATCGGGTCAGAATGACGGAGCACTCATTTTTGATGAATAAAACAGTTTCTATTTCAGCGAACGATTTTTGACCTATTTTACCAATATCAACACATTCTTACGTAACAACGGTGCAGCTTGCAAATTCTACGTTTGTACAACGGAGCTTTCCATTTGAGAAAAAAAACGAGGTCTACGCAAACTTAACCCCAGCTATATACGGGAATTTCACGAAACGCCTTTTGTACTTCCGGTTACCCTACTTCCAACATGTTACTTAACAGTGTCTGCCATTTCCTCAATTAGACCGCATGCGCGACATATTAATAATCATAATAAATAAATAAATATTTTTTCCCTTTCAGTTTAGAATCAGAGGACGTCAAGAAAAAGCTGCTGTGACAGTTTGACGAAGGTCCGAGAACCTTTAAAGCAGGCGAGTCCCGAACAGTGAAAATTAAGTAAACAAATAAAAAAAAATTGTATAATAGTAAGATAAACACTCGGCAGGTCACATCAAATAAAGCCCAAAAATGCAACATAAAAAACAATTAACAGAGCGTACAATAAGGACAGTGCTTTTATACATCAGAAGCTAACCTGCCTCCAGTATAAGAAAAGACGGACAAAAGCTTAAAAATATGCACGTACCCTCACCGGTGTTATTTGCTTCAATATCCAAACTTTTTAGAACTAAGTCATTTAATGCACATGCTAATTGGTTATGTCATATCTGATTTAAATGCTGCGTGTGCGATAGTGTAACAAGACAATTGTTTTAAGGGAAGTTTATATCGACAAAAAGCTTAGGTAACTAAATAGCATAAACTACTTGTCATTTGTAGAGAATTTTTTCTAGGTGACGAGGTCTGTATTGATAAGCAAAATAAACGAGTCTTATATTAAACAATAGAAAGAAGTGGCGATTATTTATTGGTGTCGTTTTGATGCTGGAAAAGCGCACAAGCGTGGCGATTGTCTTCATTCACTACAGAACGATGTAAGTATGACCGGAGACGTATTTGGGGATTATAAATGTATGCTTACTTCGGTATATTTTTTTTTTCTTTCGAGGTCTTTCGGGCAGTAACTACGGAGGCCATTTTTGCCGCCGGCAGGTTGATTTTTTTATCACCAGGTCGTCTTTATAAAGACCGGTATGTAAAAAAAATCAAGTACAAGCCGAAGTTCTGTTATGCTCACGACTACCTTCGTTCACGCAGTACCTCAGGTCGGGAAAGGACTCGAGCGAACAGGAAAATATTTCATTTACGCGAAGAAACTCAACGGGCAGAAGTGCATCAACATGACGCTCCTCAAGATGTCGAGCAGGAAATATATCAAGTGAACTGTCTTATTGATGGCAATGACGAGAAATTCTGAATCGAACCCGTAAATAAACTAGACCCTCCAGTGATCACGTGTGTACCAGAAAATCATTACCATGCACAGCGGAAAGAGAAAGAAAAAAAGAAACCTACACGAGAAAAAATAGGGGCTTCTCCACTACACTCCAGTGCATTGTGACGAAGCCAGAGCAACGTGGACGAGGTTCCTCGTCGAGCGTACGTTTCTGTCTTTCCCTCCTAAGCCTCCACCCATTGTCCCGTACAGGAGCAATTTCGGGGCGGACAGGGGCCCGGGAAAGCAGTAACAACGAAACGAAAAATAACTCGAGCACAGCGCAGACCTAGCCGGCCAGCGGGAATGTTAGTGGCTGCCGCTACCACCTGCTTTTGACACGGGTCTTTTGTGCAGACCGCCAAAAAGGGGCGCCCCAAAATATCGCCGCTCTTTCCCCGGAGTCGCCCTCCGCGGCTTCTCCTGTGTTCCGGTGGCACAAAAGTGCGTCTCCAGCCGAGCGAGATAGTTAAACCCGAGAGCTCGCTGTCTTGAGGCCGCTGACGTTCGTGGCTCTCAAGAATGGAGCGGCCATTAAAAACAGCCCGCGATCAGTTTAAAAAGACCGCTTCACTCAAGAAACACCTCCCCCCCCCCCCCCCCCCCTTCTCTGAAGTTGCTGTCCTTTTAGTAATATCATTATTATTATTTTTATGAAAAAGGAGGAACTAGGTCTGAGAGGTAGTGCCAGATAAATTATGTGCGCTCGCGTGACCGAGAACGCATCGAATGAATGCGGCGCATCTCAAATTAGAGCTTAAAATTTTTACTTGAACAGGGAGGACTAGACAACTAGCAATAAAATCCCGAATGGTAACAGCTTCATTCAACCGCTGTTTTGGTTACACCAGTAGGAAGCAGAAAAGCCTGATTTCTAGTGGATTTACGTTGTGCCACAGAGACTTATGTTGCTAGACGTTTAAAACATTTATATATCTTCATAGGCTTCTTTTCGTAGTTATTGGATATTGAATGTTGATATAGTTTAATGTACTCAATCGTTTTGCCCTTATTTTGTTGAAATATTTTATTGATGGTGTGTTCAATTAATAGCGTTCCACGGACAAAGGAAGCTTATATATAAATTAGATAAATAATTTTGTACTCATATATCCAGCGTTCGGCTGGAGTTTGTGTTCTCCGTTCGCTTGAGGGGGAGGAGGAGCTCCTTTGTTACAACTCCGGCCTGCATGAACAATCCAGCACGCACGGAGCATGTGCCGAGCTCAGCACAAAAGCCGAAGTGGACCAAGCTCCCCTTCTCTGACGACCGTTTTCGGGAGAGATCCGACGCTAACAATATACCTCACTCGTTTATTGTTAGTATTTTCATGTTAGGACATGGACATGCCCAAAAGGCCTGTGAGGATGCCCACAGGCCTTGTGTTGGGTAAACTCCCAGGTGAGGGGAGAAAAAGCGGGTAAGAGTGCCCTGTAGTTCAATCTCATCGCCAATAGTGTTTTACAAGAGCACAGGTACTAACGTTGCTATGTGAAAAACGGTTTTCCAACATTTAAGCTTGGTTTAAGCACATCCTTTGTACGAGGCGGGTTCAACACGACACCTTTATTGTTTCCGATGTGTATTACTCCTGCCTAGAATTGACCAGAACAGGCGCAAAAGGCTGCCATGATTCATTGACCTAGAATGCAAGCAACGTGAGTCGATGGGAAGAGTTCGACGGAATGTCACCTGAGGCATCCGCCGTCGCCCTCCAATCAGATGACAAATGGCTGCAGCCACGAATGCTTCCGCGAGCGAATACCAAACTGCGAGCAACTATGTGGCTGAACTTTCTGGTATTTATTCAATCATGGCCCTAGAGACGGTTTTGTTTTGTATACATTCATTGCTATAGGTTCCTCCCAAATTCAGAGTGGCACATCAGGAAAAAACCGTCCGTCACGTGATTTCAATTATCGCATGTGTATAATGTTAAAAAAAAATTAAAGTCGTTTACAACTCCCTGTAACGCCGAATTAGAGCGCAGCTCTCGGGGAGGAGGAGGGGAAGGTACGGTCAGGCGGCTATGCCCCTCCTCCTTTCCTGCTCGCCTCCCATTTAGGGAAAATTGTTCCGCTAAATTTAGCGGGAAAATTTTTCCTCTAGATTTAGCGGGGAAATTTTTCCGCCAAATGTAGCAGGGAAATTTACCCATAACGCACCATGTGGTTACGCCGACGCCGACTGCGACGGTGACGGCGACGCCGACGCCGCTCAAGCCGGAAACGGGTGCCTAAGAGCTGCGCTCTAAAACTTTTGCTGCATTGTCGACATCCTCACAGGTCTTTTGGGCATGTCCATGTCAAAACATAAAAATACAAAAAAATAAATGAGTGACGTTTACTGTTAGTGTCTGATCTTTCCCGAAAGCAGTCGTGAGAGAAGGAGAGCTTGATCCACTTCGGCTTTTGTGCTCAGCTGAGCATATGCTCTGTGCTTGCTGGATTGCTCACGCAGGCTGGGGGGGTAACAAACGAGCCCGTCCTCCCCGTCAGGCGAACGGAGAACACGAACTCCAACCGAACGCTGGCATGGCGTTCGGATAAGTAAGCCGAGTTCTGAGTCCTTTTTATTCGTTGCCCCCACCAGTGTAGTTTTAAGGTTAGCCGCTTGGGGCGCCACGGCCTGATCTTTTCCCCAATAGTTAGTGACAGATTAAGGACGGTGGTTCGTGTCTTCAAAAAGCTAATACTAAATACTAGTACTAATGCTACTAATTATAATACTAATACTAACACAGATGCTAATACTAATGGTAACTGGGAGCTTAAAGGGGTCATGAAATGAATCTCTCACGTTTGCCTCGGCAGCTCTCCTCCTCAACTCAAACGCAAAATGAGAAATCCCTTGGATGAGACATAGCATTTCCCGGTAACCGAAAGTTCTCCCAGCCATTTAGGGTCTCCAGGCAGTTGTCTTTGAATGTCGAGCTACCATTCTTACCGACCGGCAAACTGAGTAATGTCTGCTTTCATCAACGTCAAATTATAGAAGTGTCAGATTGTTGACTTTGACGGCATTGGTTTCGGAACGCGATAACTCCCAAGCATCCACCGCGCTGTTTATTCCGCGGAAGTGATAATAAGTGCCGTCACAGCACTCAGTGACCCACGGACGCGAATCCAAGTATTCTTCGACGGATTGATCGTCGACGAGCTTGTACGTCCATGTCATGCGACGGTTGTTTACAATGCGTGAGCTGGGACCGGCTGACTTGCTTCGGGTACCGAGGACGTATTGCAGTGACCTTCGAAGGAACGGAGGTACTAAATAGTTCGCCATACCTTCAAATATTCAAACCAAAAAACGGGCTTTTGAGTGACTTCTTCTTTTTGGCACACCCAATAATGTGTCATTAGCAAGATATAATTCTAAAATTATTTATCCCAATCAGAAATCCATTTCAGACCCCTCAACTAAGGTGGGGCGTGATAACTCCCAGCCATCTATCACATTATTGGACTGCTGTCAATGGGATTGCGTGACAATCTAATACAGAGACCAAGTTTGTCTGCTTTTCGCGAAACGGTTGCAGTGACGTCAGAACATCAAAATCTGATTGGCTGTTATTGGAAAAGTGTAGCTTCACCTCAATGCTAGCTACATTTAGGTCTAGCCACCATCCTTCCTATCGAAGCCAATCAGATATCGGCTTCCTGAAGTCAACGCAACCCCTGCGCAAAAAAGCAGACGAACTTGCGCTTCGGATACGGAGGTGAATGAAGTAGTCGCGAAGCGAGAATATTACAAACCTTGCGTCCCTTAATCTGAGTGTGGCTATAACAAAGACTTGTAATTCGCTTAGTTTTCCTAACTAATATACCGTTTCATTCTGGTACTGTTTGCTATTGCTTACGTCTTTAGAGGAAGTCCAAGGGTAATAAAATATATAGAATTGGTCCACAGTACACCACATATACTTTCAAAAATTTATACCTTTAGTATTTTTTTTGTTTATTCTTTAGCGTTTCATACTCCGCCACTCTGTTACAGTGGCCCTAGTGCGACAACATCTACGTTGAAAGTTATTCAGAAAGTCAAGTTTACTGAAGCAAATATAGCTTAGGCTAGAATACGCCCCTTCAGCAACCGCAACCGGATGACATGATCCGCACAGTGCCTAATGTTTCGGTCATTGCTTTCATCTCATGTGTGCTTCACGTAAATCCAAATCTACGCTAATTTTATGCTCATATCAATTGAATCACTATTAAAGATAAGGTTGTTGTTTTCTCAGAGAATACGGTGTACTGGTGCCATGGAATGCACAGGCATCTCGACCTCACCTACAGTTTCCACGAATACAAAACCCACTCAAAGTGCGTGGTCAAGATCGCAGCTACTAGGGGCGGTGCTCGCGATTTGAATCAATAATTCTCGCCCCGATGGAAGGAAATCCGATCCCTCGGTCCGCGCCTATTCAGATTAACTGCTTTATCAAATTTTGTTTTTCATCAAATCAATATGAAACACTTCACAATGCGCACCGCGCCCCCACAACCAGCCACCGTTTCGGTCAATCGAACTGAGTGGGTATTTCATATTGATGAATACTGTACTACGATACACAACGGCGATAGTAAGGCACAAGTATTGTGGCCTGGACTAAGGAATACCGTGTGGTGCGTAAAGACCGCCTATCAAAGTACAACGGAGTTTGGAGTTCCGAAGCTAGGTAGCGGGTCAGAGAATCGCCCCAATTTCTCCAGCTTGGCAATCCTAGCGGCATAATACGGGCCTAATGCGGGTTTTCTCAAAGGCGGACGTTTATTCCAATATACTATTTCCTAGCGTATGTACGGACTTTCTTTGGATCGCCACATAGTTGCCACCAAAAGAGAGCCAAGGATATCACGTATAAACAAAACAACCAGCAGTAGACACTAAATATATATCATGCATATTAAAAATCACGTAAAAATGACTGGACAAAAGAACGTTGAAGCACACAGGACAAGAGCTAACTGGCAACTACAGTTTATTGAACGCTTCAAACTTTGCTATCACTGTGCACGCGTGTTTTCTTATCTCAACAGTAATCCGGCGTACCGCCAAACCAGAAGGTATAACCCGACCACCCCCTGTTCAAAAAGTCGGCGAAGCCGCCACATCATCCCGCCGCACAACCCAAACAAGCAAAGAAAACCACGCAGTGGTAATAATTACAAGCTAGATAGTGTTAATGAGGCTGTACTTTTTGAATGGCATATACACCGATGCAACTCGAACGCAAACGTCTTTGTCGCAAGCATGTATTTTTGCCGCCTCCAGCAACTGTCTTTCTAACCTTCCTTTGTTGCGTACCTTCCCTTGCGCATCGTCCAGCATGGGGAAACAACCACAAGTTTTGTAATGCCCCGGCAACTGAGTACCGTAATTGTTGCCAAGAGAAGCCGCATGCTCTCCAATTCTATCGTTTAAGCAGCGTCCCGTCTGGACTGTATCAACACGACCACAAGTCAAAGGAATCACGTAAACCACCACAGTGGCTATTTTTATTATGAATGTGAATTACCAACTTCCCCAGCAGACCAAGCTTTTACAATACCTTCCTAAAGATGTCCTTTATTTGGCAATCTAGGCCCAAAGTTGTCGCATAAATACAGAACAACCAGAAGCGAATCCAATCTATAGCAGTTGTTTGGCGATATGTTTGGAAACAGCGAATCATAGCATTGGGACGTGTTTGGCAAAGTAAGGGAGAGATGCCCTGACCCCGGCCGAAGGGTTAAGTTTTGCTCTATATTGGATTCGTCGGGCATTTTAAGGCCCTGAAGTTTACATCCAAACCTAACTTTTTGGACCAAAGAGCTGTAATACACGACAGCCCACTCACCGTTCTTTCTCCGAGGTTATTGACGATGCAGTGCAGATACACTGTCTGCGCCTGCTGTGTTGTGACGCTTCTGGGAGTGCTGTTGTCGAACGCGGGCTGCTCGATATCCGGGAATAGCTTGGGGTTAACCAGCTCGGGCGCCGACACAATGGATGCCTCGGGAGATGCCGACCGGCTGCGGCGAGCTCGGGGCAACCCTCGAGAAATGGCCGAAGGGCTCGGCGACCTGGACTCGGCTGGCTGCGGCCCCCTATACCGGAATGACACTGCAATTGAAAGAAACGAAGAAGAATACGTTGAGACTCTTTCCGCCTTTTTGTTAAGTTGAGATAGAAAGGGTAGAATATATGGAGCTAGAAGTAAGTACGAAAAATAGAGTTCAGGAAATGTGTGATTCTAAAAAGAGACAAGGGCCCAAGGAACCCTGGGAGAGCAAGTGGTTGGTCTATAAACAGTCGTACTATAAGAAAAAACTAACCAAAAATATGTCTTATATAGTTCTTCATATTTGTGCCCCAAAATAATTACAGCTGTCTTATGTTTAGTGCACTATATAATCAAAACAAAAAAACATTATCATAGCATATTCACAAAAAAGTTATAATCAAATTATAAGGTTATTCCATTGATGGTTCTAGGATGAAACTGAAGTACAGCAATCAAAGTGAGGAGTATCGATGCTGCTATATGATATCTGAATCCGAGTAATCGGTGAATTACAACATGGCGAACGAACGTCAATGCATACAGGATATCTGGTACAACGAACGTAAAGATAAAAAAAAATCTTTGATAAGCAATGGCGGCGAGTCAGTGACACCATTTTTAACCTTATGTAAGAATACAAAATCATGAATAGTTGTTTTGATAGACAAACAGTCAGCGAAAATAATTTTAGTATGAATTTGTAATCATAATAGAGGCATCTGTCTAAATATCTATCATAAGCAATACGAATTGGTCTTTTCGGAACATGTTCGATGATCATGGCTTGTGTTTTAGATACGGAGTTTCATATTACTGAAGCAAATTCCAATCGATAAATATTTAAAAAGGTTGGAGTGATGCAACGAGCTATATGGCTTTCTAAAATTCTGCCTCAGGCGTGATAATCTTTCAAAGATTCTCATTGAATTTACTTCCTAGTTGGATCGATTGGCGGCAGCTAGAGTAACATTTTCTGGAGTAACATTTGCTGAAATAGTTGGCGAAAATATTCAAAACCCCATTAGGTGGTGAATGGTAAATAGGAGTATTTGATGCACCTTCACGGAAACAAATACTCCGACTTGCCTCGTGGGAGTGGTCTTATACAAACTTCCAGGACATTTTGGTTTGATGCTTCAAGCTATTCTCTACACTATCAAGATTACATCGCATATCCCGCTTGAATAATTGTTTTGCTGTGGCACGATATATGCTAAATTTGGTGTAGCAAAGAGTGGAACCGTATTTTCGAAGTGCCTGTAAACATTTTTCCTTTTGCGAAGGTTCCTTTTGCGAAGGTTCTTTTTTAAAACCACTGAGGATATATGAATGGTCTGTTTGGAAGTTTTGGCACAAAGATATCCGTACCCTCTTTAACAACTAAGAAAAGCGTCTCGCTAACGCGATTAACATCCGATATAGCTAGAACATTGTCAAAGTTTTCGATACATTTATATATAATTAAACAATCCCCTTTCGGAAAGCAATAAATAGTAGTCCTACATAATACTTGCGTCATAAAACCCTACAATAAAATGAGATGAAACAAACAATATTGATCTTTCCACAAATTTGGTACTGGATTTCGGTTTGATAGTTCCCTCTAAGGTTTGTGCTAACACTTGGATGTTATATTATGTTATTTGTTTCTATTAAAATCTCCAAATATCGTTCGGCCGAAACTCAACAAAGTATTCAAATATATTTTTGTCAATTGATATACATATATAAAAATGCACCTTAAAAAGTTGCTGACAGATATTACTTTAGAATAGCTAGCTGCCTCTAGACATATCAAATCCGCAAAGAAAAACTGTAACATAAATCGCATAATTTCTACTGGTACATTTTTGCTAAAAATCCCTCTATAAAGTTTCAGACTTCCAGTTTAAACCAAATCAAATTTGTTTAAACAACGAATCGGTAATATTAGTTCACATGCTGATAATTGCAGTTCATGACGGCCGCAATCAAACTACACGTCTAGATCGAACAAAAACGATACGTGAGCACTTGATTCGGATTCGTTGAAATCAACGCCTCGACGAGCATTCCGGTAGTGACCTGAGTCCAACCCCTGTAGTGAAAGGAATAGCCGAACACCAATAACGTGAGAAAAACTGCACGTGGCCTGTGATTTACCAACCCTTGCATGTGGCTAGTACAATGAACATTGACGGCACACAGCGAGTACGTGATCACGTGGAAGCTTTTATTTTGTCTGCTAGTTGAGGGGCTCAATGCTGCTTTTTTGTGTTGTTTCTGCAACTTTTATTGTGTGGAAAGTAGTTAAATACTCTTTTCTCGTAGACCATGAACGTCCATTTTTAATTTTATATTTTTTGATATTCTAAGACGAGCTGTATGGAGCACAATTCCGTGCATCTCAGTAGCGCTCCTTGACCAACGATATTTTGACAATAGTTCAACCAACACTGGAAAATTAATCACGAAGCTTGTTCGTGAACATAACATGCAGCACCCCGCGTTTGGTAAGCTGGAAGTGACATATATAAAAATGGGGTATTTACTGAAAGCACACAACTCGTTGCACGGCCTCTTGAAAGATGCCGAGTCATCAAAACTCAGGTTTTAGAATTGTTGGGCAAAAATGAGTATGACATCTTTTATCATCCGAGACAACGTAGAATCCACGGAAACGCCGAAGATGTACTGCTTATTGCGTTAGAGGATTTGGCTTCAATCGATGAAAGTCAGTAGATAGAAATAATGAAAGAAACCAGGCTACACAACTGTGGCTGTGGTAAAGAAGGCCTAGAAATGTTGTGACGTGCTGCGTTGGTTATGTTCCAAATCTTACCGGAGTGATCTGTCTCCCACGTCAGCCGGTAAGATACCAATCGATATCGCGACTAAACGACCCGATAGTGGATTTTGGAACGGCCGGAATTATCGCCTGGATACTGCGCGGATTTGCTTTGTTTTGGGCAGCGGCAAAAAGAAAACAGCAGCAATGGCAGAAAATAGCAGACGACCTGTATTGATTACCGAGAAAGCACTCGAACAGACGATAATATTTACCGCAGCGAAGATTTTTTTCGACAGTAACGACGTGGTGCTTTCTGAGGTGGCTCTTTTTGCTCAAATTCTGTATATTGAAACCAAAGTCACTTATTCCTTTCAGTTAGACTTCCAACATTTCCTCTTTATTAGTCAGCGCAATCGCTGTAAGTTTATTTCAGGTGGCCTAAACGCTCACGTTCCACGCTTCGTAATTTGCACCGATTAGGCTTTGCGTGAATTGCTTTTACTTCGTATAGCGGCACAGCCCAGGGGGCTTCTTCAAGAGTGATATGTAACTTGCGTGCTCTTTTCCCCAAATAGGATTAAACAAATCAAAGAGATAACTTCCAAACAGCTACATTTCTTAGGGAGGACGTTAGGATGGGGTTCTTGACTGGCCATTTACATAAAATCTTCGACGCTTTCACTGCTTTACAAGCGCTTCGCTCTCACACTCCGGTAAAAAAAAAATACTTCCACGTTATCTGCACGTTCGAACATGTTCAGCCTTGAGCGTAGAAATACAAGTTCCCTCCAAGGCCGAGGACGAGGATGCGGAGAAGCCCCTTCTTACGCTCGCACTCTGATAAGAAAAACATGTATACTTTCCTGTGGAAGGTGCATGGTCTGGATGTGGTGCACAGTCAGTTTGTGCGTTGAAAATAGCAAATTGCAATAACCAGAGATACATGACTGCCCCTCATTCTCTGTTATTTCGAGTGCCTGCCACCAAAGTAAACAGAGAAAACAAGCTTTGACGGCCGTGGGCGCAGAAAGCAAATGACGAGCAGACGGCGAATAGATCACGTGACGTGTTTACTCGATTTGATCCATGTTACCGATCAATCCAAGAGGGTAGCGTAAGTAATCACTCCGGAATAAACAACCCGCTTCTAGAACGCGAGTTCTGACGGCGTCGAGTAAGCGCAAGTAAGTTTGAGAACGCGACGATACGAAACCTTTGCTCCGGATTCGGATGGAGTACAATTTAGAACTCAGCCATGGTGGCTTCGTGCGTTAGCATGAGAGGAGATGAAGAAGCCTGCGCCATGTCACGTGTCTTTATTAGCACACGTGTCCGCTGGATATCATTCCTGCTTCTGGTGTGTGACATCTTCCCGCCATTCTTTTCTCTAGCAATCAGAACTAAAATAATATGTAAAAATAAACATTCATTAGAACTTATTTATATTATTTTTGCGTATTCTATGTTACACTAGTAATACTATACTCGTTAACTGAAAACAAAACATGTGTAGTGCGTTAAAAAATTAGATTGCTATAAATAGTGCGTACATTCTTATTCAAACTACGAATTGCACAGATTGTTACATTTCAAAAATTGGTTATCGAAGAAAGGGTAAAAGCACAGGCGAGCTGGTGAAGAACTTCCATCGTAAACTGGAGACACGGAAAAATAAAAAAAACGGACAAAACAACAACAAGTCTCAAACACAGCTTCTAGTTTATTTGAACACCTCCGCTCTTATATATACACAACAACCCTCCTCTCCAAAGGTCGACACATTGGTTATGTTTTCGTATTTATGAAGCCATGCACTTTTGTTCTTAGCATAAATTATATACATAAAAAGTAACGAGTCATTTTTTTTTTTGTTGCGTCATCTTTGATTGCATTTTTAAATTTAGAAAAGTTGATACAAAAAACATCTGCTTGAACACATATAAAAGTTGTTCCGTGCAGCTTGATAACGCAGTCAAATATTATTTTTTTCCAACTGCACTCAACGACCCATCAGAAGCTTTAAACAGATGGGTCTCGTTTCTCACTTTTCGACTGACTCCCCCCCTTCCCGCCCCCCCCCCCCCCACAAAAAAAAGAAAAATATCCAAAATTTTCTTAACTTTTTATATTGTCCCCATCGCGGCTAATTGAAATTCTTTGCAGAATTAGCGAAATTTAGTCTTGCTAATATTTCTGCCATTTGAGACATGTATTATAGAAACTCGGGTAACAAAAAAAATGCATTTCTCTTTAGAAATTGCAAGGATAATGTTTCAAACCTTAATCTGTCTGGCCCCGATATTTCAAAAAGCGGCTTCTGAACGATTTTTTTTTTTCCAAACATGATTTTGCGTTAATATTCCCGCTATTACATTTCAATTGTGAGCGTTTTGTAATCTTAAAGACCGAAATCTTGGTTTTTATGCTCGCTGTCTTGAGGATCAGGTTTATGAAATATATTTGTCTTTCGCAAACAGCCAGTGGCAAGATATTTATTTGTCTTGCAGGGAGTTTCATCGAACATTCAAACGCTGATATTGGAGGGATATAAATTTGATCCCGACTCTGTTTTAGCGAACGTATTCACAAAAAAAAAAGTTATAATCTTGTTTTGTTGCACATTGTCTAAGCTTACTTTGCTGTCGAGATAGCAAATCCCGCAATAATATTGTTTCAGCGAAACTGATATGAAGCATAAACAAATGCGATGGAAACGATCTGGACATATATTTCGAAATTGAAATGAGGATATTGGTAAGAAGATCTGCCACTCACGTGCTGTTTCGCAATAAAAATTTGCGTTACCGCGGCGAGAAGGCCCATACTTTAGAACAAAAGTCGCTGGCTCACAAAAAAAAAATATTGAATTTATATTTCACTTTTTAATGAATGTAATATTTTCGAAAGAAACCAATTGTATTGAGACATCTACACGACCTACTGTCACGATCGCAGAAGTTAAGTAGTGCGAGAGAAAGTGTTAGAAATGATGAAAGTGTTGTCAAAGTTGCGATTTAATTCCAAATCGGAAAATGGTAGGTTTTCGTACATAGTCCGCTATAATGTGCAGTAAATAGTATATAATTTTGAGAGTAAGCCAGTAGTTTGGGCACATGAGCAGTACCCTCAAAAATTGTAACGTGGTCACTGGATATTTTTTTCAACCACTGCTTATGACAACATCTTTGCGATTTCATCCCTTTAAATTTATGAAAAGATATTTCGCTGCTCCATTACTTGATATCATGTGTGAACTTCCAAAACAAGCAATATGTCGCTGGAGCTTGTAACATATATTTTATGTTTTATTTAGAATGTTTTTCCTCAAGCACAAGCGCTCGTTGGTGGTCTTGTGTCCGCCTCAACCCACATCATACCATTATGCGGTCATGTTACCATTACTGCATAATTTGGGTCACAGAGTCCTGGTTAGCAGTCGTAGTATAGTGACCAAGTTTCTAATGCAGACCGTGCCCGCTGGCATTTAAGGTGGACTACATTCCCGCTGTTTAAGCGCTTACACGGCAGAGTTCATGTTTGACATCGGTTAGTGACAATTTATACACGCATAGCTCAAACTGCGGCAATTCTTGCGGAAAAACCGCGTGGAAAAACGTTATTTGAGTAACACAAAAAAAAAAACTGGAGGAATACACTCGCCATACAGAACCACACGAATTCACAGGAACCACCACAATACTACCACAATAGGACCTACAATGCTTGCAAGAGTAGCGAAGAGACTACTTCGTTCTAAACTCCACGAGATACCAGCCATGTTACGAGAGTGCTCTAGAGAGTCGCTCTATTGTGAACGCTGAGAGAAGCCCGAGCGGTCAGGTTTGCCGACCCATCGAAGCACCGAAATCGGTGGGAAAGGTGCGAGCGTCCACCGGACGCAAAGAAACCACGCACATCGTGCCAATTCCATCGACTCCCATACCAAAGAAAGAAAATCTAAACAAGAACGCATTCCACAAACCCGGAACGAACACAAACAAGAAAACTGTGCCGGAAACGACGGAAGTCTACGGGAAAATGAGGCCAAGAGAGAAAAACACTTCGTGTACACCGTCAAATCCCCCGAACAACACAAACTGCGGAGGCGGGTAGTGGCAGGGCCATGAGAGAGCCACGTCGCTTTCGCGTGAGGCGAGGCGAGTCTCGGGAGGGCTTCGCTCGAGAAGTCTGCAAACACTGGCGGTGGCGCGGCTATTCGGGGCAATCGACAGAGAGCGGTGGGGGAGTTTTGTCGGCGGGGTTTCGAGTTTTCGGCGAAGACGCTGTTATGGCGGTCGTTCCCGATACAGGGCGAACACAACCGCACGAGGAAAATGAGTTCTCGTTTTCAATGGTGGTGGTGGCGGTGGAAGTGACTTCGTGCGCTGTGGCGGCTCCTCGTCATTTCCTGCTAAGGCAAGAAAGGTGGTTGTTGAGCGCACTGTATGACACGTAAAGTAGGGAATTTCGATCTGGGATTCCGGAATACAAGTTGATTAATTTAAGGCAGTGGTGCTGTGTCTCTGATGAGAATTGTGCATCGATGCTCGTAAACACAGACAAATCTTTTCGCAATCATAAACTAAAGGTGTGTGTGCGGGTGGCAGAAAAAGGGGGGGGGGGGAGGGGGGAGAGAATGGCAGTGCTTCCTGTCTGTTTGTTATACTACACAGAATATTCTGCGTGTACGTTTCCCTCAAACGGGATTAAATGTTTGTGTAAAGGGACACAAGAAAACGAAGGCTACCGGACACTGTTCTAACCCACTCCGGTTTTCAGAACGACAAGCTCATGTAATCCTGCCAAAAGATTGTTAATTAACGTCACGTGTTTAAAATGATACTCTTTTGTTTTAGAGCACAGGTCTTAGGTGCCCGTCCCCGGCTTGAGCGGCGTCGGCGTCGCCGTCGGCGTCGGCGCAAACGCGAGCCCCCCCCCCCCCCCCCCCCCCCCCCAAGGACATCGGGAAGACCTCGGGTTCCCTCGGGAGGACCTCGGGAGGACTTCGGGTACCTTCGATGACCTCGGGGAGGGGGAGGTCACGTGACCACCCCCCTTCCCTGAGGCCAAGTGACCCCCCCTCCGTATCCTTCCCGCCTGCTCCTCAATAACTGCGCTCTAATTCGGCGTTACAGGGCGAACAGCGTTCATTTTTTTCTATACTATGGTTTTGCTTTTTACAGTGAAGCTGTTAAGGGCTAGTTTCCCCAAGAATGTGTCCCCCGCAAAGAAGTGAAGACACCAAACTCTAGACACCTACCGCCATCTATGAGCGACGGCGGCGAGCCACGTATCTGGTTACCGCCGTCAATCATAGGTGGCGGCAGCCTTTCCACTCTGGCTTGCCGACTTGCGGACGGCCATTACTTTTCATTGTACAGCTCCGCTAGTCGTCCTTCTTGACCAGAGTAGAAAGGCTGAAAGTGTTTTTCACTGGCCTGCACCAAAACAGGGGCACAAATGTAGAAGTTCTAATTAGGGCTGGGGAATCGATCGATTAACCAACCGCTCAATCGATTAATGCTTCAATTGCGATTAATTTTAGAACCAGTTAATCGGTGAACTTTTGACGAACCAAAGTAGTAAAAGGTAAATGGTCTCACCACCCAGATGTGGACGAGAACACCTGAAGGGCAAACGGTTGGTCAAAATTTAGCCTAAAGTAAACTGTAGGGGCAAGATTTGTAACTCCTGCTAATGGTGCAGAAGGTTACACATGAACAAGCCAATTTAACGTCGCTCCAGTATCCGTTCGGGGCAGCAAAGACTAGGGTGAACAATCAAAGATGGTCGCTCTTCTGGATAATATCAACGAACCTTTTTTGTCTTATGCAGCTGAAGTGTAATAATCTGTGTGTGTGAGTGCCTTTGAGCTGTTGTCACCTAAACAACAAGGTTGATTCCTTCTAAAATTTGTATCTTTAGGTTACCTCATATTCAACAATTGCATCAACAATCAAATAATACTAATTTTGACATAAAAAATATGCATAGAAAGGTAATGAACCCGATTAATCTATTAATTTAATCGGTTACAGGATGGCGATTAATCGGGTTAAAACTTTTAATCGACGCCCAGCTCTAGTTCTAATAATGCTGGGCTACCTACCAGTGTAAAATTGTATTCCCTGGAAAAATAGAAGGATCACATTAATATATATAGAAACGCGCGTTGCACTGGCTTTTCGGAAATGATTGATAACTCTAGCTTACAGCCACAAAGGCAGAGTTTCTCACAAAACAAAATACGAAACGCCGTCAGAAAAACAAAAAGAAAAGCGTAAAAACTCGTGTGACCTTTATGCTGGATTTCTTATTCGCCAAGCTAACTGCATAAAAAAGAAGCAAAACAAAAAAAAAATATCGAAAAGACAAGATTACGACACTTGGTATAGGTTCCCAAATAACCCCTCCCCCTTTCCCCATCCCCCCCGTCCCCCCGGGGGGGGGGGGGGGGGGGGCACAAAAAAGAATTGGTCTAGGCTTTTTTTCTGCTTCAGTGGGATTATATGTGTCGTTGGTGTCCTAATCAAACATTTACGAGGGAAGATTTTTTCGGTACTACAGCTTTGATTTGAGGCAGTAAGCCTCACTTCATTATTGACGGAATGCAAGTTTCATAATCAGGGCGGAGTAAATGATGATTGAATCCCCAAAAGTACTGGTTGATTAACACAGAAGACAAAACCTAGAACTACTGAAATACGGATGACTATCGCACAGAAATGAAACAGTCGTGTAAACCTTAAAGATAGATTATGCTAAAAATTGCAACGCATTTCTTTAGAAAAAAAAATAGACCCCAGATTGCCCGTTTAAGATATGTGCAAGTTTTCGAAATTTGACAATATATTTTATGCACAGCCTGTGTTATGCATGTTCACCGAGAATCATTTATAAGCCACCAGACTAATTTAATGCCGATTGCACAGAACCTTGATTAATGTGGGATTTCAAAAAAAAGCACGTATATTCTAAAAAAAAAAAACTTCTATAGAAATAAAAAGACTGCGTCGGACTTCAAACGCAACAATCACATACAGGCTAGATCTCTCAAGCTGATGCTTTAAATGTAATCTATTATAAATATTCCCACCTGATAACATGTCGAGACCTTACAAAGCGCCCCTTAAAAAGCCACTGAAAAAAAAAATAATAGACAGCCTGGGTCAAAAAATAATTTGACGCGAAAAAAAAAAAAATTACATATTTGGCGGCGCGGGACGTGATTTAGTCGGCAGTCACCTTCTTTCCACTTGTTTTCTCTCTCTGCATTTCGGGCACGTGGAGGAGAGGTGGATCGGCTTCGCCTTCACTTTGAGGTGAAAAGAGCGATCGACCGAGATGGTCATTCCGGAATGACCCGTGACGTCATGGACTTTTGGGGAACAAATTTCAAATACATCTCTGGCGTCAATATTGCGCTAAAATATTTTTTGGCGTAAAATTTATTTCTGGACACGCGTGTCCCAACCAGGCTGTTTAAAAACCATTTTTTTCCGAGACTTTTAGCCTGCTCTACTTATAAACTTGCTAATTTATATAAAAAAATATCATGATTTAGGTTTCGAGCGAGTCAACGAAGATGAAGAGGCATCACAACGTTTGAAGGTTTGTTATAGGCGGTTACAGATAAGAATACCAAAGGATATTGAGTACCGTATTTACTCGAGTAATAGCCGCACATTTATTGAGGAAAACATGAGGGTTCGCTTTTCCGCGGAGCATGCGGCTTGCCAATCACCGCGATCGGCAGCATGATTCCAGCGGTTAACAGGACAGAGATAACGTCTTCGCACACAGATACCGTCTGTGAAGATTGCTTTTGTATTGAGAATCGTGCTCTCGATCTAGCTTTTTGCTAGGTTATTTTTGCGCAAAGCTATGATTGGCTGTATATGTGCACTGCGGTAAAGCAGACGGAAGGTGCCTGTTCATAAATAGTGCGACTATTACTCGAGTAAATACGGTAAATCTATAATAATTTACCGTTTAAATATTGTCTACTGACAAGATATATTACTCCATAAATATCCTACAGGCAACCTTTTCCAGTCGAACATCAGTCACCCTGCTGGGTTTTTGTGATTTGTGTTTGTCCTTTGTTGACCTTCTCCATGGATTATTATCGTCATTCGTGTGCAGCTCTCTTGCAGCTTTGCATTAATTGCATTATTATCCGAACCTTAAAATGCAGGCCGTTCACTCTTGTTGGTGCTAGCTAGACTGGTGGCAGCTGATAAAACCCGTTTCCTTTACTGACGTCTAACTCCTGGTTCGCTTAGTTGGTAGAGCCCTCCAGTGGAAATGGAGAGGTCCCTGGTTCGATACCAGGACGAGGCAGATGTTTTCGATCACGCAGCGGACACCTAGCTGCTTCTGGTGGTTTGCGTTTGTCCTTTGTTCCCCTTCTCCAGAGATTAGTATCGTCTTTCTTGACCAGTTCGCTTGCACGTTTGTATTAATTGCATTAGCCACCTTTCATATACTAATGCAAGCGTGATGTCATTTCATGGTATTGAAAAATGTTTCAAACTAGGAAAGAAGGAGACTTTGAATGTCACACCAAACAGACACACACACACACAAAACATTCAAGCTTACCCTCACTCAGACGCACAGACGCACACACACACACACAAAGACGCACGTACCCACGCACACACACGCACGCATGCACGCATACACACAAACACACACGCACGCACGCACACACACAAACACAAACAGTTAAACAGAAGCGAGACGCGCCTAAGAACAACCCAACGAGCTTAAAAGAGAGCGACTTGAAAAGCCTTCAAAAACCACGTAAGTTGACGCGGGACACGCAAAGGCGAATTCTACACAACGCATGCGTTTCGAGCCGGGCTCATGTCGCATCGCCCGTTCCTATCAATATGCAAAACAGACTCGGACTGACCCGACAATAAAAAAAAAAGAGAAACACAAAAATGAGGCTAGATCGCTACAAAAAATAGAAAGGCATTTAAAACGCAAAAGCTACTACGGCGATCCTAAAGGAAAGTAAAAATAAACACTGCAAAAACCTTGACGTATGCTAAGCGGAAGCCATTCCGTTCAGGTTATATTTGTTCATTGTTTCCGCTCTTCTGGCTGCTCCCGTCGTTTATTGATCCAGAAACATAGCAAGGCACATTCGCAGAATGTAGCACGCGCATCCGGTTGAGGTGGATCTTTCAGAGACGGACGGGTGGGCGAAATAGGAATACGCCTGATTCGGCGAAATCTTCCAATCTCGACACTTTCGCAAAGAAGAATCACAAAATAACCCCCTGGACTGGAGCCGGTAAAACGAGTCGCATGGGACCCACGGTTGGACGGGGAAAACGCGAAGAATGCACGGCGCCCTGAAGGCGCATTTATTTTCGTCAGCATCTCTCTCTCTCTTCTTTACCCTCCGAGCCATTCTTCGAGAGTAACGAAGTCCCAGGACAACGAGAAGAGACGCGATGTTGTTTTCTGGCGGTCTTCCGTTCGTTTGCTGGGGTGTCTGATCAGTCTGCTTCGTGTTCAAGGAAGACAGACTCGACCACGGTGGGGTCCTGACTTTGTTACAGCTGCCACGTTAAATAACGCTCCTGAGCGCGAAGCACTCTGTTTTTTTTTCGTTCGTTACGGCGTGACGTTCGTCGGGGCGAAACTGAAATTTAAAGGACGCATTCAAAGACGATTGAATGAAATGTGATTTAATTAATCGTGCCATAATGGAGTGCATGGAGGAACTTTAGTTAGAAGTTATAAAGTAGCTCGGAGTATTGAATATAATCTTTTCCTGGAAATTTTCCAGAGCGATAACGTAATGGACCATTGTTATTCGTTCCAATCTGCGTCATTCAAGGAAGTCACAAATCACAGCACGCCAGAAAAACGCAGATGTTGTTTAAAAAAAAAATATATTTGGGGGTTCGTTATATTGTTTCGGCACCCAAACCGCCATACAGATATTAAGGAGTCGTAGAAGACCGTGTTCTCTTTCTCTCTACGCTCTACGACACAAAGTTTGCCGCTACTGCACCTGCGCGCAACTTTCCTTGTTTGCAGGATTCGGAAACTTTACGCGGATTCCAGAGAGTATTGCGGGATGGCCACACAATCTACAAATGCTCAATTATTGGTGTTGTTTTTACTTCATTCTATATCCGCTTACTCGTGTATACTTATGTAACACAAACATTTCCTAAGCATCATGGAATTCATTAAACCTGACGCAAAAAAAAAAAAAAATGACCGGATCTCCAAGCGATGAATGATATTGATTGGAGAGAAGCTCTGGTGGTGCTTGTCTGCGTAGACGCTGAGCCGCAGCATACCGAGCCTTTCGTTCGTTTTCATCCATGTCAGAAAGAGAATGTGTGGTAGGGAACGTAGTTATATACGCATTTGAGCATTTGACTGAAGCGCCCTCTCGTCTTGAGCCAATGCATGCAAAGTTTAACGCGAATATATACGCATTTTACGGCAGCGCCCTCTCCTGTATAGACGTTGAGCGGCTACATGCAACGTTTCATCCATGACATGCCTAGCTCTTGAGTTAACTACCACATCTCAGAGCCCCCTACTCGTCCCGCAGTAGTGGCCGAGTCCTTAAGGCGATGGACTAGAAATCCTTTGGGGTCTCCCCGCGCAGCTTCGAATCCTGTCGACTGCGCAAACATTTTTTTCATCCTTTTTTTTTGTCCTACACGAGCACGTGAGCTCACGAGCACGAGCACGAGCACGAGCACCAGCACGAGCACCAGCAAGATCGATGTGAGCACGGACGCCGGACGGACAATGCTAAACCCTAAGGAGCTTCGCCCCTAAAAGAAGGAAATTTCGCATTCCACAGTCCTTATACTATACCCATTTCCATTTTCCGAGTCGTCTCCTTACTGTGCATGCGTCGCATTCAAACACACCCATGGGCACAAAGGACAACGAGGAACGATGGAAAGAAGGGAAGGCAGAAGAAAAAAGTGGTCGAGGATTCTCGGGGGAATAGATTGCATGCCGTTTGGGCTAGGTCCGCGATGCCGCGTGCTCGAACGCACTAATCGCTCATAATTGCGGCAGAAAGGCAGGTCACTTGGAGGGGGAAAGACTCGAACCAGAGACTCGCGGAGATCTCGCGAGATTTGGCGATACCTCGCGAGAGCTCGAGGAGAATGCATGAGAGGGATGGAGAGGAGATTAGGGGAGGAGGGAGAGCACGTGATCCTTTTCGGACTCATTAACTGCTTTTCTAATTAGTCATTGGAGCACGACCTTCTAGAGCGTCCGAATCTTTCGGAACGCGCGGGCCAAGCCGGTCCCCTCTTTGTTGCCGGGATACATTCTGGAATTAACGCGCAGAAGGTTTAGCAATTTCGTAGCTTAACCAAAGGGAGCCTTGTTCGCTGGAAGTCGACTCTCCATTTAGTGTGAAATATTCCAGTGTGCTGTATGGCGGAAAAATAACGCCCAATTGAGAGCGGCAGCTTCGACAATTTGTCTTTCGAAAAACAAAAAGGGTGGCACACTAATTTCCAGGGTTTTTGTTTTGTTTATAGTTAATTGAGTTTGCGAAAATCCATAAGAATTTATCTCATGAAAAAAACAACTTCAATGCTTTTCTTTTTTGCTTTTTGCTTCACTGTACGCATTTCGATCATTATTCACTGTATTGTACGTATTGTAGTTATCTTTTACTGCGCTGTACGAGTTGTACGTAATGTATACATTCAAGTGCATATTTCAAAGTTTTTTTGTATTCTTAGAGGGTTGAAAATAGGAATGAAGCATCGCCAGATATATTAGCCCGCCTTAGCTCTATCCTCTCAGAAAATTTTTTTCTAAAGAAACATTCACTCATACCGATAAAGCACGCTGCTCTAATTGAACGCTCACATGTCTTTCAAGATTTGACGCGCGAGTTTCCCGACGGTGACGCGTCATGAATGAGCATAGGGCACAGGCAGAAAATATCTTTTTTTAAAAACTAGGCGTTAATTCTATTCGGAAGAACAACTCAAGCATATCGCCCATATTCACTGGGAGCTTAGAAATCCCAGTGCGTCGGGATTCGCGAGCGGCTTATCCTTCCGCACCCGGGCGGTTGTTGCATTAACCGATAGGGGTGCGGAAGAGCAAATTACAAACGAAGCAGCGTGGTCGTCAACCAGCTACGCCCTGCATTTTAACGTGAAACATGTATAGCCTTAAAAAGCGTAACGGCGAATTTCTCCGCTAACTTTACCGGGAAGAATGACCGCACATGCATTCGGAGTTCTCTTCGAAGATGGCTTACATTTTATTGGTTACACGGCGATTCTATTATGAGCGTGACTCGCCATGTCCATGCCTTTCTTTAGTGGTCAGTGACCTTACAGTGTAAACAACATCATCTCTCACTCAAAAAAAAAAAAAAAAGATTAAAAGTGTTTATGTAAGGTTTGAGCGTGCCCTCCGGAACTTTTCAATGAAAAATTCAGTTTGCCTTCTCGGCAACAAAAATAACCACCCAATTTGTATTTTTAAGCACTTTTTACATTGTTTCAGTTAGACGGAACGCGATACAATAAGATTGTGCCCCGGGAATTTCGATTACTATAAAAGGTGCTGCGATCTCGGATGTGTGTGTGTGTGTGTATATATAAATATATATATATATATATTAAACATTAAAACTTTGCTCTTCGAGCTTAAATTTCGGCTCCACAAGTCCGGCCATTCTTTATTTGTTGAAATTCTATTGCCAAAACGGAAGCAAAAGTGAAATAGAAAATAACGGTTAAAAAAAACGAAAGGGAAAAAAGGCATCTGAAGAATAAATGTTTTATGTTATTGAATTACGGGAACGACCCTTAAAAAGAAGCACCCCTTTTAGAGCCTTCCTTCGTTAAATATATATATATATATATATTATATATTAATTTAATTGAATCGTAGAAGTTTGAGGCTCCGATCGATTGAATATTTAATATTGAAGGCGGGCCGTTTAATTTTACTGCATATTTTTTTATTTAGTTTATACGTTTTTTTTCTATATTTTAAGTTACTTTTTTGGAGTATTCGGTTCTGTATAGACGATTGTTTTCACCCGTATTGTGTACTTAGGTACGCAGAGTATTGTAGTATGTACGTGAATTGAAAAAAACAATCACACGCTAAGACAATAAATACAAGAAATGGTGTAAAAAAGATACGTAATTTGTCACCATATTTTGATAAAGGAAGAGTACTGATGTCCGGTTTATTTTTGTAGAAATGTGGCATTTACCTCTAAAACTATTTTTTAGCAGTGAACCGCAATAGTTTGGGCAAATTTGAATGGAAAATTAAAGTTTCAAATATTTGGTTTTACTATGAAGCCTAATTTTATTGTTTTTGTTCATTTATATATAATTAAAGTGAATAGGGGGACCTTCTTTGTTAGGAGAGCTACATTTTAATGACCGAGATGCTTTCTCAAAAATGACAATAACGAGAAAGCCCCAACATAAAAATCACCTTTAGATTTCAAAACACCGAAGGTTTAGGTCTGGGTGAAACCAATTCTGAGGTGGCAGTAATTTCAACATCTGCCCGAAAATTAAACTAGGTCAAGATATAATGTTATTAGTTTTAAAGAGCTTTTATTACATCTAATAAATATTTAAAAAAGGCGATTATTTTTTCTTAGGCACAGGGTTGTAAGTGGTTTCATGCTAAACTACTTCTGAATTTGGTCGATTTTCATGTTCCTTGTCGCGTTGCCAGAAATGTGACTGTATTACTTTCAATTTATGACTAAACTCCCGCCAGTGTCCGTTGTGAAAATTTAATTTAATTGAACCGCACCCTCTAGCTTGGATATTTCCACGGATCCCACAGTTTTCTCCGGCAGTTGGAGAGACTAGTTGAACGTTGAAACTCTGTTGCACTATATGTGTGAAGTGTGCCCGCTATCTTTAGCTATGATAATTTGTACTTTTTATGTGCGCGTGTGTTGTGTTTCTTCTTTTTTTTCTTCTAGCATGCGCCCATGTCTAGACCCGCGTGGCTGTTTTTGGGCACATAAAATAAGCAATCATAAATTATACTTTGCTTATTTTTAATAGTCTAGAATTGTTTGAATTCCCGATTGTTATAGTTAATAATAATTATCTATTAACTATAATGCGTTTTGATGGGTACTACATCCGTCCCTGTGCTTGCACACATAAATCGTGTAGTTGTAAGCGAGCATTGAGAGATATTTGAAATTCTGGATGCTTAGATATTTAGATTACACAAAGACTCCCCTCGGCACAAGTATTTGCGGTTTTCGTTTAAATCGCAAGTGAATATACCTTGTTTTTGCTATGGCCCCTGCAGATGGCATCCGCAGTGTTGAGGGTCTATAATGATTGACCACTGGAGCAAAAGGGAAGGTATAGGACCTTGCCAAGTTCTGGGGTGAAGTAGTGATTCGGATGGTGCTTTTTGGTGTGCAATGTAATACTAAATATTTCATATTTAAAGCTATAGCTTTATAAAACTCGTGTCGCAGAAAAGCTGGCGTCGGCGTCTGCGGCACGGGAAACTCTAATTGGTCGATAGGGTCATGACTTAGCAGCCACAAGACCTGGTGCGGGAATTTTAAACAGCACACAATGCTCACGCGAATCGTGACGTCACGCATGGAATGAAAGGGATTAAAACATGACATGACATGCAAATTAAAAGTCGACGCATGTCTCAAATGATTTCACTTTATAAAGCAATTAATTTATGCTAAAAGACATCTGAAGAAATTTAGGTGGAGGCCGATTTGAGCCCATGACCCTTAGCCAGGCACGCTTTTCACTAGGCAAGGCAGACACGCTTTCACGGCTTGGGGACGAAATGGGGCTTATATGTTCAGCTATCACGTTCCACCATTAAAGGAGAAGCTTAAGCGCCCTCCTGTAATTGTGATGTGTACCTCACTTGGCGAAGTCTCAATTACTGTGTTTAGTCAGTCTAAACACGTAGGCGAATGATTTCAAGAACGCTGGTCCAGATCGTTTTATCAACTTATTAAAAATATCAGAGACTGGGTTAACCTGAAAAGTGTGATGCAATACTAAACCATCCGCGTTAAATAAATGCGGCCTCTTGTTTGCTTGTTCTAAATCTAGACATCTGTGTCGATACTGGAGGCATGCGTTTTTTTTTTTTAATTCTAACGTGTCACCAATAAATTGAACCGTCGTGTAAATTCTTTAAAACAATATAACGAGATCAACAACAAAAAAGTGTAGAAAAAATCGTAAGGGTGCAGGCGAGCTGGTGAATATTAACCATGTTGAAATAACCTGAGACTGGAGTAGAGAAGAAGCATCAAATCGTAGAAGGGACAGAAAGCTGAGTTTCAGACGTCGTCCTGTCTATTTTCTGTCCCTTCTACGATTTGATGCTTCTTCTCTACCCCAGTCTCAGGTTATTTCAACATGGTTAAAAAAGTGTACTTCGATTAAGGTTTCCAGTTGTGTTAAGCGCAGTACCATACAAAATTTCCCCTGTAAAACTACGCTAAACGACGTAGCCACGCATTGAGGAAAATGAACAAACTAAGAATATCAAACAAATAACTACAACAAAAGCGACCGCCCCCGTTTCCCACACACGCATGCACACATAAGAAGATTGTTCCATTGCTGAATCTACGCCCATTTTTGGTTTGTTGCCTTTCTTGTTCTTCTATTTTGTCCCATAAGAGAGAACCCAGCTTTAGAATCCTTGTATTATGCTGAAAAAAAAAAGGAAAAACAAAGAGGCTACGAAACTTCCCATGAGACCCTCTAACTCCTCGTCTCCAAGACATCTTCCGGCTCTGTCCGTTCTTGTTCCAGGCTCAGCCAATGAGACCGCCGAGGCAATCCGAACCGCTCCAAGCTCGAAACCACGACAAGACAAAAACAAAGTCAAGAGAAGACAAGACGGGCCTGGTCCGATGTCACGCCAGTCAAGTGTCCTGACAGCGGAACTGACGCTCTCGACCCTCCTTGGTTCTCGTCGGGGCCCAGCGAGATCTTGCGTGACTGCCCGCGACAAGTTTGCGAAAAGACGTCGGAGTTGGAAGAAGGCTGACGACTTGAGCCTTACTGCAGTCTTATAACATTTTGTTTCTAATTAAATCTTCGCGCTCACTCGTTTTCTTTTCTTAAGCAATACTATTGCATAATGCCTTCGGCTCGTTACTTTTATTTTTTCGTAATCACCATTTCAGAAATCCGGTCGTCTTTTGGAACAGTAAGATTGGTTTCGTAAGAAGTTTAATTAACCCACCAAGCAGTGTTCTTGCTGCATTTATCGATATAATTTTAGTTCGGGAAGTAATATTAAAACGGTAGGGCCTTTAGATTCCTGTAGTTATACACGTCAACCGTTTTATTTGAAAGACGATTGCCCTCTTTCAGAAAGATGTTCTGCGCGTGCGCGCGCTCTCCTCAAAAAGCGGCGAAAACTCGAATTATATTTGGTAGACTGAAGCGGAAGTGGCAGACACTCCACGGAATCGCGCTCCTCATGCATTGTTAGTTAGTGTATATTCAGTGCTACGTTATAACATGCAACGCGGCCTGTTTTCATAAAAGAGCGCTCATTTACTAAGTTACTAGGTAATGTTTAGGCAACACCCATACAATTGAACCGAAACCGGGTATTATCGACAGATGACGCACTGAATGTTAGACCTTTCCAGAGTCGATTCAACTGAAAAATCGTCTTTCTCTTCGAAAAGAAGTGTAAAAAAGTTGAAAGTTGGGGTGAAATTGTTTTCCAAGATTGGTTTTCTCATAATTTCACACATAAGTCATCGAAATAATTGAGGGGAGCTACGTCGTCATTTTATATATTTCAATTACCAATTAGTTCGAAATAACTACAAATTGCGTAGCTTGGACTTCTATTTCACAACTTTAATAGATGGCGCAAACCGCCACCCAATTAAGACACCTCGACGCGTGCATTCATCCTTTTGTTTATTCGGTTTCCCAGAGCGTAGCTTATGCACCTAATGCTTTATGGCGCTTGTGGGTGAAAGAGGACCATTCAACTAGCAACACTATCCGACCTGCACTTCGTCGAACGCCTGCTTCATAAAATTTCCCCGACTGAAACAACGGCTGGCTGCGACAAAGAACTCGTTCCGCCAAGTACCGCAAAGCAACAGCTAAAGTGAGGCATCCCATGTGGTTATTTAGGGTCTATACGCTCAGCACCGCAAACACAGTCCAGTGTCTCTAGTAGAAGAGAACATAGATTACCCCGTAATTATCGTTAGTCCCTCGCGCTTGCCAGAATCAGGTAAGGGCCGAGAACAAAAGAAGCGAAGCGGCTTGGACAAAGTAACAAGGTAGCAGCTAATGCGGCCATTTTTCTTGTCCGGCAAAACAGGCGCAATAAGTGTCCGCGACAGCCCGGTATTAATTACCCCGGGGAAGCTCGGGCTGGACTTATGGAACAAGACGCTTCCATCGATCAGCTGAGTCACCGGTCGACCTAGACACCATGGTGCAGGGCGCCCAGCACCCTGTCGTCTCAAAAGAGTAATCGAGTGTTCACCGGTTTAATTTATTTTTAATTAATATTAATAAAATCAATAGTAAACTATTTTCTCTAACGGTATCTCGTCTCTTCTTATAAGAAAGTAAAAAGTTCACCAGTAAAGTAACGACGCACACATGTGTTTTACGTCCTTCATCTGCTACAGAGATGACCGGAAAGCTTGCAATTAGAAGATTGAGATTGAAGCTCATTATGTATGAGCCCCACCCCTCCTTTCCTGACGCTAGGCTGGATATTATAACGTAAACACTCTACACAAGAATACATTTCGCGTCGCAGTTATCACAACGCAAGCAAATACCGTTTTCATTTCTTAATATTGTTTTTAAGATATTTCAATGAACGCTACTCATCTGCAGAGTATATTTATCTGCTGTTTCATCCCAGAAGATAAGCTTTGATTTCGGCCCTGACATTTGTGAATGGAATGAGAAAATGCGTTCTGTTGGATTGTATTGTCCGCCTCTTGCTATTTTTTTTTAAATGCATCCCAAGGTGATAAAACCTCTTTACAGCTGAAGTGAGAACATAATCGAAGCCGCGACCCAATGAGGCCACTTAAAACGCAGCGTCACCGCGTTTGCCGTCTTTTTGTGAAATTGTGATCAGAGACTCGGCCAAGCATAACAAAGCAAAAACAGCGCGACTTTACGCTTTATCAACGTTTTTGCCTTTCAAAGTATCGACCGGGTGTTTGTGAGAAGTCAGAATCCGGCTTTTCGCACCGCAAAAAATAAACTAGACATTGTGGGGAGCTCCAACTCCGTCAAAACGTAGACCCAGTCATTCGAGCAAGATGCCAAAATGTCAACACTTACCATTACCGGAATAAAACCTTTGTGGTAAAAAACTGTTTTCGCCTATGAGAGGACGCCGTCCGTGAAAAGCAGCAGTCGAAATGGCTGCGTTTGCGACCGCATCCCACAGATGACGCCTGAATCGACCATGGCTTTTTGGTTAGTTCCGATTTCGGTCTGATGGTTGCAGCACAGCACCGCCACACCGCGTCTCACGTGTTCCGCTCGATTTGGGTACAATTCCAGGTTGTTAGTGGACTGTTTTTTTTTTGTTTTTGTTTTAAACTTAGGGTAGGCTCACTCAGTTGTTTATTTGTATAATGGTTTTGTGTATCGTGAATAAAAATGTTTTGTTGCTTCACCAGCTGGCTCTGCATTTTTGTTCTTACGACGTGAGCCCTTCACTGATTTGCAGGTATACCATTGTGCGCGACACCGGTCTGTATAAGATTAAGGTAATAAAGCGAGCGATACCTGAGGAGAGAAGAGGGCACATACAAAGAATCTAATTTGCATGGACATTCTGAGACACGGGAAAGAAGGTGCATCAAGAGTGGCCAGGCTCCGTGACGACAGCGTTTGGCAGCCCCAAAAAGGGCCTTTTTAGGGTATTCAAATAAGTGAACCGTACACTTGGTGGAGAGGTGTGCGTTCGTTCCGTAGACTGTTGTCAGGTGAGTTCTAGGCAGGACACTACGGAACCAGTGCTTCGACGTGGCCTCCTTGGCGCCAAGTGCCAAGGCCAAGACTGGTCACATACTCTCCGAATGCAACAGATCGCATTTCGTTCGTGATGATGGCGAACGCTGCGTCGATGCGTTGCTTTAAGGCGTCGAGTGTGGGGATCCGGCCCTTCTACACCTTTGACTTCACAAACCTCTAAACAAAATTCGGATATTTTGAGGTCTGCCGATCGGGGAGGTCACGGCATGTTCGGCGATCTCCGGCCCATCCAGCGCCATGGGAAGGTGTTTGTCCAGCCAGTGCCTTACACTCGTCGATCAGTGCGGTGGCGCACCCCCCCCCCCCCCCCCCCCATCCTGCATAAAATGCATACATTCCGCTGCATGTGCTTCCAGTTACGTTGCTTCCAGATACGTTGTCTTGGAGAAAAAGGAGCCAACGACGCCCTCTCTCCCTATTCCGCACCAGACTGTTACCTTCGGTGACTGCTAAGCTTTCTCGAGCGTTCAGTGCGGATTTATCAAAATCCAATAGCGGCAGTTCTGTGTGTTAACCTGCCCGTTCAAGTTAAATGTCGCCTCACCGCTAAACAACAGAAACTGCAACTGTGATGGAGCTTGTCCTATCCTGAGGAGCTCGTCTCGAAAAACGTTTAGCCGCTTCTCGTAGTCTCCAGGCAATAACTCATGAATTAGGCCAAGCTTGTAAGGGCGCATCTCACCGATAGCTTTACGCTCGGTATGCTTGGATACTCCGAACAAACGCGCGGCTCTTCACAGAGACAAATGGGGATCTGCCTCAAACGCCCCGATGATGGCGAAGCGGAGCTCTTCATTTTGAGGAGGAACGTGGAAGACGTGCATTTTGTTCTGCACGACACATCCTTCTGCAAAGCGCCGGGCCCACATACAGATCACCGACTTCGAAGGTGGCCGTAAGTCGTACTCCGAAAAAGCTTGCGCTTGACCTTTTTGAAGCTCCTCAGTTCGGTGTACAAAAGTATAACCTTGATTCGTTGCTTGCGCGTTAACTGCCGCATAAGGAATACCAGTTGGTAATAAAATAAAACTGGATATGAACAATCAATGTCGGTGGGCGTAGATGACTGTCGGCGTTCGTGAAAACAGAAGCAGACGACGTCTGCTTCGATATTTATCAAAATACGTTTTCATAAAAAAAAGAAAAACGAGTGACTACAATTTTAAAAAATTTTATTTAGATTTGTTTCCTTTTATTAATAACCGACAAAGTAGGGGGCAAGGATCCGATACTTTTGTCACGTATTTTAACTCTGCCGCCAGTCGTTCGGACTAGACAAGCGGGGGAGCGCGGGAAGCTTCCAGGACACGTGGCGCCATCTGTGAGGTGCGGTCGCAAACAGAGGCATTTCGTCGGCTTCTTCCCGCGGGCGGCGTCCTCTCATAGGCGAAAGCAGTTTTTTTCCCTCTAACATTTTACTCCGGTAATGGTAAGTGTTGACATTTTGGCATCTTGCTGGAACGGCTGGGGCTACGTTCTTACGGATGTGGAAAACCCCGCAATCTCCAGTTTATTTTTGCGGAGCGAAAAAGCTGGGTTAAGATTTGTCATACCATACTTGGTACTTCGTTTAACCTTACGTCCATAGGCAGTCGACGCTACAAACTAATAGAACAACCCCGACAGCGTCGAAAGCCTACCATCGTGATGTTCGTCATATTTGTGGGCGCGCTCGATTATTGATAAACCAATCATAAACAGAAAGGCCCAGTGACTTGCGCTTTGGTCCTACTAGCTCGTAGAGTCCGCAGCGTCTCGACATAAGCTGAAACGAGGTATAGCCATACTTTCTGGCCAGAATGAAACCACAAAGCACGAGCAAGCTGTGAAATATTTCACGATGGCACAATAATTTAGAATTCGAGATCTCTAAAAACATAAAGAACGCCAATGTTTTCATGTACATACTATAATTGTTTGGCTTGAATGTGCCAACACAGTTTCTCTGAATAAAAATTAAAAAAAAGAAGTCTGCAAAAGGAATTTGCGATTAAACTACACCCAAGGGCCAATATAACCTTCGCACATAACTTGTTTGCCAAAAAGTGTATATCATGGGACTTGAAATCCACGCTTCTCCGCCATTCAACCATTCCCAATTCCGGGCGCACACTGAAGGCATTTAGATTGAATTAAACTTTCTTGGAGATTCTTGGGTGCTGCTATTTCACTTGGCCTATTTTTTGTTTTTTTTGTTTTGTTAATTGTTTAAGGCGAAACCGGAAAAGAGGACACCGCATGACTAAACTTGTGTAGAAAACAAAACAAGAAAATAAAAAAAAGGTTATAGAAATCATTCAGAAAAGGCTAGAAACAAACTTGAACTATAAACAATGAACCGAAATTGTAATTTTCGAAACATGAGCAGTGATGCACCGACATAGAGATGCACAAATATATCGCACCGACAAAAAAAAACTTTTTAAGCAAGCACTAAGCAAAATATGACTGGAGATAACATTACAACAGCTAAGTATATGCTACCAGACAATGCCAATGAATATTTGCGAACAGCGAAGACTTGGTTACCTGTAAAATCTCGACAGCTGCATATTACAAAAAAATATCATGGACTTTAATATAGTGCACATATTTCGCTTTCTTTGGAACTGCCCAAAATACTGCAACGCAATTGAAACATTCAGATATATTTACCTAAAAAGCAGTTTTTTTATATATATTTAGGATTTAAAGACCATTTATGTCAGAACAACTGCCGAGGGATGAAAACGAATATCGTCCATTGCTTACCTGCAATCTAGGGGTTGTGTAATATGAAATCTTAAACAGCTCGGTTCTGCTCTGATTATCTGGTCAATGTATTTGTGTGAGGGCATATCGTTATAAAATATTCCAATCAGACGACGAGTGGGACGCAGACTTTCCAAAGAATGCTCCTGACTAAGAAAATAACAGTTGTAAGCATACTGCGTCATTGGCTTTACCGAAAAAAGTGCATAAAGGAATTCTTTTTTATAATCTCTTTTTTTTTAAGATGCAACACAGACACTGGCCCTTTTCAACACATATCAACAGAACGTAAAAGAAAAACCTGTAAAAATATTTTCCCCTTTCATTTATTTCAATAATGCAATAAACTACGAATTATTAGAAGTTAAAACGGGCTGCGATATATTCATAAGTAAGCGCAATGCATGCCTTTAAGAAACGACGCGAATTACGTTTTTCTTGACAACGTAGGGACAATCTAATAAATGCTTCCACTTGTGCTTAAACAAAGTCAACTTAAAAAAAAAAACTTTATTGCCTTCGGCGTTTCGTATAGAACTATTGTCAAATCTTAAAAGGCAAAAATATTGGCTTATTTTCTTTTTTAACGAGTATAAGGTAACACGCAATGACCTCCAGCGGTTTTACTTACATTTTTGAAAGTGAAATATATTTTAGGCTTCACAACGTTTAACATTTTACTTTCCATCGGAATTTTCTTCATACGACGTTTATGTACAGAAAAGCCTTTCTCCCCACAAAACGTTTAACACACAAACTCCACTTCTTCGTATACCTTTTTTTTTCCTATAGTCTAGAAGGTTTTACCTCACGCTATTTCTCACATGGGCGCTGCAGACAAGTTGGACAAATTTTTTTTATAGCCAGCTACTTGCTCAGCGCTTAACCGCGTGAGCGCGTAAAACCTCTCCCCTTTTTTCCTTAGAGGGACCAAGTTCACGGCTTATTGAATTTGATGGAAGGAGTGAGCTGGAAGGAGGATAGACAAAATGTAAACAAAATAGAACGAACACTTAAAATACCAAGAAAGTAAGTACTAAAGCCGGTTGTAGTGCTAAAACATAAAAAGCAAAATATATCACAGAGTGTGTGTGTGTGGAGGGGGGGGGCGGTCTCGACGATATAAATCATCATTTAACTGGACTGACGGTGGCACAAACGAACTTTACTCACAAGGCCTTCTGGTCTTAGAGTGAACGCACTCCAGCGTTTGTGTGTTTTATGTTGCCTTTTTTTTTCTTCGGAGTCATCGGAGCGACGTGAAGTGAGTTCTGGGCGGTGATGACGCAGCGAAAATAGTTATTATCGATAAAGGCTCTCTGAGTGCTGACGTACGTGTCTGGGAGCTGAAAAAGGATCGTGACATCGGAGGGGGGAGCGGGGGGGGGGGGGGGGGGGATGGGAAGCTTATCTGATTACTCAATTAGGTGTACCCGACCGCTGCTCTTAGTTCTGCTCCGTTGCATCGGAGGACTTTCCTTGAAGTGTTGCTCCGAATCACAAACACTTAGCTGTGGAAGTGAAGTGGAGACTGAGATTGTTTTGAATTTAGTTTTGCTGGAGTGCCGTACCTGTTTTATAAAGTGTGTTCAAGTGAGTTGCTGAGGACCTGGATGAGAAAAGTTGAAATGGGCGTTCAGCTTCTGCACTCTTCGTAATTCGCTTCTTCGCCCCATGCGATTTT
The DNA here is from genome assembly GCF_016920785.2 of Ixodes scapularis. Taxonomy (NCBI): domain Eukaryota; kingdom Metazoa; phylum Arthropoda; class Arachnida; order Ixodida; family Ixodidae; genus Ixodes; species Ixodes scapularis. The sequence goes on along the minus strand of NW_024609837.1, from coordinate 18,311,650 downwards.
TTTTTTTTTTGTTTTGGGCTGCTTTCCAGGTTGGATTGGCTTGGATCTTTAAAACGACCGGCATATTTAAGATTTTTGAGTGAGTATTGTCATCGTTCCCTATCGGGTTCTTAGAAGTACGAGTCTAACAAGACAGAGCCTGCACTCCTTCAACTTTAGATGCTATTAAGGGGTCTATGTAGATCTTATTATTTGAGTGTAAAAGTCTTCCATACTGCCACATAAAACATCTGCAATCGGGTGAAAGGCGCTTATACATTTGAAGGTTTACTTAGGTTGGTAACCTCGATTAAACGTGATCAGCCTTGAAAGAGAAGTTCTAATTGTAATTATCATACTAGCGAGACACATTAAGCGAGAAATTTCATGAGCCCGAAAATTACGATTGAAAGGGAACCACTTGGACCTGACGAAATCATTTCTATATTCACAATTTAGATCTAATGTATAAATTAGATTTTAGATACACAAACAACGTAAGACAAACTCCTAAACTTGTCAGGAATTGCCGCTAATTTCCACACCGATCGACGTGATAACAAAACATTTGCCACATTAGCAGTAAATTAGAATTTGCATTTTTTATTCTAATTTTTTTATTCTGAGAGTAATCTGTTGATATAAAATGTCAAACTTTGATTTTAAAAAGTTTCACTGGCTCCTTGACCCGGTCTACTTCAGGACATGAATGTAAGTGAAAAGACGTCCTTGAAAACACCATCTACCCATCCAGTTTGCCATATTTGGCACATTTGATCTTTCATGATTCGAGTTTCGTGCGTAGCAAAGAAATCATCTTGCACTCCTGCACTTTGATGGAGACAAAGAAGTCGGTATTATTGATCTATGGCACTATATATAAGTGTATTGTTTTGTGTTTGTCTCGCCACTGAAGCTTATACTCTGCCATGTGCTATTGAGTGTGAGTAATATTGAAGGCTTCGACTCGGCAAGCGACCTTTTTTTTATGTACCAACTTTTTTTAACACACCTTGTGTTTCAGTAGAATCTAGGGCCTGAGTCAGAAGTACCTGTAGTTTCTGCAAGTATAATGTTTAAAACGATATTTTTATAAACACTGAAATTACACACTAACATTTGTTTTCGTTTTTTTGTGTATGTTGAGTTTGAACTTTCATATTTTTGAGGGGAAAAGAACAAAAAGTAGAGTGCCTCTAGACCTGAAGTAACCCAGGATTATAATTTCCTTTGTTGCAGCGACCTGAAGAATACAATCCGAGAAACAGACTCGAGATTTTATTTTAATGTTGTGTTTTCTCTGTAAAAAAATAGGACAGCGACAAAACTAAAGTTCACAATTTTTCTTATCACTGGCAAACAGGAGACGGCTTGGAGCAAGACTTTTCGAGAAATGCTTCATTACACAACCTCCGAGGCAAAAGTGCTTAGTTTTTCAAAGAGTATTTCAAGCAAACAAGCGAAAGGCGAGACTTAAAAAGAAAAAAAATAATGCACTGGCACCTCTTGAGTTCTTTTGAGCGTGTAAGATGAAGAAGGCGATCTCTTTAATGTTCGGTCTTAGCCTTTCACCAGTTCTGTCTCAATCTTCTATTCTAAGCTCAGCTTATTGTTTAAGGTTTGCTTTTTAGTTTTCGGGGACACTTTGAGCTTTCTTCACCCTAATTTTTTTACTTTATTTTTTTTTTGTGGAAATTTCGAGTCTAGCATTGTATCTTCCTTCCTTTCTTTTCTTCAAGCTATCTTTGCTTTTTAGTTTTGTGATTTTTTGTTTACTTGACTCGTCAGTGACAAAACTCTCCTTTTAGAGCACGGATTCTTAGAAGAGATTTTTTTCAAGCACAGGAGGGTTTTGATTGTTTCTAACGGTGGCGCAATGGAGAATCTCGATGCTCGTATTGAGCGAGAGTTCTTTTTAAGGGTAAGAATTGCAACAATACAATCCAGCAATACGACCCCGGAAATGAACAGGGATCTCATTTTCAAAAAACGGAGACTACCGACGAAATGGGGCAACACACAACAGGCTTCTAATTGTAAAGCACGGTATGAGTTAAACGGTAGCTACAATAAAAGTGTAAGCTACGAAATATTAAAGATCCAATTATGTTAAAGACTCAGTAAGCTTCCTGAATTTGTCCAAGCATCTTTTTTTTCAAAATTTTTCAGCTCACGTTATAATTCGTAAACTGTTCTTAATTTACCTACTAATTTACTTGTTTTCTTGGTAAAATGAAATTGGTTATTTGTTTTGTTTTTTGTTTTTTGTAATGAGACTCTTTCTGTCCTTCTTTTCACAACTTTTAATTCTTTTTTTATGAAACTTACGCCACGTTCTAGGTTTCTGAGTTGTGTTTTACTGTTGAAAAGGGCACTCCATCGAGCGAAGTGAGTTCGCCAAACGCACGGGAAGCCAACTGTGTTCATCGCGAAGAGGCCGTGTGGCACACTACAGGAATCACAAGAAAGCAGAGGTGCCCTTCGTTCAAGAGCATTAAATTATCCCATCTGACCAAGGTATCAGCTCTTTCGCGTTCTTAAAAAAACGTGAAGCGAGCACACTCGCAGTGTGCATTTTTCGTGCCCAGAAATCGGAAAGGGAGACGCACAATGCTTCACGATCCCGAAGAGGAGAGAAAGCAGCAGTGATTCGACGCGCCGACGACATCCGAAGGGCGACGGCTCCAGCATCCGAGGCGGAAGGATCAATGTCGAGTCCCGGCCGCATCGACGCGACAGAGCCGTCGCGAACGCGCCTCGCGCGGCCACTGATCGATTAAGTGCGATCGGTCCCCAGGGCGCTCGCTTAATGCGCCTCTGCACCGGGAGAAAGCGTACTTGGGCCGGGCGTCTACGAATTCTAACGACGCCATTGGCGCTTGCGCGGGTTCGTGCGCAGGCCACGCAAAGCGCTCGTTCTCTCTTTCGCATCTCGCCGTACAGTTGCGAAGGTGCTTAGCTGGGCGCATTGTCCCGTTCGAGAGAAAACCCCGCTAAGAGCCACGTCTTTTAGCGGTCGCTGAGTGGGAGGCAGAGTTGCGAGGGTTTTAAATGGGCCCCCCTGTTTGCGTCAAAGAGATCGCGACTTTGGACCAGGGAAATCCGGTCGTTGATTTCGAATAAGGGGGCCGGGGTCGTGGAGGGTTGTACAGCTGTTGGAGTTGAAAGCTTCGAGAGTTTTCGCAAACCGCTTTGTAAGGCGGCTTGCGCTGGCGGTGGGGACGACAATCGCCGTCGAATGTGGCGCCTGGGTTTTCAGACGTCTGAGAGTTTTAATTGCGAGATTAATGTGACATATTCCGGTTGAAGCACCTTTCCAAATTGCTTACATCATTCCGCCTAAATTTTCTTTTTGTCCCCTCCCCCGCATTTCTTACAACAAAAGTTTTAAATATCTGGGTGCGAAAGAGGTAAAGAATCCCCCCTCCTCCCTTACCGATGGCACAGCCCAAGTTTTATATTATGTTTGCGACTATTCTTACAAAAAAATTTTCTTATGTTGTTATTTCGACATTGTTTCCTCCACCGTGTCCGCACACACTCATACTTGTGGCCATGCCACTCGTGTAAAAAGTTTATGGCCACATTCGAGAGGTTCTCGAGCGTGTGGACTTGCGGAGTGTAAGCAAAAAGGTCATGTTACGTGAACAGCTAAAAAGTGACTTCTATAATACAAAGCGAGAGCAGAACACAAATGTGTCCCATTGCTAGCAATTTGTCATGCGGGTGTTTCTGGTTTTATTGCTTGACCTAATATGTTTTCTTAATCCCCATATTTCGGATTAGGTGTACATGTCTGAAGGCTTGAAAAGCTTGCGTTGTGTGCTTCAAGCACAGGTTTCTAGATCACTGCTATTATACTGACAACGCAGTCATAGCAATGCTTAAGAAAGCACTTATGAGCTGTGCCACAAGTACACCACTAGTATAAGTTAGAACGAACAGTGTAACACAAACCATTACAAACGAAGTATGAGGACGAAGTTCGCCTGAGGTACACAAGAAGTACGCCGTTTCTTGCTAAAAGCTACAAGCAAAGCTATTTTTTTAGGATAAAAAAGAATTACTGATACCCTGTAAGAAAACTGAGACAGGTAAGCAAAAAACAAGTCGAGTCACTAGGGGAAATGAGCCCAACGAATCTTACGAACGTTCGAAATGACATAGGTGGAACGCAACAATATATGTGTTTTAGAAAGACTTGATAGGTTTTCAAACGCTTGCTACTGAACAAAAAAATAAATAAGCGAGACAAATCAATAAATATACACAAACATAAAAATTTATCATACAAGTTGAAATAAAAAATTAAGGAGTGTAAGCAATTTAGAAGTCAATACTATGCGCAATGAATGATAGAATTTTTCATTACATTTTCAGTTCTATATCATTTTTTCTACGTGCGTTTGTATGCACATGTCCTCATCGGTGTTTTGGTCGCGAAGAAGTCGAGCTCAGGCGTAGAGTCTTTTTTAAAAAAATGGATATGTAGGCTAGAAAATGAAAATGGTTCGCCTTATCGATATTTTGGGGGGATACTTTTTTGGTTTCTTAACATATGTAAACCTGTGAATCAGCAAACTTAAATTTAAAGCGGGATTGAAAAAAAGACTAATACCAATCAAATTAAATACCGCCTAAGAGACTATATTTTTACACTGTTTACACGATCTGGAAAATCTACTCGTTCAAACAGATAAAATGGGACAAAAACACCGAAATATTCATGACAATAATACAAAGCCGGACCATTCCGAAATTCCATTCTCAGTCAAATATTTCCTTGGTGTCAATAATAACAGAGCAACAAATTTCAGGTCAACCATAACTCCTAGTGACCACATGTATTTTTGCTAAATATAAATACCAATATTTTTTACATAATTATTTTCGAAATTGCAGAACGTCCACAAAAAAAAAAGTGCAAGTTTTTGCATTTCATATAAAAGAAATATTATTACATCTCGATATTTCTCTAGAACATATCATACAATATTGAGTCAATTAAAAATACAAAAATGCGTCTGCCTCACGTCAATTTATGTAGAAGCGTAAACGCAGCACAAAAAAACTCTCTTAGGACGGCAATTTATTCAATATATCCGATCTCATTCAAACGCGAAAACATTCTTTTTTCGGCGCCACCAAATCCGCGTTTTCAAGCCCACAGCCACACCGTCATTGTTTACAAACTCCTTCGCGGCTTCCCCATTCACAGCCGAAAAGACTTGGCGCCGGCACGCACAGCCTGAAATAGACTCGCTTGGAAATAGGAACGCCTGGTCCCAGCCATCCCACCACGTCCTCCACGCGGCGGGCACGAACAACAGCGCACCGAGACGAAATTAAACGCGAGGGCTAGATGTAATCCAAAATGTCGGCGTGCACAAAGGCCGTGCCGCCTCGTCGGCAAAGCGCTTTTATTCCGGGACCACTGCCTTTAATTGCCCCCCGCACACCAAGAGAGCTCATGGTGTTTTTAGTTGTCCCGGTGGTGGCTTGTTTTTGTTTGTTATCTTGCTCCAGAGATGGAGCCACTGAGAGGAGGGGTTATGCTAGAAAGCGAGCCTCTTTAAAGACAAGAAAGAGCTCGCGTTCCTTCCGTGAAGAACCCGAGTGATAGGGTAAAACAAATCCCTCTTGGAAAGTGCGTTTTTAAGCGAAGCACGAGTCAAGAAACTTTTCCATCCAGCTTGTCCAACGCCAAGACTGATGTCCTAATAGCGGCTTTACATAGCTCTTGTGTACCAGGAAATGTGAACGTATTCGAAAGCATAAAGTCGACAAAAGAGAGTTGATTCAAACAATACCGTCATTGTACCTAGCCCTCAATTCACGAAACAATGGTCCTTCACATAGGTTATCTTGCTTTAGGAACTCACCGACAATATAAATATATATATATAGAGAGAGCTAGGTAAGTGTAAACCTATTTTCGTAAACTGTCGATGTTTTCTCATCCGGGCACCTTACTGCAAAAACGCTTTCCGGTTTCCGAACGGACCTGGTGTTGTTTATTGGAACTTACTCAGTGTAAAATTGTTGTTACACTTCAAGGATTATATACCGCCGAAATTCCCAGCATTGTGCTTAACGATGCAGTACGCGATTACGAGAACCTAAGAACCAACCCTCACAAGTAATTTTGTTTTGTTTGCTGCTTGATAAACATCCCTGTTTTTACCGTCGCACATGGACGGCGATGTGGTAATCTCCTGTTGATGAAATCCAGCAATGATGTGAAACATCGCATGACATCGCGCTTCATTCATAATATGCTTGTTGATTTGTTTTCGGTAGAACGCGCCGATAAGTTTGGGATCTCTTAAATACGTGAATTTTTTGCCGTAACGGGGATCGATCATTCAGAATCAAACTCTAATGATAGGCGCTCGGAATCGCGTGAGCCTCATGGGAAACATGCACAAGACTCAGCTACCGGAAATAATTATAAAAACCAGAAGCTGCCATCGTGTACGTTGTTGGTTGTGTTGAAAATGCTTTAATAACAAAAACGAAACAAGAACATTGGAGATTTTGAGATTGCCACTGGGTGGCTCTGACTTTTTAGGATGTTCTATCGCGAGCGTGAAGTCTTTGCTTGTTCCCCATGTTCGCAAACATTTGCACTATGCGCTGGAAGGTAGTCTCGGCAGGCTTAATATTTCACGTGATCCGTCACACGTGCAGAACCACGTAGGCAGCCAGATGCTATTCTATGATTGGATTGGATTGGATTGGATTTATATTGGTTCCTTGCACGCGTTACGTCGAAATCTAGGACCAGTTGAATCACCCCTTAATTTTCTTCGACTAAACTAAATCAAAGTAGGGGCCATGGATGCGAGAAAAATAAAACTTTCAAAGGCGGTTTCCTTGACTGATATCCATTTTCAGATGTATGTAGGAGCTTTTAGTTCCTATAATTTTATTTGTATATAAGTAGATGTATTTTTTGTATGTATGTAGATATTTTTTGTGTGTATGTAGAAATATGTATGTACGTAGATGTATGTAGGAGATTTAAATACCAATCTTTTTTCTATATCAGTAGGTTCAGTAGGTATCCTTCATTTGTCTTGTGGACAGATGAAGGACACCATGTACGTTAATAATAAAGAAAAGTACCCTTTTGCCTACTTAACCGTAGCACTCACGCAAATACACTTTGACAAATGAAGGTTATCACTCTATGCAGTCAAATTATTATTAGTTCCTATTCAGAAGGATAAATTATTGAATGCAACAAAATGTACAGGAACTCAAGCAAACATTTAGCTTATCTGGGGCAATATAGAAATAAGTATAGAGAATAGATTCACAATTCCTAACCACACAGACAAATCATAATTATGGTTGTGTCTTGTTTCCACACCTCCAAGGGTTGAACGTCTTATTAAATTATTCCCCTCCAATTTCTCTTTAATCTCCTCTTTTACACCCAAGAACAAAAATACTGTACTCCAAGAGATTGCATTGCTACAGTTTGAAACGTTACGTGCGCCAGAATATTAAATTTTATTTTCGACGGTGTTAGCAGCGCCTCCTTAATTGAATTTAAAACTTAATGAATAAAACTGCACTCTTTCATTCATTTTCTTTCAAATATTAATACCTAACTCTGACATTGGCTGGTAATGTGTCAATTAGTGAATAAGAATAAACAGCGAGCGACGTTTCCATGTTATATAAGATGTACCCTGGAAATCACCTTACAACCTTTCTTTTTTTCTTCTTATGACTGGGGCTCTTCGAGATATTAAAAATATTTCAAAGCGTTACGGCAGTCAGACAGGCGTGTTCTATTGTGTTTGTAATTTCCTTGATTCTCATTTTATCGCCAATACATTGTACTAACGAATAGTGCTCATCTACAACAACGTACGTAATGCATGCTCAACTAGCAAAGGCAGTTCGAGATTTTTGAACCAATTTCTTCCGTACGCAATTTCATCGAGCGCTCGCAAAAAAAAACGAGCCCCCAAACGCATTTGAGGCTCCGGCCCTCGGCAGCTCGCCTTTCCAAGCGACGGGTCGAAACATCGGGCCCCGAAAAGAAGCTACACATGCCGCGAGCGAGCGGCGAGGAAGGTCTACCTGCTACACTCTCTTCGATTCCCCAGGCCCCGGTAGGAACTTAGGAAGCACGCACAAAAGATGAGCAACGCACGAGTCCAACCAAAGACGTGCCGCGAAAAAGGCTTCACCCATAAGCTGAAAGTGCGGTGGGTACTACGTGCTCGCCCGTCCAATCAAACCACCTTTCTTTCATCACCCGACCATGTTCTTTCTCTCTTTCTCTGTGTGAGGGTATGGGAAGGGAACGTGAACACGTGGCAAAAGATCGGCGTATGAGTGGTTCCACGAACACGTTGGTTCCACTGCACCCTCCGCCTTCAGGAGTAAACCTACTTACTCTACAAGACACGCATGCCGCACAGGGCGACCCCCCCCCCCCCCCCTCCCGTCTCCGCGCATGGGGAAGCCAGGGAGCGTGGAACGCGAAAGCCAAGCCGTCGAACTCAGGGAAGCGTTGGCTTCTTATCAGCTGTTCGGGTCTCACACTTCCGAGGGGGCGGGGAGACAGCTCCGCTTTCAGAAATAGCGCGGCTCGGGCGGCTTCACACACGCGCCTGCGCGCTCGCGTTTTTGGGCTGGCTTCTGTTATGGGTGAGCGAAGAAGGGAGGGAAGCCGAGTGGAGAGGGAGGAACAGAGGCCCCGAATAGGAAAAGGCAATGCCCCGGATCCGCATTCTCTAGAGTGCTGTGTGGCTCTGCCTTAGTTTCTGAGGATAGTGACTCGGTGTTTGCCAGAGTGAAATGTTGGTTGTTTAAATGACCTTTGAAGTGTTTATTAGACGCTGAACTGCCTTCTGGGTCGACGCTGTATTGTTGTTTTTTCCTAAACTATTTAAGAAAATAAAATGGAGGCAGTCAATCCCGCAGTAATATCGATTGAAACTCCAAAGCCTCCACAAAATCGTTTCGACTAATCGAAGCCTATTCGCTCCATCATCGTTTTACATAAAACCTCGTTGCATTATAGAGCAGCGCCAAATTGTATTCCTGCTTAACAGAAAATTAAGGAAAGCATTTTACAAGGTCGTGCGGTAGCGCTTGTTTCTGTCAGAAGATTGATAAAATATTTCCTGTTTATACTCTCAAAAAAAAAAAAAAAAAAAAAAAACACCCCTCACTACGAGTTCTGGGCTCCCATTAATAGCTATTACGATACCACTCAGCATATCTGAGTAACCATTCATGGATAACAGTAATGGCTACTCTAATCATCTGAGGGCATGCCAAGTGTAGACCAGCTCTAAGTTTATTTCAAGAATTTTCCGAGCATTTCTGAGAAAATCCTACCAACAGCGCCAAGCGTCCATCTTCTTATCGCCAAAACTCCACCCCGATCGCGGTTCCAATCTAGCTAATGCGTGGAGCCGGTCAAGTGGCGTCGGCCCGTAGGCACGACGTCCCCAGACCGGAAAACGCTGTCGTGGTACCGCTGACGGCTCTTCCGTTCCCCAAAACTTCAATCTATGAACATTGAACCGCTCTTTTATATGACGCGGACGTCTTATATTGATTGGTTTCTTGTTTCGTCTTATTTGATAGGTGACCACGCTGAGAAGTGCTGCGGCCGTGCGTTCTCCGCAGTTCGGAAGACTGGTTCGCTGGCCGTCCGGCTCAGTGATGCCTGGGAACCCCATGATTGAAGCGAGTTTAAGTTACTCTTGCTTTTCAGTTGAGCTTTCTTTTTTCTTTTTTTCTTACTTCGGAGCTGTTAAGGCCGAGTTTCCACAGGATCATGTCCCCCGTAAATAAATGAAGACACCGAACTCTGGACACCAACCGCCACCTATGAGTAATGGCGGTAAGCCACGTATCTGGTTGCCGCCGTCGCTCATAGATGGCGGCAGCCTTTCCACTCTGACTTGCCGACTTGCGGCCGGCCATTGCTTTCCATTGTACAGCTCCGCTGGTCTTCCTTCTTGACCAGAGTGGAAAGGCTGTTGTTTTTTAACGGTATGTTTTATTATCTTTGCTTTTCGCAGTTGTGCTGTGTTTAAGTATTCGGTGATTGGTTTTGGAGTTAAGCTTTTTTTTTCTAAATATCATTAATATTGTTACGCGTGTTTCCGAGCAAGCGCGTCCGTGACCGAATGGCTATTGTGCTTGGCTTCCATGTATAGGGCCGAGGTTCGATGCCTGGGAGCGGACGCATCGTTTGGTTGTTTCTGCACATGTCGCGTTCTTGTATATTCGAGAACCCTGTCTCTTGTTCGAGGTCCGAACGTTCTACGCGCCGAACCTTCTAAGCCGATTGTTCCAGAAGCCCACGCCTGCGGCGCTAACCTTCTTCCTTTTTTTTTAGCACAAGTTCGCCTCATTAAACGTTTCGTTTCTCTAGTTATTCACCGCCTCATCATTTTTCCTTCATGCCAACGTGAAAAAAAAACACGTCCCTTGGCATATAAGTTGGTCCTTCTTCATCTGTTTTTTGAAGTTTTACTTACACAATCTTTACACTCGAAGTTCTAAATATATTGTATCCTATTAAACAATTAGCGCGAAAAACAAAAGACAAGGGAGAGCTGGACACGGCAAGCGTTTGTACTGTACTCTCCTCTTTTTTTCTCTGTTTCTCGTGCTAATATTTTACAGCCGTTCAACTAACTAGTCCGCCAACTTGTTTTGCATCGTACCCTTCGAAGCAGAGCGTACCTCATACCATGTCTACTTAGTAGTATCTGTTCCGGCGGGGCTTCTGGCTTGAATGATTCCATAGCATATGAGACGTTTGATCGGCTGAGGAATCTGATATGTAAAAGCAAAATATGGATCACTTGTGGATTTATCTTTTGTTTACTGTTGTATAGACAACCTGTACGACTCTTCAGCTACCTGGATGTCGCAGTAGAAACTACTGTTATACAGTACGCGAGTCTGTGAGTGGTACTCACTCTGAAACAAAAAAAAAATTAAATATGATACGCTGGGATGAACTGCATGCCCTGCTTTGTGCGTGCCTTCGAAACTTGGAACCGTACTTTGGGCGGACAAATGACGCCAGCACTACTCTTCACATTGTACGCAGTTTGTGACAACACTCGTCTAAATAGTGTATAAACATATTATGTGCAGATGGTTGAGCGTGTTGGTTTATAATTTACGATAAGGAAAGGGGGACATTGAAGACAAACAGACAAGCCTGTCTTGTCTGTTGTCCTCAGTGTCCCTATTTCCTTATCGTAAACATATTATATGGTCGTCAGTAGACCAGTAAACCGACTGATACTTTCAGATTAAACAAAAATTAAGATACCTTAATATTAGAACACGCTGACATATATAAAAACAAACTCTTCAATGAAAATGAAAGTATGATTTTTCAAACGTTATCTGAAACGCAGACTTGTTAAGGACGAAGAATTAATCTATTATTATATTCATCGAAGCGAGTTTAACGCACCCCATAGGAAAACAAAAAAGTTGTTTTATGGTAAACGTTTTTACGTAATTATTATAAAGCGTAAAAAACGATATTATATCTCAATCTTTTATTTTGTTTTGAGTTCTTTCAGGAAGAGTCCTAACGAGTGGTCAGGGCGAAATGCTAAGAAGCCTGACATGGCACTGGTCCCTTAAAGTTACTTTAAGTACCTAGGTGCGTAAATGGACACACAAAAAATGCAACCAGCTAAAAGTTACAAACCCAAACGCACTGATCGTCGTGCATTCGATAACATTAAAAATATATAAATAACAAGAAAACACACATATATAAAGTATACAAAATACAAGAATTATTGACTAAATTAACTTAAATAGATGAACCAGAACACTAACAGCACCGAAAACAGAACGAAAAACATTATATTTTATTTTATTTTATTTACACTAAAACTTGAGTAAAACCTTTTATTCCTGTTTTTGTACGAATTATTTTTGACTAAATAAGCTAATTAAGAAGGGTCAACACAACAAGAGGTGCCTCTTAACTTGCTTTATAGTAATCCGGCACGAGGCGAGTTCTCAGCAAAGCATAGACTCGTTTGCCTAATCCTCGCTCGCTATCAGCCAAGCTACTCGCCCGCTAAATGGCGGGTCTCCATTTTCCGTGTCATTAGGCGATATCCGAGGGCCGGCAGTCGGCTGTCCTCTCCGAAAAGAAATCACAATCGGCTCGACCGTAATCGCGCCCATCCCGGCGCGGTTCGCGCGGGGGGTGGACCGCTCCTTCCGACGAGTCCGAGTGTCTGTGAGCACGTAGCGCTTATGCAAATGACCCTCCTTTGCCGATGCCCTATGCATCGAGTTCGTCCTCGAGATCGAACGAGGCGGACCTGGAGAATCCACTCAAATTGTGGGCACGCGATTGCGGACACGTAGAGGTTTCCGAGTGGTTCAGGAAAGAAAAAAAAAAAAACGTAGTAACGGCTCATTGTACTTGGAAAGGCGCTCGTTCGCGTTAATGACTGGAGCTTGACGTTTAGAAAGGTTGTGACTCGACGCCACTTAACTGGCGTGGCGTGAGTTATACGGTGCTTAGGAGAGAGTAGGCGAGCGTAGTCGAAACGCTTGTTGGCACAACTTGGTGGCACAACTTAGTGGCACAACTTGGTGGCACAACGTTTTGGCAAAACTTGTTGGCACAACGACAACAAAAAAGCGTTCGCGCAAAATACATAACGGTACATTGGTAGCACGAGCATGCGATCACTATTTGCTTTCTGTTTTTGTTTTGTTTAGAAAAAAAAAGACCGTCCTTACCAGTGCTAGTGTGTCCTAAAGTGCTCACTTTGGGCACTAACCGAGGTCGTAAATTGTAGTGCTCGCCAATGCCTTTTCGAAGTTGACTTCGAAAATGCACCACCGCTGTCGTGTTTGCACTAACAGTGTCCCGCAGTGCACATCTTTACATGCCCATTTATAGGGTGCATGTGTAGCTAAGCTGCATCTTGTACTAGTACCCACGAGGTGGTAGATTTGTGTGTCCTAGCAGTTTGCTTTTTTTTGTTTTGTTTGGTTGAACATGATATATGAAATGCATTACGTAAACTCAGCGTTAATCTTTCGCACAACAATTTGGAGCGGTATAGAAATGCGCGAACATGAATGTCGGAGAGACGAATAAAATTTTTATATACGCTATGATTGCCCAACCAACTCGTTCACAAAACACAACATTCAAACAACTTATGTAACGTGGCATCTGACCCACAATAATAATTGTAATTCTTGCTTTCATCTCCAAAACCTAAATTTATGATCTCTCTTTTTATTTCCGTGTTTTACTTGTGAATTGTTTTAAACACTGAGGATCAGAAATTAGTTTAAACGAGTGTTAGGAACCCACTCTCAGCACGCGGCTTCTAAACTCCACTCCGGTGGACAGGAAACGGTTTCCGCAACCTTCGCGAGCAATGGCACGGCATCATCTTCGTGTTCGTGTGTTTGTGCATGTGTGCGTGTGGGCGTGTGTGCGTGTGTGCGCGTGTGCGCGTGTGCGCGCGCGCGTGTGTGTGTGTGTGTGTGTGTGTGTGTGGGTGTGTGTGTGTGTGTGTGTGTGTGTGTGTGTGTGTGTGTGTGTGTGTGTGTGTGTGTGTGTGTGTGTGTGTGTGTGTGTGTGTGTGTGCGTCATTTCCTATCGAAGGCAGACATGTCACGCCAGATTCTGCGAACTGCCTAGTTGAAACCTTCGATGGATGTACTGGACAACCCATTTAAACAAAGTTAAACATTAACGATATTAATCAACAAGTCTTCACCAAGAAAGTCATAAATGTATAGAAATGTTTGAACAGCAGTAGAGGCTTTATCACACGACGTTTCGGGAAGAAACTTCCCTTCAAGAAGGGAAGTCTCTTCCCGAAACGTCGTGTAATAGAGCCTCTACTGCTGTTGAAACATTGGTCTACATATAGTTAAACATGTTAGACTATTCGTCGGGTCCCGGCAAGCCAACCTTCCTAAAAGTCGCTTTTTCTTTTAATATGGCGTTTATTTCCGCGAGCAAAAACACGTACAACGTGACACCGAACAAAATCGACATATCAGACCGGGTTCGTTCGGCCCTATTCGCATTATGCTCAATTGCAGCCAAGAGGAAAAAAGACATTTCTTCTTTTTTTTTCTGGAGGAAACCAGATAATAAACTATATAAGGATTAGGCAAGATATGCTGGAGCGTTATTTTTGTTCTCTAGCTTTGACGTTTCTTCTATTTCTGTTTTTGTTGCGACTTTGTGGCAACAAATTATAAAACATAAGTTCGTTACAATTCAAAAGGCAGCCGAGAACGGTAAGTCTTTCAATTCTTTTATAGAACAAACAAAATAACAATAACTATATTTTGAAATTTCGAACTTTTTTTTAAAGCTCACGTGCATGCAAATTGGGCCTCCAGATTTCGTCGAAATACAAAACCGGAGGCCAAGGCACGCGGTATGCCTACTTTCATAGTCTCGCCGCGAAAACAAACATGTTTAAAAATTTCCATAAAAAGCAGAAGAAAAAAAAGTCTGCTCTTGATTTGACCTGCATCGTTACCTAGTTGTTAAACGCGATCCCCCGAATTTTTTTTTTTTTTTTTTGCTTGAGGACATTTTTTTGTTTCCACAGAACAGTTACTTTTTCTCTTTCAAAAACTGCTTCGAGACTTGTGTGACTTGCTTGCTGCCTAATGGGTTTTCCTTCCGGCTGTTTTTCTTAAGATCTCCAAAAAAGGCTTTTGACAAAGGGTTTTGTGCACAACATATATACTTTTTTTGTTGTTGCGACGTTGGATCTATACATGTGCACTGCTCGTTCCACGTTTTGTGGAGGCGTTGTTTTTGAGGACTACATTGATATTCAACCCACTGGCTGGTTATAGTTTAAATAAAAGTCAACCCATTTTGAAAAACGTTGGTGCCTCTCCAGTGCGAATCATATCTTAACGGGATCAAACTTTCTTTTTACTTTTCTGTGGAAAGCGTTGTTAAAGCTTTTTCTTGATTCTTGTCATAGGGGAAATAACCTATACTTTTACGAGTGTGTTAACATTAAATAAAATTAACAAATGCTTGTGCTTACTTTTAACCACAACATAAGGTTTATTTGTATACTTATTTTATATTATTCTAACTAGATTGTGTATTAGTGAGGTGCTCGAGCAAAAGCGCCGCTGTGTTTAAATTGAGCAATTTTCCATACTATATATTTCTCAATTATAATAATGGCTGCCCAATTGCCAATTCACAGGAAGGAAAATCCTGACAATCAAGCCGAGAAAATCTTGGTCATCAAGTCTCGAAACGAAACCACGAGAGTGTGAGACCGAAACACCTCGACGCTAATGAAGCAGTGACTACGGGTTACAGGCTAACTTTACAATGATTTTTCATAAATCTACAGGGTGATTCAAGGAGAGGCCAAGCTCTTTAAATCGACCGCGAAATTCGGTTTCTTAATCTATCGCGCTACGACTTTGTGCAGCCTTGCTTACGGATGGTGCAGTTTTTTTTTTTTTGTAAATTTTGCAAAGAGCGAACTTACCTGAGGAAAAAGTATAGAAAGAAAAAGGCTTAGCTCCTATGGAAACGCAGCGACGCCACTGGTTTTCAAACAACACGGCACCGTTTCGCACGAGAGACAACAGATGGCGCGAGCGGTCGCGACGTCAACTGCCGCCAACGATACGACGCCGAGAGCCGGCATCTTTAGCAGACGACCTCTTCAACTCAAAAGCGGCGCGCGTTCCGCAGGCGGCGACAGTCGCAGAAACGAAAACAGGCGCGGTAAAAACAAGGAACTGCAGTTCCTTGTCTGCTGAAGACGCCGGCTCACGGCGTCGTATGCTCATTTGCTGGCTGCGTTTGTTGCGCCATCTCTTGTCTCCCGTGCGAAACGGCGCCGTGTTGTTCGAAGACCGGTGGCGTAGCTGCGTTTCCATAAGAGCTAAGCCTTTTTCTTTCTTCACTTTTTCCTCAGCTAAATTTGCTCATTGCAGATTTTTACAAAAGAAAAAAAAAACCACCATCTGTGGGCAACGCTGCAGAAAGTCGTAGCGCGATAGGTTAAGAAACCGAATTTCGCGGTCGATTTAAAGAGCCTGGCCTCTCCTTGAGTGACCCCGCAGGTGTCGAATCGTTTGTAATCCACTTTACTTTAACTTGGGCGATATTAAATACAAGCTAATAAATATCTTTATAGGTTCTTGCGGTATGTTTATTACCTCCACATTCGGGAAAAGCGTAACCAGTGCATGCTCTCCAGAAAGCCGATGATGTAGACATCATTCTGAAATGTTGTAGTGACTTACGCCTCTTGCATACAATGTCATAATTTAATCTTCCTCTTTATTATGATGTTGATGGAAGTCGTTATTGGTGCGTTGCGTAGCGCCGCGGCTTAGCGAACTTATAGCAGTACGATTCAATATTGTTAAATCGAACGTTGTAACAGTAAATTAAACCTTTAACAGCGTGACAATTTTTTAATGGAACGCGATCTTGTTTTAGAGAAGGGAGGGAGAGCTACGTGGATGCCGTCTTTACAGATCTAAGAATAAGCCTTTTAAGAAATTCTTTAAAACAGTCTTGCATCTTATAGTTATTGTTGTGCGTACTGCTAAGAAGTTAATTATGAAAACAAAACTCAGCCGATGAGTTTATTGTCAGATTTTAGATTTTAGCCTTGAGGTTGTGACGGTTATTTTTTAAATAATATTGCCCGAGCTTATGAAACACATATCAAAAGCTGCATTAAAAAATATATTAATAAAAAACTGGCCCCCCATACATTGAGTTAAGGCTAATTATATACTCATTCACTACAACTCAACTAGGTCAAGCTTTTCGGCGTTTTACCTCAAACGCAAAAGGGGGAGTGCCAGAAAGAGTGAGCTTCTATTTGAAGATTATCTGCTTCTTCTAGAATCTTGGTTTGATGATACATGTTTTGCTTTTTCCCTTTCTCGAGGCTCAAGAGCGTAACATCCCGTGGTGCAGCTGCCTTACTGCAGTAAACGAGTAAACAAAATGGTAATGACTTTCAGAACACACAAAGGTACTTATTTACCCGGCCTCTATCTTTGTAAAATTTCGCCGTAGAACGTTGGCGTCCAGAAAGCTTCCCTAAAGTAAAAATATCAGCATATAAATAACGAAAATACCAAAAAGAAGAAAATCTCCAAGCAAGTCCAGAAATGCACACTAAAAAGAGCGCCACGTGTCTAGCATTTCCGAGTAGTCTGCTGCCAGAAAATGGGTAAAAGGGCCTAGAAGAAATATTAATAAAACTTTACTAACATAAAACTAAATTATTCTGATGGCTGTAACGATACTAAAATTTATATAACAAAAATATAAAGCGCAACAATTTTTTTTTCGGCACTGAAATGTTCTTTTTTTTTATCTTCTTTAGACAGGTTTTTGCGTATTATGCTTTTGAACTCTAGATTAGATTGCCGGTTCGTAGCCGAATGTTTGGGGCTCATTTCAATCGTAAACTCATCCTATCCTGTGCCTGAAACTTAATCTGGTTGGAGCGCGGCCAAAAAGTTTTATGAAGAGGCAGTGTGCACCTTAGTGCTTGGCATTTGGAGTTGTGTTGTAATTCTGTTACCGTAGTCCGTCTCTGGATTGCATGTGCACAAAAAAAAAAATCACGATGTTTACCGCCGTAGAGGAACGTAAAACAACTTTATTTTGTTTGGGAATATATTTTCAGGCTAGTTTTTGCGATGCTGATAAAACATCAAACCAAAACTATGCCACCTTATTCTCTTTGCCGCAGATATACACGCAATACCCTCCCTCCATCAGGCTAAGTATTAAAGACGCTGAAGTGTGAGTTTTTAAATTAAAAAATAAAGGTACCTAATTTGATTGTAGTTATTGTAAGGATGCAAGAGAGCTGGTGAAGAACTTACATTTTTAACTCTGGAGGGTGGGGAAACAGAATGATAGGACAACATGAATATTCAATTTGTGTTGTCCAACGCACGCCTTGAAACTCTTGAGGCTGCTGGAGGATAAAGTACGGACCAGCCTCCAACCTCAAGCCGAACTGAATTTCACTTTATATATCTCGCACTCGTCGTCTTTCTGAATGCCCAATCCCCGTGGCTTTCACCATAGATCCATCGGTGACTTTTTTTCTCTCCTATATAAATGCAGATTACGCTCAAATGTGCTGTATGTTAATGCAGTCACCAAAATCAGGCGACAAAAAGAAGACAAAAAAGGCTTCCGTAACTCAGTTTCTTCCTCAAATCTACTAGAGCATATCTTAAGCGTACACACAAATTCACACGTACATTGCGTGCCACCGTTACGTGAACACGTCATAATAGATTTTTTTCCTGCATTTTATTTTCGGAAGGTAGGAATGGTGAGGAATAGGACAGGTTTCGCACCATACTTTTTGTGTAGTTTAATGGGCATATTCAAACAAGCTTAATAGTCCTCAATGTAAGGCGAAATACCCTTTATAATATTTGAAATATACTTAGTCCTAAACCTTTAAAAATGTAAAAATAAAAATAATAAAAATTGGGAGAGTAAAAACGTGTCTTACTCGACCCTTCCCCCAGTGGGAGACAACGGATGGGTTTTCATTAGATATGAAGACCAATTGCAGTCGTCGTTTTTCCTTCGATTATTTGTGGTTTTCGACCAGGGATTTAGAGTGGGGTAAAATTTTACAAAACAAATAATTGGTGGCCTAAATACAATATGAACTAAAATTAGTTGATTCACCATAATTACAGGTTAACCTTAATGTTGCCCTTCCAGTCAAAGCACCAAACTTTATAAAGAGAGAACTTTTACACTGTCCCATTCTTCCCAACATCTCACTGTCCCACTCCTCCCAAACTGTCTCGCACAAGATAAGTTGCCTATTGTGGCAACAGGCGAGGTGTTAATATTAAATTAGTGGTGGTTAAAATTAGTTCATTAACACATGTTGCATGTTAGTTTACTACAGCCGTTGGCCAAACCGTATTGAATCAAGAGTCGTGAAAAATAAATATGTGACACTTACTTTTGAACCACTGATTCCGATTGTGTACACCACGCCAAGCCGGTACGCCATAAAATTTGAAAGTACCACCACCTGGATGTCATCAATCTTAAAGTTCATAAAGTTTATGGGGCTACTCGCTGAAGAAGTATATTGACTGTCCGACTCCTTCCAGAGTTACATTCCTCCCCATTCCCTCCTATTGAAGGACACAAATATGTACCGCTTTGTTTACTGACCCAATGACTCACTTTAAACAACACTAGTATTTTGAAGACAGCATTGTTATTCCAATTGAAACACACAAAAACGACGATTGCTCATTTGCGTTATATCTGGCTCAGCCTATACGCACAGAAACGCGGAAACGCACATCACCGCAAGAAAACACCGGTCCACACGATAACACGAGTTGGTGTGCACTCGCGCACATAAAACACAGGCATGAGAGCGTGCGCGTACGTATTTCAGAGCACCAATGCGCATAATATCGCCGCCCGCTCAATTATGGCTGCGTGCGATATGACTTATTAATCTGGAAAGTTCTAGAGGTTAAATAAAAATCACAAATGGAACATACAATGCAATTATGAACGTGCAAGAGCAGCGGTTACGCAGCCATCCGAATTTGCGCATGAGAGTTATTCGAGCGGCATCGAATGAAGCGAGGAATAAAATATATTGATAGTTGCTCACACAGCAAACACTGTCTTCCTTGTGTAGCATCGGCATTGTTTGACTATGTTGCCATGCAGCAGGATGACTTAGCTGGTGTATTCTAGTGAACATTTTTTTTATTAAAGGCAAACGTCTGTAAAATGCTAATTTACAGTGTCACGAACTTTTATGAAGGACGTCCAACACACGTGCTGCCTATCTGCGTCCTGGTCACCGTAACGATAATTTATGAAGAAACAACTTCGTTGTGCACGACCGCGTGACGTGAATTCAAGAACTGTAGACCGTCACAGTGATACCTCCAAAAACAGTCTAAGAAACAAACAAAAAAATGAAGGACGTTTACGATTCTCCGTAATTCAAATTAGAGCGCAGCTTTTGAGGAAGAAGAGGAGAGGGTATACCTCTCCTTCTCCTCCGCACACTTCTCTCCTCCGCTCCTCCTCGCCTTCTAAATAGGAGGAGCGGAGGCAATTTACAGCTAGATTTTGACCAAATTTCCCGCTAGCTTGTGCAAGAAATTAAGCAAAAGTTTCCACGCTAAAATTAGCGCAAAAAGTAACGAAAATATTCCCACAAAGATTAGCGGGAAAATTTCCCCGCTAAATTTAGTGGATTAATTTTGTTCGGTAATTTTAGCGGTATATATAGCTAAAATTTCCCCTAACTTTAGCGTGTTAAGATTCCCCACTAAATTTAGCGGGGAAATTGACCACGCGTGAACTCAATACTAATTCAGTTTCCCCGCTAAATCTGGGGAATTTGTGACGTTTCATAATGCAACCTGAGCGGTTACGCCGATGCCGACCCCGACGCCGACGCCACTCAACCCGTAAACCGGCGCCTAAGAGCTTCGCTCTAAAAAAGGATCAAGGGGCAGAAACGTAATCATAAACAAAAGGAAACGCGATAAGTAGAATTCAAAATACAGTGCCAGTGTAATCTCGATTATGAAAATATTAGTTTCAGTTTCCATTCTTTATCTTACATATAATAAAACACCTGTAATTCAATTAAGCAAAATATAATATTTCTAATACGAACATGTCAAAGTGTGATTCAATTTATTTTCTTCTTTTTAATGGAAGGATGTAAGATTAGCTAGCGTTAAAAAAAAAACAAAAAAAACGAATATCAACGTTGCTAAGCCGAGGGGAAAATTACGGCGAGAACCAGAATAAGAACAAGATATAAAAAACTCTGAATGAAATAAACACAGTCAAGAAATGTTGGCACCAGTCTCATTCGCAAATGCAATGACTGTTCACGACTATCCTCGTTACAAAAATGTCTTAAGTTTGCACACGTTCAAATGTGAAGAACAGACACAAAAAAAGAAACAGGCTGACGTAAAGAAATTACACGAGACTACACAAAATAGTGTTTCTTGTCCCTCGTTGTAAAATTAATTTTCGAGGCAGGTTTCGAGGCGCTTTGTTAAACTTTATTTAATTTTGTTTATTTATTTTTTTATTGAGTTTGAATGGCCCACAAACAGATGAACAGCTCCATAGTTTTTTCTTCTTTTTTTCACTTTAAGGACCAAAAAGAAAACGTTAATTCCGTCATTACGCGAAATGTGTTTTAGTATATATTTTATCCCGTATATGTCTCATTTCTCCCCTCACGGGAGTTATAGCGAAAGACATTAGGAACATAAATAAACGACGCTGGTGCCATTTCTTCTTGCTAATTCCTAAGCTTCGTGACGATACTTCTGTAAGTCGATGCTAGTGAAAGGTATGTCCCTTTTATTTATTTATGGAATCTATGTCGAAGCAGCTTGCAGAGAAGATTGCCTCCCATACATTTTATAGTACTTAGTTTGTTTTAGTTATTTTAAATATTTTTGGGTTTTATAACAAACTTAGCTTGGTGTTATAGCCATGTATTGTTTCTAGGAATTTCGGCTTCTCTGATTAGACCCCAAGGTACTGTTTTTCAAGAAGAAATATGCAAAACGTATATCAATACGCACTCTTGTGAAACGAATATCTTGAAATGAATTTTCAAAGTATGTTTCTATCTTGTAGTGATGTATTATATATTTATTTTAGTATACCGTAATATACCCGAAGGTAAAGCAAGTGTAGTTTTTTTTTTTTATCACTGCAGACGAGGCATTACTAGAGCAAAATGCCTTTTTACAAAGGTTATCATGGCATAATTTCAAGAGTAAATTATTTTCATGGCCATGTCCTATTAGGACCTACGCCATCCTTGCTGCGGTGTCTCTTGCGCCTCACATTGATAAGAATATATTTATTTTTTGGAAAATATTGTTTCTTGAAATCTTAGTAATCTTTTTATGTGCAATTAACACACAAGGTATATTGTTTGAACAAACAAATATTGCCGCGTGCATGACCAAGAGAAAACGCTTTTCTGTGCATCTAGAAGTTTCATGTTTATTCTTATTCCGAGTGTAAAAGATAAGAAGGACGAAATGGCGTTGCCTAAACAGTCTCACCCTAGCTCCTTTCCAAACATTTTAACTCGAATATTTGAAATGTCGAGCATAATAGTGTGTTCTTGTTCTCAGCTGCTTCTCTGCCTACCTCTTGTTCCCAGGCTATAGCCTCCTCTATACTCACAAAGCATGGCAGTTTGACAATGCCGCTACAGAGTTCCCGGTCGCAGATTTGCAGCGCACAGAGCATCAAGAACCGTTCCTCGGGGAACCTGGACGTCAGCTCACAGCTTTTGCAGTGGTGAGGATCCGAAACACACTTCTTCGCTCGGGAGAAGTGCGTTTCGGCGTTTCGCCGCAGTGGGGCGCAAGTCACTTGGCTCTCCTCTCATCCGTTGTCTGCCGCTCCACCTTTTCCGTTTCGGCGGCCGCTTCTCGTGGCGATCTGCCAGGCTTTGTCAATATATAGGAGGCTATTCTCAGGCACGTTCGGCGCTGTGGGCAGGCGCACTGCTCACAGTAGATAAGGAGCCGAGCGCGGTATTCCTGATTCAATCCCTGATTCACTCCCACACAAGCCAGCTGTCAAACCGACAGACCGTCGCTTGTTGCTGGCGATGTCGACGCTCACTGCTACTTTCTCGACGTGTGTTCTTCATTTTAAAGGAAAAGCCTTATATGTTTCCTCGTTCAGTCGACCTTCAACGTCCTTGAACGAAAACATGTCCGCGACACGAAAGGTACCAAAACGTTTACGTGACAACTCAGGCGAATTAGAGGAAATAAAATTAAGAAGGATGACAAAGCGAATTAACAGGAATCAAAGTAAATTAAGTGGAATTAAAATGGATTAAAAGTAATTAAAGAGAACTAACAGTAATCAATGGGAATAAAGAAGGACCATACAGCGAATTAAGGAGAATCACAGTGAATCAAGAGGAATTAAAGTGAATTAAGAGGAATTAAAAAGAAATAAGGATATTATGATCAATTTCGTGCGCAAAATCTGGAAATAGCATTTGAAGCAAAAAAAAAAATAATGCCAAAAACATTTCAACAAGAAAACGCGAGAAAAACTAAATAATGTGTGTTGTATTTAACGCATCGCGCCTGAGCTTTACCTTAAAGTCGTCTTAAGGATATCATAAGAGACCCTGTGAATTTTGTTTTGTTTCTGGCACAATTCACCGATTTATATTTTATTTTCAGTTCATTATTCATCGTCTCGTCGCCTTCATCTGTGACATTTCTGGAGGAGGCGCGGGGTAAGTTGGCTATGGCGGACTTTTTTGCAGGATCAGGACGTATACCTTCTCTGCTCACAACATTACCCCAAAACTTAATTTCACCGTAGGCACCCAACGGGCTGACGGAGTGGCTAAACAAGGTAAAACCCGACATCATCTCGATGTACGTCAACGTAGAGCACGGAACGTGGAGTGAAAGTATGCCGTATGTCACGTTCGCCCGCAATACGGAGGCTCAAAAGATAAGGTCACACCATTCCAGCTGGGTGATGGTCGCAAAGTAACAACAATACTGGACTCAATGCTACCCCAAAAACTTGATGACGACACAGCGGCGACTTAGGGATCATCACTCAATGGGCAAAGGAGGTCCGACAGCTTGTCAGGCTCTGGTTACACGAACAACAACGCGTCAATGCTCTCCGGTACAACCTCCGTCGTCGCATCGGCAACTTCCAGCCTGGAGACCGCGTGTGGGTGTGGATACCGATACGACGACGAGGCTTCGGTGAAAAACTCCAAAAGCACTACTCTGGTTTCTACAAGGTGTCTCGCCGACAAGGAGACCTCAACTACGATGTGGTTCCCGACGGAACACAAACATCCTCACGACACCGACCACGACCCGAGGTGGTTCACCTCGCTCGATTTAAGCCATTTCCTACTTGATAGGACCCTAGACTTTTTTGTTCCGGATGACTCGTCAGTTTTACCGCCCTTTTTTATTTGCCTTGTTTTGTTTCGTATTTTTATGGGGAAGATTTGCTTTTAAACGGGAGAGTAATACCACGTGCATGACCGAGTAGACACGATTCTTCCAGCATTTAGAAGTTTCGTGTTCATTCTTACTCCGGGTGTAATAGCCTTCCCTGGTCAGTCTCGCCCTAGCTTTTTCTGGAACATTCTCTGTCGAATATTCGAGATGACGAGCAGAGCAGACGAGGAGCCGAACGCGGTATTGTCGATTCATTCACTGATTCGGTCGCGCGCTAGCCACCTGTCGCGTAAACGCATCGTCGCTCGCTGCTACTTTCTTGACCAGTGTTCTTCTTTTGCTTTTGTTTCTGACATGAGTGCGCCAATTAAATTTTTATTTCTAGTTCACCATGTAACATCTTGTCGCCTTCATCCGTGAAAATGTGTTTCAAATTTTCACTATTCGAATACACACCAAACTGTTTGTTAAACTATTTTGTACGTAGAGAAAACGTACTCCTTGCAACATAACTAAATATAAATATTAAAAAAACAAGAGCCACGTACTATCTTCATTTTCTTCCACCCTTTTTATTTCGTGTACGGGAAACATTGCCTACTCGATTCGCCAAAACGTTTTATTCCTGCATACGTCCTTTCCCGTACAGTCGAAAAATCCAACATGGAAACAATAACCGACCGCACTGAAACATCAGAAAGAATGCAAGTCACTACGTCAACTCGCCCATAAACATAAATACAAATTGTCCATTTGCGTGCATCGAAATACAAAGAGGAGCCCGAAAATTGAATGCGGGCTGAACCGCGCACGCGTACGCAGCTAGAGCATCTTCCGATGCGCTCGCGCGTTCGATAACCAACGAAATTCCTGCAGGCATTTTGCGATGCCCGCTTTATCGCAAATATGCAGCAACGCGCTGGCAGAATGGGCCTAGGATGCGGGGGAATATAATCCTCGCGTTCCTACCGCCCTCTCATAGCCCCGAAAGCGCAAAAATACGAGCTGGAGACACACACAAAAAAAGAAGATAACCTAGTTTCAGCAAATTTGAATGGCATCTTTCTTTCTTAAGTTTGTTCGGCAACATTCCCTTTTTGCTCCTCTGCCGCGTTAAGAATCGCACCCGATTAGTTTTCCTGCTTCCCCCCGATTCCCTTCCTCTCGCCTCGCTGAGCGCCATTAGCGGTAATCAGACCAATTAGTTCAGACTCCTTTTTCATTTTATTTCATTAAAACATATATACGTACATATAGCACGTCGCAAAATCGATAACAAGTTACAGTGACCTCACCCACGTTGCTTGCTTTGACGCGAGCGAAACACATTTACTCTTTCGGGCGTGAAGAAACTCGGCTAACAGAGGCTCAGCGATATGGGCAAAGTTTGCGGCAGTTTTTGTCCGCTCACAGCTTCATAGCCAGACAGCCCATGAACTGACACCTTTAGAGCGCGGTTTCGTGTCTGGGAGTGTGTGTGTGTATTTGAGGGTTGCGTTGTAAAGGCTCTCATAACCTAGGGCCTCTAAATTACTCACTCCACCTCGATAAAAAGGTAGTAGTATTACGCGCATATTCCATTTATCCCAGCAGGTTAAAAATATAAGAAATGCATTTGCCCAATTGCTTTTCCCACTGCAAGATCTTTGTAATTACCGCAACAATAAAACTGCGTTACAGGTCCTGCCTCAAAAATGTAAAAAAAATGGCTTTTTGGCACGCACTATGAAAACATCACTTCTTTTTTCTATATAAAACTGAACTTTGTTTAGTCGTTTATTCCCTTTGGCTCATGGTGAATAAGAAAGGTCTTCGATCTTTTGGCATTTTTATTGTATAACCTTCCTTGCAGTTCTTATCTTATTTTCGTATATTATATACGTCATGAAGAAACTAATAACTAGAAGAAACATACTCACTGGAAGAAAGTGACATACAAATGAAAGCTTCTATCGAAATGGAATCTCTTGACACCAGGCGTAGAAACTTTGGCAGAGACATTTAAGACTCCTTACGTGTGGGAATGCGAAAGCATTCCTGCACGCTGCACATTCTTAGAAGCAGCGTGCCACGTCTTTCATCGTTCTGTGCAAACCATATATGTATTCGTCTGTTTTTCCGCATTAATGTTTTCCTGACCTCGCCCATATTTCATCGACCTCTAGTGGTTGATGGTTTTTAAGCGCCGTCAAGAATTCAAATTTACTACGGAGAATTATGTTTCACAATATCATGGATATCCGAAGAACTGTGGTATCCATTTCAAAGTGGGTTTGAGGTTTATGACAAGCTGGTGGGCTGTCACCAATAGTCTGGGGAACGGTGGTTGAACTTGTCTAACAATGCTAAATGTTTTTGTAACCTTCGAGAATAGGTGCTTGCGATGTTGTGACGGTCGCGTCGTCCTCCCCTTGTACATATCATCTCATAATCACCATCACTAGACGTGCACCGCGGGCCTCCATGGTACGGGCTGTTGTCTTTCCGCGGTGCCACGGCTCTCCTGAGCCAATAAAGATTATTAGTATTATAAGTATTAGAAACAAAAATTGGATTGTTTAGAGAATTTAAATGTATTGTGGCATATTTCTTAGACCTCAATAGCTTTAGAGACACTTTAAATGATGGTTTAGGCGTTGTTTAACTGATCGTAGTTGGTGAAGCACCTCTATAGCTTCCACTCCTGTCTTGAGCCTGCGTTCATCTTTTATGCCCCACAGGGCAGACAAAAATGCTAAATGGGACGGAACTAAATGCTAAATATGACGGATGGAGGTTAGAACATAACGAAGGTAGAACGCAAAGAAAGCAATATGCTGGGAATGTGATGTGTACAATCTGTCTCATTCACATAAGAACTCCTTCGTTGAAACTCTCAGGTGTTACGGAGGCTAACTTTCCGATGAACTAAAAATAGACAGCGTAAGTTAGAGCAGATCAAATTGCAGAAGTGATAGCCGTGGGCGTGGGTCACATTTTGGATATTCAGTTTTTTTATTTGTCGTTTAATTTGGATAGCTGTAGAAGTGGGTGCGTTTATACGCCTTTGGCACTTGCCTTCGGCTGTGTACTTTCCAACTAAAACTTTTTAGAAACGTTTTTTTTTTCACATTATACAAAACCTTACTTTCCTTTGAAAGAACAACTAATTCCCCACATTTTGATGTGTCATAATGCTCCATATCTAAATTAGTTAGGAAAATAAAGGCGTTTCCACAGACCGTTTGAAAATGCCACTTTTTCTGTGGTCAGGAAGAGTTAAAGTTTAGTTTTTAGCGGCTCTTTGTTTGGCTCGGTTTTTTTATCCTATTTTCTGGCGCTTTTATTTTCGTAGCAATGCACCAACGTGAGCACCATTTTTTTCTAAAACTGAGTCAATTAACATATTCGACTTCATAAAATGGAAGAGGATTTTCGCCTTCTATTAGTTCGCGATTTTGCTTCATTATCTATTATTGTGATATTTTGCAAAAGTCGATATCTCCGTTCCTCCTGAAAGCCTCCATAATGCGAGTTTTTCATAATACCCAGACAAAGAATCCCGTGTCTTCCCAGGTCGCTCCCAAAAACGGTGTGTATAAAGTGAGGTATTTAATGTAAGTGTCCAGAGTAACAAGGTAGGACTGTATTCAACAGAATTTTGCAGAAACCACATGTCGCAAACTAAACACAAAAAATCTGAGGCCCAGAATTGTCAAAGGTTCCTAGCCTGTAAGAGCTGGTGAAGAGTGGGCAAGGCACGTTCAACGCTGCCGCAGGGATATCAATCTCCCTCAAAGGCAAAAAAAAAAAAAAGACTCCGAATACAGGACTGGGAGATGAAAAGTCAAAAGAAGCCACAACCGAAAACCAAAACCCGAAGGCATGATGAGTGTCAGTGAACGTCTTCAGACCAATACGGTACCTTTTATTTCGAAAGACAAATCCACGTTGATGGGCAGAAAAGAAAAACCGGAACAGGATCGGATGACGCATTAGGCGCCAGCATCCGACACCCGCTGACAGTTTTCAGACCGGACCGGCTACGACCGACAGAATATGGCGAAAAGAAACAACGAGACGAGGTCGTAGAATACCGGCGCCATATTTTATTGATTTTCAGTCTGAGAGGAGCCGGTGGTTTTTCCGACGCTATCTTCCCTTCGACGAGAGCGGTAAAGGTGGTTCTCCAGGGATGCGATTCATGTCATAAGAATTCCGCTATTAAACCTTCGCAAGGAGGTGTTTAGAAGTGTAAATTAGGGTTGAGTAATGTATCCTCGATTAATGAATACTTTAATCAGTGATGTCGATTGGGCATAAAACTGGACCTAACTAGTTGAGTGCATTGTCCCTCGAACCAATAGTCATCATACAAATATACTTGGTCGGATCTATAGTGGGTGATTTCAGATAAGATCGACCAAAGGATGGCTAGTCGACATTTTCAAATCAACTGATGTTTTTATATGTTATTGTCTAGTGTCTGGTATGAACGAATCCAAACTTAGTTTTGACTAGAAAAAATACTTGGGGACAGGAAAAATCGTAAGACATGAGGTGGTGGACAGTTGCATTAACGCGCACTGATGGAGGGGGCCCGTTTGAGAGTGAATACCTAAAGCGATAACATTAGGAGAACTCTAATACGTTTTAGGCGCAAACTATGGGTATATCTTGCTTGTAATATAAAGTAATCATATTTATTTAAAATTTATTTAATTTTCTAAAAATTGACAAACATGCCTGCTCGAACGACAAATGGCAGACTTTGGAGGTCTGTATCTCATGAAATAATTTAATCATTATGATATAATTTGCAGATATTATTCTACTAATATATAGCTAATATTTAAAAAATAACTAAGGTATCCGTGTGATACAATAGTTAGGATATACTTAGTCAAACATGGAAAAAAAATCAAACAAAGAAAAATTCCGATGCGAATAAAAAAAAAAAACACCACCCTCGATTTTTTTTAAATTTAGGTAACCTGTTATACTCTATTTCGGCATTCATTTCCATTAAAAACATGTTGCATCATTTTATTGAGAAAGAAGATACAACTCCCCAAAGTAGGGTCCTTTTTCAAAGCCTACACTTAGCAGTGTTTTATACAAGAACTGACTCTGAGTTCCAGTTTCATGAAACCAACACACATCTTTTATATATTTTTATTCAGATGAGGCCAATGATAACTAAAGAAATCGTTCACACACTTAAATTAAGGAGAAACTACTGTGTACAAAGAGGTATCATATTACGGACTACTGATCCGAGAAAAGATCATGCAGCCATCGGCCACTAGGAACTTTGTTTACTTTATTCTCCTGCGACACTATATGCTATTCCCTCTTCCGCTCTACCTTCATCTCTCTCTCTCTCTCTCTCTCATATATATCCCTGATATATATCCAGAACAAAAACATGTTCAAGCATTCCCTTTCTGCGTGGTAGTGTTCTGTGGCTAGCAAAAATCATTTCCTCGCTAAGCTCACGATTATGGCAAAATAGTTGCCGGAAACCGCAGACGACACTCGTCGCTAGTTCTGGCAAAACGGCCGATACAACCTTTTTTTCGCATTTCCCCGCTCGCTGTCAAGGACAAGGGGGTTCGCTTCAACCAGCAAAACATGGCCGCCGACGCCTGTTTACTGAGCAGTCATGCCTGTCGCCATCTCACTCGCTGGCGTCACGGGCGATAATATCAGGCACAAAGGGGCACACCAACCGGCAGCATTATCCCCAAATACTCGAGCCTCGCGTAAATACATAGAGTGTAAACGCTCTCGCCATGTTATCGTAGTAAGACCGCCCCCCCCCCCCCCTCCCCCAACCGGGGACTGCAGTACGCGACGGCGTACTAACACAACGGCGACGATATCGACATCGCGGGCTCCGAATTTTCCCATAGTTCTACTCCACGGGCATTTATCGAAACGCTTGATATTGTGTACGCCCGCCTGGAAGGATTTCAGGCGCGTAGTTAAGGTAAGGCGGTTCTCCGCGGCAAAAGAAAGCAATTTCACAAAAGCTTAAAAGCGGCGGCGACGCGTGTGCGGTGAACGCTTGTAGTTTTGGTGTAGACAGGGTGTGTGTGTTCTCGTTGTTGACACCAGCCGGCGATAAGGCACTGCAAGCGGTAGCTCAGTACAGCAAGGGCTAATCCGAGTGACCATCAACGTAACCCCACCGCCAACCCCTCGCGAACCGGTCGCCGACATGGCTCAGGCTGTGTCATGAACCACGTGGTAGAAGCTCGGGTGCTTTCATATCAGCGCGTGGAGGGACGACAGTGCGATTCCGGAAAGTCTTTTTCGAAGGCCGCTGACCACAATTTTTTGTCTGGAGACTTTCCCTCTTTCTTCCTTTGACGTGGATCAAGCTTTGCCGACAGCCTCAGTTGTGACCTCTCTCAGTGAGTGAGCTCCTCAGCCTCGGACTTGTCACTTGTGCACCCAGTAGTTCTTTCACTTGGCAATTATATGCCATCAGTTGGGGTTTAATTTCTATTATTTATGTATACATTATGAAGACGTCCTGGAGCTCCGAACGAGTGTTTTGTGCAGATTACTTTTGCAAACACAAAAAGACTATACCAAAGCAGCGGAATTCTCGAAGTGTTGGCGAGTTGGACCTAAACTCGTTGAAGCAAATTCTTCCGCCTGACTGTTCCACCGAAGTGAGTGCGACGGACTACCTGTGCTACCATTGCTTCATGCACATCACTAAGGAGATCTCGATGCGAAGCTCAGAGCAGTGCCCTGACATATTTGTGCCAGCTGAAGAAGAAATTGAAGATCTAAATCGCAGCATACTACCTACAGATGTGTCGCCGCTGAGACAACCAAGCGTCGTAAGAAGTCGGGACAGGCCTGCCTATGTCAAGAGAAAGCAGACAGAACTGGAGCAAGTTGCTGTCAAGAATATACGCTCAAGGCTACGTATTGCGTACGACAGGGACGCACCATCGGGGTCGTCCGAACCAACATGCTCCACATGCACTGAGTGGGTGGACAACTTTCGGCAGGCCTTTGAAACCGCCACCTCTCTCCGGGAACGCTGTCAACTGCTTACACTCCTGTCGTCAACACTGACGAAGAATGAGGTTCAAAAGATGATTCCACAGGCCTCAATGTACCTCATCAGTAAATCCCGAAAACTCAAGGAAAAGCATGGCGTGTGGTATGAGCCGGATCCTTACACGAGGTGCAAGGTGAGCCCTGAGAACCTGTCTGCTGCCCTAGAGTACTTCACGAAAGACGAGCTACAATGTTCGCGCCAAAGTCCCAACCAGAAGGACGTCATCTCTGTCATGCTCAACGGAGAGAAAACGTTCGTGCCAAAGCGCTTCATGACACGCTCAATACGAGAGGCCTTTCGTATATACAAAGGCAAGCATCCCGATTCCGGCGTTGGGCTAACGAAATTTTATTCGTTGCGCCCTAGATGGGTCCAATGTATTCCACACCAGGAAGTGTGCGTTTGTGTGCGCTGCGCCAATTATTATCTTTGTATTGCCGCTCTAGAGAACGTTACAGGCTCAACATTCAACACTGGTGAAATGAACTCGGCATTTCTGTGCGACCCAGCAACAGAACTGTGCCTTCAAGGAGACTGTGATCACTGCCCAAAAGGCCAGTTTCTTACACTCCAGGAACTTGATATCCCGGAGGATGAAGAGATTGTGCTTGCAACATGGGAGTCCGGCGACCTTGTGAAAAAAACTTTGGAACCTGAGACTTTCCTAAAAGTCATCCAAGTGACGGTTGGAAGTTGGGTACTTCACAACCATATCCGGCAAACGCAAGGTAAAGCGAATTACGATGAAAAACAGTGCATGCAACGCGGGAGCATTGTCTTTCATTTTGACTTTGCTGAAAACTGAACCATCGTGCTTCCTGACGAAGTGCAAGCATATCACTGGAAAAAAAAAACAAGTTTCGATATTTACATGTGTAGTGACGACAAGAAAATCTACAAACAGCTTTGCCATCATCAGTGAGGACCTGTGTCACGACGCCGCTCACGCTTGCTTGGCTCTAGAAAAAGTGAAGGAGTGGGTTGAAGACAACGTTGCGGTATACTCGTACGTGACGTACGTAAGTGACGGCGCCGCCAGTCATTTCAAGAATCGCTACCAGCTTCACCAATTTGCAAAGGACGATTGCCCACAAGCCCAGTGGTTATTTTCTGCATCTGGACATGGGAAAAATGCATGTGACGGAGTTGGCGGACTCGTGAAGCACCAAGCCACGCTGAACAACCTGAGAGAACGTTCAGTAAGCGCAATTCAGACGGCCAGGACAATGGTGAGCGTTCTATCAAAGAAACTGAAAGGCGTGAATCTTGTATATCTGAACGAAAATGAGGTTGTTCGGTATCGTGAACAAAAAAAAGAAGAGTGGCTGACGGTGCGCGCCTTCCCTGGCATTCAGTCTTGGCACGCGTGGCGGCTCAGCAAGTCATCAACAGAAGGGACCTGTGACGTATATGTAGCACGGACAGTCGGATCTGCTTGGAAGCAACTTTATTAAATGGGTACAGCGAGGAAAACCTTAGCGTAAAGTGCCGAATTTGATTTCCCAAGGACTGCTCATTTTGAATGCAGGGACATCTTATTTATCACATTTTTCTTCACGGGGTATTTAACCTACTGTTTTTGTTGGTGGTTACTAATAATTTTTATATGATCACTATAAAAAAAATCCCAAAATGTTATCCTCGAGCAGGATAAAATATATCGGCTTGCCACGATTCATTCATACACCGAGAGCATCGAAGCTGCTCCAGTTAGGCACTATGGCATCCGTCACCTGAAATTGTTTGTAATCGTAAATACACAGCCAACCTAAATATCTTACTATTATATCTTTGTTTTTGTGTGTGGAAGTAAAGTTATTTATTTTACTCTAGATGTAAAATATACCGGAAGGTACAACTTCACACTGCATCATCTTTTCTCAAATCATGTCTCTAATATGATACCACTTTGTACGCTTATGTAAAATGCTGTATATAGTTTCTCCTCCCTTTTACTGTGTGACCGATCGCTCTTTTTATCAATGACCTCATCTCAATAAATGTATATAAAAGATTTCTGCAAGTTTCATGAAACTGGAACTCAGAGTCACTTCTTGTATAGGACACTGCTAAGTGTAGGCTTTGAAAAAGGACCCTACTTTGGGGAGTTGTTTCTTCTTTCACAGTGCAATGATGCAACATGTTTTTAATAGAAATGAATGCCGAAATAGAGTATAACAGGGTACCCAAATTTAAAAAAAAATCGAAGGTGGTGTTTTTTTTTTATTCGCATTGGAATTTTTCTTTGTTTGATTTTTTTCCCATGTTTGCCTAAATATATTGTAACTATTGTGTCACTCAGATACCTTATTTATTTTTTTCAATAATAGCCATATATTAGTAAAATAATGTCTGCAAGTTATGTAATAATGATTAAATTATTTCATGAGGTACAGATTTCCAAAGTTTGCCATTTGTCGTTCGAGCAGGCATGTTTGGCAATTTTTAGAAAACTAAATAAATTTTTAATAAATATTATTACTTTATATTACAAGCAAGTTGTACCCATAGTTTTCTTGTAAAAAGTTTTGAAATTATCCTAATTTTATTGTTTTAATTATTCACTTTTAAACTTGCGCCCTCCATCAGTGCGCGTTATTGCAACTGTCCACCTCTCCCTGCCTTACGATTTTTCTTGTCTCCAAATTTTTTTTCTGGTCAAAACTAAGTGTGGATTCGTTTATACCAGACACTAGACAATGTCATATAAAAACATCAGTTGATTTAAAAATGTCGACCAGCCACCCTTTGGTCGATCTTATCTGAAATCACCCTAGTATAAAACACCTTCTTTTGTTAGAATTTGTTGGACGTGTTAGTGTTACACAGTACTACGGCGGTTTAGAGCGAGCAAAATTAAGGTCATGTGTCCTATTCACAAGACTTGGCGGAATGTTTTCCTGTCATCGCCTTGCCAGTTCACTTGCAATTAGGTACGTTTTAACAAATTTTCAAATATTGAAGAGCACATAACACACTGCTGGCGTCAGTGGCCAATTCACTCATTACAGAATAATGCACAAACAAAATACAAAAATTAGAAAGAGCGAGTGCGATTCACTGCTATTCTTGAAAATATGTAAGCGAATGTTATTTTTGTGGTGTTCCAAGAGAGCTCTAAGCCAGAACTGTTCACAGTACCAAGGCCTAGGGGGTACCCCTTAACCTGCTTTCCTACAGGTTCTACGAATGCGTACTTAAAAAAATGCAATAACACATTATTAAACTAGGCAAAAAAACAATTATACGATTTCAAGTAAAAAGCGGTGGAAAACAAGACAATATGTTTTTTAGACTAATAAATAGAAAGATGGAAGCTTTCAGTCCAAATTAGATTTTTTCGGGCAACCTACAAAAGTCGTGTTTTTAATTACAACTTTTATCGTCCTTCTTGTCATATTACTTCGCCCCACTCAATTTACTTATGGAGGTGTAAATAAGAGTAATAACTTCATTAATTCTGTCCAAGGTAATATTGTTAACCATCGCCGTATTTTCAAAAAAAGCAACATAGCATTTAATAAATTCAATTCAATGTAGCTCAAGGTGTCTTTTTCAAAAAATAACCGGTAGCCCCAAAGCCTTTGTGATAAAACAGAGCATGAGTTAGATCTATAAAACAAATATACATGCCTAGCTCTCACTTACAATAAACAATACATATGCTTTAAAATATTTAAAATAAAAATAGAAACATTACAAAATTGTATGTTTAAACATTATTAATTCGTGATACCGGTGACAAATTGTAATAAACATCTCGATAAAATACTCCACAATTTCTAAAGGATATGCTAACAAGAAGATACCCCGTGCTTACAGGAATAATGCAATCTGATTGACCTAAAAGCTGCCCAGCGGCGTCAGCTTGCTAGTTGGGAAACCGATGGCATTCCGCAAAAAAACTAAGTAGCAGTTATCGGGACTTTATATGGTTAAACCTTTGCAATATATACTGTATACAGGGGTAAACAAACAAAAAACGCGGAATAACTTGTAACACGTGATTCCATCTTCAACTGAACCTAAGGCGCTGGCCGCTGACGTTTTACCTTGCAACTCTCTCACCATTAAAAAAAGGCATGGGGGAGCTCTTTGTTTAATTTAAAATTTTGATTTATTTATTCCGCAAAAAACGCTGTGACAACATTAAAAAAACTGACAAAATGAGGTTATCACAAGGGATAACCCCATTGGGATAACCCTAATCAAAGAGAAAAAACATAATTGTGTAAACACAATTATGTTCTTTTCTCTTTGATTTTTTAAACAGCTTTAGTTCCAGCACACTACAGGAGTGTGTGATTAGAGGAGATGTGGAGGATAATTTCCGTAATCAAATCGAAATTCAATATGTCTTGTTTGTGTTTCTGAAGAATTGTAACCATCAGAATGAACCCCAAAAGAAGGCTTGTCATATCTGGGCGCGTCCTTTCCACACTGCCTTTATTTGTTTTAAATTCTACATTTTTCGCTGCTTTATGTTGTTCCTCACTTGAAAGTTTTCTCCGTCTTCATGTCAGAAATTTCCTGGGCCCTTTCTTTTTTTTGTGTTTTAAGTTGTTAGGTTCAACAAATCTTGGACATCGCAGATATACTTGCCAGTGCATTTTCAGCGCTGTGCCTCTGCGGTAGCCACTCTGACGAGATGCGTGGTGAAGCACTTGCGTTAGTTGTCACCTGCCGTTAACTAAAGGTTTCGTACAAAGCGGCAATATGATTTCAAAGTCAAGGTAGCTATGTATCAAACACTCTCAATCAGTTATTTCTGTGTTATAGTTGACTAGTACGAAACATATCAGGTTCTACTAGCCTGGTCACTGAAGAGATTCCCTACTCCTTTCTTTAATTTAACACGTGAAATTTGACTTCCGTCATGCTTTGACTGAGCGTGCTCACAAGACACCACAAGGCAGGGAGCTCGCGCTGTAGGCGGTACGTCAGCTGCATTTTTAACAGTGTTTCCGGTAACGCGTAAGAAGTAATGGCATTACCGGTTGCGCGTTGCTTTTTTCGCTAACGTAGTAACGTACTCGCGTTACTTCTCCAAAACAGTAAAGGGTAACGTACTTAGGTTACTTATTTCTAGAAACGGGTAACGAAGTTAAGTTAATCCTTACATTTTTCAGACTTAAAACAGTTACACTTCAATGTTTTCGTGTTTTTAGGCGCCAAGCATTGCGAATTGTTAAGTGTTTTGCGATTTTTGAGTTTTTGTTTGCATTTAGGTGAAATCGTAAAAACTATTCAGTAAGCTTATTCCGTTTCTGCATCAACATAATGTTTTCTGAAATATTGCACTTATGCACACCTGCACCGTGTAAACAGTGAGACGTGTTAATGCATAAAAACAACAGTAACGTAAAAGCAACATGGGTTCCTTTTTAGCGGTAACAGTAATGGTAACGCGTTTGTTTTACTCTGAGGTGACGTAGGTTGGTAACGCGCTCCTTTTATTTTGCAAATAACGCGTAACATATTTCGTTAATTTTTTTTTTGGTAACGCATACAACACTGATTTTTAACACTTTTTTTTTTGGGGGGGGGGGGGGTGACGTGTATCTCTAACTAGCTCAAAAAAATTTGTTTTTCTTAGTAATGTTTTATTGAGGATAAGATGACACGAATGTCTTCTAGTTAATAAACCTGCAAAATTAATTTATCTAAAAAAAGGTTTAAAACAACGTTTCTGCGCTTGTAAGATACAGAAGACAATCAGAGTGAACGAGAATTCGAGTCTTTGGCAGCACCCGATTTCTCTCTTGTAACAAATAAATGTCTATCAAAATATTTAATTTTGTTAAGCTGGTTTATGTACGAATTTCGAAATTAACGTAGAAACACTTCAAAACACACACACACAAAACTAGAGGTTAATATCGAATGGTTATAAATTTGAACATTGTGAAACTCAACGAAAAAAATGGGGGACAGCACAAAGACAGGTTGTTGAGACCTGTGTCAGTGTTGTCCCCTTTTTCTTTTTTTGTCTCATGTCTCGGGTTTTACTATTTTGAACGTTCACCACCTCCCTTGCATCTTTATTGTAAATTATATCAATGCTAACTTGTGTATAACCTTTGCATTCAGGTTGACATTGACGTTTACCACTGAGTAGAATTTGCATACCTTCTGTGGACATTTTTAAATTACCATTTACCGTGCCATTCTGAAACAGAACCCGACAGGAGATCTCTGCTTTGGAAGCAGAGCCTCAAATTCAACGCACACGCTTTAAGTGCTAAAGCTTGCTGTTTTTAGCTTTTCGTTTTATTTTTAAGGGCCGGCTATTCATCTTTTACCTTCTTTACTGAGTTCCACTCTGCTCCACATAATTACAGAAGCTTAGTTTTTTCCTCATTCAAAATCTTTGAAAATAACCGGGGAGTTTTGTAACAGATAACGCGAAATTTCGTAACGTTTTTTGCTGGTCCCCATTGCTGCATGTGTGCTAAGACTGAATGTTAGGTGATGCGCTGTTTATATTTCGATTGAGAAAAGCAATGCCTGTACTCCCAGACACCATGCGTAATAACGTCCACGGACCTAAGCCTGCCTCCGTGTTTTGCCGCACAGGGCTCTTTTTTCGTAAACGTCTTTGAACAGCTTTCGGTCTTGTTTAATTTTTTTATGAAGTGCCCGTTAAACAAATTAACGAAAATTAACTTCTATATAAGTCATTCGCAAAAGCAAATTCATGCTTTTTATAATTTTAAACTCCAAGAAGAACGTTTTCAACCTTGGTTAAAACCGACATTGCGCACAAAAAACGAAGGCGAAGTTCAAGGGTGTAAACAAGACGAGCGCCGACTCTCAATTATGCAGAAAAGCCGAACTTTAGCTAACGCAAAGCTCTCTCTTTTTCCTTTTTTTTTTATTTTGTATGCCTCTAAAATATTTCTGGTCATCTGGTCGCCCCCCTTCCTAGTTTTGTGACTTGAAAAAAGTCGAGGTGGCATCACCATCTGCACGATAACGATCCTTGTCACCCCCACAACCCCCTGCTGTCGAAGGCGAAAACTAAGCAAGTTCACGCTATTTCTCATTGATATATCTGCCAGTTCGGCCAACGTATATCTTACCGCAAGTCAGCGAAATACTGTACACGACGCTTATTGTAATCTCCACGTAATTATGATCTTATGCATTACTGAGCAAATGCGCTTCGTATCACCTTTGTTGGCTACTGTTGGAGAGAGTTGCGGCAGTTTTTACGACGCAGAATTTACCATAGGTACGCCGTATCGCTACGCTAGCTTTTTCAGATTATGGGTTATTTTGTGAAGGCAGGGAATGACTAGCGGTCTCTCGCTAGGCCTTTTGTTTTCAAACTGTTGCTCTCCCCTTGCCATCTTAAGCATCGTTTTCAGCACAGCCAACCTCATTGATGTTGGTGATTTCAAATAGTTCAGATGTTTTTTTTAGAGGAGAGTATTCTCACGGAAATTTTCGATGTTTTCGCACGGTGTTCAGTATGGCTTATAGGTGCTCCAATGAAGCTTGAAATTTGTTTTGTTGTCCAATTATTAGACCTGAAATTGGATGTTAAAGGTAGTCACGTTTGTTAGTCATGTAGCCCTCGATCGGTAAGAAGGGTCTTCTCATCTTTGACTACTCACACTCAAAACTTGTTTAAAGTAGTACAGCTTCGTCTTGTCTAACGGTGGCATTGGAGAAGTCGTGCCAACTTGCCATGCATCCAGTTTAGGCAGGCAGCTGGAGTGTCTAGTGACGGCCGGGTTCACAAGATCAATGCTGTTGCCTGTGGCGGAGACGCTGCTTAAGAAGGTGAGGGGAAAGCAGCAGCTTCAGAAAAAAATGCCTACTAAGGGACCGCTAGTCATTCCATGCCTTCATGAAATATACCACAATCAGAAGTAACTCAGCGATACGGCGTGCCTAGGGTGATTTCTGCACCGTGTAATGTAGCCGAAACTCTATCCAAGAGTAGCCAGCAAAGGTGAGACGAAGCGCATTTGTTCAGTAAAGCATAAGACCAAAGTTATGCGAAGTGTACAATAGGTGTTGTGTACAAGATTTCGCTGATATGAGGTACGGTATATACGCACGCGGCAATATACGTTGGTCAGACATGCAGATGTATTAATAAGATATAGCGTTAGCATGCTCAGTCTTTGCCTTCGACAGTGGGGAAGGGGGGGGGGGGGGTGGCGCATTATTTTTTATTGTTCAGATTGTGGATGCCACTCATATTTTTATGATGTAACGACAGTCGGAAGGGGCGAGGACCAACCAGATGATCAGAAAAGTTTAGGGGCGTACACTATCAAAATAGAAGGGAGTGACTTCGGTTCTTCTGCATAGCAGGCAGATTCGTTATCCGGACACGTGCTGATCGGCCATGATGGTATTCTTTTCTGTTGGTTGCTGCTGTTTATTTCAGTGTTTATTTTAATGAAAACTTCAGCTGAGAGTCAGCGTTTGCCTTTGCATACATTTCTACCTCGTCTTCGTTTGTTGTGTGCTTTGTCGGTTTTACAAATTATTACCAACCAGCCCGCATAGGCAGCCTAATTTTGGTTAGATCTGCCGGACACAACCGCAAAACATTCATTTATTCCGTAAAAAAACGTTTTACGATGCAAAATTTGTGGAACGGGTGCCTTGGAGGACATCTATCCACGTGTGAATAAATCACGTATTTTTTTGTTGTTAGTTTAACAATTTATCGCTCAAGAGCAGCAAGGGACCTACCGCATCAGACCTATCTTGCGTGTAGGTTTCTTGCCAGGCTACTGATCCAAACGCTCATCAATGCAACGTCGATCGTTTCTACGTCTACTGAATATCGGCGACCCGAGATGCATTCAGGGAGCAGCCACGCTGGCGTCAACGTCTCAGACATGGCGCGGGGGTGGCTTAGAACACGCTATCGTCCAGCTACTACGCTTCGCACGGGAGTGATGAATAGGCGAGCGACGCTGACTCCATTTATCACCCCCTAGCGGCCGGAACGTGAAGGAACACACCCTTCTTGACTGCGACCACCCGGTCATTAGAGAAGGTAGATGAACACCGGTTTGCATGGCGGCCCACTGGCGAGAGCCTCTCGTGTGTCCCTCCACCGTGCGGTCTTTTGAGGAACCTGCCTGCTTATGACGCTGGGGCGTACTCCGAGTAAAATAAAATAAAAATAAACATATTTTTATTTCGGAGGATGAGTTATGACTAGATGCGGCGCTGTGCCTCTAAGTGGAGAAGCGCGCCAGGAGAGAGTCTCCGGGGACTTTATCGTGCGCTCAGGACATCTTCTGGAGGCACATGTGCAATTAGGGATACGTTGTACCCTAGGTTTTGGTGAAAAATGGGAGTATTGAGACTTTTCATAAGCCTCACTTTTGATGGGAGCAGTGTTGGGTCGGTGGTGGGAAAAGGTGCTTTAGCCTTTTGAAGAGGTCTGCCAATGATGGGTGTCGTACTTTGGGCGTAGTTTAGTAGATACCCGAAAAGAAACTTTTGATGGTAATAACTGGCACGGCTCAAAAAGGCGGCCACCTTTCGGACGAACGGCATGCTTCAGCTACTTTTGAGTTTGGCGAAAGATGAGAGTAGCAAAAATGTAGAGATATCAAATTTACCTCGAGTGAATTTTAACAACCCGAAGTTCAATGTGCCAGGGAGCGTTTCTTAGAAACCTCTTGATGACATGGTTGACAAACGTTGCTGTCAAAGGACTCAATCGGCAATTAAGATTTTAGATTGTTGGAATTACTGTACTAAAATAATCGTTCTTAATATATATAAATGTAAATTAAAATATAAAATATAGCAACTTTCAAAAAAATTGTTGCACGTTCACTATACGTTCAAGCCGCTGAGCACTTTTATATTTTCGTCTGTGAGTTTAATCTCGTAGAAATTTAAACTTGAATGTTTGCATTTACCAAATGAACACTTAAATAAAACACGCAAGAAAAGAAGACACATCTCTTAATTCCATTTAGAAGAAGACAAAGAAATGAACAGGAAAAAGAAGGACACAGTTTGCGAGAATAACTACAAAGTAGAAACTAGCAGCACATATACACACTCCTTACGAAATAGCGACGTTCCGCAAGAATAAAAAAAGCTAAGTGAGAAAGCTTGTACGACTGGTCATTACTAATTGTCGGCCGTTTCCGGCGGCGAGACCATTAAAAGAACAGTTTTGCAATAAAAGTCCGGCGGCCGCCTAGGCTAGTACGTTCCGCCTCAATTCGTCGGTAATGATCGTTCCCGCTTACAGTACAGACTGCTGTTCGCTACGAGCTCTTGCATGAACAAAGAAAAAAAAAAAAAACACGAAATCAGGGTAGCTGTCTCAACCAGAGGAACGACTATTCAGGGCTGGAGTAATAGTTTATGCACCGTTGAAGCTCAGCCGTTTCTGCGGCAAGGACATAAACAAGCCATTTGGTGGTTTAGGTCTTCGTAACGGATGGACTGGTGAAACACGGACCCCGTGAAATATGCAGGGATACGTGTTCCAACAACGGTAGTTTTCGCAAAACTAGAGACTCTGACAGCTTAAGAAGTGCAAGGCATGGCAAATCCCGAAAGCATTATTATCCCCATTTAGCCAATGAGAATGCAACGCCGGCCAATGGGGACGACGAAGAACGAATTTAGAGGAAGAAACATGAAGATAATTGACCGTGCCCTGCGTTTCCTAATGTGTCAGTGTCTGTAGACGTATGTAAGTGCGGCCTCTGGGTGCCGCCATCTTGCTGCTAGTGTGGGTAGGTCTTCTGATATTCAAGCATTGCTGAGGCGTACACACGGCCTCGGCAGTGCTTCACTATCAGACGATCTACCCGCACCAGCAGCAAGATGGCGGCGCCCAGAGGCTGTACTTGCCGACGTCTATTGCTCATAGACAGTGCTCGCCTTCTCTCTCGTGACCGGCAAATATTTAAGCAAAACCAAACATAAATGCACAAATTTGCATAGAAGTTGACTTTTTAAAGCGCAGCTCTTAGTCGCCCGTTTTCGGCTTGAGCAGCGTCGCCGTCGCCGTCGGCGTCGGCGTAACCACGCGTTGCATTATGGGACATTTCCCAAACTAAC
Organism: Ixodes scapularis; assembly: GCF_016920785.2. Taxonomy (NCBI): domain Eukaryota; kingdom Metazoa; phylum Arthropoda; class Arachnida; order Ixodida; family Ixodidae; genus Ixodes; species Ixodes scapularis. The sequence goes on along the minus strand of NW_024609837.1, from coordinate 18,269,478 downwards.
GTCACATGTGGCGTGACGTGTGACGTATTGAGGGTCCCGCGCGTTGCATTGGGATAAACGTCCAATGATGCAACGCGCGGCTCTCTTCTGAACCGCGCGTTGGACCATGGTACGTTTTTCATAATAAAGTCACACGTAACGCCACGCGTGACATTACGAAGGTCACTCCTGAAGATCACGACGAAGGTCACGATTTTCACGAGGCGTTCTCGGGTGACATCACGAACATCACGGGTGACGTCAAGAGGGAGGAGGAAGGGAGGTGGAAGAGGAGGGGGACGAGAGGAGGATAATGAAATAAGGAAGAGGGGAATATGAAGAAGGAGAGAGGGAAGATGAGGAGAGGAGGAGGAGTGGGTACGGAGGAGGAATAGAAGCATACCCTCATCTCCGTACCTTCCCCACCTCTTCAAGAGCTGCGCTCTAACTCGGCATTACAGGGAGATGTAAACTTCTTTAATTTTTTCCTGAAAAAAATTACTTAAGAAAATCGTATTTTTTCATCTTTGAATTTACTCCCCATCTGTTTCGCTATGCCCAGGTGTCTAGTGCTTCATGATATTTCCTAGAATACTTTGCGCAAATATAGGAGTGCTAAAACAACAATACAGAGTGGAACAATACCTGTAGCGGAAAAATGTCAACTACCTGCTAAAGGGTCACAATGTTTGACAAGGTATAAAAATTTCGGTTTTAGTTAAATTAAATGACCTAAACCTGCGATGTATATTTTTTTAATTCACATGCGCCTTAAGGGAAGATAAGGGATTTTCAAAGCAATATTTGTTAGGAGCGACTCCTATAGCTTATTCGTCTCGTGAATACTGTTATCGCACTTAACCTGGTCAAAAATAAACGTAAACTGTATATACTTTGAAAACTACGTTTAGCGATTGCCGTAGGGCATTCAGCGGACGTCTCTGCCGCCTGTTATCTGTTCAAAGCGTCGTGACGTCCTCGGCGGAGTCCCCGAGCCAGTGACGTCACCGGATGGGTCACCTGACCCCGCCGAAGGCATCACTTTCACTATAGTCGGTGACAGGTCAAAAAGAAAGTGGAAGCTCCTCCCATCTCTTTCCAGTTTATCAGAGCGAACGCTGGAGAGGAGGTCGCCTCCTCTCCAGCGTTCGCTCTGCTAAACTGGAAAGAGATGGGAGGAGCTTCCACTTCCTTCTTTACCTGTCACTGACTATAGTTTTTCCTCCGCTCTCGCGCTCTCGTGCGGGCAGGGCTACGTCGACACTTTAATTGGCGATTACGTCACTCCTACTAATATGAACAAAAGAAAGCTTAAGACACGTCATTCTTAAGTTGTCTCCATCAAAACTTGTACAGTTTTTTTTCGACTTCACGAACCTCGTTAGCTTCTCTTCAAGTATTTAATTCGTAAAAGACTTACTTCAAATTATCTGGAACAGTAAAAAAAAAAAAAAAGAGCACACTGTAGAGTACTCACCAAACCTCTCCAGAGCACGCGACCGGCGTCTTATTCAATGGGAGCGTTATCCTGGCAGCAGCCGATGAACTTCGCAGTGACGTAGCGCTTAACGCCACAGTCCAAGAAGGGGTTCCCGCTCGCTCAATACCGAAATCTTGGCTAGACAGGGAGCAACGCAGTCATTTTGCTTACGAGACAATCTAGGCTTTTCGCTTCTTTTAATTGAAACATCAAACGCTTCCTGATTCAATACTCTAATTACCGACTGTATTGAAAGCCACTTACGCACCTTCGTGAGAACAGGTGCCCGATAAGTATAGATAGTACGGTCGGCTAAAGTTCTGCATCGTCGGCGGCTCAACGAGCGGCCTTTCTTGCTCGGGCTATTCCATTGAGCGCTACGTCATAAGTTTGTTTATCGGCTGCCGCCAGGATAGCGCTCCCTCGAGGTAAGATACCCTTCGTGTGTTGCGGATACGTTTGGGGAGCAATATACATCAAATTAAAATAGTACATGAATGAAGTGAATGCTACGTTCAACTATGTGAAACACGCAGTCCAAGAAAATGTTACGCGTATACATGGTATCCGCAGCTCGCAGTAACTGTGAAAGAGCCTAAAATATCGGGCAATAGCTCGAAATGTCGGCTGCCACGATATTTTTCTTTTTTTTTCTACCAGCTTTGAATATAGTTCGTGGTTCGTTTTAACCGAGGCTGGTAGATGGTTCGTTGTCGCTAGTAATTTGGAGTCTGTTATTCTATCTTTACAAGTGATGACTTCTCTATGGATTCAGGCTTGTGCTCTTAGATTAAAAAAATAAGATAACAAAAAAAATGTAAAAGTCATTTACTAATATTTATCGTTTGAGATTATGTCATTTATAATCGCTTATCAGAAGATTAAACTGATTGCTTAGAACAATCATTTGTGTTAAGCAGTTGCTTTTAAAATTCCTTGGTACTTGACAAACAATCACAACATGCATGCAATAAGAAGCTAATTTCTTGGAAAAAAATGGAGTCTACAGCCTTATTCTACTGCTGTGCGCCGACATTCGCCTTCAAAAGTCTGCATGTCACGTAGTCAGCGCGTCACAAATTTACGATACTCGTAGGAAGCACAGAGTGTCTCTATTGTTGAGGAACTCGAGTTGCTTCTCCAAACTTCTATGACAACTATATACCCGCAATACTTTGGGTTCATGTGGTGTTTTAAAAATTGAAACTGTTTCGACATATAACAAAATATTATAGTCATAAACCTCTCTACCTCAACCAAAAGAAAACATTAAGTTAACTTTCCAAAGAAAGTAGCAGGTCTCATAAATCAAGCCCTTTTTGTGCCCACAATTCAAGATTTCACCGTCGTTGCAGCCGAAACTCCAGCGAGAATTTGGTATATGGGCCGAAGCACCAACCAAAACAAAACAAAATGTTCTCCTGTTTACACTCGTTCTGCAACGTGCCTTCCAAGCACACATAAAAAAAAAGCTTTCTACTACAAATACTATAAAAAAAGGAATGTATTCAAATATGCCTCTCAATTCGGGATGAATAATGGCGACTCCGTGCTGTTTCTAAACTATGTATTCCATTTTGTATCATCTTTGTGCGGATCTTCGATTGATTCAGTACGTGAGAGAAGCAAACGTTTCCCCGTTGTTTGTGTACGAAGTGAGCCATTTGTCGCCATTATGCAGCATGAAATCGGAAGGAAGCTCATCGTGGAATCCTTTGATCTCTGGCAAAGTTGCGTGCTTCACGGTATGGCGTGAGGAAGAAAAAAATGAATGAAGGCGGGATATTTCTTGTTTGGAGGCATGGGGAGCAGATATTGATATTTCGTAGCTTTTAAGACTTTTGTAACTAACCTGTGAACATTTTGTTGTGCATCATTACCCAAGGCGTTAAGCTGTTCATGAGCACAAAAAATAAACAAATGAATGAATGAATGAATGAATGAATGAATGAATGTTCTAGTTAGGGAACACCGAATTTTTTTATGCATCAGCCATTGCCAGAGTAATGCGAAAAGTATGCTTGTTAATCAGAAGGATTATTGCCGATTCATATAGATGCATTCTTAAAATGCTCATTATTTGCATTATGACATCTTCTCTAAAAGTTTGTTCGCTAAAATGTCTTAAAAACATGTTCAAGAACGATATTACATTAGGGGGATAAAAAAAATCATCCTGAGGGAAATATAACTAACACAACAGTGAAACTCCAAATTTAAAAAAAAAAATTAAAGAATCATTGTCAACCAAGAATAATCGAAGCAAAAGCAAGAATGAATCAAATATTAATCATATCCCTCAAAACCAATTTAAAAATAAAAGAATATAAAATTTTATTTGTGATTTAAATAGCATTTTTATCGTAATTTAATTCAGGAGAGTTTTATTATAAAGATTTTGAGACAAAACGTTCCCGCAAAAATAAACCCTAAATATATTTTATTTGCCTTTTGTCTCTCATTTGACGATTTCTGTGTACACATCTTTTGTATTTAAATCAAGGAATCATGACGCAAAAAAGAATTGAATACGGCTGAACACGCACAAAAGTTATAAGCAAGTCTGAACGTTAAGCTTGATTTCTACCGCGCACTTTGTACACTACGTAATGTCCTATTGAAACCAAAGCAAAGAGCAAAAATAAACTAAACTTGAGAAAGTAATTAGCTCTTGCAATAAGTCATGAAGCGAAAAATAAATACCAAATATGTTTCGACCAACAAAAATTTAAAAACATAATCAGAAATACGTCTCAAGTGGGTTGACGGGCTCAGAGCAAAGTAAAAGTTCTTCCCAACTCTCCCCACTTTAACAGAGCGAACGCTGAGATGGAAAACGCCTCCTCTCAATCATACTCTCTGCTAAAGCGGAGAGTGGTGGTAGGAGCTTCCCTTGAACTCCTTATTTTTCACTGAGCATGGCGGTCAGGAATCGATATTTTTTTAGCTACTGTTATTTAAAATAAATTAATATCTTAATCAATCAATACTCATTTAAATTAAAAAAACTGCCAATTTTGTTTTAAAAAATCTTGATTTTATTTCTTCGAATTTTTGGTCAGAACCACCACATTATGAAGAAGAATTTATAGTGCATAAATAATATAATTACTAAAGGCGTAAAAATAAGTTTCCTAAAACGTTCGGGGTTAGATTTTGTGACAATGAAATTAGGAAGGTCAATCCTCAGGACAGCAGCTATCCGCGAATCGCTTTTAGAGCAAAATAAATATAGTCTACTCTATACGATTGAGGACCAGTAACTAGACGCAGTTCCCGTAAACTGTATGAATATTAACCATGAAGCTACAGAAAGTGACGATGAAGCGTCCAATATGTGCCGGAACTGAAATGGGTGTGAGTTCGGTTCATGGCCTGCAAAGATGACACCTTTCACGTGATGTATGTCAGCTTTCTACGATAACAATTTATATATTGAGTTCAAAGCCTCAACTGTACTTTAGGAGTCCTATTAATCGAAGACGAATATGGCAATAAACTAAACTACGTCTAGCACATCAATATATTTAATTTCCACCTTTATTTGAACCGGGAGTTACAAGACAGGTCCCACTGTGAATTTACGGTAGTTAAACAAAAACGTCATAAACTCAAACCTCGCACTGATCCTTTAAAGAGAAGCTGAAGCTGTGCTTAAATTCGAACTAACGGTAAAAGTTGTAATCTAGACACCTTACAAAATATGTGTTGCAAGTTTTATTTCGACCTAATTCTACAAGCGTCGTAATAGCCAATTAAATTTTTGATGTAAGCATTTGATGTAAACCCACCCGTTACTGCGCGCCGACGGTAGAAATGCGCGAGAGCAGATAGAAAAACCAGCAAAAGCGACGTCATCAACGGGGTCAGATGGCCCTTGCTTGCCACTCAGCTGGCTCGGGAATGCCGTCAATGACGTCACGACGGTCTGGACAAATAACAGGAGGCCGAGAGGATCGCCGCATGCCTGGCGGCAATCGCTGCACGTACTTTTAAAAACGAATGTGGTTTACGTTTAGAGTAAAGTGGAGTAAAATGAGACGCGTAAAAAATTCGACAGTTAGTGTTTAGCGCCATCTATCTAACCAGGCCATAACTTGGAGTACGTTCAAACTTCACGAAGAGGTGCAATAACCTGTCCAGCTTTTATGCGTAAAACGTGAAAGTTATCGGCAAGAGTGTTACCGAAAAAAGTAAATGCTGAGATGAGGTTGACGTGCTTATCCCCCCACCGAAAAGGCGCAAAGTTCAGTGCGAGCTTTCGCTTCGAGGCGTGGACCCTGATTGGCACAGACTATTTTGTGAATGTAAGCTTTAAGTTTACTAGTACGCTTTATTATTTCTACGCGGACCAAACTATAGCAATCTGTGGCTGCGTTTTGTAAATAAATATTTATTGACGCAACAAAATACGCGCGGGGCAAAGCGCGACAATCTGGCATTTAATGTCGGGCCTGTGAATATCGCATGTGTCTCCCCGTTGCTGCTCATCCGTACACGTTTTCTCCCGGTGTTTATAATTGCACGAACGTATATAAAAAAGTAACGAATGCTTCATAGCGCGAATGTGACATCAACAAAGCTCTTGAAAGTGTTAAGAAAAAGCGTCACTCCCTTCACACTTGCCCCACGTTTTTAAGTACCAAAGGATGCGCTTCAAAGGCGAGCCAAACGGCTCGGTGACCGTAAAAAGCAACGGCTCTAAAAAAAAAATAATAATTATAACGACCGGGATACCGTAGGCGCTTCCTTACCGACATTTCAAATTTCAAAAAAGTTTTTGTACCTAACGTAGGAAAAAATCAAACAAAGAACAAAAAAAAAAAAGAAACCAGGACAAGCAGGTCGGAGAGCAGCACTATTCTAACGTCGTCTTCCCACAAGGCAAAGCTGATGTTGGCGGAAGAAACTAAACACCGGCGTCCCACTTCCCCCTCCCCTTTCCCCTCTCAAAAAACAAAACACCGCGTGAAACCGGAGACACAGATCATTAGTGATCCCCCGAAGGGACGCGCAAAGTCTGAGGCTTCTGCAGACCGTGGGACGCACACCACAAGAAACTGGTAGGGGCCTGATATGCAAACAACTTTGGAGCCAAGAAGTCCCGCATTCAGTATGAATCGAGTGCACCGAACGCAAAGTGTGTTCTTATAAAGAGTTCGTTAAAGCTCGCACAACGCGATTCAAGCGTTTTTATTACAAAGACTGAACGCATATCAGGTTTTTATAAGTGTCATTTTACACCAATATGTCGACTCATTTTGCCCCACAGGGCGCGGCAAATTGAGACAGTGTGACTTACAGATTTTTTAGTTTTGTTTAATGTTTCGCTTGCTCCGTTTAAGAAGTATTCGATGGGCATAGAGTCAACACATCTAAAAATATCTCATCGGTATGTTCATTAATTAATCAACCAAGCAAAAAGAAACATCAGCATAGACATTAAACCTTATTTTATTTTTGCCCCAAATTACTAGTTCTGTCCAAGATAAGTACCAAAAACGGAATTTGCGGGATAAAAAGTTATAGAAGTACGCGCCTAACTCAAATTTCTTGAAAAGTACTTCAGCTTTCTTTAACGCTTCTATATGCGAAATATTAGAAAGAAAACCGAAGAAACTCCAACGTTTTATTAAATAATATTACGAGATTATTACGGAAAAAGATGGACATAATCCTATATTCCCTGAGAATCACAGCCGATGCATTACGATGAAACTCGCATCTTGGCTGCTTTTATGAAAATTGAAGAAATCAAACCTTTCATTGAAATGTATCTCGCGCCGCAATGAACCTCGCCAAAAGATTTTGTTCATTTTTTGAACAACGTGTTTGATGAATAAACCTACTCAGCTTTCCCGATCTACGAACACGCTTTGTAGAAGCTCACGGCAAGCTTTGCTCGGATCCAAAATTGCCCGTAGGACCTGAGGACGCGCACTTACTGGCCGACCATTTGGAGTGGCCATTTGTCAAACGGCGAACCTATACCCTGAGGAAATCTGGCAATCCATAGCCTGCCCATCCCCGCCGGCTCCGTGGTGCTAGCCGGAAGTGACGTACAGGCACACATCGTGCTACAAGGTAGCGCCACTCTCTGCTGATATCGTCGTCACTTCCGCTTCCGCTCTGCGGGGTAGAATCTCGCTGGAAAAGCGCCATTTCCTGAGTGCGGGAACCCATCCGCCGCCATTTCCTCGAACATTTGTCGAAGGGACGCTGGTTTTTCGAACTTGGGGCGATGCTTTTGGCGATGCATTAACCGAAAGGAGTAAGTAGACGCTCTGTATGAATGGTTGAGCTCTGTGCGATGCCGAAATGTGGGCTGTTGGTGGTTCTTTTGTTAAGAGAAAGTTGCCGACGTTTTAAAACAAGCCCTGCGTGTGTTTTTAAGCTTTCAACTAGTGTACCGGTTTTGAAGTTGTCACCCTCTCCAGTTAATGGGATACAATTCACCTTATGAACGCAGGAAATTATTTTCATATTGCCAACCTGTTTCTGATTTAATTATGCAGTCAGAAGTCTTGTTAAAACAAATTCGCCCGAGTTACGGCAATTTTGTACGCAAGCAACGCGAGTTAGATATATTATTACAGTACGTATGCCTGTAAGAGCATAAGCAAAATACACTGTGAAAACCAAACACATGTATCTGGTTAAACCACCTACACTAGTGCTACCAGCATTGTTAACAAATGGAAGAAAAGAACTTAGCTACACGCAACGCAATCGAAATACCTAAAGTATGTAACAGGAGACGTACGAACTGAATGTAATTGAGAATATGAGCTGGTGTAAGTATAACATGACATAATCCCCAAACCTGCAGGTAAAAAAAAAAAAAAAAAAAGAAAAGAAGGCACATGCAGTGAGAGGTTTGAATTAAACAACGTGTCCGAGACATATGTTGCAAGTTTCAAATTCTCCATCTAAACAGTGTGGAGTTCGAACTCTGCACTGTTTAAATGTTAACGCAATGCTGGCTTTGAAATCCGGCGTTAATTCCCCACGACTCCAACGGGGCCAGCTCGTTCCTGCGTCGCAGCATGTACTTACAACTTGGAATCCTATCAAACCACCTAGATGCGAAAGGCAGACTCAATAATAACATCAGGCAACAAACTCGTTAATAAACTTTGTTTCTACGCCCTAACTTTTTTCGTCATGTTTCAGGTCGTTTCCTCTTTGTGTTTTTTTTTCCTACGTAACTTAAGAGTTATAATTCAGAAGTTAGTATGTCGACTTAGCAGTAGTTCAACGGGTTCGCCCGAAGTTTTTTTTAAAATTATTTATCTATAATATATTTTCTAGCAGATTAGATCCTGCGATTTTTAAACCATATGCACTCTAAAAAAAGCGCGTGCGTCTACCTTCCCGCACAACACTCGGAGAGCAAATCACCGCAGCTTACGGAGGCAGCTCAGCGAATGACGATGCCGAGACATATGTTTCGACAAAAAAACGCATTCTGAGTTGTCACATTAAGCAATGCAAAACGTCACGCTTGCATTGCCAGATCTCACAACTCACACTGCGTTTTTCAATCTAAACATATGTTTCGGCAACGTCATTCGCTGACTTGTCTCCATAAGTTGCGGTGGTTGGCTCTTCGAGTGTTGTGCGGGAAAGTAGACGCACGGGTTTTTCTTAGAGTATACCTTGAATAACATTTCGATGATGTAATACTTTTGAATGTTAAATAAGTAAGGATTCAAAGGGGTCACGGTTAGTGCGGCGTATGTTAATAATATAATAAATAGTATACGTCCTTGCTAATCGATATCACGGTGTTTTGTGACGTGACATCGGTGCACGGAGGCAAACACTTCGATTAAAGACTCTGCTCGTGCAACCTGTAGGGCGTGGAAGCTTGTCTGCTCCACGCGCGCACACGTGCTTTTGCGTTCTCTCTACCTCAACCAATCACGGCGTACGCTTGGCCCTTTTGTCATTGCACGTTTCCAGCGCGTTATCTGTTTTGCACTTTCATTATTAGCGTGTTCCTCCTTGAGTGCCAATGCACCAAAGACGCATTTCGAAAACGCTCGTTGGCCGTATGCAATCCCAGGACCCATCGCTTCTTTTAAATGCATCAGCTAGGCTTCGTTTGTTCTAAAACGTGCTTTTTTATGCTCGTTTTAACTAGGACGCGTACTTAACGTATTCTAGGAGTAGTCAAATTGCAAACGTTGAGCTTAATGTACATTGCCTATTTAGCAACGCCTTTCTCACCGTCGCATCGAATTGATAATATCAGAAACGTTCAATGAATTTGTCAGCTTCACCAAGAACCCCCTTCTAACCGTCCCTATTTTGCACACAGATCAAATTACTAATTCTGCAATGATTAAATATACGCCAATTTGAAGTCCGTAGAACACTTTGTTGCGTGATGTTTTACAAATTCAAAAATGTGCGATATACCATAGACACTTTACAAATCAATTGCTCGAGCCTTCAACTAATCTCGCATTAGTGAATAACTGTGAAAGCAGCGAATCCGTTGCGTTTTTTTATTGAACGTGGCGTGCCTTTTGCGATTACTGAAGTAACCGCCTGAAGACATCCAACGTAAGGTTTTATCGAGTCAAAAACTTATATTTATGAGCATACACTAGAGGAATTCATCATAGTCTCCAAGAAAAAAAAATACGGATAATAAAATTTACAAAGCCAGTCTTTTATTTTGCCAGTATTTCTGCAAAATTTGTTTTGCGTAGCAATACCAGCAATTCTAGGAAGCGTAAAGGGCGTCACCTACAACAGAAATAATGAAGAAACACGCTTAAGTGACTGAAAAATCACTGCAAAAACTCTGCAGTCAGCTTTCTAGTTTCCTATTTTGTAATCTAGTGTAAGAGTTTCGTTTTTGGCATGGGAAACATCTTTCATAGGGCGAGCACTACAGGAAACACGCATTTAATATGCGAGTGTGTGGAAAAGGGAATTAAAAAAGGTTAAAAATATCTACCAATTAGTTTTAAGCATAAATCAATTATATATGTCCGTATTTCAAGATGAATAAAGTCATTGATTTTAATTTATACGCAGGGGGTGTAGTAAATATTTTGAAGCGTTCTAAAAGTTAATATAGGAACTAATTAATTAATTAAATCTGAGAGGAGTGTTTTAGATGGGCAATGTCTGTCGAATATGTTAAGAACATTTGAGCGAGTCGACTCTAACCCGAAATAAGTATATACTTAGCAATCTGCCCTGCAAGCACACTGAACGTGAAATATATCCTTTGAATTTTGTTTTTTTGGTTAGATGCATCCGGCACTCCGAAAACACTCCGTACATTAGGCAACGACGCTACGAAATATTTTTTAAACAAACACCATATCCACTTAATTTTTTACGACCATTAGAATAATAAAACAGCTAATAAAACTGAATGATTGGTGTAACTTATAAATGCACTAGAGACCCGAGATAAACTGCAAGTAACACAAGCCGAATACAAACCTTGCCCCAGAGGAATCTACCACCAGCACATTCTTCTACCAAAAACCGATTCTTCGACAGAAATCACATGCTGAAGCGGTGCAATGGGACCCGTGGGTAAATTGTAGTTAAAAAAAGTATGCTGACGTTTTGCAATGTTTTGTATTCTTTTGGTAGCGGATACCACTTCAAAAGGAAACAAACATAAAAAATCTGTCGTGTCAGTTGCGCTAAATCCATTCCAAAAAAAGACAGTTTCAATTTAGTCAGACGTTCATTCGCTCCGTTTTTGTATTCCGGATTCGTGGCGCGCTTGCAATGCTCAATGGTATTTCTGTTTCTGCCGTCTGCAATGATCCGTCACCTTAAGCAATAAAAACAGGCCTGAGTGATGGATCTCCTAGGCGACAAGGAAAACACCTAAGTTGAGAGCAAAAGATATTTGGAACCTTCCAAAACTATGGACGTTACCAGAGTCTCTGGCAGTAGAATATTCGGAGTGTATTATTAGACTAAAAAGCGCAACATGGTGCTTCTCTTTTAAGAAGACAGAGTGACTTCATATATTTCTATCAGCAAAGATAGAACGTTCGCTGTAGACTGCAAGCTGACTTCTTACGAGCTTTCTGCCTTCCTGTTACGAAGCTATACTTTCAAAGCTTTACAATCTTTTTTTCAGTATTTTTACAGAAATATTTTAAAACAAAATACTTGCGAAAACTTATACAGAAAGTGACAGAAAATGCGTGAGAAAAAGAGTGGGAAAAAAAGAAGGATAATTGGCGAATAATAAATTTTACTTGACCCGAATAAATGCAAAGTTCTCACTTCGTCTTGCTAGAAGAATACTTGGGAGGTGTTTTGCTGTGAAAACAAGTGTTTAAAACCACGTAAATTCACATGGTGATTTTCTTGCATTACAGCTAAAAGTATAGCGGGTCGAAAACCCCCAAGGTCATTCTTTGTTCCTATTTGTGCTTTCGGTTGTGGACCTTAAACATGTAGGGACAGATCTGAGACAGTACTCTATCTGTATATTTGGAGTTACGAAGGCAATACAACTCATCAATAATTTATCATATGGTCTAAACTTAACAAATAAGCAAGCGATGTGCGGAATTTTGAATGTCCTGAGCTTGAAGAAACTAAAACTTATTGAGCAAATAGAGAAGCTATAATATCGTTCTTAAGACGCCGGTAAAACTGAGCGCACAGTAGAGGCCGTGATTTATATAAGATTGAGCGCCTTCATTTTCGCTCTGATTGTAAATGCCTTAGATCGAAATGATTAAACAAATAAATAAACAAATGTTGACCGAAAATTTGAGTTTGAGCCCTTAGATTTTTTAACGTAACGCTTTATCCACTAGTGCAAAGCGTAAATATTTGATTCCGTACTTACAGCCACTATTCGTATAATATAACTAAAAAAAGATGTGTTAATTCTTTATTTTTATTTCTGCGGTCGTATGTTCCAGTTGCTACAAAAAAATAACATATCAACGACGTTTTGAGGGTTTACATATGCGAGATTATGCTAACATTTCACCACAAGAAAATTGAAACAGCGTTTCAGTGGCTATCCTCGTGTACTATTCAATAAACAAAGCTGCCGATGTTTCTGACACGAGAGCGCTTTCAAAATACTTTGTTTTGAGCAACGTTGGGATACTATAGATAAATTACAAACGACTACTATTGTTGTATCATTTTGGCAGTTTTCAGAGGCTTAAATTTGGCATAACAAACGTGGGTACGCTCGTTGCTAAGATCGCTATTTTTCTTCTTATTCTACTGTTATTATTCTTTATATTATGAGCGTCTTGAACCTGATTGCCTGTAAACTTTCTCTTCTCATTTTCGACACCCCCCCCCCCCCCCCATTCTCCCTCGAGCAATAGCCGCTCCTTTTAATGAGCAGTGCCTGCACAAAAAGGGCGCTAAAATTAGGTCATACATCGTAAGTACCAGAGGCAGTCAGATATTGCAGGGAAATAAAATAAAACAGCCCTTTACAACTTACATTACATAAAAAATGCACGTTAGTGTGATAAATGGAAAAAAATGTGACCAGATAGGATTTTAAAAGGCTCACTTGTACTCTTCTTGTTCCACGTTCCTTATCAAACCGACGACGCTAATGGCTATAACAGTGGAGAAATGTGCCTCCCTCGAAGTTCCAGCAATAAGGTTGCTCGAACATCGCGCAGAGCGATCCACCAAAAAGGCCTCGAGGGTGCAGCAACGCCGACAAAAGAAAGCCACATAAAACTATACGTAAAGGTGCGGAGGGCAGACAACACCTCGGGGACTAAAAGGTATCTTGTAATGGCTGCCACAAAAATGGCGACGCCGTAGAAAAAGCAAGGCGGAAGGGAACAAAAACTAAAACGAAAATGCTTTTAGGTCCCTCTTGGGAAGAGCGAGGAACATCACAGATGTTGGCGATGAAGTCTTGGTCCGCAGATTCACCTGGAGGCTTTATAGCGACCCGCCGATCGAAGTTTTCTGCTGTCTTTTTTTTTTCTCGTTTTTTTTTGTGTGTATTTTTGAGTTGTAAGGATGCCGAGTTTGAAAAGCCTTTGTGTACTCAGGCAGGAGAGGGAGAAGGGGGTGTTTACAATCGTCGCTTGGAAACTTTGTGGACAGAGCAAGGCCTGCCGACGATGTTACGGCTATAAAAATGGCTTGGATGATTTCGGGAGTCTGCCATCGCGTAGTTTATTCTGGGAACTCTGGCCTGGCGTCCCGGACTGTGATATCAAAAGAAAGATTTTAAGTGGAAAACGATCAAAGATGTCATATAAGGTATTACTTTGTGGCAGTAGTATTTTCCCGTGTCCTGTTAAGTAGTAGACAGCCTAACCGATTTCGCTCCAACGCATTCAATTGTGTTATGCTAAAATCTGTCGCCAAGAGGATGAGGCATGCATTTAAGATCACAAACGCTTGAGTTCGGTGGCAATTGTAAGTTTACCATAAAACAATACAAGCATTAAGTGAAGCTTCTTTTTTTGTTTTATTTAAAAAAAAAAATTACGAACGTTTTTGAATTTTGTGGCGTCAGAAGATTGTGTCGTTCGTACTGATGTGCGCAGTGACGAGATTGGCTGTCTATATCTTCTGTAGGAGTGATATCACTGGATTTTAAACTTCATTTCTCTCTCGAAGTTATCGGCACGCGTTTGATATCTTGTTTTTAGGACGAAACACCTGCAACGTTAGCTTATTAAAGTGTCAGCTGCACTCGGCTTGTTGTTGCGATTGACCGATTAAACTTTTATTTCCCTAAATCTTCAATTATCAGGAGATTGTACTCGACACAACTCTATAATAGAGAATGACGCGCCGCAGTTGGAGGACACGAAGTAACCAAGCCCGCCTTAAGGCATCAGTGCTGAGCAAAAAAGCGGAAATCCGGTTTGTTCTCTGTTAAGTCTCTTAAGCTCTCGCGATTTCCGAAGCCAGCATGTTTGCAAGCCGCAGGCGAACAATACCGAACGGAGCTGCACTTCACTTCGCCCGAAAGAAACTAATTTTAGGGACACGGTCAAAACATCAGAGGCGATCCAACCAAAATTAAACGCAGTCTAACGAAAGAAAACAAAAATCTAAGCCATGGTTAATGAACAGTCTGGAAACGCGATACTGCCGAAAATTGTTTCCTAGATGAACGCCACGTACGCACGCAAAATTCCACCTCCCGCCCCTCATTTCCACCGAAAGGCTGAACTGATTTGAAACGAGCACAGGCAAAGTTTGCGGAATTTCTTCAAGCAGCGAGTGAAGATTATCAGGTGTTTGCTTGCTGCAGGGCTGCTTCTGTATAACGACTGCAAAAGGTTTTTCTTGATTCTTTATTTTTTATTTGGCTTCCAAGTTTTTATTAATTCTGCGCCTACAGTGTAATTAAAAATCAACAGTTTTCTACCGGATGGTAGGCCCTTCGCGCAGCAGTGTTTCACTAGGTTTGATTATTTGGAGTTCAGATAAGATTTCGATTACTAAGGCACTTCTATCAGGGCGTGAGCACAACATAGTGAGATTTGGTCGCACCACGTCAAACGTAGGTAACAAGACAAAAAGAAACAGGGGAAAAGGACGAGGGGGGGGGGGGGGAGTCTACAAAATAACTCTAGATCGTGTGTTGGTGCTAACTGCGTCACGCCGTGTGCGACGTGCTGCATATGTTATTTCTTAGCCTGTTAATCCTTTAGCTTGAAACCCTAAAACGCACACCGATGATTTCACGGGGCTACTTATCTACTACCGAGTACAAGCGAAATACGAAGAGTGGAGCGCGTGGCCTATGATGCATGCTGCGCGACCTAGAGGAAGCTAGGAACTGATTAAAGTAGGGGGTGGAAAGGGGGCTGCGAGGGTGCGTTCCTAGGGTGCGTTCCTACTCCGATGTCCACACTCTCGTAGCACCTCTCTCCCCTGCGTAGTTTTATCTATTCTTAGTTGCGTTTAGGTTGCGCAGCATGTATCGAAGTCCACGCACTGCGCTGTACACATTTCATTCGTAGTCGATGGAACAGTCTTTAGGATGACAATAAATATCTGCACTTTTGAAATACTCAGATGTGTTCAAACACAAAGCAGAAGTTGCGTGTTCACGCTGCTTCATTTCATCTCTAGATTTCTTTTTTTTTATTCCTTTGTATACATCATGTAGAAACCATATAAACGAATGATCATTTATGTATTATACCGGTTAAATTGTCGATTTTTTATAGGTGTGAATATAAAGCTGATAGGGTATTGTTTTCAGCATAAAAACTATCGCATACGTAGTGGCCCTCGCTACTATTATAGATATATATCTGAATGAAAGTTCACCAGTTTCTGAATGTTGTTTTATGGCATAAGAAAAATTGAATTTGAAAGGGTAGGCGACTTCGACTATGAGTTAAATAGTGAAATATGTTTATGGTACCTACATTTCTAGATTCTCAAATGATTTATTTTTCCGTTGCCTTCAAAGACTGAAATCGTCTAGTTGGGAGTATAGCGCACAACTTAATGTATATAAAACACGTATCTTGGAGCGCGACTTTTATATTCATCTTCCGCCGTGAATGAATGAAAACCGTAAATTACATGAAATTCGCATGACATAAAAAAACCACATTGATTTGTTCAAAAAAGAGTGGGTAAATATTTCCACGGATGCATATTTAATAAAATAATAGGAAATATTTTTTACTCGAATTTTCTTATTTTGTGTTGGCCTAACTAAAACAAAACTATCTTATGTACCCAGGCACGAACTTGTACGTAATTACCTAAAACCCAAGATCGTTTCAGTACCATAGTTGAACCCGGCCATAAACAAACGGTATTAATACTTTGAAAGAGCTCAAATACCATTTTTTGTCACGGATTGGTAAAGGAAGGCAGGTCGTAGCTTATATCACGTTGCTGCGTCATTCGTTTTTCAGCGTTTTGATTGGCTAAACTCGTAATGTAATCGGACGCAGTACGATACTAAAATGACTGGGGCGCACTCCGCCCGTGGTTCTTAAACTGTAAGAGACTACGCTACACTTAAATGTACATACTCACACTCAAAAATTGAAAAAAACACTCATTTGGTTTGAATATTATTTTACGTTCAAAAGTATTCAGATGTAGTTTATAAAGGTTTTCTCTTTCTTTTTATTGCCAATATGTAGTCACTTACGTTACCTTAGGGGCCGTTTGTGTCCAGATAACATTGTCATCAATATAATTTGGCAAAGCCCGAATGAAGTTACCCAGCGCATCACGTCCATCTACACATTTAACCTTCTTGCGTTTGTATTATTTTTTGTTCTCCTTTTTTTTTCTGAAAGTTACAACTGCACGTGACGTACAAAGAATAATAAAAGAAGTCAGACGGTCTCGAAATTATCGACCGAGCGGATCACCCTTCCGTGTTCTGCACTAAAAGGAAGAGAGAAAAAAACATCGAACAGAACAATAGCCAAAAATACGAACCGAACATGACACACCGAAACTTCCGGGTGGCCAAACTACCGCTGTTTGCACGAGAACAACGGGACACAATTCTCCTCGGACGCGGCGTGACATGAAGCTGTAATTTTACGTTGCTCAGACAGTGTGGCCGGCGCCTTCCAAAGGCCACTTTTGACGCAAGCCGACTCCTAGATGAGTGCACTATTTTGTAGACAGTGTGGTACATTTTCATTCGTGTAAAATAAACATGTAAAGTTGGTGAAGATTTCTTTCTATACCTTTTGACTGAGCGATATCGAACGTCTCCATCGTATAATCCTTTTTCACGATGGAGACGTGAGGTTCCTATAGAGTTTTAGGGAACCTTTTTTGCACATTTGATATGGTACGATGAGTTCTCCGGTACGAGCTGCCCATGTGTGAGTCTTCTGCGATAGCACATGCGCATTTCGTACAAAACTTAGCAAATCAGATATGCAGAAATGGTTCTCTTATACTCTCTACTGTCCGTTTCCTACCGTTACCATTTTCTCGTGAAAGCTTGAAGCTGAGCTAGTTGGTTTTCTACCGCACGTTACCTACTGTGTGGAAACGTGTAGTTATTGTACCGGTTTTTCGTATCGGAAGAACCTACTAATAATATCAAGTATAGGCCGGTGTCATTTTAATCATTTATATCTATTTTTGTGATAGTTTTTAGGCGCTTGCATTGCTTCTTTGAGCGCAAACGTAATTTGGCGCAACATGCCTTTATGAAAGGCCGCTTTATCAGAGTCTAACGTTTCCTGGTTAATGCAGTTCTCTGCGCCCATCAATAAAAAACGAGGCCAGGTTGATGTAGTGTATTTAGACATGACGAAGGCATTCGATTAGGTTAAGCAGGAATTACTTTTTGGTAAAACGTCTGAATACGGTGTAACTGATGGGTATATCAAATCGTCCTGCAATTATTTGTCGGGGCGCTCTAACTATGTCCGCATACGGGGCCTTGTCGGCCCCGTTCGCCTGAGCTTGTGTTGTCTCTCAGGGATCTAACCTTGGTTTTGTTTTGTACAGCGTATTTGCTAATGCATACTACCATTCTGATTTTTCGTTTCACAATTGTTGCTGTATGCGGATGACGTAAACGGATTCAACACGATTGAAGCCCACTGTCACTGCAAGAAAATGCAGATTGATATCAATGTACCCAATGTGTGGTGCACTTTTCAGTTAAATAAAAAAAATAAACGTTATTTCATTTAGTCGAAACTTTATAGCACATGTACAAATCCCTGAATGCTCAACATGACCAGAATAAAAAGAGCCTTTGTCATCCACGAGTTTGTTGTCTTGTGGGACTCCGTGCTTTGGATGTACTCGCGCGTTAATGCTGCGGTGGCCTCTTCAATGAAGATGCTCGGCATAGTGTCTAGAATTTACGGGAGGGTTTAAAATACTGTCATCTTCGTTTGTGCTGTATAATTATTTTGTACGCTCAAAAGTTTGTTTGTTTCAACGGCCTGGAATTTGCTTAATTAGTCAAAATCTAAGTATACTGAAAGGCGCCTAAAGACGCTTTATTCGTTCAATTTATGACCGAGACCTCGAGGGGGGAAATATATATATTTATATATATATATATATATATATATATATATATATATATATATATATATATATATATATATATATATATATAAAGAGTGACGAATGTTGACAAATGCTTCCGTTGATATATGGGCGAAAGTGATGTGCGCAGACACAGCAGTCGTAGGATGAAAAGAGTAAAATTCTAATTTAATGGCGAAAAAAAAGTCACGCAAGAAAAAAGGGGTGAAGTGCCGAAAACAGTTGTATTAGTTTACGGGAATAATAAAGACTAGGCACAAGAACGCTAATTACGTGGGAAAGAAACTTCTAAACAGGACGGAGTAAAAGTCAAAGTTAACACACAAGAACTTACAAAAATAAATTGTTAAATGAAAAATAGAATAAAGAATTGAAAATAAAAAATGAATAAAAATAAGAAAAGGGCCTGACGTCCGTCGACGTTTCGGCAGTGGCACTGCCTTCTTCAGGACGGGAGCCCATATGGCGTGGTAGGTTAGTTTTATAAAATATCTAGGGAGAGGGTTAGTTAACGCGAAAGTTCGAAGGGGTTTGTAGGGTAAGGGAAGCACGGGGGGGACGAGTCCAATTTTGTCGCGATGAGGGAGGCGGTTCTGGGTTTTTTTTCACAGGTGCACTGGTGGTATGGAGGAGCTCGTAGGGAAGGGGAACACAGAGGGCAAAGTCCAATCTTGACGCGATGAGGCATGACAATTGTAGGTTCTGTTCGCCGGTGCATTGGTAGCAGAAGGAGCTTGCCGGGAGAGGAAGCGCCCCCTGGCGCTTCCTCTCCCGGACTTTGCCCTCTGTGTTCCCCTTCCCTACGAGCTCCTCCATACCACCAGTGCACCTGTGAAAAAAACCCAGAACCGCCTCCCTCATCGCGACAAAATTGGAATCGTCCCCCCCGTGCTTCCCTTACCCTACAAACCCCTTCGAACTTTCGCGTTAACTAACCCTCTCCCTAGATATTTTATAAAACTAACCTACCACGCCATATGGGCTCCCGTCCTGAAGAAGGCAGTGCCACTGCCGAAACGTCGACGGACGTCAGGCCCTTTTCTTATTTTTATTCATTTTTTATTTTCAATTCTTTATTCTATTTTTCATTTAACAATTTATTTTTGTTAGTTCTTGTGTGTTAACTTTGACTTTTACTCCGTCCTGTTTAGAAGTTTCTTTCCCACGTAATTAGCGTTCTTGTGCCTAGTCTTCATTATTCCCGTAAACTAATACAACTGTTTTCGGCACTTCACCCTTTTTTCTTGCGTGACTTTTTTTCGCCATTAAATTAGAATTTTACTCTTTTCATCCTACGGCTGCTGTGTCTGCGCACATCACTTTTGCCTATATATATATATATATATATATATATATATATATATATATATATATATATATATATATATATATATATATATATATATATATATATATATATATATATATATATATATATATATATATATATATATATATATATATATATATTATATATATTATATATCTTCATGAACTGTTATTTTTTCACCAATCTTTAAACGGCCAAATATCTTGCTCAAATTTATTATCTTCCCTAAGCGTTTGTTTGTCTGCTTGCTCTTTGATATAAAATTAAGTTGTTTTATGTTCGTGGGCGTTCCCAGCTTTTGCATGTCACCCGAACGGAAGTTTTGTATAGGGGTATTTGGTCACCTTTAATTGATATGATCATGCCTATAAACTTATAAAAAAAATAGGAACGCCAAAGTTGTTATTGATGTGAATTCGGTGTTTGTTTCTTTAGGTAAGTTTGTCATTTTGCGCGCATAATGTTGGTGCGTTTGATGTGTGTGCCTTTGTATCTTCGTCTGTGCTGCGGTGCACCACCAGGAAAACACGTTGATGTTGGTGGGGTTAAATTAACAGTCATAAATGTAATTGTCGTCGGAATGAAGCTACTGCCTTTCATTGAGACCAATAATAATGCCAAAATGTTCTTAACATACTATTCCGATAGATGACCTACCTCCAAACGATAGGCCGCCGCTGTTTTCGACATGATTCGCAATTTTGTTTTTTCAGAGACTCCGAAAGATAGCCCACTTCCAGCAGTTGCAGGGCCTTGGACGATGGTGACTTCGACAAAAGCGGTATCACTTAATTAGCCATGGTGGTAGATAAGCGGACGTGGCTCACATGAAAGGACAGTGTTTCTGGTTCATCGCCTCTTCCTGCGATCTCAAGTTTCGAGTGTCACACAATTTAAGACTAGCAAGTTTAGTTATCAACATTTTCTCAATATCACTTCAAAAGTTAGCTTACCCCTTATTTTTTAACCGATTTGCTATCTATTTTAGGTGGGCCCTCTTTCGGTATATTACAGTAATCATTTAGGGGCACATTTTTCCGAGTGGTGTTTAATCTATTTTATTCGCGCGTGAGGTTTCGTAGAGTTTCATTTTGTCATTAGGCGTTGACGTTCTAGTTCTTGCGTACGATTCTGTATGTTGCGTTTTCTACTAGTTGACATGATGAAAATGGCCAGGAAGAGTTTCGATTGTCCCTCCACCGGCGCGAGCTTCCTAGCTTCGATAAATGCTCGGCACCTCGTGAGCCTTCAGCACGTACGCGCTGCCACCGCATGGCGAGAGCCATCGATCGCGTAGCGGAGCCCGGGCTTTCGAAAACGACGTTATGCAGCTCTCAGCTTGTTAGTAACTACAGCTTTTTTTTTTTTTTTTGGTAATATCCTAACTGGACTTTTAAGGTGGTAATGTATGCACTCACACAAAACAAGAATCCAGCAAAAACATCAAACTGTTCAGGTTCTTATTAAAGGTATCGAGGAACTAAGGGAGGTAAAAATACAATAATATAAAAAAAAAACATGTTGCGATGAAACAAAAGGAGGAAAGAAACAGAGCCGAAACAAAAAAGGGACTCGTGTATTAGTACAACGCGTTGCCGGGCCTTGCGAGACGAGGGAATTGTCCCAACGCATTATGGTGGCGTCGCTAATGCGGCGACGCTCAAAAGCCCTAATTACCGAATAAGCGAAGAACGCGCTGCCTCGGGGTACGCAGGTACTTTTCGCGCCTCAACCTCGCTCAGCTCTGGTACTCCAAAAACCCACCAAACCTTAAGAAAAAAACTCTTTGAAAAGAAAAGAAAAAAAAAGAAAAGGAAGTCAGATATGTGAGGAGATCAAACGTACGTTGAACGTCCTTCACACGCACACAAAGACTACTACTTTTTTTCTGCCGCGAATATTCTTGGAAGTTCCTCGGCCTTTAAAGTTTACGCGCATGAAAGAACCGCTTGGGGATGGCGTAAAAGGGAGCATAAACGACCGTTTTGAGGGATTTTGTGCGTTGTTCACTTTGGTCATATTGACGATGAAGTAAATTGAATATTTCTCTTTTTTTTTTTTTGAAGCCGTAAATAGAAGACCGTTTCTATAGTAGGCTTGACAAGTGGTGAAAAAGGAAAGGTAGTTCGGACTTTCAATGACAAATGGCGATTCTGTGAAGGATATCTACAACATTATTAAATAAACGTTGACTTTCCTGGCATTTTAATTTTGAAAAAAAAAATGTTGTAGGAGCTATTTTTGTAATAAAATATGTCAGAGTTCCAATCCACATTAGCCAAAACATTTGCTTTAGTGCGTTTATTTGCGAGGTTATAAACAAATTTATTATTCTCGTCATTGCACAGGATTCTGATTTAGATTGTTTATACATTGTTTTCACGTTCGAATTACCGAGTAGTTCGTTACAATGACCTTTCTTTTAAAATTACCAAGAAAGTTTTAATTTCAGTTTTCCGTTCACGGAAAGGACGCCATTTTTAACATTCCATTACAGATTATAACATTCATGAAAGACTCGTATCTTGTCGTCTCTACAAAAGCATGGTCACGACGTCATAGCCTTGTAGTTATTTTAACTTTGCAGTCAACTCTTTTCCCCAGTGGTAAAGGCGAGCGATAAAGTTAGCAGACGAATGTGGCTTGAATAAACCCTTCTTTATCAGCACCAGAGGAAGATGTTATACAAATTTTATAATTATGCAAGCAGTTTCTACACAAATGAAGGCAAATGGGCGACAGGACAACTGACAAAAATATCTGTAAGTGCTCATAAAAAGACAAAAACAAAACGAACAGAAAAGAATGCTCAGGGTGAGTATGTGTGCTTCACACATGAGAGTGGGCGCTGGTAGTTGGACGGAACAGAAAGCAAGGGAAGAGGGACATATAAAAGGGTCGGGGGGAGTGAATATTTATTGTATTTCGTTCACTTAAAATACGTGAATCTGGTCGCAGAAGCATGAAGTTACCAAGTAGATTAGACAGAAAAAAAGGGGACCAGACACCATAGCATGTGGGTATTTGATATATATCGAGGTATGTTCCCAACCATGTTTTTAATCTACATTCCTCTTTTTTACGCACAATATAACTACTTGGATACATGGTTTTGCGAAAAAAAAACGGACACAAGAGGGAAAAACAAACACGAGTGCATCCAAACGTTTACCAACTCGCCCAACAACAAACTATTTTATATAACTGCGGCTTTTTAGTTTGGTGAAGTACAACTTCCACAAAGTTTAAGTTATTATATGTATAATAGAAAAAAAATGTTATTCATATTATGTGCTGTGTTATGTGTGGTAGTGATACGAGAGTACTTTTTAATAACTAAATAGTGTTCAAATTATAAATAACTCTAACAATAAACATGTTCTTTCATAGAAGCAATATTTTAAGCATAATAAAAGTATTTACATGGCGATCTCACAGTTGGAGAATGGGGAAGCTGTGACTGAAACTACTAGGTCTGAGGCATGGATAGTACCGCACTCCAGAACAACTTAACGTAGTCATACGCTGAAATGTACCCTTCACCGACATTTAAATTGGTTTTGTACGTACAACATCGATATTTTGAATGTGTTAGCGCCCTCGCAAAAGAAGACAACTGACCCCAAGCTCGCGCCACCACCCGCGTGGCGCACCGTTCTTTTTGCTGGGCAGGCGTACCCGCCAGACGTGTATTAAACGCTCCCTTTTAAACCTTCACTGGTTCCCGTTTCCCATGTCGAGGCTCTAACAAATGAATCTGCCGAAAACGTACGACCATTATATTTTCAGGATTCCCCCACTTATGCTTCGAATGTATGATTACTGAACGAGTTCTATGATTTCAGTTTTTTCGTGTGTTCTGCACTATTTTTTTTCTGCACCTTCCTTGAAAAATATATATTGTGTTTGTGGGTACTGGCATTGTCGCTACTTGTAGAGAGAGAGGCTGGTCAAGTTATAACTGAGTGCCTTTTACTTTTGTTTCTTTTCTCCAATATGAAGATAAGTACAAAATTTAAATTTGAATGTTTTGTCAAAAGTTTGAGACTTTTTTATTTGTCATCTTTTCCCTGATTCTTGTGCTTTTTCTGCTTCAAGTTTTTTTCTAACTCTCAGATGTTTCAAGCTAATAGTGAACTTACACCAACTCGCCGGCGCGATTACTGTGTTTTCAGTTTTACCGAATACTCAGTGATACTGTCATGTTCGGCATCTATATCACTGAGAAAAAATATTTGCCGCCTAACATTTAGGCATTAAGCATCATTTCCATTTAACGAGATTCAAGGCTATACAGACAGGAATTCACCAGCTGTCTTATACATAAGTTAGGGTACCTACTGATCTAATTGTGGTGAGCTCGATGCGGAAGCACCATGCATCGACCACTATAGACCTATCTTGCATAGAACATGAATGAGAAAAACGATGAAATTCTCCTCTAGGCATCGTGCAAGCAGATTCACGAGCGACGCATTTGCCAGTGAAGTATGCACGTCGCAGGCATGGGGTACGACAGAGAAGCTCACGTGTTATTGATTGGACCTTGTTCGTGTGAACACAGGTTTACTTCCGGATATGCTTTTGACGCACTGAGAAAATATTGTATTGTAATAAAAGCTATTTACTCTGAGAACACAGCTAAACTTTGGGCAGGCCCGAGCAATTCTGCCCTGGTTCTCATGTCACGCCAGTCACGCGAAATCATCCAACGTTTTGAATGGAGCACTAATTAACGCCTACTTGTAGTTTTGACTGGATACGACAAAATGACCGCCTGAAAATTAACAAAAATATTAGTGTAACATAATCCATGGAAAAAATGCAGGCCAGTTTTGTTCACATATTGTTAGAGTGGCATTACGTGGGTGAATTATGCGTCCACGCTATTTTAATCGAGGATGTCAAAATAAATTAACAGTATCTTTATAGAAAAAACAAGCTTACATTTTGGGCCTAATTGTTTACAGTCTGTGTACATCCATAAAATATTTGTGTACTGATAATAAGCCTCGTTTAAAAAGACTACTCATTGGCACTCTAGTCTAATATTTTATTTCCTTGAAACATGACATGGCGCCTCCCTTCAAAACTTGCAATTTTACCATATTATGTTTATCTTCTTTTTTTGTCTTAAGTCGAAGCATATCTTTACATCGAAATGCAAAGTGTTTCCTTTGATGTGAAATGCGCTTCAATGTAAAAAAGGGACAATTAAGTTAGATAAAAACTATATCTGCATTGCCTGCACACGAGCAAAGCAATCCGTATACGTGTAAATCGCTGCCGAGTGTAAAATGAAAAGCAAAAAGTTTAAATGACAAGTTTGGGTAAATCCAAAGTTGAGCACCCGCAAATCACATATATATTTTGCATATCCACTAAAGCATAAGTAAAAAAAGACAACCTGACTAGGAATAAATACCAACAGATACGACAAAAAAACGCGGCTGTTAAGTTAAATCTAGAATCTCCAATCAGTCTTTTGATTCCGCAAAGGCGTAGTCATTTAAAATTCAAATGAGGACCTTCGGCAGGACGTGTTTGAAGGCCGCCAACATCAAAGGACGTTCCTGTGAGTTGCGACGCCGACAAACTAGCAAGCGGGATGATTGCGCGGTGTGCTGTTCCGCGTCACGGAGTGTCCTATCTTCATGAATATTTAGAACTGAGCGGCCTAATTAGAGTGGACGCGGTAAAATATTATAATCCCCAAACATACGGGAAAAGTGACTAGTGAAAACTTGGAGCACCACATGCGCTTTTAATTGTTCAATAAGCACGTGGCATACAATTTTAGTCGCTTTTAGACTGGCCCATCCATCACAATGAATATTGAAATTATTTTTCGAAATGGTATATAACAAGAGGTAACTTGTACCAGACGTACAAGTTACTGAAATAAAGTAACTATAAATACAACTGCTTGGTACTCACGCAAAAAATAACGAAGTGTATACGTTAGTAGTAAGTGCGGTACAAATGGAAATCGTTACCCAAGCTTGAAAGTAACGCGTTATTGATTGCTTACCCTAACCGTGTGGTTTTTGAGAAGTGCTAGCGACTTTCAAAATTGTTCTTGTCATTTATGCTTTTGTTTAGTGTTAACGATTTTTTTACTAGCATGCCTTGTTCACATCTGTTTATGTTGTATCTGAGTTTTCATCGTGGTGCTAGTTTCAGGCGCGAGTTGGCAGGGGAACTAAACAGGGTACTCATGTCGTTCACGTTTCATCCAGAACTAAAACCCTTACTCGTTACTTCACCAAAAGAAATCAAATACGTTACTAATTCTTTCTCTTAAAGAAGTAACTAAGTATAAACTTTGCTACCGAAAAAACACTATGTAAAATTGGAGATTTACTTACGTAAATTTACGTACGCACGTTTACGTGCATCGACTCTTGCGTTTGAATGCAGGAAAGTATCCCCGCAGTAGTGGCTTCGACCATAGTGCAGTTGGCGAGCGCAACACTGTGTTGGCTTAATAAAATCGCACTGTACATAGGAAGATATATATCGATTATTTAAATTTGTCAAGTTTTCAGTGCGGTAGGCCATTTTCAACATTAAGTAAAATCTAGTGGTCAAAAGCCAGTTTCGCATTCGACAAACTAATGGTGGTCATGAAACCATATTTTATACACAGCGTCACTTTAGCACATCATGGACAGATCAAAACATGTTCTTCGATAACCTCATAGGTTTTTATTGATTTGGTTTAATGTCGGTTGCGTGAATGTATGAACTGACCTGTACAAAGTGGCGACCCATAAGCCCCCTGATTAAAGTTCCGCATTGAAACTGCTTTACAGCAAAACTTGTGCCAAACTATTGATTGGAATACCAACTCGATCCTGCATCGTGTTGTACTGACGTCTCAAAAGTACAGGCCTCATATTTCCCCGACTCGGTAACATGCATCTCCAGCTGCTTTCATCACCGGCATCAAAGGGGCCGCCATTAGTTTTGCATAGATGCCTTACACTGAGAGGAAGATGTTGATTAAGGTTGCCATACCGAATTTCGAAAGGGGTTATATTACACTCCTATTTTAACCAACATACAATATACAACACTCAATACTAACAAACCGAAAAAGAGGGAAAGACAGAGTTATGTTGGTTTATTTTTTCACATATTTGATTCGGGTATGTAGAACAAAGTAGAAACCACTCCTCGAATGCGGAGATAACATTAGCAAAATTACCTGTTTTTATGAAAAAGAAAAGTGTGCCATCTGCTGCTGTGCTGAAGGCGGCTGCGTAACTTCTATTGAAATACTGCAAGCTTTTTGAAGCCAGCGCCATAGAAATATCAAAACGGCTTTTATCACAAGTTGAGAGAATTCGGAATAAGTGCATTTTGTTCGCTGACTTATCGAAGGGCCTCACAAGTGGCCAAGACAATAGCCATAGTAAACGGAAAAGACGCCTTTCGTGCAATGGATGTTTTTGTTTTACTTGAAGAAACACTCTTACCGAAAAAAAATTTATTGACTGTTTTCAGATTATAAACGCAGTTAATAAATGGTGGGAAGTGCACATTTCGAGTACCAGCCGAAGCGGTAATTTCTGGTAGCCACCAATATTCTCCTTGTGCAGTGTTAGAAAGATACACTAATGTTGTTTTCGCGCTAACGGTGTCGCACACTGCACTTCCTTATTAGAAGAGCGCCTTAACCAGCACAAAGAGACACCTCATGAGCGCGAACACGTCGCTTTTTTAAATAAAGCGATGCAACTAAATACATTGAGGGGATAACGCAAAGAAACGCACTAACAGTGAATGTTATCAAAAAGAGTTTTGTCAGATTCTTTTGCATAATGAGAACAAAACAAAATGGAGTTGGATAAAATCGGCGACAAATAAAAACAAAGGAAAAAACAGAAAACCGGTTTGCGCTTGAAAAAAGTCGCCTTCTTTAAACGCATCGCTAACATTGTTATCAGTTATTATGGCGCGCTCATATTTCGCAATTCTCCGGATTTTATTGCGTATATTTTCGAAAAAAAAAAATAGGTTTCTCATCGGCCTCACCTGAAAACTTGGTTCTACCTCAAAGAACACAATCAATCAAACGCAAAGAAAAACGTTTTATATTTACGGAAGATTTATGTTTATGTGGCGGCTGCCGAGGCACCAGCGTTAGCGTAAAAAATATATATCAGATAAAAAACTTAATTAAATTAAAGCTGCAAAACAAAGTCAGTTTCATTTGCGGAAGTTTAACCGGGCAGAAATGTGCGATCTTTCGCTAAAACGCGCGTTTTTTGTGTATGTTTTTTTTACTCAAAATGCAAAACATAAATGATTATATATGAAAAAAAAAACATTTTATGCAAAATATGCTCGCGCATTGTTATCCGTGCAGTTTTTATCTCAGCAAACTTTAAAAGGAAATAATGCCACCATGGACAAGTGAGGTGGCGGTTCAACGGGGACGTGCTGCCATCTATCGTTCGCAGCGGGCTCTAAAACAAAACGAAGTGCATCGCTCCTCGATATAGGTCCTGAACACAATTCCTCAGGATTAGTATCATCAGTACAAAATTAGTAAAATGTTTAAAAATTTGAAATATATGGCGAAGGACAATTACCAACAAACGATACAGATTGAATAACTTTTGCATATTCTAAAAGGAAACGATATGCCCACAAATCCACATGATTGATGAGAATCTCAGCTAAAGTAATCTGGTGTTCTGTAAAACAAAATTACGGTTCGCGATATGAAAAAAACAAAACAGAAAGAGCGGTAACCATGCGGTGCTGTTCCGCTTCACGGAGCGTCCTACTTTCATGAATAATTTTAACTGCGCGGCATACTTGTAGTGGACGCGGCAAAGTTCGCAATCGCGAAATATACAGAAAAAGCTAACAGTGCAAACTTTGAGCACCGAATGCGACTCTAAGTGTTCGATGAGTACGTTGCATACACTCTTAGTCGAATTTAAATTCGCCCATTTGTCGCAAGGACTATTGAAATGCGATTTCGAATTCTATCTACCAAGCGCCACCTTGTACCAGACCTACACATTACTGAAATAAAGTAGGAATAAATACCGATTTCAGTTACTCACGCAAAACGTAACTAAGTGTATACGTTAGTAGAAAGTCCGATACAAATAGAACACGTTAACAGATTGCTCACTCCAATTGTGCGGTTTTCGTGTAGTGTTAGCGGCTTCCAGAATTGTTTTTGTCATTTATTGCGTTCATTTAGTGATAACCGTTTTCTTAATAACAAACCTTGTGCCGTTTGTTACTTTTGTATCTAGTTTTTTTATCGGGATGCTGATTTTAGAGGCGCGTAGGGACGGAAACTAGGCAGGGCACGTGTCTCGTTGACGTTCCCTCCAAAAGTAACTAAATACTTTTACTCGTTACTTCACCAAAAATATCTGAAAAATGTCATTAATTTATTCTCTTAAAGAATTAAGTATGTAGATACTTTGTTACTGAAGAAAACAACTATGTACAATTAGAGCTTTACTTCTGACGCGTTACCTGCAAGTTTTCCCTTGATGTGCATCGAAGCTCACGTCTGGATGGAGAGAATGCTCCACGCAGTGGTGGCTTCGACCACAGCCCAGTTGGCGAAGGCAGCGCAGTGTCGCTTATAAAGACCGCGCTGTACGTAGCAAGATATATATGGATTATTTAAGTTTGTCAAGTTTTCAGAGCAATAGGCCATTTTCAAAATTCAGTGCAGTCCGGTGGTTCAAAAACAAGTCTCGCATTCGACAAACTAATGGAGGTCATGAAAATACATTTTATAGGCAAGGTCACTTTCGCACGTCAAGGACAGACAAGAATTGTTCCTTCGATCACCTCGGAAGTTTACCTTGACTTTTTTTCAATTTCGGTTGTGTGAACACCTGAAATGACCAGTACAATGTCGGGACCCATAAGCTCCCAATTAATGTCCCGCCATCAAAACTGCTTTACAGCCAAGCTTGTGCCAAAAGATTGCTTGGGATACCAAGTCCTGCGTCGTGTTGTACGGACGTCTCCAAACTACAAGCCTCGTATATCCTCGACTTGGTAACATCTCTGCTGTTTTTTTCTTTACCGGCATCAAGAAGACCGCGCTTAGTTCGGCATAGATGCCTTACCCTGAGATAAAGATATTGATTAATGTTGCCATACTCAATTTTGAAAAGGGTTTTATTACACCGCTATATTAACAAATACACAATATACAAAATTTAATACAAATAAAGCTATCAAAAATGGAGGAAAAAGACAGAGTTCTGTAGGTTTCACACATTGAATTTGGGCAGTGGCTCTCAGCCATTGATGTTTCGCGGACCCTTTGTGAATCGGCGGGGATGATGGAGGACCCCGTGCATGGTGAGGGGAAGGGAAAGTATAGGTTAATTATTATAAATATTTAATGAATGGGTATAACTGAGTGCTAGTGTGAAGTAGACTTCTCCTATTAACATATACATCAGAAAACTCACCCGAAATCTGGAACGTTCCTTCTCAATCTAAGAAAAGACCAGTTCTATTGCCGGTCTTGACTCATGAGGCTAAACTTCGCGGACCCCTAGAATGCCTCCGCGGACCCCTATTTGAGAAGCACTGAATTTGGGTATGTAGGCTAAAGTACAAACCGCTCATCGAACGCGGCCATAACACTAGCAAAATTACTTGATTTTATTAAAAAAGAGAAGACATCTGCTGCTCTGCTGAAGGCGGCTAAATAACTTCTCTTGAAATTCCCGAAGCTGTTTGAAGCAAACGCCGTAGAAATATCAAAAATGACTTTTACCACAAGATGAGAGAATTCGAAATAACCGTATTTATTTGGCTGAGGGGTCGAAGGGCGTTTCCAGTGGTCAAGAGAGCGGTCATGGTAAATAGAAAAGACGTCTCTCGTGGAATGTGCATTTTTACTTTACCTTAAACAACTCTTAGTGAAAACAATTAATTGACTTTTTTTAGAACTCAAACGCAACTAATAAAACCAATAGTGTGGTGGGAAGTGCGCATTTCGAGTACTAGCCAAAGAGGTAAATTCTGGTAACACCAATACTCTCCTTGTGCAGATAAGAAAGAGACGCTAATTTTGTGTTCGCGCTAACAGTGTCGCACAGTGTACTTCCTTATTAGACGAGCGCCTTAATCAACACAAGGATGAAATATCTCATGAACGCGAACACGTCGCTGCTTTAAGAAAAGCGATACAATTAAAGGAAGTTCAGGAGATTACGTAGAGAAGAAACACACAGACAAAGATTATTATCAATTTTTTCTTAATTCTTTTGCATAACCAGCACAAAACAAATGATTTGCATAATATCGGTGACAAATAAAAAAAGCGAAAACATAAAAGAAGGTTTACGCATCATAGACGCTACCATCTTTAAACGCATCACTAATATTGTTATCAGTTATCATGGCGCGCTTATGTTTCGCAATGCTCCAAATTGTATTGCGTATATTTCCGAGAAAGATAGGTTTCGCATCTGCCTCACTTTAAAACTTGGTTGCACGTACAAAAAACACAATCAGTCAAGTGCAAAAAAAAAGTTTATGTTTGCACAAGGGTTCTTTCCATATGTCGGCTGCCATTGCACAGGGGTTAGCGTAAAAGGTATATGAGAAGCAAAATTAAAATAAATAAATTTGGTGGAACTTATAGTCAGAACGTTGCTTCGAGCACCCAAAGCTGCAGAAAAAATATTCAGTTTAATTTGCGTAAGTTAAAGCCGAATGTAAATATCGAATTTTTCGCTGGGACGCGCCTTGGTTCGTAACTAAAAAATGGAATACCGAAACTATCATATATGCAAAAACCTTATTATAAAATATAAGCTCGCGCAATCTGTGCCTTGCAGTTTCTTTCTCAGCAAACACTAAAATCAAATAATAATGTTTGGCCAAGTCGAGTCTCGATCCAACAGGGCGGTGCTGCCACCTATCGGTCGAAGCGGGCTCCAAAACAAAACGAAGGGTGTCCCTCGTTGATATAGGTTCTGAACACGAGTATGCCTCATGACTAGTGTGATTAGCGTAAAATGAAAATAATATTTTGAATCTTGAAATATAGGCCGAAGGGCATTCGTCAACGAATAATACAGAGTTAATAAGTTTTTACATATCCTAAAAAGAAAAGATATGCTCAGAACTTTGGATGACCAACGTAAATCGCAGCTAAAGCAATTTGGCGTTCTCTAAAACAAAATTAAGGTTCGCAATGAGAAAAAAGAATATCGATTTTTAAGTCGCAAATCAGACCAAACCTTTTAGGAAGGTGTGGCTTCAAATTTGAATCCTCCGTTCTAAGCTCCAGAGGCAAAAAACAATTTTAAACGTAAAGGAGCCGGTCAGCGTTTGAAAATTGCTCCAACAAACTTAGTCTGTTTATCTTAAAGAACGACTGAGATATTAAACTACGTTAAGCGTGTATTAGCCTTAACTTCCTTGTAAAAACGTACGTTCCTCAAGCATTGGTTTCATTAACCACGTAACTTAGATATTGAATTTAGTTACTGTAGTCTTGCTCGACAGTGTGGGTAAATTGGCAAATCAAGTTCTACACTTTGGTGTTTCTAAACTATTCATACTACTTAACGTACGACACCTAATATTGTTGGTAAATATTCGCCAAATTGTTTGACTATAATGGGGGGTTGACTCTTCTACTCCTCCTGTTTTGGGTTTTCAGTCATGAACTAACTTATACCACAGTATCTGACAAAGTGAAGAACAGCATCGATGGGCTTCAGTTGTCCTGCCTCCAGAGCAAGGTGGTTCTTATGTTCGACAACACTTGGGAGTCTCGGGCGCCTCCAGGGCGCGCAGTTAGACCTGGACGAAAGGAATACAGCTCATGCTGAAAGCAGGGAGTTGGAACGACATGCTCTGCCTTTCCCACCTCGTTAGTGACCGTACTGTTGTTACATCGGCGTTTCGTGCTTACCTAGCTACTGCGGCGTTTTAGCACGTTTCAAGTTCTTTCCCACGTTTTCAAAAGCTGCTTAAGATGATTTATGGTGCTTTCTCGTCAGCTTGTAATATTCATAAAATACGTAAAAAGTACGCTAGAATCTAAAAATGGATACGTACAAAATTTTGATTTCAAGTTTCTGACTGATATCTACCTAATATTGTATCGGAGTCAAGAGAATTACTAAAAATTATGATACCCATTGAAAGAACCGTTCACAGTTCCGAAGAATATACTTGTAAAAATCTCAAAAATTCAAATTGTAGAAATTAAGAGCGCAGTGTACGTAGTGAGATAAATATCGACCACTTACGTTTGTCACGTTTTCAGTGCAATATGCCATTTTCAAAGTTCAGTACGATCTGGTGGCTCACAAACCAGTTTCGCATTCGACAAACTGATCGCGGTCATGAAACAATATTTTATAGGTAGCGTCGCTTTTGAACGTCAGGGATGGATAAGAATTGGTTCTTCGATCACTTCTTAATTTTATCTTGATTTGTTTCAATTTCGACTGTGTGAATGTATAAATTGACCAGTAGAATGTAGCGACCCATAAGCCCTCCGATGAAAGTTCCACCATTAAAATGCTTTAGAGCCAAACTTGTTCCGAAAGATTGTATAGAATACAAAATGCCGCCTCGCGTTGCACTGACGTTTCAAGAGTACAGGCCTTGTATATCCTGGACTTGGTAACATCTCCAGCTACTTTCTTCACCGTCATCAAGAGCGCCGCCGTTAGTTATCTTAGATGCCGTTCACTGAGATGAAGGTATTGATTAAATTTGCCATACTGAATTTCGAAAGGGGTTTCATTATGCCCCTATATTAACGAACATACAATTTACAACACTCGATACGAATAAATCAAAACACAAACAAGGGAAGAAATCAAAGTTATAGGGTTGGTGTGAACAAATGTATGCAAGCAAACAAAAATTAAAAGTTTTTGCTGGAATTTATAGTAAGAATGTTGCTTCGCGCACTCAAAGCTGCAAAGCAAATACTCAGTTTACTTTGCGTAAGTTACAACCGAACATAAATGTCCAATTTTTCACTCAGACGCTCTTTCTGTCTACAAAAAATTGCAAAATCTTAACTATCATTTATGTAATAAATTGGATGCAAAATAAGCTCGCTTATTGTTATTTATCCAGTTTGTATCTCAGCAAACATTAAAAGCAAATAATAACACCTTCGCTAAGTCGAGTGGCGGTTCGGCGGTGCGGTGCTGCCATCTGTCGTTCGAGGTGGGCTCCAAAATGAAACAAACAAAGCGGGTCGCTCCTCAATATAGGTTCTGAACACGATGCCTCGTGATTAGTATGATTAGTGTTAAACAAGTCGAATATTTAAAATTTTGAAATATATGGCGAAGGGCATTTACAAACAAATGACACAGAGTTAATATATTTTTTATATATTCTCAAACAAAATATTACGCCCACAACTTCGCATGATCGACGTAAATCTCAGCTGAAGCAATTTAGCGTTCTGTAAAATAAAATTGCGGTCGCGATGGGGAAAAATAAAACAGCAAGCGCGGTGACCACGCGGCGTTGCTCCGCTTCACGGGGCGTCCTACTTTCATGAATAATTTGTACTGGGCGGCGTATTTATAGCGGACGCGGCAAAAGATTACAATCGCAAAATATACAAAAAAAGCTTGCACGGCAAACTCAGAGCACCGCATGCGCTTTTAAGCGTTTGATGAGTACGTGGCGTGCAATCTTAGTCAAGTTTAGATTGGCCATCCATCAAGAGGAAATTTCCAATACGATTTTGAATTTATTTACCAAAATCTGTTATGTACTGTTATGTTTCTGATTTTGTGTAACAGTTTTGTAACAGTCTTATTGCACTTTTTTCAGTCGAGTCTTACTTTTTATGAATGTTTCATGCAATGTGACGTATAATCGTTTTACTTTCCTGTACCATGTACCCCCCACAATAATGGCCCTGTGGCGATGTAGGTACTGTGAGAATAAATCAATAAAATAAATTGTACCAGACGTACATGGTACTGAAATAAAGTAACTATGAATACAACTTCACGTTACTCACGCAAACGGTAACAAAGTGTATACGATAGTAGTAACGGCGACTAAAATAGAACGCGTTAGGCCATCTTGAATTTAAAGCTTTATATATTCATTGCTATAAATGGGCCGTTTTTGAGGAGTGTTATCGGCTTCCAAAACGCGTGTCGTCATTTAATGCGTTTATTTAGTGTTAACTCTTTCTTTACTAACATGCCTTCTGCACATTTGTTCATATCGTATCTAGGTCTTCATCGTGGTGCTAATGTCAGGCGCGAGTTGGGAGGGCAACTAGGCAGGGCACTAGAGTTGTTGACGTTCCCTCCAGAACTAACTAAATACACATGCTCGTTACTTCACCAAAATTAACTAAAATACGTTGCTAATTCCTTCTGATAAAGGGATAACTAGGTATAACTAGGTACTTTGTTAACGATAAACCGCTATGTACCATTCACACTTCACTTGTGACGCGTTACCTACAAGTTTGCTTTTTACGGGCATCGAAGATTGAGTCTGGATGGAGAAAATTCTGCACGCAGCGGTGGCTTCGACCATAGCCCAAATTGTCGAGGACAGCACAGTGTTGGCTTATTAAGACCGCAGTGTACGTACCAAGATAAATATCGATTATTTAATTTTGTCAAGTTTTCAGTGAAAGGCCATTTTGAAAATGAAGTACAATCTGGTGGCTTTAAAACCAGTTTCGCATTCGACAAACTAATAACAATCACGAAACTATATTTTATAGGGAGCGTCACTTTCACACGTCAGGGACGGATAAGAATTGGTTCTTCGATCACCTCATAAGGTTATCTTGATTTGTTTCGAATTTGGTTGTCTGAACGTATAAACTGACCAGTACAGTGTAGCGACCCATAAGCCCTCCGATTAAAGTTTCGCCCTCAAAATGCTTTAGAGCCAAGCTCGTGCCAAAAAATTGATTGGAATACCAAGACCTTCGTCGTGTTGTATTGACGTCTCAAAAGTGCAATCCTCGCATATCCTCGGCTGGGTAACATCTATTGCTTCTTTCTTCACTGGAATCAAAACGGCGCAATTAGTCCGGAATAGATGCCAAACACTGAGATTAATATATTGATTAAACTTGCCATACTGAATTTCGAAAGGGGTTTCATTACGCCCCTATATTGACGAGCATACAATATACAAACTCACTATGATTAAAGAGAAACACAAACAGGAAAAAAAGACAGAAAATTGTGGGTTTCAGCTCTCATACATTGTATTCCGTAATGAAGGACAAAATAGAAACAACCCCTCGAATACGGCGATAGCACTACCAACATTTACGGATTTTATATAAAGAAAAGTATGCCATCTGCTGCTGTGGAGAAGGCGGCATCGTCACTTCTCTTGAATTAGTGCAAACGTTTTGAAGCCATCGCCGTAGAAATATCAAAATGCCTTTTCTCACAAGCTGAAAAAATTAAAAATAAGAGTATTTATTTCGCTGACGACTCGAAGGGCCT
Source organism: Ixodes scapularis (assembly GCF_016920785.2). Classification (NCBI taxonomy): domain Eukaryota; kingdom Metazoa; phylum Arthropoda; class Arachnida; order Ixodida; family Ixodidae; genus Ixodes; species Ixodes scapularis. The sequence continues at coordinate 18,233,177 of NW_024609837.1, read as the reverse complement.
CGCCAGTGGCCAAGAGAACAGTCATGGTAAATAGAAAAGTTGCCTCTCGAGCAAGTTACCTTTACCTTTTTTTTTTTTGTTTCACTCGGAATAACTATTTAGCGAAAATAATAATTGACTGTATTAAGAGTCTAAACAAAGCTTATGAAACTACCGTATGTTGCGGGCTATATTCCGCACCCGGTGTATAATCCGCAAAAGCAAATTTAGGCCGAAAGCACAAGTTTCTTCTTAGATAGTCCCGACCCAGGGCATAGTCCGCACGCCATGCATTGTCCACTCCTGGCGCTTAGTCGGCATGAAAATCTCCTCATACACGGCACACCTTGAAATCGTCTGTTTTTCTGGCTCACAAAGAAGTTTGTATTACGCATAAATCATCAAAAACATGCTTTCTTTTATTAAATCCGTCACGTCTCGTCATAACGAACGACCTTGGAAAACAAAATTCTTGCATATTCCAACCGCGTAGATAGTCCGCACAGCCTGCAAATTCAACTTTTCAACATGTATAGTCCGTGGATTCTAGCCCGGAAAATACGGTACTAGTGCAGCGGGAAGTGCACATTTCGAGTACGACCCGACGCGGGAAATTCTGGTAGCCACCAATACTCTCCTTGGTCGGAGTTAGAAAAATACGCTAATCTTGTGTTCGCGCTAATGGTGTCGCGCAGTGTACTTCCTGATTATAAGAGCGCCTTAATCAACAGAAAGATGAGGCACCTCATGAACGCGAACACGTCGCTGCTTTAATGAAAACTGTAATGTGAAGAAAGTCGAGGAGATTACTTAAAGAAAAACCACACAAAGTATTATCAAATTATTTTGTCAGATTTTTTTACAAAACCAAAACAAAACAAATGAGAGGTGAATGATATTGGCGACATAAAAAACAACGGTAAAAACAAAAAAAATGGTTTACGCTTCAAAAAAGTTACCGTATTTAAACTTATCGTTGATATTGTTATCAGTTATTATGTCGCGCTTATGCTTCGCAATTCTCCAAATAGTATTGCGATGATTTTCGCAGAAGATAAGTTTCTTATCTGCCTCACCTGAAAACTGGGTTGTACCTCAAAAAAGACAATCAATCATGTGTAAAAAAAAAATATTTTGTTTGCGGAAGAGGTTTTTTTTATATCGCGGTTGCCGTGCCGTCGGGGTTAGCGTTAAATATTCGAGAAGCGAACTTATGTTAATTTAATTCGCTGGAATCCATAGTCCGAACGCTGCTTCGCGCACTGAAAGCTGCTGAGTAGATCGTTTAATTTGTGTATATTTAAGGCGAACATAAATGTGGAATCTATTACTGGGATGCGGGTTTTTGTTTACATATAAAAAATGCAAAATCTGGAATATTATATGTGGAAAAAACATATTATGCAAAATAAGCTGGCGCATTATTAGCCCAGCAGTTTTTGGAACAGAATAGATATCTAATAAGAAAAGAATAATGAAGAAAAAAAATGCCAAGGAAAAAAAGATAACACTTTGGCCAAGTCGAGTGGCGGTTCAATGGGGCGGTGCTGCCATCTATCGGCCGAAGCCGGCTCCAAAACGAAACGAAATGTGTCGCTCCTCGATATGGGTTCTGAACACAAGTATGCCTCGTTATTAGTATGATTCGTATAAAATGAGTATAATGCTTAGAATGTTGATACATACGCCGGAGGGCATTTAGCAACAAATGATACAAAATTAATTAGTTTTACATCTTCTAAAAGGATATCATACGCCCACAACTTGGCATGATCGACGCAAATCTCAGCTAAAGCAATTGGGCGTTCCGTAAATAAAATCACGGTTTCGCGATGTGAAAAAAAAAAAAATACAGAACTTGAAGTCGCAGAGCAAAGTAAACCTTTTACGAAGGTGCGAATTTAAGTTTGGATTTTCTATATTATGACTCCAGAGGCTTAAAACAATTTTGAACGTGAAAGAGCCCATCAGCCTTTGAATATTGCTGCAACACAATTAGTGTGTTTATTTTAAGAACGACTGAGAAATTCAACTGCATTCAGCACGTATTTGCCTTAACTTTTTCGTAAAAATGTTAATCCACCATTGGTATCATCAACTACGTAACTTAATATCAAATTTACTTAATATGGCACTGCTCGAGACTGGGAGTAAATTGGAAAACCAAGCTCTACTTCTTGGTGCTTAAAATTTAGTAATACAACTTAACGGCACCTACTCTTATTCTTGGAAAATATTCGCGAAATAGTTTGATTGGATTGTGTGGTTCAGTTGTGTACTCTTATTGTGGGTCTACAGCCGCGAACAAACTAATGTCACAGTAACTGATAAAGTGACCTTAGCGTCGATACCTCGGCGTTTTGGTCTTACCTCGGCAGTGCGGCGTTTTCATGCAATTTAAATTCTCGCGTGCTCTTTTTTTTTTTCTCTAAAGCTGCTTGAGACGCCTTAAGGTGCTTTCTTGTGAACTTCAAATATCCATAAAATGCGTAAAATGTACGCTAGAATCTTAAATTGAATACATATAAAACTTTAATTTTAAGTTAATTTTAAGTTGCTAGCTGATATCTACCTACTGTGGTATCGGAGTAAGGCCCATTCCGAAGGTTTACGATATCCATTGACAAAACCTTTCACAGTTCAAAAGAATTTACTGATGGGAATTGTAGAAATTACAGATAGAACAAATTTCAAGATATCATGTGATTATTACTTTGAGATTTTCATGAACGATTCATGTGTGCCTATGAATTTCCGTGTATTGTATTTATTGAAGTTAGTATAGTTTTTCTAGCTTTTTTTATTGTGATCGTTCTTTTTTGTGTGTAAGAAGTGCGTAATGGCATGTTGCTTTTTTTGCCCAACATTTTGCATCATTCCTCACATAATGCACTAAACAGGCGACTTGATGTAAAATAAATAAATAAACACGTAACCCAGTTTCAACACCACACATACTCTGACTAAAAACATGAAAATAACAAAACATTGAGACGGCAATTTTAAAAAAAAAATACTGGTTAGGTTTTTACTTTTGGTGTTGTGAATACTAACAGAAAATGTCCTTAATTGCTCTTATTTTCGCAAGTAGTTTGCCTTTGACACAGGCAAGTAGAACTACTAAAGGTGCCGAAATATATAAACAATAACGAATCTTTGAACCGGCATCGACGGGATCAGGCAAAAAGAGAGACTACCATCTGCTCTCACTCACCGTCATTCTCCACAGCCCCGAGCGTGAGCACCAGAAGTGCCAGCACGGCTAGAGTGCTCAGGGTTGTCCAGAAACCCACCCTCAGAATGGGATCGGCACTCCTAGTCCCACTCGAGCCCAGAAACAGAGTCGGAAGCGACATGGTTGCGCGCACAAACCTCGAGCACTACTCCCCTCGGAGTAGATGTAAAAGAAGCAGGTATTCCGAGGTTCACTTCACCACAACGTCGCCTGCCCTTCTACACATCACGCACTCAATCGGAGAGCTGCAGCAAAGATAAAAGAAGAATAAACCACTTGTCCTGATCCTTGGGAAGGGACACACACTCACACACACTCAGCGCGCCAAAAAGAAAGAGGGTCCATAAGCCTTGCTGAGAGGCAGATGCTTAATCCATCCGTCGCAGAAGCTCCCTTAATCCGATCGGCAAAGCAGCATCTGGTCGTAATTCCCGCGTTTCCATGTTGGGAGTCTGGAACCAACTGTCGCGTCTCGTCGTTCACTCGGGAGACGTTTCCGTCGGTGGGCCACACGGTCGGAGACACGCGTGGGCGTCGGTCTGGCTCCGAGCCTCCGAGGTTTGAACTGCGGACTCGGACCGGGAGCCGCGAGAGCGCGGACGCACCACGTGACCGAAGCTCCGCCCCCTTTTTGATCCGTTTTGTTTGCTGCTCGTATTTTTTTGCCGGCGGCTGCTTTGGTTTCCGGTTCCGGCGGCGGCGTTTAAATCTTTTGGCGCGTGTTTTCCGCGATGATTTGAAAAGCTGCGTGTTTTTCTGCGTTTTTGTTTCTTTCAAAATTTCAGCCTTGATAGAAACGTAAAGATATCGTGAACAATTAAGTTGTTTCTTGACACAGTAATTTATCTATGTGAGTTTTCAGCTGTATCAAAAATTGTATTTATTCAGTGATCTAGCTCTGACAGTTCATTTGACTCCACAAATTGCGAAAACCTCGTTTATCTACTATTTCCACTCGGTAATATTGCTATTCATATCTACATAGCGCAATATGTTGACCTTAATACTATGTAATGTTTAATATTTAGGTGTGTCTTTTCTGCTAGGGCGGACTTAACAGCATCAAACATATTTTGAAAGCTACTCTTTTCCGATTTCGGTGCTCACGTTTAAGCATCGCAATATTTTGACGTTAATACTAGTTTATGATTAATAATTAGGGGTTTCTTTTCTCACAAAAAAAGCTCTTAGCGGCGGACTTAACTGCATCAGATATATTTTGAACGCTACTTTTTTGTGATTTCGGTGCTCACGTCTAGGCACCGCAATACTTTGACAGCTTTGATAGCAATTGATGAATAATATAATAATTTGTCTAACTGCTTTAAAAGTTTCGACGGGTAGTATAGGCGGGGTCCAAACGAAGTAGACACAACAGTAAAAAAATGAAAGACGTTTACAAATCATCGTAGTGCGAAATTAAATCCCAGCTATTGAAGAGGAGGAGGGGAGGGCGCGGAGGGGAGGGTATGCCCCTCCTCCTTCTCCTTAGCTCTCCTCCTCCCTCCTCCTCCTTCATCCCCCCCTCTCCCCTCCTCCTCAAATTCAGTCTCCCCGCTATATATAGCGAGGAAAATGATGTCACATGACCTGGTGTCACGTCACCCAAGAACAAATTCAGTTTCTCCGCTAGATTTAGCGGGAAATTGACATCACGTGACCTTACACCAATTCAGTTTCGCGATAAATTCATCGGGAAATGGAATTGGTGCTCAGGTCACGTGATGTCAATTTTTCCGCTAAATGTAGTTCGGTTACGCCGACGCGGACGCTGCGAAACACGCAAACGGGCGCCTAAGACCTGCGCTCTAAAAGTTACGAGAAAATATTCTCTTGTTCCTTTTGAAGTTCCGATAATACAGTCTCCTTTAACTTGGATGCTTCCCGAGTACTGACTTGAGTGAGTAGCGAGTTTTCACGAGCCCAGAATGGTCACGTGACCGCAGAACTCCACTCTGCCGACGTCTCCACGGACACAAAGTTTTTCAGCGCAGCTTTTAGGCGCCCGTTTCCGGCTTGAGCGGCATCGGCGTCGGCGTCGGTGTAATTGCGCGGTGAATTATGGAATCGTCCCATAATGCACCACGCGGGACCATGGTAACGTCACGAGGGTCCCGCGCGGTGCATTATGAGACATATCCCATGATGCACCGCGCAGGGAGTCCCCTCCCCCTCCTCCCTCCCCTCCTCCTCCCTGCGCGGTGCATCATGGGAAATGTCGCACAATGCACCGCGCGGGGAGGGGGCGAGGAGAGAGAGGACGTAAAGGGGAAGGAGAAGAGAGGGGAAGGAGGGGAGGAGGGAGGAGGATGAGGAGGGGAGGGAGGGGAGGATGAGGAGGAGGAGGGAGGAGGAGGGGAGCAGTAGGACAAGGAGGAGGAAGAGGAGGGAGGAGGAGTGGCAGGGAGGATGAGGAGGTGCGGGGAAGTAGGAAGAGTATACTCTCCCCTCAGTACCCTTCCCTCTTCCTACTCAAGAGCTGCGCTCTAATTCGGCGTTACAGGGTGTTGTAAACGTCTTTTATTTTTTTACACTCTTTTTATAAGTTTCGGTTTAGTTGAATCTAAACAACGTAACTTACCCCAAGAATATTCTGGAGCCGATTCCGATTCTGAAAATTTTAATGACTTCTACTGTTTAATTTGACGACGGGCAGGAGATTAGTAATTGAAATGTCTCGATTGGAAAAGTATTTTACCAAACTAATAGATAAATGTTAGGTTTTTTTGTTTTTTTTACACTTTGTGGGATTTGCGGCCCATATCATCGGGCAAAATAACCTGTGCTCCGCGCCCGGCGCGCAACGTGCGCGCGAGCCACGCTCGAGGCTCGGGGGGCTGGGCAGTCGGTTGACTGCCGCGAGACAGTAAAGGTGTGTTCTATGAGATCTGCCTCGTTGGTCCTTCTTGCGGGTGAGCAGTAGCACCGAACCCTACAACTTTTGATAACGTTGTTTTGCAGGAATTGTTTAGTTATATCCGTCTTTTTTTTCTATTATGTTCGATCTTAAAAGAAAGAAAAATCAAGCACACCCGTTATATTTTCGCACACTTTGATATATAAATTCTGTATTACACTAGGGACTCTGATATACCTATTTTTTATTTAAATGCATTACTCCAAGTTTAATCCTAGCTTTCACTGTTTTTTTTTTGTTTTTTTGTTTTCGTAAATGGATGGTGCGTATGCTTGGCTTTGAACTGTTTACTTTTCAACTTGATATCTGTGACCTGTTAATTCATTTCTTGTGCTTTCGCACAGGCATTGCAATTTCTGTTTTGTTCTTTAATGCCCTTTCTGTTTGTAAAGTTTCCATGTATGTCTGCATTTAAAGAATAAATAAATAAACGATTCCGACAACACGTATAGTTTTTTCGCATATGGAAATTCGTAATATTTCTTACTAAAAAAATGAAAACTAAACACAAAAAGACACGCCCTGTAGGTTTCCGTCCTTGTCCCTCCTTTGTGTTTTTGTTCATGCTATCATTAACCATCTTGACACGCTCGTCAAATAATTTACAACGAATGGCTTTGGTGATTTGCAGCAAATATTAATTTCAGAGTGCTGGGCAAGGATAACACTCCCGATAACGCCTTCCCTGTAGCCTTAATAAAAGCGACGCTTTTTCTAAAAAAAAAAAAAAGCTTTTTATCGGTTGCCAGTACCTACAGTCGGCTCCGACTCGAGCACCCTATTCATGCCTTTGGCCGGGCAGCCTCGTGACCGACGAAGCGTTAGCAAAGCACAAAAGCTCGTGCGCAAGGCTGACCATCTATACTCCTCTGTTTTTAACCTGTCACAGTTCACAGGTTTCTCAATTTGCATGCGTGCTTTTTTCCAAAGAGTAGGCCCAATCGTCCATTTTGACGAACGCTGAAAGAGACGAGCCGCACGCCAAAAACAATTGTTTTCTGGTTACTACAGCAGCAAGCGCCCGAAACCTCAGCGGCGCGCGTAGGCACTGATAATATAAGTTTTCATACCAAGTCTCCTTTGAAAAGTCCAAAACGGTATTTCTTAATACTTTGATTCTGACCGTACTTCGTTCTACTCAAGGGCTATTAGTCGTTCCTTTTGGTTTCAACTTTGCGCTGATTTGTTGTAGCGTATCCGAATTTTATCGCAGAAAGATCTCAGTTTTTTTTTCCGCATTGAAGACATAATTCCGCAATAGGCGTGACGTCACAACAGCATAAATGAAAACGTAAATAGTGGTAAAGTATCGTGGATACCCATAGGAAAACATTTTTTCTTTATTAAAAAAACGATGCTATCATTATGCGGTGCAGTAACCGGAAAAAGGAAATCGCTCCACGATTAGCTCCGTCCACCCAGAAACTAATGACCACACAAAATATAAACACCAATAGTGCGTAACAAATGCAACTGTATATATATTTCCACTTTCCTTCAGGATATCCACAAAGCTCGAGGAAACTCGACTCACAGAAACACACAACTTCAATAATTACAAGTGGCTTCGATAAGACGACGAATCTCAACATTTCCTTATCGCGCCCATTTTAGTCCCCACTCGATCCGACACTATAGAGACTATCTAAACTATCAAAAACAAGAACGACGAAGACCACCGCCTTCGAAGCTTCCCTAAAACCAACCTACTCCAGCGAGTGCAGCGCCACGACGACAATGGGACTAAATATAGGCCCATCATTAAACGTCAACGCCTTTGAGTCAGCCACTGGAGGACAGACCGAGCGCGCCAAGAAAAAAAGTTTAATCATCCCACGTCCGTGCAAGAGCAGTGTAGCACCATGCTCCGTCTGACCGGAACTTGGCAAACGGCAAAGGCTACGTTCCCAGCGAGCCAATCAGTGCGTCGGAGAGAAAGACACAAGACCCTACTCTATTTCGAACCCACGGGCTGGAGAGGAAAGCCGGTTTTGTACAAATATTGAGCAACGGGCTAATCTCCGATGACTGGAACACAGGAAAAAGGTACTGGTAACGAGCGAGCTCTACCTTCCCTCTTCTCCAACTTCTTGAGCTAAGGTCCCCTCCATGTACCGTAAGTAAGGGCTGCCACGAGCTTAGCCTCCGTCGCTACGATTGGCTGGCAGCGGCCGTAGCGTTCGCTCTTTGTCAAGCTACGTTGGAAGCGAAGTGTAGTTTCGGTGTGGGGGCCTGCGCGAACCGCTTAATACGAAGTCTCTGCTGAATTCTTAACGTGGGTGGGCCCGGGACTTGAGTAGGAGAGGCCATCGCGCGAGGAGTAGAAGGCTCCCGGCCGCGGGTTGAGACGGCAAGCCCAGACGCCAGGGGCGGCTTCTCCACGGTGTATCTGGGCGCTCCTCATGAATAACCCGGCACCGGTAGAAATACACACACACCGCGGCGAGTCTTAAATCCAAGGTGAAAGGTTCCCTGACGCGGAATGCCTTCTCAAGGTAGAGGAGGGGGGGGGGGGGCGAAATGGGGGGGGGGGGGGGGGGGGGGAGAAGGCGGCGAAAAAAGGGCAGGATCGGAATGAGGAAAAACTGAGACGAAAAGGCGGGAAGATGCGGAGATGGAGCGCGGGACGAGGAGGAGCGGATAGGCATCGGAAATCTGAAAGAAAGAAGGTGGAAAGATTTCGAGGAGAAAGCGCGGAGGGTAAACATTTTGGGAAACTGATGGAAAATGGGGGGGGGGGGGGGGGGGAAGAAACTAGAAAAAGTAGAAGTCACAAAAAATTTAAAAAAATAGAGAAAGAGAAAGGAAGAAAGTGAGTGAAAGGGTTGCTTCGCCAAAAATGGCGAAGCAACTTGAAAAGTTTTGAAAGAACAGACGGAAAAATGCGAAGGTGAATTATGCTCGATAATCTATGAAACTGGATATGCGGCGAAACGCGAATAACGTAAAACAATAATTGTGAAAGAAATAAGCGTTCAAAGTAAGATGCGAAGAAATGAGTTGATGCGAGACAAGGAAAAGATTAAGTAGAACGATAGATGGGAAAGAAAATGGCTTAAATATAAAACGCATAAAATGAGGAAGAGTGAAAATATGGCAAATGGTGGTGTTCCCGGGACGGTGCCAAAATACAGTAAACTAAAAGATGATCGGCTAAACAAATGGGGCTAGTTCAGGATGTGAGAAACAAGAGATTACGCAAAAAAAAACACGGCAAAAAAAAAACACAGCTGAAAAAAATTTAATAAATTGAATGTTCGAAAGATAAAAGAAAGCTAACCACGAAGCTAGGGAAACTTGAAGTGAATCCAGGGAGTTGAAATGTAAGAAAAACCTATCCGAGAATATAAAGAGGAATATAATTCTTAAAAAAGAAAGTAAGAATGAAAATTATATATAAAAAAAATAATTGGTTGGAAAGATGTAGGAATTTAGAGGCGAGATGCAATGTGAGTGTTGTCATCAGTGAGTAAGAAAAATACGCGATGGTGGTAATGTTAGAAAGGTTCCACGCCGTCATTAAAACGCTGCAGAGTAAAAAAGGGGTTTATAGAAGTGGGAGGAGGAAAGACTAAAAGAAATGTTGGAAAGAACCGCCTCACAGCTCAAATGGGGACGGACAGGATGCACATGTGTCGTTCCTGTATTTTTTTTTTTGTCCGCATTCTTGCACAAATTAGTTGCGCAGTTACTAATTTGTGCAAGAATGCAAGTTACTTTGTATGAGAGAGCGCGATATTTTGGACACTAAAAACAGACCTTGCTTGAATAAATGCGGCATCGTGGGAAGAGGAGCACCAAAAAAACTGTCTATTATTTCAGCCGCATTTTCGAGTGTTTGCTTTGTTCATGTTGTTTGTATGGGTTGGAACGTTGGTATATCTTTTTTTTGTCTTGATTATCAACATAAAGTGGGCCACCAAAGTTCTCCAACGACTATGTTTTATTCATCTTTTGTTTGCCGTACATCCCAGGAATGAAAACCCCCTCCCGGGTCAATATCTGCCATCCCGTACGCTGAGCTTTTCAAATGTGCGATCACCAATCACTTCATTGACTAGACTAACCAATACGTTTTCTAATGATATAATACTTTTGTTATTGAGCGTGCCAAATTTGTATTTTGTTGTTGGTTTAACCCTTTCTTGATGATCTCCTTCTTTGTAATGCCCTCCGGTCTTAAGGGCACAATAAATAATGTAAAATGAAACAAAATGTAATCTAAAGCATGTTGTTTGCTTCAGTTCTGTCCGAAAATAAAGAAAAAATACAGCTTGCACTAAGCAAATTGAAATAGAATATTGAGTGACCGAGTTGCAGAGGCAAATGGTAACGTCAAATACAAAGGATTTTAATGTTTGACAATCGTTTCGATCAGAGTGGCGTTGTTAAAGGTCCGATGAAAAGAATATTTGTACTTTCAGTAAATACCGCTTAAAATGTTTCATTAATATTCGAAAGTTATGAAACACGGGCTAGTTACTTTTATTTTTATACAAGAACAGTCCAAGGAAAACTCTGGAAATTACTAGCCTCGTTCACTCCTAATTTGCAGCCAGAACAAAAAGGCCGCGTGGCGTGGCCGACTATATGCCTCCAATATTAAACGTAGCCATGCGATGAAGTTTCATAGCACAAGGCACGCGTTGAGTTCAATACATTGCTAAGGTTCGGTTTATTCCCGTCATCACAGCGAATAGGCACGAGCCACTCCCCGAAAGCATGTTAAGAAATTTACTGTCATGAGACCAATTCATCAGCTCACCCAGAGCCCGTGTTCATCGTACAAGCCGCATTTAAATATTGTTATCACGGGGATTGCAAAGATTGACGCCAAAGTCGTGGGGACTGCATTGTTTACAATGCCAGCAATGCGACTCCACAACTTCATATGGGAGTTTCACGAAGGAGAGACTGAAATTAAGCGCTTACTTTTATTCAGGAAAGTTCGCGTCCACGAAGAAGCTTTTTGTTCAGTGGCTTGGCGTGCTAGTATATTCGGGACACACTACTGCTAGTAAGTTTGCGTAAAGCTGAAAATATTTATATTCACTAGCGTTGCACGGTTCTTTTACGCTAGTACATGAGACACAACAGGCTAAACCTAAAATTATGGTACAACAACATGTTATTATTGTTCATTTAAACAAGTAATAAGTAAAAACAGTTATCGATAGCAATAAGGATTGTCTGGCGACAGATAATGTAGTAATAAACTGTACTGACGTCTACCAATTTTCTGCCCGTTTGAAATGGCTTCTCAGTGAGCACACACATTAATGTTTTTTTTTTAATAATGAATCACTACCTTATATAATTTCAACATAACTGATCGAGATATTTTTCCCATAGATGCAGTTTGTTAAGAGAGGACAAGCGCTTTAGCGATACATTCGATCAGTTTTGCAGCGCACGTAAAATAACACATGAGCAAAAAAAAAAAAAAAAAAAACGCAACGCGTAGAAGACAGGCTCATAAAACAATGCGTGTCCCTGCACTTCTTTGACACGCCTCACTCAAAATGGTCACTTCTGTATGTAAAGGCTATAAAACAACCTACACTGCGTTTCGTTCTGCTTCAAGAAAACACTGTCAGCAATATCAGCGCCAAACTAAACTCAACTCTTTCTCATTTAAAACGTTATTCACGAGAAAAGAATTTTGAGGCAAGGCCAAGGAATAGTAAAATAAAAAGAACGAGGAAAGAAAAAAGGGGGGGGGGGATGTAATATAATCTGCCGTACGCAGCCGCCAAGTAATGCAAAAAGATTGAAAGTACCTCGCATAAAATAACTGATGCAGAATGAAAGCGAAAACGCGACGTGGAAGACAAAGATAATTCACAAACAAATAAGCGAGAGCCAACGCGTTTTAAGACGTTGGGCAGAGTTCGCTCAAGTATGGTAGATATATGATCCACTTTAAAAAAGAAAAAAAAAGAAAGAGGGCGATCATTTTCTTTTCAGGACATTACGTGCGGGAGCTCCCGAAAACACGGCAACTTGATGTAGTCAATGCGCTTGTCTCGACGTCGGCGCCGATGCGCATCTGTGTTACGAGACGACCTCGAGTCGACTCAGGACGTCGGACAAAAATGGTCCGGAGTCAACGCGACGGAAAGATGACAACCCTATCGGAATATCCGACTGCTAGATTCGTCCTCTGAATGTCCCTCTGGTTGCATGTTCCTTCCTGTGTTTACGACATCTCATTTTGTTTTTTTCTGTTGTGATATCGGTTTGGGCGAAGCAATCTGGTTGCAGGATTCGCGCACTTCTGATTTGGGTATTTGTTGTTTGTTTCATTTTTTCAAGAAAGGCGGCATTTTATTTTGGCTTGTTGTTTGTTTTGCGTTTATATTATCGGTCGATCCAAATGTCCTGAAACTTTAGCAAAGCCTTTGATCCTTTCAATTTTTCGCGGACACTAAATCAAAACGTATGAGAACGTTCTTCTTTCTGTAACGCCAATGTCGCCCTGACCTTCGTTTTAGCAAATATTGTTCTTTTCGACTCCACAATCCATGAAGAAATAATAAGCATTACATCTTCTATGTCCCCACCCAAGCGTGCGAACTTATTTTCTTTTTCCTTCCATGTGTGGATGCTAAAGGTGGTTGGACGATATCGTAAACAAGGTTGGTACGCGTACAACAATACTCGTGTTTTTTTTTTGTTTGTTCAAGGAAACAGACAGCGTTGGATATACGAGAAAACTCTTATTCGCAATCGAGACAGATGTGGATGTCAGGGCTTTTTCCAAGTCGGCAAAGTAAAAAAAAAGGGAGTCATCCAGTTGTTGATCTTATGTGCGCTTCGGCGAAGATTGCAGACCTGTGTTTAGAGAGCTGGAATAAGCGCCCCTGGAAGTGGTGCTTCTCGGCATACCCGACTTGTTTGGACTAACGATCGCCAAATAGCACACGCGACTGAAACAGCAGCAGAAAGAAGAAAAAAAAAACAAAGAGCAAAAGAGCTGACAGTGTGGCCGACTGTAGCAGTTCGTGATCGCCATCACAATGGCGCTCTGGAGTTGTAAGTCGGGAGGACTTCGGTTGGCAGTCTTCTTCCTAATCATTGGTGTTTTTACCGTGGTCCCTGTAGAGCCTACTTCGCTTTCTTTCCTAATTTGCCGCTCGCATGACCACCACAGGTTCGAAGGGTCCGCTACACTAGTTTAGAATAAACGGGGGGAACGAGTTAAAGCATTAATGCTTTTTTAAACGCAAAATCATGCCTGAGTTGGCTGGGATAGAAGGCGACTCGTACTCAAATTATTTTGAAAGCGAGACAAAGGAACGAAAGGAAACGAAACGCATTATTGAACGATAATGTGTAACTTAGGGTTGCTGACACTTTTCAATGATTAGGTGAAGAAATTATAGATGGGTGGTCTTCCTTAAGTGTTTATCAAAATGCGATCGGCGACTTTAACCTTAATCAACGTACGAGTCAAACGGAACGTATAAATCTGTTTTATAACGTTTCGGAGTAATATTTCGAATGAATAAGGCAAAGGATAATGCCTTTGGTGTATCAAATTTTTAAAAAAGGACTCTATCCGAGTAAAGAGCCAATAAAAATAAAGTGTGAATTCCCTTCTTATGGCGGACGCTTGCAACGCTCTGCTACAGCACTTGTATTTGCGGGATTGCAAACAAATTCATTGTAAAATAGATCTCTCATTATTATTTTATTGATGAAATAGTCTGGAACATAGTTGGACATTTATTGATTTGCTCCATTGCTTTTAAGCAATGCAGCATTGGTTTCGCAGAGTGGTTCATATTTTATATTAACTCTTAACTAAAGTGAGGTGCGAATCGTCTTATATAATATGTCAAAATTTTAATATTTCCTTTTTTAAGTACAAAAACTAAAGAATAAAAAAGTGTTGCGATAAATTTGTGATCTTGTTTAGCAATTATTTGCATGAAAAAACACCTTCGACACCCAAAGTGACAGCAAACTGGCCCGATAGTTTCTTGTTCGTTTACTTTTTGCGTCAAGCAGAGACGCAAAATTCGAGGTCGTCGAATAATTTCTCCATTAAATCCCGACGCGTATTTCGAAGTTTTTTCCTCCTGCGAGGTTATTTTCCTTGTGACCCGCACGCCTTCTAACAAAAATAGAACAATATATTATGGGAGGTGTACATCTTCTTAAACAAAAGGTTCATTCTTTTTGCTTTTTTTTATGTTTCGTTACTCCTTTGCATAAATGGACGACTCGTCGTATTGATTTTAACCGACGAGGTTCTGCGCTTACTCTATTTTTTCGAAGGAATGTAAATTGACAGCCTAGAGGGAAACTGCGAATCTCGGTAAGAATGGCCTGATTAATTTCGTCGCGGTAGGTTGACTTAACATGTCTCGCATAAATAGGTAGTTTCAAAGTTTGTTCATCGAGTTCATCGAAAGCGAAACGCCCTGGTAATGTGTCATTATTCCTAAAATCATTATCAATATTTTTTATCATACGTTTAATGTCTGTGCTGATGAATATGTTGATCGCATTGCAATAATCGTATTTAAAAGTGTTGAGATGCATACTAAAAAAGAATAAATCCAAAATACATCGTTTTCTCAGTATCAAAAAGAATCCAAATGGTAATGAATAAGGTTATACTTTCCGAGGCTTCGCTCTCAGTTAAACATCCACCATACAATTTCAAGTACACAAGCGAATATGAAAGAGCCAGAAATCATTTACATAGACGTTTATTCAACAAATATATAAAGGAACGCAGCAAAAGCAGTCATACTAGTACGACTCAAGTGCAAATATTTGCTGATTCAAATTGACGGGGAATTATATATAACATTCATAAAATCGAACACTTGCCTTCAATCCAAATGTACGAATTTCTCAATCTGGACAAAAGTTCTGCTCGAGCGACTGGTTTGAAAACTCCTGCAGAAAGCGAGCTTGTATTAGAAGTAGTTAAAATGTGCAAATATCACTGCCCTTGTAAAAGTTATGAAGCAAACAAAAGATCATTACTGAAACTCTAGTTAGCGGCACGTGAACTGGCGAGGGATTATACTGACAAAACACAGCGTCCAGAGTACACTATCAAAAAAAAAAAAAACGGTGCTGCGTACTTTTTTTGAAATACATATCATTTCCACGCAAACGTACTCCCGTGCATATAATTTTAGATTTCATTTGGCTTATCATGAAGCTTTGATGCGGCATCGTTTCAAAAGAATGGTCGAAGTAGATTACCTTCTTTTGGGAAATACATTCTGCAGATACATATACGATTGTACATGTTTATTAAAACAAAAAAAAATAATAAATAAATGCGCAGAAAGGACATGTATGTTAAAAGAGAACTTCTCCCAGAAACAAATTAAGCGCAATACTTACGTTGCGAGACAAATTTAGATTTAGGAGGGATTATAAAACTACTCCCAGCTCAAAATGAACCCGGCAACCGAAATAATCCGAAAATGTTTTTTTTTTTTGTTTTGTTTTTTTGTTTGGGGAACTTGTTTTGCCCCATATGTGTTCTACTCAAACACTTTTCGTGGGAGCGGCGGGGGAGTGAGTTAGGGTTCCGATAGTAAAATATTGGGCGGGGTGATGATAAAAACAAAGCCGAATGGCAAGGCGCACCTTCCTCATTATCATTCAGAAATTACACCCTTGTTTTCTTTATGCTGCTCATGAATATAAGGAAAATAAATTAAAGAGACAGACATCCCATTACCTTAATGTCGCCCTTTTCGACCTTACGGAAACCCTAGCAAACGTCGAAACCACTTTAAAAATCCCAGGAGTGTTCAATTTGGCTTCCCCTCAGTATATATCGGTATGCGGCAAAGCACACTTTACGGCAACAGACCGACTCCAAGACAAGCACACTTAACGTACGGCAAGTAATATCACACCGTAAAACACTTAAATAAAGTAAGGGTGTTTCCCTAATTAACGCACGTTAATTAAGCGCTGTCTTATTCCTCCTTTGTTAGTAAATTGCGTGACAAAGTGCAGTTTATTTTTAATGCTAAGCTGTAAAATATACGCTTTCTTTAGTCTAGGGAAAATCTTGAATGACACTTAAGCTTCGCATTTAAGATTGGAACGCGACAAGCCTGCCTAGCGTGGCATAGTCAGTATCCTGTCTGGCTCGCGACCGATTGGTCGGGGGTTCGAATCCCGCCAAAAATTCTTCAAATTGTTCTTTAAGACACATTAATTGCTTTAGAAAGTGAAATCATTTAGGGCATGTGGCGACTTTCAATTGGCATCATATGTCATAATTTAATAAAATTCAATCCGTTGTGACGTCACGTTTCACGCGAGCGTTGTGGATTGTTTGAAATTCCCGCAAGAGGTCATGTCGATACAATGTCATGACCATATAGACCAATCAAGCTTTTCGCGACACAATACGGACGCCGGCTTTTCTGCTACAGGGGATCTGTAACGCTATCGCGTTAAGATACGTTTTCTTAAAGACTAATGAAGAAATAACCAGTAAAGCGGATATCCATGTGACAAAAGATAATGTAAAAACTGTTTTTTCCAGAACATTTCTTGTCGATCGGGTAATTCATGAAGTCAGAACATAGAAGAATAATACGAAACTATTAGGCGTCCTGCTGACCTCAATGAAGCTTATGCGCCTCTGTCCAGTTATTTAGAAATGCATATCTCGAAGATTAAACCGGACGCTGTTCTTCAATCAATGCTTTTGAACACACAATCTCCAACCACTGCAAACGCTTTCTCGCTGAACCAAACTTAAATGTGCACCAACCTGCAAACGTAAAACCGCCGAGTTAGCACGGGATAATGTTGCTGCTGTCGCCGCTAACTGCCATATGCTGTCGTTGATTTGTCGATAACTTTCAAAATCGCCTAGTAGAGGTAGGGACTTCTGGCAGCTTAGGAACAGTGATGAACTTGACGGCTGGATCAGTGGCCGTGACGCTGAGTAATGGTACTCGTCGCTGGCGGCCAGGAACAGCACAAGATTTGCAATGCTGCAAACGTAAAACCGCTGACATAGCACGGGATGATGTTTTTGCTGCCACCGCTAACCGCCACATCAACTGTGAGATGATATCTTTATATAGCATTCATACCTTTAAATTATGTTTGCATATTTTCCACAATGCCGCTACACCATCGCGGTACAAAATAAACGAACCAATGATCCGTTGCCTTACAATGCTTGCCATAACGACGGTTAGACTGGTTTAGCCCGAATCCGCAAGGTGTTAAACTATGTTACTAGAAAATATGAGTATAATCAAATATTGCTAGATTTTAAAAAAAGGCGATTCAACCGCACAAGCCTTGATGTCGACGTAGATGGGCCCAACCTTATAATCATTTACCTTACCCACTGATTTGATTGGAAGGCTGGTGGTCATGCCGTCATGGCCCATCTTGTGAAGTGATAGCTTTACCTCGAGAATACGGATAGGGTGCATCACGTTCACAATGCGTAACAGAGGAAGCCAAGTTCTACTCGCTTTTCAATAGTGACAAATCACGTGACGGAACGAAAGGTAAGGAAGATCAGAATATCAATGGTGTCATGGTGTTGAGGCGAGGCTACTTGCGGTTTTGCTTATGTTATAGCATCACCACTTCGACCGCTCAGGCCTTCTGGCCAATGAATACATGCTTTTTTTTATATTGCATTCCACTCTAACCAAATAAAGGTGGATGAACGCCACGCTTTCAGACGCTGTCTTTTAGATGTTGTTAGTTTGAATACAGTTTTATTTTCTTTATCCGACAGTCTAGAACGTTTTGGTGACGCCTTAAAGTAGTTGTAAAGTAACCGTGGCATATTACCAGCAGATACACTATGCCATGTGCTTGACGTGTGCCATTATTTTAGCATTTTAAACGAAGATAGACATTCGATAATTTGTATTATTTACTTTTATCATACAGATTCCTCCACTAACTGCGAATGAGGTATCAAAGTTGAAAGGTATAATGCCAGAAAGGAATGTAATACAACCACTTTATAACAAAGAATCAATAAAGTTTAATATATATATATATATATATATATATATATATATATAATTTTCGTAAAGCAACATATCGGTAGCGTCCCGAGGCAGCTCATTCAAGTAAATGAATAATGAAAAAAATGCAAACATTTTCTCATACATCACGTGAGATTGTAAATTGAGGAAATGACAGCTAAATATGTGCCAAGTTTTAGATAGTCTAATCCACTGACGTCACCTGGAAAAGGAAAAAAGTCTGGCCATAGGCAACGCTGCTTTACTATTTGGTACAAAAAGTGGACTTATTTTGTACACACTTCTACACAGTTTATGGCATCATCAAAAAACATAACATGAAGCTGGAGCGCTTAACGATCGGGCTTTGTGACCAAGCCGCGTGGCAGACGACCATAAAAAAGATGTTCTTGGGCTCGCGAGCAAAATAGTTAGTAATAAAAACAAACATTCCTCTAAACATGACTCCACGCAAAAAAAAAAAAAAAGAAGAAAAAGTAAGAAGGCCGAGGAAACGCGGAGAGGCGTAATTTTCCATCGTCACTGCCGATGAGATTTTTGGTTGCATGGTTACGTTGGTTTGGGAATTTCTACAGTCAGTTTCTTTTTCTTCCGTCTTGAAGCTGTCGTTCGAATTTGCCCAAAAAAGTTCAGCGCTCCTACAATGAATTCTATATGAGATTTATTTTACGGGCTTTGCTTCCTTAGATTGGCGAGACATTGCTTTTCTCTGGGTTTACAAAAAAAAAATAGAAGTGACTAGAATGTTTTGACTCTCTCATTTGAGTTTCAGTGCTCCAGATGTCTAGTTATTTGGTGTCCTTGTATATATCTGCTTATTTTTAAAACATTTTTAAGATAGAGGTATTGGCTCCTAAATTAAAAATATAGGGTACCAGATATATGAGGCCATTAAAAAACAAGCATGTTATGTATGAGTTGGACGCGAACTATCCCATAAGTAGAGCTAATGCACTATTCGGAAGATACGATTTCATGTGGCTTATGCTGAGAGTCATGGTGTAGAAAATATTGTCACTATGACGTTGAAAGTCAAGCGGATACGGGCACGGAATATTTGATTTTCGTCTGCTCTTCAGCTTCCACGTACGTATATTCTAAATTTTTGAACTATAGGACTAAATAAAATAAATCAGTTGTAAACTTGATATAATTTCATCAGTAAGGTACTAGTTGATTCGGAAAAACAAACCCCACAATTGCATAAATAAAATTTACTTGAATAAGCGAATATTTTTATGGTCATGAAATGATATTCAGTTGAAACGTTAGGCGCTTTGCACAGTCATCTTTAATGTCCCAAGTCATGGCGCTATAGCAGCAGATATTACCATACGATTGTCCAAATGAAAAAAAAAGTAAATTATTAAGTAATTTTTTGTTGTTGAAGCTTGCTGGTGGGGTAATGGTAATTAGGACATCAATTTCGTCCTTGATGACGCGCCTACCTCGTTGACAAAAAAAGACTTGTATGATAAACGCAACGGAACTTGCAAAGCATAATATAATTCGTAGATACGTTTATGAACCTTCATAGCGCATTGTACGTTCATTAGACACACACACACACACATTAATATATATATATATATATATTTTAATGGGCAGTGCGACGCATTTCCGGGACACTAAATGAATGCAGACAAAGAACCACGTCAGAGCACGAGTAAGGTGTAAATTGTCTTTGCAATAGTTTATAATAAAGTTCATATCTAATTATTACATTCATAGACATCGCCCAACTTAAAACAAACAAAAAATGTTCTGTTCTCACACCGCGTTCGCGCGGTGTGAACCGGTGTTCGTCGACACAGGACGCAGCTACTTCGCCTGGTGGTGGGTGACAGGGCTTGACGAGGTTCTTTTGTTTTAAAGTTCGTTGGTAATTGCTAACTTTTATATAGAGAGAAACTAGTACCCATATCAAATACTTGTTTTCCTATAGATAAGTATGTAATAAATGTTCGCAAAATCGTAGTGTAGATTCCCTAATAACTCAGTGCCGAAAACATTTACTTTACCTGAGAATAACCTGTTTTGAACCGCGGTTCAAGTTAAAAGAAAACATATTCAAGCGTACTTTTCTTGGTCAAGTATCTTTTTTTCTGCGATACGCGGTTTGAAGGCAGAAGAGAAGTGACGCTAACCTTTAATGAAACAAAAATATATTCTTGGTGGTTGCCTCCGTCGAAATCGTCTACGTAAAGAAGGCATTAGTAGAGTGCAACGCGCCTTAACCTAATGACCGTCAATTGAGTTGGGGCCTTACAAGAGCGGTTCATTACTTATTACCAGATTTCCCCGATTGTAGACTCTCAGATACGCAAGCCCTCAAACACCAGAAAACAAAAACATAAAAAAACGAAAGTGGCATATAATTGCGTATTATAAAAAAAATATAATTGAACATTACAAGGTTGTATAAAAGAATTAGAAAAAAAAGGTAATGGAACGCAAAAACTCTCCGCACATGACGCTCACACCTTTCACAAAATTGCAAAGGTAGGTCAGCCGCACTGGGCCCAGATGAAAAAAACTGCGCATGCGCACAATTGCATGAGTTAGGTCCTAAAGTGTCACGTGACAAAAAATAGAAATGAAGTTAAAAAGAAGGATAGCAGCGGGGTTAGGGTGAACCCCTGGAAACTTCGAACAAAAGCCTTTCGATAGCACTCCGTACGGTGAGCCACCGACCTGAGCTGAATTTTGTCCGAGCTTGGAATTCCCGGTTGGCCGACGGTAACGGGATTAGGGTTTTAGGGGAAGTTTGGGGTCGGCACAAGTTGCTGCGGGCCGGACAAAGACCGCAGACGAATGTGCCCGAAATGTCCGCATTCGAGTAGAAGCGACTGGTGGGTCTAATTGAATCTTGCTTGGGAGATTGAAAGAAAACAAAATTGGATTCGAAAAAATAAAACGAAAAGACAGTCGAGCTTCGTCTCTGTCCGGATAGGTAAAATATAAGAAGATTTTTCTATAAATAATTTTGCTCACTTGCTTAATGCTTTGATGTGTACCAGCTGCGCTTCTCCATTGAAGATTGCAGCCGTCGTGACGGAATTCAGTTGCTTAATCGCGGCAAACAAATAAAGAATATGCGACAAACTGCCGAGCTCTGCTAAAATCCTAATAGAGTGGTGTCGTAAGGCTTAGATGAAACAGATCTGGACTCATGCAACAAGGTTCGTTTCGAGGAAAGGGAGACCAAACTTTGCTTCGCCATGTATGTTAGCGCAGTCGAAGGGGCAAGCACAGCCACAAATGCGCACACTAAAAGCGCGAGTCACTGGGCCGTTCTTGTACATGATTGGTTTAGCCTATATTAGAAGATTTACAGAACCTAGATGAAACCCATGACGTTGGGTATTTGACGCTCTCTAATTAGTTCCGCTTGCATAAACCGCCGGCTGCGCTCACTCATAAAGCGTGTGCAAATGAACAACTTCTAACTAAAACCAAGGGAGAAATATTCATTGCTTCCTGGTGGCAACTGGAGTGAGCGTACGGAGCTTTTTCAAATGTCGATATTGCTCGATTGCATTCGGTATGCGTTTTAAGTACAAACATAAAATGAAGAAACTGGTGTTTATGTGCACCCCGCACTTTTCTTGTGAGCGTTATTTACCCACATTCTTCAACCACCATCAAGGCATACGACGCGCTCCAAACCTCCATTCTCAATTTTGTTGGACGTTGTAAAAATGATTTTATATCTTTTGTATTTTATCTTACTTTATATTTTAATAAAGGCGTATCAACAACATGTATATAATCAGATAGTTTCATTTCAATTCGAACAGAGTAAAAAAAAGATAAGGGTGAGAGTTATACGAGTTTTTGTTTATTTACGATGTATTTAGCAGGCTGGACGGACATTAGTTGAGGGGATAACGTAATAAAAATTTGAATAATTGACTCAAATTTTTTATTAACATTTTAATCGTTAGTTTTAGTTGCTATATGTTGGAATTTCAGTAGTGACAGCAATTAATACTGAAGGTGAGACCAATTTAAAAAAAATAGCGAAAAGTTTTTTTGTTTTTTTTCTTTCCAAACACAGTGATCGTTTCTTTTTTTTTTCTCGATTTTTCCACCGATATAAAAATAGATTTCAAAACATTGGTCGCCAGACCTGCCCAGAATGAAGCTTTAAAGAGGGTCCTTGTCGTTTTTCAATAATGTCGTCACTATATCGGCAGCCTGTCAGTGGTAAAATCCCTAGATAAGAGATTCCTACGAGGAGTGCCATACTTTGAAGCGCCGACTGCAAGACGGTGCAGGTTTTAGGAAGCAAATGGCGGCGCACAGCAGAGGTTTGAACTGACTGACGCCATTTTGTTGCAGCGGAATATGCTTTGATATTTTTATTGGTGGTCGTTACTTCTAAAATTAGTATGAAGGGACTTTTAGCCAGTAGTGGGTGCGCCGACGTTACAAGCGACAACGTGACCTAAATGACTACGTCACTTTACTATCGTGATTGTGGGCACAGCTTCGTGTGTTCTTTTTACTCGCACTTTCCAGATCAGGTGATATAAGGCAGAAATTAATTTAATATATTTAAAAAAAATTGCCTTCTCGATTTTTTTTTAAATTGGTCTGACCTCTATCTTTGAATTCCGTCAAGACCGCAATTCCAACATCAACCATAACACAATTATTTTTTTAAAAAAAGTTTAATATTAAATGTGGAGGTAATGAGTCAACTTAGCCTGCCGATTATTCTTTCATCTAATGTCCGTCAAACATGGTAAATACACGGTGAAGGCGGCGCTCGTCTAACCTCCACCGCCTTTTTTTATCTCTTTGAATTAAGATTAAACACCCCGTATAATCTACACTATAGGACTAATGTGGACACCGGATCTGTTCTGTTCCCAAATCCGATATCGTGCTAGAGACAATAAAAAACATAACTGCGGAGAGGTCGCTCGTTTTACTAAAGAAGCCACCCAAGGAAGGTTAGAAAAGCTTCAGTAATGCAAAAGAATTAATCGCAAGTTTCTAATATTTATGAACGGTGGTTACATTG
Source organism: Ixodes scapularis (assembly GCF_016920785.2). NCBI lineage: Eukaryota > Metazoa > Arthropoda > Arachnida > Ixodida > Ixodidae > Ixodes > Ixodes scapularis. The sequence continues at coordinate 18,209,994 of NW_024609837.1, read as the reverse complement.
AACTGTGACATGACACCTTCTGCGGTTGAGAAGAGCAATGTTAATAAATAAAAATAATATATATTGCGTGTGCGAGCCGGTAGATAATAACTGTTATTGGAAACGCTGAAAATGCTACCCGAAAAGTTGTAACTGCAACGGTTACAAAATTAATGCTCGATGCCTCGTTGCAACTCAAGAAGGTAGGGCGAGGCAAAGGAAGGCCGGGGAGGAGGAAGCAGGCGGAACGCTGGGGAGAGGAGAAGGTTTCCTCCTCTCCTTTAGGGCGTTCCGTCTGGTTCCTTCTCCACTGCCTTCCGTTCCCTCGCCCTACCGTTTTGTGTTGCAACACACTATAGCTCAGTGTGCGACGCTCTTTTTATCCTTTTGTTTTGTCTCTTTTGTGTTTAATCCTTTCCCGTCTCAGTTCGTGGGAGCACAATCCTCTTCATTCTATTCAGGGAGACAAATTCTGAGGTCCCATCACAGTTGTATAACAGTTCTGAGGCATCCCTTCTTCGTGTAGTGGTTATGGTATTTCTACGTCGCAGTATTTTTAAGAAAAAAAAACATTTTGATTGATTGACTGATCCGCGCTGATGTGATGTAAATCCATCGCCAGACTACAGGGAAGAAATTAACATGTCCTGGTTTATGCATTCATCCAGAGAGCAAAATAAGTGCGCTGGGCGTATGAGCGCAGGCCGATCTAATCTCGAGTCGCCCGCGTTGAATGTCCATAACATAAATATTTGCGAAGTCCAAACACCGTTATCCTGATTAAGAAAGCTTCTCCCGTAAATAGACCTTCTCTTTATTTTTATAATTACCGGTTTTACATCCGCGTTTGCAATTATTTTCTGTGCGTGGTGGTGTAGGCGAGGGTTCCCAAGAGTGATACCACGTGAAAACTGTTTTCTATGTTTTTCCTCTATGCTTTTTTTTTTTTTTTTCGTGTCGTGTCGTTCTTATTAGATTACAGCCGACTGGCTCGCCACTAATGCGTCTCCGAGGTAAGAGGCGCGGGCTGGTTTATGGGGCCAAGACAAACGCCGCGCACACTCAACGCAGTCCTGAATTGCCTACACTTCAATATGCATAAGACGCAACTCGAACGAAGGTAACGTGAAACAAAAAGACACGAAAAAAAAGCGCGACACGAAGTAGTTATTCTAGCAACACTGTGCCTGACATGAAACGGCCTCGCTAAAAGCGAGCAAGAGGCAATTCGCCTTGACTAACTAATGCGGTGTACTCTCGGGATACTTCTGTGCTGATTCGGTTGCAGCTGGATCCCCGTTGACGAGAAAATAAAATCGCCGAGAGAGCGCCTCGTGATCTATATCAGCAATAAAGGCCGACTCGCGTTACTTCTGCGCACGCGCGTTGTTCGATGCAGTTTGTCTTTATTCTAAAGAGGAACCTCCCACCGACAAGACGATCGCGTTTCCGGTTCCGGTTTGGCCTCAGCTAGGAGCTCAAATGGCGCTAGAGGACTCATCGCAGTGTATATATATATATAAATATATATATTTTTTTTCTTTTTTTGATTACAAGTCTTGTTTTTTGTTTTTTTGTTTTTACTGAGCACTAAGCTGGCGCCCTGAAGACAATATATAGACTTCCACGCGCAATAAATTTCTGAGTCCTGTCTGATCGGTACCAATTTTAGAGTAAGCGAGATGTTAGGACTGTCCGTTAAATTTTTCTTTGTTCGCTCTTTATGATCACGGTAGTCTTGTAGGGCTGTCTTGCATATGTGTTAGCGTCGTGTATAGAATTTTTTTTTAGGGGGGAGGGGGGGAGAGGGGGGAAGAAGTTTGGGAAGAACACAATGAGGCAAGCAAATTTTGCTGTTCACGGAGGCGTCTCAAATGGATGGTTTCGCTCGTAAAACTTGAGTGGGTGGGGTTGGAGTCAACTCACGATGGATAATGATTCGAACCGAGACAACAAAGTTGTTTAGCACTTTTATCTTCCAGCTTGTCGAAAAAATAAAAAGACAGATTGAAAGTTTTATGAAATAGTGTAGTGACTAAGAGTCACCCAGAATTCACAAAATGTATTTTAGAAAGTCAGTGATAACCGAGAAGTTCGAACTCGAATAATATTCCAATGTGGCAAGAATCTTATTTTGTATCTTTATATCATTCAATATGCAAACGTAGGAAATGCTTGATTCATCTTTATGATATGCTTTTTTCAAATATCCATGCTTTCCTGGTATGACCCGTATAGAGTTTCCTATTTCTATTCCAACATTAACCATTCTGCATAACTAGACATTAACTAAACCCGTACGAAACAAATAATAAAATCATAATAAAATCAGTTCGTTATAAATATTTTAAACTAAATAACCATTTTATAAATCGGTCTAAACTACATTCTTAAGCGGGATTTTTATTGTGTCTTGCTTACATTCGCTCAAACCAACTTCGCAATGAGAAGGCGCGTTCCGATGGCTTATTCAGCGCATGCAAATATTAGGTTATTTTATGCAGACTACTTCTTGTTGCTAACATTTTTTATGCTATGTAAAAAAACATTTTTCATGTGGTTTTGCATTCTGAGATGTGCTTTCAAGCTGTTTTTGTGTATATCTCAAAATTATTTATTTATTAGTTTGATTCACCTCTTTATAACATAGCCTTTGAGGGTATAGTTTGATGCGTCAGTAACAAGCAATATGTGTGCGCCGACAAAGAGAGAATATTTCGGCGCGAGCATGTTATCTGCAATGCATTTGAAAAAGATGAAAGGTTTCACTACTACCCCGATACTTCTTTATCAGTTTTATGGTGCCTTGCACTTCCGTCGCAGTGAAGATTGCTTTCATCACAAAGGTTGGCTTTTCAACAAAATTCGTCTTGAAAACATGCGCATAAAATACATTTCAAATTGGTTTTGTTTTGTTGTAAGGGTTAATATCGTACATTATGATTACTTTATGTACGTTATTTTATACATTACTCTACTTTATTGTACTTTACTTTCTCTATACTTTATAATTCATATGTACTTTTCATTATTATGCCCTGCAATAAACTATGTACTTTATGATTATGTCGGCTTTGGATCTAAAAGACACGTAGAAATACCTAAAACACCTGTAGTGCAGTGTACTGTTGCCATCATATTTATGTGTTCTATTTTTGTAAGTATTCTAGGTAGGTATATTCTCTACCATCCCTACCGCATCACTGCCGTGACAGACATGTGACAAATCAGATGAACCAATTCTTGTGGCAGATATATTTAAGCGAGGCTGTAAGAAGGTTCATTTTTTTTTTTTTTGAGAAGTGAAGCTGCTTGGCCGATCATCATTGCCTCCTTGAGAGCTTTGCAGTGTGCGAACATGTTTGCATTACGCGCAGAGGCGAGGGTAACAGGATAGCATGACCTCCATTAAGTAACTCATTTACGCAAGCTTAGTACATTCAGTAGACAAAGGAGGGCGATAAAAGCACGTTATATGGAGAAACCTTCGGCTCGATGCGGCATCATGTAGCCCACCTCGTAAAATTTTATCACGATATTAATGTTCCTGCACTACCGGTAACATAAAAGCTCATTATTCACGCATAAAAGTCCCCACGGGGGTATCTACAATTGCCGGAGGCAAAGCAAATGTATTTTTTATTATCCCAGTTAAACGTATAAGCAATGATATGAGTAGGATAGGAAGTAAAACAAATAAGAAATATGAAATACTGCAACTCATAAATATAAACCTTCGACATGTGACTTTAATAACAATGTGGAGTTACAAAACACGGAGACACAGAGTGTCGAAACGTGATTTCGCTTAGCAGATTTTGTAGCATATATTGTTACGTTGATGTAAAGTCTTCCACAAAGGAGTGAAGACAACGGGGTGGTTTTGAACGATGGGTTTTCATCTGACCGCCAGCCGGAGCGCGAGCCAGAACGCACTGCTGCCGAAGGCCGTCGCCCTCTTTCTCCTCTCCTTTGTATCACTATCCCCGTATGAGTGGGTGGAGGATTTAGAGGGTCATGGCCCTCCGTCAGATGGAGTGGATAGAGTTTTGTGCGGGTTACATGGACGGTGTCGTTTGACGTTTAGTGTCGGTGAGCTAAAGGGTGTAGAAGCCGCACTTGGTAGGTGAGGTCCGATAACCTGGTGGTGTTGCGGTATGGGCCGACGTAACGATGGAGAAACTTGGCGGCCTTTCCTTCCTGCCGTCGCGGCGTCCACAGCCACACGAGATCACCAACAAAGTAGGACACAGTTCGATGGGCTTCATTGTACCGCTGGCATTGACGCTGTTGTGAGGCGCTCGTGCCTGAGCTGAAGAGTTGTCGCGCCTCTTCGGCACATCAGACAAGGTGCGCTATAGCACACCTTGTCTGATGTGCCCTTATGATCATCGTGATGGTTATAAGGAAATTGGGCGTCGAGAAGTGTTGTTGGGGATTGATTGTGAAGAATAAAAAAACTGAGTGTAGCCCTGTGTATCTTGGATGACACTGGTGTATGCGTAAGTGACAAATAAAAGGAGGGTGTCCCTGTGCTGATGATCCAATTAAACTTACATTGATATCATGTCTACTATGGTTCGATTGAAGGGTTCTACCATGCAGTTGGATTGAGGATGGTAAGCTGTGGGCGAGCTATGTACAGTACCTCAAAGTCGTAGAAGCTGTTGAACTACTTTGGGGGAGGAACTTATGCACTTGTTGCTTGTTATATGTCGAGGAGGTCCGTGGCGTAAAATTACCTGCTTTAAAAAAAAGGGGGTAACCTCATCAGCGTTGGCGGTAGACAGAGGTAAAGTCGCGAGATAGCGGAATAGTTGGTCTATCAGGACAGCGATCCAGTGGTTGTCTGAGTGGGTGACCGGAAGGGAATCAAGAAGATAAATTTTCATACATTCAGAAATGTAATCAGAAGGTTTAAGAGGTGCAAGAGTCCGGTGGGTGTGGTTGCGGGTCGCTTTCGGCGTTGACACTGAAGACATGATGTGACATAATTGAAAATATTGCGGCACATACCTTCCACCAAAATTTTTTTCTGAACCGCATGATTGTTTTGAACTCTTCCTGTAGTTGTGTGACGGTGATAGAATTTAGCGAGAGAAGCACTACAAATGCATCCTCGGTGATTACTTTCATCATGTTCGCTGCCTTTTTCTTGTCGGGCATGGTGGGGTCGGCGCGTTTGCAGAGATTCAGAATGTCCTCATTGTATATGGTGATTGATTCACCGGCTGATTGTGCTCTCGTCGTCAGACGTTGGGCAGTGTCCTGTCTTCGACTGATGGGACAACCGAAGACATCTGAAAGGTGGTCCTTAAAAGAGTCCCGCCACGCAATCTGCTCCTCGTGTCAAACCGCACTTTAGCCGTGTCGCGAAGGTAGAAGATGACATTAGCGAGTTTCAGGGCGTCATCCCAGGCGTTATGGACACTCACGCAGTCGAAGGTGCGAAGCCAGTCATCAACGTCGTCACTCCCGAACCCGGCGATTGTGCGAGGATCGCGCTGACGGTAGGGAAAACAGCATGGGCGAATGAACCAAGTAGCCGTTTTCTCACCGTCTAACATGACAGGCGGGTATAGGAGTCGATTGCTTCGAAGAAGCGTGTTGGAAGGAAGTGGACAGCTGGGTACAGAAAACTACCCCCCCCCCCCCCTTCCATCAAGATGTTACGTTGATATCAAGTTTTGCTCCACAGAGAGAAGTCGACGAGGTGGTTTTCAGCGTTGGGTTTTTAAAGCGAAATCCTTACTTGTCCCATTCAGCGACAAATCAGAGTAAATGTCTATAAAAATACAATTGAGCAGCACGCGCCTCTCAATGATATGCTCAAGGACAACCCTTGTCCTTGCGGTCGCCCAAGAAGTCATTCCAGAGTTCTATGACGACCTCATTCATTAAAATACGTCATCAACTGTCATCAGCGTGATGTACCATGCCTCATCATACGCCATCAGCGTGATGCCACCGCTGGAGCACCGTGTGCAAAAAGTGCACTTCGGACTTCATCTGTGCTCGTTGAGTGCTTCGCGCGATGAACTGTAAGGCTACCGCGTCTACGCCTTCAGCCTTGACATCGGCAGCAGCCTCTACATGTACGGGGGCTTCCATAGGCGATTGTGGCGGCCCACGCAAATACGCCGCAGTCACCTTAAGTGTGCTCATCTAGGCGTCGTTCTCGACGTCGTCCTAGACATCGTCCTTAAGGCCGTCCTAGATGACGTCATAGAAGTCGTCCTAGACGTCGTTTTGGACGTCGTCCCTTTTATCCAAAATATGCCGAGTGCGTGACCTAACAATGGCAGGCTCGTATAACTGATACAGCAGCTACCAAGTGACTCGCGCCTGTGTTTTGATATATTGTTTAAGCCTCATAATTCGTCAAAATCCCCTTCGTAGATTGCAGCCATTGGCTCTAACAAGTGCATTGCGGCAAAGTAAACACCTCAAAGTTTTTTTTTTTTTGTTTTTTTTTAAGGCACCGGTAAATAGTACTTCCTCGTGTGCCCTAATTCCGGAGTTTTGTGACATTAAAAAACTAACGAGTCCGGAAACGTTTTTAGAACATTTTGGAATACATTGTTTTTCCAAGACACTTGTTCAGAACGTCTCTGCTAAAACGCTTGAAATGAGACTGGCAGATCTCGATAGGATTTTTAATGCATTGTGACGTGTAGATATTTTGCTGATAAATAAAATAAGCAACACGTCGCCACCACAATGCTCTGATTGATATTTGTATTAAAGGTAAATTTCCATCAGTTGAACCACCTACTCATGGTTTGACCACAGTAGAAATCAGTAGTGGTGAAGTTTGAAAATACAATTTCCAGCACAACAGAATCGCAGAGAAATATTTTGTTTTTATTTTGTGAAGGACACGGAGAAAGCAATTTACGGTTAACAAATTGCTCCCAGCGAATAACGAATCTAGAAACAAGATTATGACTCTATAATGCAATATGCACAAACAAAATGGCCTTGAACTTTCACTTTGTATTGTTACCCCCGCACATCACTATTTCTTAGGGGTCTGGCACCGTTCGAATCTCATAGCACAACGTCATTCTTAGCTTGAACACTGTATTTCGTCGGTTTCCCCAACCCGGTGAAGTCCATGAATGGCGGATTCTATTCAAAAGTCTCTTTGCCCACCCCTATTAGTTTCAGATATAGTCGTATCTTGAGCTTCGTATTTCGGCTCAGACACTTTTATACTTTGTCGTGATTGGAGGTCTTTGAGTTCTGCAAAAAAAAAAAGTTAACTCTAGAAAATGTTTAATTTATTAGACGGTGGGCGGAAATACCCACGAGCCGTGAATGTTATTACTTAAAAACGAACGAGCCGTCACTGCCTGATTCGGAGGCTTGGCCCGGAGAAAGAGGACTCATTCATCTAGAAAAACATGGACAATATTTGACGTAAGCAAAACCCTATTCGGAGCATAAATTTTATGCATTCTACACTACAACTTCTCATTAAAGAGAAAGGCTGGCGCCGATGCTTTCAATATGATATCTGCCGCCACGCACGCCGTTAAAAGACCCCAAAGGCAAACAAAAACGCCACAAAAAGAGAGAAAGGGAGAGAAAGAGAAAGAGAGAAGAACGAAAAAAGAAAAGAGAGCCTTGAGCTTTAACCGGCCGAAAACCGCCGAACGCTTTCCGAAATTTCCCGCACGTACACCCGCGCCCTCCTGCCTTTTCCACGCCACGTCTCCCATTCTACTCATCTTCGCCATGGAAGCGACGCGAAGCTCTAAACAACCAATAACGGCGAGATGCAGCAGGGGAAAGCGACGTATACATGAGAGCGGTGCGCCGCCGAAGCAAACTTCCACCATGAGTGTAGCGGGTGTAGCCTGCCGCCGGAGGAGGTGAGAAAGGGTGAGGGGGGTAGAGGTGGGAGGACGTCCCTGACGAGGCTTTAACTCGGCGGCTGGTAGACGTGTCATTCGCAGCGACGCGTTGGGTCCTACGCCATTGCCCCGTACGCGGACGTGACTCTGGTTTGGGCCTAACGAAAAACGCTGGCGTGAACGGCCGATAAAGCGCCCGCGGCCGGCACTCCGCGCTCGAGCTTGCAGCCTTTGTTTGCGAGCCGACGGGAGTTGCCATCTTTGTCCTTTTTTTTACCGCGCTTTTTTTGCTCGGTTGTTAGTTGGTTTTTGTCTCGTTGTGTTGGTAGCGTGGGCTTGGCTATCTCGTCCGTGGCATTTGTATCGCGGACTTGGTGTCACGTGGCGTGGCAGACGGACAGCCACGTTGAAACGTGCCCCTGACAACTACGGAGTTGCGACAGTGTGCGAGTGACAGCTCTCACTGTCGGCATCTGAAGTCAGGGTGGCAGAACTCGAGCAATTATTTTTTGGGTTCTTTTTTTGGTCGGAAGGCATCTCTGCCTTTTAACGTTCGGGTCCACCGATTGTGATTGCCTCTTCGTTAACCGCAACTAACAGCGTTCATCAAGCATAAGATAGCTTCATATTTACATAAAAGATTTCGATTGCTTTTTTTTTTTTTAGATGAACATACCACAAGTCATTCATTCATTCATTCATTCATTCATTCATTCATTCATTCATTCATCTATTCATTCATTAATAAATCATATTGTTTTATTGATAATTTATAATTAATTTATTTATTTATTTTGGGGGAAGCAAATCTACTATGTCCCCAGTTGTTTCAGGCGTACCCCAGGGCAGTGTCTTGGGTCCTCTTTTATTTTTGATTTTTATTACCAATCTTCGCAATGACATCTCAGTTTCAATTAGACTATTCGCCGACAATTGTGTGTTTTACAATAAAATTGAAACATCAAACGATTAAATCGAATTAAACTGTAATTTAGAAAACAAAGTGATGTAACAATTGGCAAATGGTGATAAACCCTGAAAAATTTGTCTTCATGTCTATTACGCGAAAAGAATGTTTTGGCTTATAATTATTGCATTGCGGGTGTTGAGCTTGAGAGAGTAAAATAACATAAATACTTAGGCTTAATATTTACTCCTGATCTAAAATGGAACACTCACATTGATAACGTATGCATCAAAGCTAATAAAGCACTGGGGTGCCTTCGACAAAACCTCGCTATTGCAACTCCTGAAACAAAAAGTACGGCTTATATGACACTGGCAAGACCCGTCATCAAGTATTCTAAGGTTGTATGAGACCCATATACCGTTACAAATTGCAACAAGCTGGAAAAAAATCAGCGATTCGCATCCAGGTTTATTTTTAATAAATACAGGCACGTTCATTCACCCACGAAACTATGTAAACTTGGCAATCTTCCTACATTTGAATCACGAACGAAATATGAAAGGTTAAAGTTTCTTTTTCAGATTATTCATAATTGCTTAAAGATAAAGCAATCTGAGTAATTTGAAATTTGCTCCACCGAATCTACAGGACAACGTCATAGCATGTACATTCCTAATCCATCTGTTAAAAACGATTGATTTAAGTACAGTTTTTTACGAGGGCTATTAAAAATCGGATGAAGTTACCTGATTTCGCTTATCCATCTCGCTAAATGAAGTTCTGGAGCCTATCACTGATATTGTTGTATGTGGTACAAAATAAAACCCCTATAGCTTTTGTAAAAAATTTTTTCAAAACTACGAAGTCATCCATTTCGTAAACCGCGAAAGTTACGAAGCATCTCAATATACTTGTAACCTTTGTGTATGCTTGCGTGTAAGCGTACGTGTTTGTTTGTTGTTGTTTTTTTTTTCTCCACCCCTGTAATAGGCCTGTGCAAGGGCTGACAATATCAATAAATGAATGAATACCCTTAAAGGGCATTACATAAAAGGGGGCTATACACGTAAAAATTACAAGAAGCACCATGTTTATATGCGGATGACAGCTAACAGTGCTGACGCATTAGGAGAGAAGGCAACTCGCAGAAGTGTGCATTCTACATAACATTAATGCATTAAACGTAAACCTTTCGGTGGACATTCACCTGGTTAGGAACTAATGAATTAGAGGAAAGCTCTAACCAAAAATGCAACACAGTTTCATTGTACATGAGAGTTTTATTTTCAATAAATAAGGCCAAATAAAAATGACTGCGAGTGAATGTCATCCGTAAAATAATGAGAAATGATTTAGTATTGTTAGAACGGCGTTTTTTAGAAGCTATGAACTAGTGTAGACCGACTATTTTTGTTTATAGACAAAGCAGTTCAAGCTTTCGATTTTTTTTTACTCTTTCCCTAGGTTTTGTTTGGCTGAGCATTGCGTTCTGGTGGGATAACAAACAGTTTCACGTTTCTAAAACTGCTTTCACCCATGTAGTACATAAAAGCATGCAGAAATGCTGAGACCGACGAAACACGACAGTGTCTACTGTTTTCATGCAAACTGAAAATGACCTTAAATAAGGGTGACTGCAGTCGCACATGAGTTAATGCTTGAAACGTAAGTAATTGATCGAACAGTGATACGTTGACAGCTTCGTATAAACCTTTCTAATGTCTATCTTCGACAGCTAAGCATTATAAGCCATGCTGATGAGGGTGCATTTACCGACGTACCATATTCCCCAAAAAAGATCTACTGGACATTCCCGGAGTGCAACTTCAAGCCTAGTAGGAAAGAGCGCAGCAAACAGAGGGCGATGTTTGAAATGTTTATGGCTTTGTAAGTTTGGTGCATAAACGTACCAAACTATACTTCAAGTTTTTGTACGTGTGATAGAATAATGACGGTTATTCAACACATATCTTTCGACGGCAAGCTACTAAGCATCAGATGCCCGGACATATTATGATCCGGCCCTTTGCTGCGCTTCGAAACCTCTCTGGCATGACTGGCATGCCATGTCATGGTGAAGATGGCATGGCCTTTCGCTCAGCATGGTCGTTCGCTCAGCATGGTCGTTCGCTCAGCACGTCGCTCGCTCAGCAGGTCGCTGCTTCTGTTCGGACATGTTTGCATTAATTCGCTCCTTCCTCTTGCGAGGCATTAATAAGACTGGAGCATTCAGTGAGTGCTCCATTCTGCAGCCCGCGCATGCGCGCGATGAGAATAGAAGGATGGTTCTACTACCCCCCTTCCCCCCTCCGCGGACGATATGATCTCAAACACCTGATGCGGTCTTCATATGCGTTTGCAGTACCCTCACACTCCACTATCTTCCAATTGGACAGTAATAGTCAGAAGTAAAGTATCTCAACTATGGTTTCTGCAGCGCATTACCAATCGGTGTGTCTACCGCGTCCAAAAATGTAACGCCTCAATTTACGTCTCATGACGTCGTAAAAGTGTCCTGATGTCGAAGGTCGCGATCCTGGCGGTGTCTCACAGCAGCGCCGGCGGATGTGACAGACACCTGTTCCGCTGCATGTCGCTCTCCAGCGTGACAGTCTACGGAATCTTCTGCAGCCAGAGGGTGGGACGCCGCGGCGACAGCGACACTCGCGTTCACTCGTGTACTTTTCGCCAGCGTTCCTGCCACCGACCGCCAGGATCGCGACGTTCGACAGCAGGACACTCGGGCTTTTGTGACGTCATTTGTCGCCACTTCGCGGGGACAACTTTTGATGTATGGGCGGGATGGGACGCTAAACATGCCGGTCGGAAACTCGCTCCAGGCACGACATCTGAACTTCGAAATACACTCGTACCCAGAACTCTCTCGAACTCTGGCAGGTGCGCCAACAACTGTATGAGCTCACCCGTTCCACGATGATACGTCGCTTTCCGGTATCACATGCATGCGCGCAAAAGAATAGAAGGTTGGCACGCGTACCTAAGTTTTCTCGCGCGTCCCAAAAACCTTTTCAATTTACTGCCAAATGCTTTGTGGGAAGGGTTTAAAAAATGGCTACCACATTTAAAAATTGATGTGTTTATTTTTATATTGTTTTTCTTCTTTGTTATTATTTTCTTCCTTTCTTTCTTCCCCCTCCTCTTTGCACTCATTTTATCAAGATGTGTTGAAAACTATACCGCCAGATGATTTAAATTTTAAAGCGGACGGTAGATTTCGCCCGCATGTCTGGTATTTTTGTTTTTCTATCCGACAAAGGAGATTACATTATTCTGAAAATTCTAAGGGAAAAATACACTGCTTAAACGTGGGCAAAATTGAAACTCGGAAAAAACCTCCATCGCCTGTTGTTGAACAAATTCGGAGTTTTAACCAAGTAGCATAAAGCTATACACTTCAACGTCCGGAAAATGTGGGCACTCCGTTTGTAACTTACTTCCCGTCCAATCTTATACTTCCCTCGCGTCTCGAAGCCCAAAATACACAACACTTTCAATTTGGTTCCATCTCATCGTCTTTTCCGCGTCTCCAATCCCGTGTAATTTAAACTCAACTTCCTTTCACGGCCCAAGAGAAAGAACCCTCTCTTTGAAACTCTCAATCACGAAGTGGATTTAACCCCCGGGGCACTTTTTCCCTCATCTCGAACCACGCAGCATTAAAAAAAAGAAATCCACATGAAAAAAGGAGACGCCATTAGCAGGAAGTCCAAATAAAACGAAAGAGTGTCTACCCCGTAGCAGATGTGATCACGGCGGGCACGACGAAGCCAACCACCCCCACCGAAACACAAGTTGGTGGCACTGCGAAGCTGATGATGGCGTACAGTAGCACACACACACAAACTAAACAAAAATTCAGGCAAAGGTTTGCCGGCCAAAATTTACTCGGAGTGGATTTTCTTGTCAGCTGTATCCGCCGCGGGTCTCCCCGGAACCCCTTCAGCTCACCACCGTCTGTGTTCCCGATTCAGCAGACGACAGAGGAAGAAAAACTCGCGCACAATTTAACCGCAGGAACTTCTCCACAGCTTTGAACATTTCTCGCTCCATTAGGCAGCCTTGCCGGTCTGACCGCTCTGAACCGTGCACGATTCCGCTCAAAACCATCTCACACATGCCACACAAAGCAGGCCCGCACGCAGCGCGCTGAGTTAAACTAGAACCTATTATTACAGCGTCGGGATTGTGCTGGAAATAGTGTATTATGTTGCTTTTTTTATTCATAAGTCAGAAACAAAAGTATTCTTACATTATACTTTTTGTCTTCGCCTCCGCTCAAACTCTTAAAATTTCCAAGTTTGCGCGGCTGCCAAAAGACGTAAACGAAAGGCTGTGCAAAACCTCGCTTTGCACCGCTAATACTTGGAGCAATTTGAATGAGTTCTCTGGGCGTCTGTGGAACATTTAAGCCTCTAAATTTGGGCCGTAAATTAAAAGCAACTAAAAATAGATACCAGCGAGCTCGTAGAGCTCCATGGAAGTGAGTTAAGACCGTAGGGTACGTGTCTTGAATGGGAGCAGGTCGGTTCTCCGCCTCAGGCGTTTTCGAGTTGTTTTATACATTTACGGCGAAAATCTTGAGGTTTCAAAAAGAAGCGAAAAGGAGGCAAGTGAGTTTAAACTTGAAGGGTTTTATGCTTGGTTCCCGGTTTCATTTAGTGAGGTATCGCAGAAGGTACGAATTGAGTAGAAAAAACGAAGGAGTTTAAAGTGTTTTGCATTGCCCAGACCGAGACTAGAAACGATACTAAAAAAGGGTAGGTTTAACCCGCCCTATCCTTTAATTCGATAGTAAGCTAACTTGGCGGCTGAAACAAAATACGTTTGCAGTGTAAGTTTTTTTTTCTCTCGGTTGTATATTCTTCCTTGTTTGGGTTTGCTTCCCTAGTCGTGTTCGTGTTTAAGAAGAAAAAAAAAAGTAAAGAAGCCAAACCACATTATAAATGCCAGTCTCGTTTCTAGATTATGTACCCCTGCAAGCTTGCCTGTTTTCTTATTCGAGTTTGCTTTCCTTCTTAGCCAAACCAAAACCAAGGCATTTCTCTTTTACTACACCAGGCATGCATGAATATTGTCTATTAAGTGGCACATCTAGAGCTATATTGAGTTAACCAACCTCGGAGTGTTACACAGTTTCTAAAAACACTCGCTTAGTCTACAACGAAGTTCAAGCTGCTGTCGTAAACGTCTGTCTTCATTTAGCCCTCGATCGCTGCGCGCTATGGCGCAAATACAACGATTAATGAAGTCATGCACTAGCACGACTTTCTATTACATCCTTGCACACCAAGGATAAAACGAGGCATAGCAGATGCTCACATAGTGAAATTAAATATGGTTTTCTCAAAATTTATATTTCTGTATTCGAGGGTGCATTGCACCATCAACTTGAACATGCCGGTGAACCTCTGGCGTATGAACAGGGAATAAATGGTTAATGTATGTGGTAAAATAAATTTCAAAAAAGCTATGTGGAAAGAAGAAACTCTGATTTTGTCTCCAGAATCTTGGCGCCAAGCCTATTTGCATCTGTTTTAAAACCAGCCCATAGAAAATCATCCTTCGAGTATGCGCAAATTTCTTCCCCTCCCCCTTTTCTAAAAGGAAAGGGGGGGCACAAAAAAAAGCTCAGTCGGAGCAGCGCCGGGGTTTGAAAATAGGGTGCTTCTTTCCGTTTCCTAGTAGTAAATATTTTCACCCTTTGTTTGCACATTCGGCAGCCTCCAAGAAAACTTCACAACATAGCGAAAATAGCGTTGTCTCTTAGTCGTAAAGAAAAAAGAAGTGTAACCTCCCTGTAGACCAATCTATTTCCGGTGTTTTTTCACCACCGTCGGGGAATATCTCTTGCGCCATCAATTCTGAATCCTCAAAATTCACCTTTTTTTCTCCTGCCTTTTGGCTTAGATCCTCCAAACCCACAAACAAAATATTTGCTCGAGATCTTTTCCGACGTGTCGCGTTCTGAATTTTGAAGTCCTATCGGGGTTCAAGCCGGAGGCAACTAAATCATCATTCCAACGCCCACTTCGCTCAGCTTTTCAATCCATTGTTGCTGCGGCATTTATCGGCTGACAAATGGTAGAATATATGATGCTGCGTCTGCGTGTATTGATTCCGAATCTTCGTACGTTTAGGAATCCTAACCTAGCAAATCGGATTTGTCAGGCAGTATTGCTCAGTTTCAGTATCAAAGAGGAAATGACCTGGTTTAATGTAACCAGAATATACTGCGTGAAATTACTCCTCGATAACGTACCGTTATATTCTCCGGTGACGCTTGCCCGGAAATGACTGGAGCTATGCCTTTAATATTAAAATTCGTCAGTCCTGTGTTAATTAAAGTATCAACAGTCACAGCGATAGCGGCTACACATCACGGCGAAGTCGTTGGACATCGGCGTCGCGTTCACGCACCATTGGCTTCGTGAACCAAAGCGTTCGGAACAAAATCGAGAGTTTAAGGCTACCGTTTTAATGCGAAAGCATTAACTCTCCCATGAAGCGAAGTCGGCGTTGTCTGTAGCCGTCTGTTGCAGAAAAACGGCACCTAAATTCTGACTGTCTGTGACGCATCATGTGGCTCCATAGTAACGGCATCATCGTTGCTAAGGAGCCTGCCAAACTGCTGGCGGCGCAGAGGGAAGGGGGGGGGGGGGGGCGTTGGCCTTTTGTTAGGCCTATCGCTACGCTTTGAGGTCTAACGTCATCACCTGGTACGCGCAGCTGTTTGACGTGAAAGGGGGGGGGGGGGGGGGAGGGGCGTGGGTATGCAGTGGTCTGGCGTTAGGCATACAAAAAGGAATAAAGTTACGCCTTGAGGTGTAACGTCGTCAACCGGTACCGGCAGCTAGGATGATGATGATGATGATAAGAGGACACGTGATCTCAGCACGCGCTGCGCCGAGCTTCGCACTCCCGCCGCTGTCTCACCCAGCGGCGCACCAGTCACCAGCGAGCCAGGGGGGTCTGCCCGGCGCACCGCCGCACTCTCTGCCGGCGCTGTGGCCACTTCTGCTCTCGGGGAAGAGAATGCTTTCGCATCCTCGTCTAAGGAGTCAGCCGAACTGCTGGCGGCGCATAGTGCTTAGGCGTCTTCGGAATTTTCGCCCATCCGATAGGATATGACGCGCCAACACACCGATACGGTACGCACGGCGCAAATAGGAGGTGTCTGTCGAAGCGCTTGCGCACTTCGTAGCTGAGGGCCCATCGTACCGCAAAAACGCTTACATAAAACTCTCTAAAACGCATTTGACAATTTTGTGTCAAATGCGTTGTTTTTTTTTGTTTTGTTCCGGAGCGCATAGAAACGCATCTCGAGGCACGAGCTCTTAGCATTGAGACTGCTACGACGACATTTTGTTATCGGCTATTTTTTTTCCTCCAGAAAGTGTGTGCAGTGGGCATCGCGGGTACTACAAAAACCCTACACTCATATATCCCTGTCAGACGGGCTAGTTTAATGTCACTGCAAGCGAGTGCACTTCGCCCTTAGTGTCATTGCTGTGGTGTGCCACACGGCTCCTTCCTGAGAAACACACTTGGCTTGGAGTGAGTTTGCCGAACTCACTTCACTCGATCGAGGGCGTGGCATCAATAGAAGTGTTTCAACAGTAAAACATTACAACGCAGAAACCAAAAGCGTGGCGTAAGTTTTATTTTATAAAGAAAAAGAAATTGGTGAAAGAGACGACATGTAAAAGAGTGGCATTGCAAAAAAAATAGTGGGGTGGACTTGGAGTTTAGGCTGATCTGAATCAAGATTGTCGCTGCGGTGAATTGATAAAAGACGACGACAAAGTCAGTCATTCATGGCTATCTTTGTTAGCAGAGAATGATAGAGCCTACTTTTGTTTGAGCATGTAACTATTCGAGGCAACACGATCATTATGATCTGATTAGGCAGTGTCGGGGCCTCCTCGTAGACTTCCGTGGAACGAAGCGGAACGCCAAAGTTTGATATGCTTCGTTCTTTATGTTGGTTTGCCGATGATATATCAGAATTATCCAATTGGCGTAAAAATCGTTCATTAATGTAACGTTGTTTTAGTGCGCAGCTCCTAGGCACCGGTTTCTGAGCTGAGTGGCGTTGACGTGACCACGCGTTGCATTAAGGGCTGTTTCCCAAATCGACGTCACACGTGACGTCACGTGTGTCGTCACGTGCGACGTCGCAAGGGTAAAAGTTTTTCGCTAATTATTGCAGTAAACGTTTGTGGTAAGTTTGGCGGAAAGTTTTTCCGCTAGATATAGAGGAAAAATTTTAACCGTGTGACGTCACGTGACCTCACACTTAAAATTTCAGATGACGTGTCGTGTGACGTCACACGTCAATTTAGCGGGAAAATGTCCCGGCTAAATTTAGCGGGAAATTTAGCAAAATGTTTACGCTAAGTAGGATGGGAACAGGAGAGGAGGATGGGAGGGTACGGAGGGGGAGCAGCTGGCATACACTCCCCTTCGTACCCTTCCTTGCTCCTCCTCAAGAGTTGCGCTCCGATTCGGCATTACAGAGAATTGTAAACGTCTAATTTTCTTAACGTATCTTTATTATTGGGTATTGGTGGCCGAGTGGGCTAGCGCACACCAGATCGGAGTACGTGGAGAGAGAGCTCGCGCTGGAGAACCCAGTGCGCTGGAGAACCCAGTGATCCTGAGCTCAATCCTCAGCCCTGCCCGAAGAACACACTTCCAATTGAGTGAGTTCGGGGAGCAGACTACGCTCACTCCGGTAGACCGAGAGTGTAATCTCGATAGCAGTGTTCAAAGAAGTAAATATAACAGAAGAAATTAACACTGCGTAATATTTTTATTATTTTGATAGGAGTAATATCAGATGCGCACTTGTTTTTTGTTGGCAGAAAAGTAGTGCATTGTAGAAAAACAAGTGGTTAATCTAGTTTCCAGCCTTGGCCCCTGCCCGACGGCCAGCGACGGCCAGGAGGCACCTGCAAAACTGCACCAGGAATCTGAAGGTGGCAGGAGAGACGAGAAAGGCTTGCTTGAAATGGAACTCGCCCAAATGGGGCAAGGTGTCTTCGAACCACCGTTCGTTCCTCTGGAAAGTCCACCGTTCTCGATTGTTTACGGGTAGGTTGTCGGCCATGAGAGCGGAGATGGTGAAGGCATTGGCCTGCAGCTGCTGACCGATTTCACTTGGAATTCTTTTGATTGTGCGTCAGCAACTAGGTCCAGCTGTCTCTCATCTGAAAGGTGTTGGGCTCTCACGGAGAAACGTGCCCCAACCACGCGCTTCCACTGTCCAACATCGCGGATATCGCCCTCCAGCTCGTCCTCCACATACTCCATGATGTTTCGTTGTGGCGAGTGGCGAGTGGCCTAGTGGGCTCGCGCACACCAGCTCGGAGCAAGCGGAGCGAAAGCTGGCATTCAAGAACCCACGGATCCTGGGTTCAATCCCTACTTCTGCTCGTTTCGATTTATAAGGAGTATTCACTGGGCGCCATATTTGTGGGTGATGTCTAGAGCGCATGCTCCGAACGAGCCCACATAAATAGGCTGCTAAGACCGGCAATCTTGATGGTGTGGAATGCACGCTGCAAAAGAACTAGGGAAGCTCGCCATCAGCACGCGCTCAGCAGTCGTGCACACAGCTATGGCCGCCAGTGAATACTTCCTATACTGCGTTTCACCCTATGTTGTACCGCAGACAAGGCTAGAAGCGCGAGCTCATAGCGTTGGAAGCTACTCTTAACGCATAAGAGCTTGTGCCTCCGAGATGTGCCCTAGAGCAAGGAACTCGCGCTTGTAGCCTTTCGTGCGGTACATCATAAGGTGAAACAGAGTATAGGGAGTATTCACTGGACGCCATATTTGTGGGTGCGGTTTAGAGCGCATGCTCCGAACGAGCTCGCATGAATAGGCTGCCAAGACCGGGACTCCTGATGGTGCAGAATGCACGTTGCAAAAGTACTGTGGAAGCTCGCCATCAGCACGCGCTCAGCATTCGCGCACACAGCTATGGCCGCCAGTAAATACTTTCTATAGATGAGCATCGTACCGGCGTGCGGATTTGTATCACTGGCTTGTAATGGCTTATCGTAATGATCAAAATGGATTTAAATTGGGATTAAAGCTCGTGACTTAGCGGAAAAATGTGCAGTAACGTGTTTCTAACAGGACGACAAAGTTATTTATGAAAAAATGCGTATGCGCTGTAATATTGTGCATGCCCATTACTTACCCATCGTTATTGCCATCATTTTGGAGTGACATTAAGTTTTCCCGCGTAGCACCAACACACTTGGTGTGTGTTTCGACGGGTTGAAGTGCACTCGCTTGTAGTGACACTAAACTAGCCCGTCTGACAGGGGTATTAGAAATAGGGGGTGTACAAGGGTACACCCTTTGTCCCATCTGTAACTCCCCAAAACTACATTTTGGCGTTCAGTCCACTGACGTCGAGCTAGCAATACCAACGTTTGCGAGCGGATTGTTAACTGTTGGATATAACGTATTAAATAGCTAATGTCCATACCAAAGACTGCAGAAAAAAAGAAAAAAAAACACTTAGGTTTTGCAACAGGTTTTGCAAAACCTAATTGTCTTACTGTCGCCTTTAATACGTAGATTAGCGATTTTAATAAGTTGTATCTGTCGACTATCAAGCTGGTATCGTCGGTTCCACGTCTGCTGACTGACCGTCGAATTGTTGTTTTGGGGAGTTACATATGGGGACAAGGGGTTTACCCCTATACACCCCCTATTTCTGAGAGCGTAGGTATAACGCCGGGTGTGAACGCTGTGGTGCATATCAGTGGTGACACCTGCCGCTTGGCACGCGGTAGACGCAGTTTCAATTCTCGCGGGCGGCGGACGATCTTTTCGAGGGTTTGGCGACATGAACGACGGGACGTCCTATTGCGCCAACTACAACATCAACAACTACATCAGCAACGGGCGTTATATCCCGTTCTGGGAAGACGCGAGAACAGCTATCGCTGTGAATTAAAGGACACATGATTACGTTCTTGTGGAGAAAATGTTTCTATATGTTTGTTACAAGCATCGCATTTATTTCATTCTTCCTCTCTCGACTGTGGTACCTTTTTTACGCACCAAGGTAAACCTAGTACTAACATAGACATATCGGTAAAGCACTTAATGCTTTCAAAATTCCTTGAATAGAAATGTAGGAGAAAAAAACTGTTAAAAAACTACTAGAAAGAAACCTAATAAGTAATGACGCGCAGAAAAAAAAAACGATTTCTTCAAATGTAATGGATCACCGTAGTCTAAAGAGACAAAACTCGAGAAGACAGATCTAGAAACACCATACCCTTAATCACAAATTTCATTCTCGGTGGTAAAAAAAAAAAAAAGTTTCGACAAAAAAAAAAAGACGAAAAAACAAATAGTGGGACCTAAAACTGTCCAACTGTAACCACAATACCCGCACCTCTGTGCCGAACCAACATGTCGCGCTTAAGGGATTGCTGTACAAATTACATCCACCAGTCTCCCGTATTCTATCCTCATAGAACACAGCCTATTCTTCCAGCAAATAAAACCGTTGAAACTACTCACAAAACAAAAAATAGAGAATAGAAACGAAAGTAGGACAAGTGCGTAAGAGAGGAACTGTCCCCATCTGTCTCAAGTTGGGTTGCGGCGAGAGAAACCGCACCTCCCTCAAAGCCCGTCTCCACGGGGCAAGGCCAATCAATTTGAGAAACAAAGCTTTACGTCGTCTCCCGTGGCAAAGAACCCTTTCTCCTGTTCTCTGCGAAACAAAATCATTAAAAGAAACCGAAAGAGATTCACAAGGGATGCAGTAAGCGAGCTTGCGACAAAGCTGCCGGAGACGGGAGTTTGTTTTCGGGGACAGTGACACATCCTGGATTCGCTGAGTTAGCCCTAACCAGCGTATTAGGCAAGCGAGTGGAGAACTCTTCTACGTCAAGAACACTCGCTACGAAAAAAAATATTTTCGTTGTCGCTTCCTAAGTGAAGTGAACCCGGATGCGCAGCAGGAAAGCGTTGCCCGGATGCACTTGCAAGAACAAACAGATCGAGTAGGCTTCAAATATAACAAATCAGATCTTCTTAACACACTGAAGACGAATGTAGCATTACCTCGTTATAAACCGTAATCTCGATTAAGACTGAGATCACCTGTGTTTACTGTTTCATGGAGAATATATAATATATATCATTGCGTTTTATTTTGATCAATTCGTGGATGCCAAATTCGAAAAAAAAGAAGGACGTTTACAATTATCTGTAATGCCGAATTAGAGCGCACCTCTTGAGGAGGAGGAGGGGAAGGGAGGATATACCCGTGTGATTTCACAAGTGTGACGTCACTCGTGAACCTAGTGACGTCACTCGTGACCCTCGTGATGCCACACGTGACCCTCGTGACGTCATACGTGACGCTTGTGACGTCACTGGTGACCCTCGTGACGCTTGTGACGCTCGTGGCGCCACTCGTGATTTTTGTGACGTCACTGGTGACCCTCGTGACGTCATGGCCGTCGACGCGGCCGTCGTCGTGGCCGCCGTGACGTCGTGGTGTCACGACGGTCACCACCGTCATGACTTCAAGCGTGGCCCTCATGACGTCACTGGTGACCTTTGTGACGTTACTGGCGACCCTCGTGACGCTACATGTGACGTCACATGTGACATCACGTGGTTACGCCGACGCCAACGCCGCTCAACACGGAAACAGGCTCCTAAGAGCTGCGCTCTAAAACATTTGTGGTGGCGAAGCAAGGAAAGGAACCGAACCCGGCGAAGCTCGGGCCAAGACTGTTTCTTTTATATCCGTCACGTGCTTGTAGCCTTTCAGCCCCGCGCTCCCGCAACCGATGGACGTCTTTTGCTTTTCTGCTTTGTCACCACATGACTCCCGTCTACAGAGACGGAGCCGCTCCAATGAACAGTTTTGTGTTGAGGTTGTCGAGGAAAGGTCGATAGGCAGCCCGAAACTGCCTGCCTCGATGAGCATTGTGTTTCGGCGCCTAAACACAATTTTCAGATTGCCTCGAGGTATTGCGGTTTGAGGCTGTCCGTGGCAATCACATCCTCTCGTCCGTCATTTTGATGGTGAATTTTGTTTCCCTTTCTCGCAAGGACAAGAGATGGTCCGGTGTAGGGTGGCTGAAGAGAGCGTCCTACCGCCTCTATCCTGAACATATGCTGTCTCACGAAGGTCTTTGTTGATGAATGGTTTGGTTGTTGCTTTTGCCCGGGTTGGTATTGGCCTGGTCTCTCTGAAGATATTCTGTTGTCTCTCGAGGTATGTCTCAATCTTGGGAGGTGCTGCTGTAGGGTGCAAGGGGGTTGCCAAATCGGCCGGCGAACGAAGCGAAGTGCCATAGACGAGTTGGGCTGGGCAACAAGTTGGGTCTTCATTCACAACAGCACGAAAGCCAAGACGAATGATAGGAAGTAGTTCTAACCAGCGAGTTGGAACTTTTGAGCCATAATTGAAGCTTTCAGTTGAAGGTGGAATCTCTCAGCAAGTCTATTGGCTTGCGGATGATATGCAGTTGTTCGTATGTGTGTGGTTCCTAGTAGCTTAGAGGGGCATCTGAAAAGGGTTGATTCAGACTGCCGTCCCCTGTCTGCGACGACCTCGATAGGTGTTCCGAAGCGCGCGATCCAGGTGTTGACGAAAGCAGATGCAACGGTCTCGGTTGTGATGTCTTAAATTTGTGTTGCTTCCGGCCAACGAGTGAACCTGTCAACCATCGTGAGGAGGAATTGGTGGCCTCCGCAGGGTGGTAGAGGTCCGACGAGATCACTATGGACTTTTCCAAAACGGCTGTCGGGAGGCAAAAAGTTGGCAAGTGTGCCGATGCGTTTTTACTCGCTGGCACGGCGCACATACTCTCGCCCATTGTCGGACGTCCCTGTTCATGCCTGGCCAGACGTTGCATTCCGCGACCAGTTCTTCAGATGCTCGAATTGCAGGGTGAGTGAGAGGATAAAGAGAGTCGAAAACTCGTCGGCGTAACCCTGAAGAGACGAACGGGCGATGCCTGTTTGTGGAGGTGTCAAAAACAATGGTGATGTCTGACGAAAAATGAGCAGCGTCCGTAAGCTGAAGAGACGTTGAGGAGTGGCGTAGGTCCCTGAACTCTTCGTCCTGCTGCTGCTGTCTAGCGAAGGCTTCCCACGACAATTCGGAGGCGTTGGCTGAAGCAGTGCGACTAAGTGTTTCTGCAGGGATATTTTGCGTGCTTTTCACATGTCGGATGTCTGTGGAATATTTTGCCAAGAAAGTAAGCTGCCTGGCCCCTCTTGGAGAGTAACTGGTTCTGGCACCTTGGAACGCATGAGTCAAAGGCTTGTGGTCCGTGAAGATGATGAATTCGCTCCTTTCTAAGAAAATATCGAAAATGTTTCACAGCCAGACAGGCAGCAAATAGCTCTCGGCCAAAAGCGCTGTACCGTTGCCCGGTGCTGGTCAATTTCTTTGAGAAAAAACCGAGTGGTTTCCACACTCCACCAAGGTACTGCTGTACCGCAAGGTAGACGGCGACTCCGGAAGCGTCTGCCATGATACTTGTAGAAGAATCATGTTGGGGATGCTCCAACAGTGTCGCCAGAGCTAGACTATCCTTGGCAGCGGAGAAAGCGTTGTCGGACTCTTGATATAAAGGAAGTATAGCTGCTGGAGACTTGGATTGATTGAGAATTACTTTAAGAGGTAAGAAGGATGGTCGCGCAATGTGGTATTAAACGGTGGTAAAAATTCAATAACCCCAGAAAACGACGCAGTTGACGGAGGGATTCAGGGCGAGGAAACTTTAAAACGGCCTTGACTTTCGTCGTTAGTGGTCGAATGTCTTGTTTGTCCACCATATGTCCTAAAAGTTCTAACGAAGAAACTCTGAACTAGCACTTGTTCACGTTTATGATGAGGTTGTAGTCTCGAAGGTGTTCAAACAGGAGCCGGAGATGATACAGATGCTCCTCTGGTGATGTACTTGCGACTAAAATAACGTAGATGTACGCGAAAACAAGCGTAAATCCCCATGTCACAAATTCGCCAAATCTCTTAAACGTTTGAGCGGCATTTCTTAATCCAAATGGCATGCGAGTGAACTCAAACAGGCAAAACGGCGTCTTGATGGCGGTCTTGGGGACGCCTTGTCAGGAATTTGACAGTATGCTTTTGCGAGGTCTATTTTCGTAAAAAAAGCTAGATCCTCTGAGGTTGACAGTAAAGTCTTGAATCTTGGACAATAGGTAGCGGTCAGGGGGAGCGTAGCCAAATTCAAAGCATGGGAATCCCCACAAGGCCTCCGGTCGCCCGTTTTCTTGGGAACCATGTGGAGGGGTGAGGAC
Organism: Ixodes scapularis; assembly: GCF_016920785.2. NCBI lineage: Eukaryota > Metazoa > Arthropoda > Arachnida > Ixodida > Ixodidae > Ixodes > Ixodes scapularis. The sequence continues at coordinate 18,185,901 of NW_024609837.1, read as the reverse complement.
CAACAGCTCGAGGATGACCCAACGATTATCATTTCCAACGTGCGTGGCAGGTTTGGTCCAGTCAAAGGAGGTAGTCATAATCGGGACTTCTTTGGTGAGACTTCTGTACGCCTCGGGTACGCAGCATTTTATCGTGAAGGCGAAAGATGAGATGGTTGTGGGCTCGACCATTACGAAGACTCCGGTGGTACAATCACTGAATTTCTTGTGTGCCATGTCAACCAAAAGTGTGAAATGGGATAAAATGTCAGCACCGCACCAACTAGAAATACACAACGAAATATTCGCCGAACGCCTAGTTCGACAGCAACGAATCTTCTTCTGCACACAGGAATGCTGCTGCCGTTTACTGCTCGTAGATAACACATAGGAGGGGAGCCTTTGTCGGCAGTTTGCAAAGGGTGAATGCTGACCTCAGCCCCTGATTCAATCAGAAACTGAACATTTGAAAGCCTGTATTTTAGGAAACCCAGGTGAGTGTAAGATGGTTTTGCCGGAGCACTCGCCACCGCTAGTGTTCTCTGGTTTAGTTTCCCGACCACCCACAAGGCAGCGTGCAGCGTTCTGCTCTGGAACCAAATTTGCGATGGTACCAGCAAGGTTGAACGTCTGGAGACTGGCTTCTGAAAGGGAAAAAACGTCTCGATTGTGATGATAATAATAATAATGCTTTATTTGTTTCGTGCCCTAGGACAACCAATAGGTTAGGTGATGATCGGCTTTGAGATCGAGCAAAACGGGACGAGACACGGGATGGCTCTGAATTATGAACAAGGGAGGTTGCTACGAGTGTGGTCAGGTTCTTGACTTCCTCCCGAAGGGCCGTCATTTCTTCAGCGGAGGCGAATCTGTGCTGTTGAAGCTCAGAGAGCTGATGTACTACGTTCGAGTTGTGCACAGAAGCCTGTGGGGGTGTGACCTCCATGATTTTGCCGGCGTGCAGTGCCAAAGCTGGCAGGGTCAAATCTGCTGCCGGTGTAAGTAGCATCTGAACAGTCGAAGTAAGTCGGTGTAGAAAAGGTTATTTCAGTAATGTTGTATCAAATCTTGCTGCGCGTTCGCCAAGAGGGGCCTGCACGTGACCGAGTAACTGTGAAGGTCGGCGATCTCTGAGCTCTTCTGCTGCCAACAGCTGTTGTAGGCGTTTGCGTTCCGAAACCGTCGTTCGTTCTAGGATTGCCGCTTTCAACACGTCGTACGGTGCAGAAGTGGGAGGATTTTAGAGAAGGTCAAAGACTCCCAATATTACTTCGTTGGGAAGGGCATCTAACAGATGGCCGAAACACGTCGTTTGTGACGTGACGTTCGAGACACCGAATCGGGCTTCAACCTGCAGAAACCAGATTTCCTAGTGCTGTGGCCAGAAGAGCGGGAGCTGTCCAGCGTAGTGGTTGATGGTATGGGGAGGCTCACCCACACGATCCGTTTCTTGCGTGTTTGTGGCCATAGTTCGCGGGTCACCAGTCTGGTGGCGAAGCAAGAAAAGGAACTGAACATGGCGAAGCTTGGGCCAAGACTACTTTTTTATATCCGCCACGCGCTTGTCGCCTTTCAGCCCCGCGCTCCCGCATCCAATGGACGTCTTTTTTTTTTTTTTTTGCTGCTTTGTCACCACACATTTGATGCATATTGGACTTTTATTCCAGATATTTTTCATGTACACACCACGACGGTCACTTATATTTGTATAGTGGTCATTGTATTGCTGACTTTCTAAGCATGCGTCAGTAGTGAGTCTCAAGAAGCCTGGAAAACAGGGTAGAAGTACGGGTTTCAGTGCCGCTATTTGTGTATCACAGTTATGATTTCTGCATTCGTCTTATGGAGGATATATACAAATGAACACTGCCGTTTTGTTTGCAAGATGTGGTTCAGGCCATTAAACAGACTTCAGAGTTGAATGAGCGTTAATAATTGGAGAGCCTACCTACTAGCATTGGCCTACTGATCCCCAGGTGGCGGTTTGGAAAGCCGGCCGAGCTGTCCGCAGTCTGACGTAGGATTATTGCGGACAAGGCGCCGCGTGACGGATATCTCACTGGCACGTCAAAAGGTACAAGTTTGTGGGAATTAATCCTCAGTCCTCCGCTGGGACACAGTGCAACATGACTTTCTTTTGTGTTGGATCGTAAAACCTTCAAAATGGGTTTTTATCCTCCCTACTAAACTCCTTTTCACCGAACGCCAGAGCACAGTTAACGAGCCAACGGGACCTATAAACAAAAGCCAAAACCGCGGCGTTGCACCGATCTGCGTCTTTATAAGCGTGCGATGCCACCGGCTAGACCAGTCGGCGCAGAAAGTGCGCCGTGACCCTGGGCTCTTAGTCCGCGTGCACTTGTTTGCGTGGGGCCCCCAACCTACGACTCGAATCTGGCTTGTGGCGAAACGAAGTACGATAACTAACTTCGTAGAAGTCTAACCCGATCGCTGCACCGAGGCCGACTTCCGAGAATTCCGGGAGTAGTTTCGGCCGAGGCGCCTCGGCTGACCAGACAAGAGTCAGGCCCACCGATCAAACCGGAAACGGAAGTCAGTCTCCGACGTCCAGCATCCACATCCGTCCTGGAAACACATTGCTCCGACGCGTGGGCGATTGAAGTCGAACCAGTGGAGTCGTATCAGACTCTGTGAGTAAAGCAAACCATTCGAGCGTCGTAAGCGATAGCGCCATTCCCGGGTTTGTGTGCACCATCTACGTTCGCTTTCTGTGAACGCTTCCTACGTTTCGTCTAATGGAATCCCTGTTATTTTTTCGCAACTTGAAGACAGTTGACGTCACCCAGAAAAGGGGGGGGGGGGCACATAGACGCTTTGCAGCAGCTGTGCATGGGCGCCGCCATAACTGACCTTCAGTTTTTGTTTCATCTTATTATATTTACTTCACTTCATCATAACCACAGCGGGGCAGGGTATTGCTATTTTAGGTTGTACTGCGTCCTTCTCCACAGCATTGGCTTCTGTGGGGGCTTGTCAACACTTGCTTCAGTGGCTTGCATGTGGGGAAAACAAGAGAAGGTCAGCAACGCGGCTGTAATTTTGCGCGTGTATAAAGCGTCTATAGAGGAGTAGCGGAGAGCCGCCAGACTTGTGTTGCGTAGATTAGTTGCTGACAAGATGTAAAGAGAATCTTAGCAATACTCTTCTACAAGCTGAATTTTCTTCTGTAAATGCCAAGGTGAACTTGAATAACAGGTTAGCAAAGTGAAACCATCATGCCAACCAATTTATAAGTAGGACGGAATATTCAAACCCAGACTGCAACCAAACAAATTATGGAACAACCTAATTGGCAAGACAAAAAATTGCAGTGATGACTGATATCCCACGACCAAGCTCAACGACATCATGATTTCACGTGACGTCATGACGTCATGTTGTCATGTGATATTATAACATCACGTGACCACATGCATGTCGTCATGAAACTTGGTCGCGTGATACCATGGCGTCACAAAGCCACGTGAATTCAACGCCGTCGCAAAAGACGACGACTAACCCCGAGTACGCGCCATCCCTCGCGTGGCGCACCGTTCATTTTTGCTGGGCTAGCGTACCCATTCGAATTATATCAAACGCCCCTTTTAAACCTTCACCGGTTCCTGTTTTTTGTATGGAAGCTCTAACATGTCAGAAGTGGGATCCATCCAACTTGATCCAGCGATCACGGCCCACCGCAAGTGGACTTCTGTGGCAACGAATCGCCACAGCAGCGGCACCGATCAGAGCCTCGACACGGCTGAAGCGAGCGAGGAAAGGCACCGGTGGAGCGAGCTGAACCGAACACGGCAGACTGACACGCGGGCCCACCCCGACTTCCAGCAACCGTCTCGACCGGGACAGGGAGAACGATCCTTGGTGGTGGAAACGACGCAACCACGAGTCAACGTAGCGTGGCAGCTCAAGATTCAGAACGCTCTGACATCGACACCGTGGGACAACGAACATCGGTGGCCGACCCATCAAGCGTTTCGCCAACAACCCAGCCTGGTTTTCATGGACCAACAGGAGACCTATCTAGACTTTAGACTATTGTGCAGGAGGCTGTACAATGTGCCGTGCGGGGAGTGGTAACGGGCATGGCTCACCTGCTTCGTTCCACAATCAAGCCCACGCATGTCCCAAGACTACCTACAGACTCCGGTAAGGTGGTACCAGTGTCTAACTCCGTGACAAATCCGGTGCAGACAGTTGAACATTGGCTACGGAAAGTTGACAAACTATCGGCGATATACTCGTGGAACGAGAAACAGATGGCATGTTTTGTGCTAACAAAGCTAAAAGGAATCGCCAAATTTGGGTACGACGGCCTCGTCAGTGTCCAGCGCTCGCGGCTTGAATAAAAGCTGAAGCTGAAAAAAACATTTCCACCTGCCATAAACCTTGTGGTATTCTCGCTCACTGCTTGTCCAGAGGAAGGAGCCAAGTCGTAATAGAGATACTTTTACTCTTCAAGCCCGGAGTTCGGCGGCTTACGCTGACATGGCTGAACTGTCCTGTCTCCTAACAACGCGCCTCGCGCCCTTTCCCTTGGTCTGGTGCTCAGTCTTCGTGCGTCGGCCGCGTGGTCGCCAATGGTATGGGTGTTCCAAAGTCCTGCATCTTCCCTTTCTTCTGGACTGTTTATGTTCCACAAAATTAGCAGCCACTCTTTATTACTGCATAAGTTTGCACCAACCTTCATTGGCGGGTCAGAAGCGTTCACAAAAGGTATTAACCTCCCGTAGCGAATACCTGGGTCCTCGTCTTAATATTAAGAAAAGGTGAGAATAACAAATCATTTGTCTCCTTTCCCACCGGTATCTCTCTTCAACCGGGCATTATCAATAGCACCGCTTAACTGTAAAAACTATTCCAGCTGACGCCCCAACTAGCTCGGATGAAGAGAGAGAACGCACATCAAACGGGCACGTATTAGTTTTCCAATAAACAGTGATGTAAAATGAAGGGGAGATGTACCTACAACAAACGGTTTCAGTAGAGAAGATTGTTGGGCTAGTTGGTTTTGGAACTTGGAATACATTTTAACGCTCAAAACACAAGGACACAGACTGGAATCAGACACCACAGTGCACTACTAACAGCTGATTTTATTACGTGAAGCGACACCTATATACCATTCGTGTTTTTATATCGCCCAATCACTAGCCAACCCGACGCCAGGCCGCGCCATTGAGGAAGGCACGTTCCTTGTCAAGTAAATCAATCGAGGCCACGCTGACAGATGCTGCTCCACCCTTCTTAATTTCATCTGCCTGGACTATCTCCCTCACAGGTCTTTCCTTATGCCTACAAGAATCTTGCACTCGGAAAACAACTTCACACATTTGAACTTCTGATAATGATCAGACAGATGACCGTCCCGATAATTTTATACTTTAAGTTTGTGTTCCCTTAGGTCAGACAGGTAAGTGTATTAATAATAGGCTAAGGGAACACAAACTTCAAGTAAGAAATTATCGGTATGGTCATCCGTCCGCTCAATGTCAAAGCTGCAAGTGCGTGCCGTTGCTTTCCGAGTGCAAGATTCTGGCGAGGCACGAAGAAAAAACTGTGAGGGAGATAGTCGAGGCAGGTGAGATTAAAAGGTTGGGACAACATCTGTCAGCGTGACCGCAATTGATTTAATTGACAAGGAACGTGCCTTCCTCATTGACGCGTCCTGGCATCGGGTTGGCTAGTAATGGGGCGATATCAGAAACACGGATGGTAGATCAGTGTCATTTCATGCTATCATAACCGTTGTTAGTAGCGCACTGTGGTGTCTGATTCTCGTTTTTGTGTCTTTGTGTCTTGAGCACTAAATTGTATTCCAACTAACAAACGATGTGCCTGCCTTCTTATCGGTCTCCCTCTCCGCAACCAAGCATCTTCACTAGCGCCGCTTAACATAAAAAAGTCTTCCAGATTGGACCACGACTAGCTCCAGTGAAAAGGGAGAACAAAGAGACACGCCGGCATTATCGCTTTTAACTAAATTAATTGCTGAAACAAGGCCTGCATTCTATAGTCCTTCCACACTCGCGGACTGATGCCCCGCAAGCATGACTGAAGGAGCAAGGCGTGAGAACTGGACAGCTGAAACACAGAGCGGACAACAAAAGCCTTACGCGATCGTCTCAATGTCTTCGTTTTAGTGATTGGCACTCTCGAAGACTCTCCTTGGCATCTCTGATATTCTCAGTGTTACTCTTAAGGGTGCTCCACCGATGTGGTGTAGCACAGCAGAGTGCTGTGCTACAGGGGCCATAATCTTGGCGATAATCGCGACTCGCTGTCAGGGGACCCTCGCGTAGCCGCCCCCGAGCAGCTCGGAGATATTCGCCACTCCCTCAGTCAGGTCGGCCAGGGCGTTCGACGGGCTACACAACTCCTGCTGCTCGTAGCAGCCTATATACGTGGCGTAGGTCTTTCACCAGGGTCCTCCAGAAGTGACCCTTGGCCTTAGAGTGGCGTCCGAGCAGACGTCCGTCGCGGATAATGTTCTTCTCGTCCATTGTGATTCACCTCTATCGGGCCCCAGACAAGCGGCGAGCAGCACGTTGGTTTGCCATTTGTGGTATTTTCACTCACCCCTTGTCGGAAAAAAGAGCCATCTCCAGATACCTTTAATATTCAAACCCAAAGTTCGGTGGTTTACGCTGCTTTCACTGCAATGTCATGTCCTCTCCCTTAACCCCGCGCTTCGCGCCCAGTGCTTTGGTCCCGCGCTCGCTCCTCGTGCGTCCGCCGCATGGTCGCCAAAGTTCTGCGTGTCCAAAAGCACCGCAACCAACAGCGCCGACACCAGGAAATGTAAGCGAGGGAAAAAACTGTTGAACAAAACCGTTGAACAGTATTTTCGTAAGAAACTCAGCCTGGCGCGCCTTTGTCAACTTTCAGAAGATCAGAGCGTGGGGTATGTCATTACTGGCATCGACGACGAACCGCTCGTTCGCAGCCTGAGCGTTGTCAAGTTTTCTACCCAAGAGATTCTGCTGGAGTGCCTGAAACGTTTAAACTACCGACTGGCCGTCGTCAAAAAAGCGTCCCACTGATTCGACGTGCCATCTGTTTTATTGACGGTAAAGAATATTTCGTCCAGCAACCGCAATGTCCAGCGATTTGTGAAACCAAAACCGCTATTTAACTCTAATGGTGAGCCACGGAGTTTCAAGTGTGACGAATACGTGCACATGACCGCAAACTACAGTAAACCAAAAAAGTGAGAACACGGCAGCAAATGTCGCCGCATAAGACCTAAAAACTGACTTCACAGCAAGCGGCAGAAGAAGTATAAACGTCGAAAATAACCACAACCGCATGCCTCAATCGTCTGAAGAAGGAACACGTTTCGCATTTTCGAGGAACAAGGCAGCTTTACTGAAGAAGATGAACAGTTTCGACGGGTTCAAGTCTCCGGATCTCCAACACTTTCCCTGGCGCTAGAAGCCAAGGAGTCTATTGGGATTCAACCGAACTACGTGGGGATCATTCTTCTGACGACCAATGAGTCCGCGGCAAAACGCGTTTTTTTGTTTTTGACGCACAGTTGCGAATGCAAGAAGGCAAGGAAAACTGTTAACCTGCTTGTGTAATCAACGTTACAGAAGGTGGCGATAGGGTTTTGCCTGTTTTGAGCATGCCCATTTCCAACGTCTCCATTTCGAAAGACAATATAGCAGGCAGAGGCTCCTAGTGTTCAGAAATATTTGAATCCGCAATCAAGCGAAGGACGACGGATCTCTCGGAACAGATCAAAACGGAAGATGTAGGAACAGGGTTTCAGGCGACTGCTGATGAATTCAATAAGCTCCTAAATCTCATCAATGCGTACTAAGACAGTTTTGAAGCCAACGTCTTTGAGCTTGGCTCGACTAGTGCAGCGGAAATCAACAAGGAGGCTATTCCTGGTGCAAAGCTAAGCCAGTATCATTTCGTCCGTACCGACATCCCTACGACCAACCTACTCGGGTAAACCACGCCCTTGAGGAACTGAAAGAAGCGGACAGGGTTTGCGACTCGTCATCAAATTAGGCGAGACCATTACTGGTTGTGAGAACGAAAACCGGAGAGGAGCGTTTTTGCGTTGACTACAAAGCGCTCAATGCGATTACTAAGAAGGACAAGTGTCCTCTATTGCTTATAAAAGCTCAGCTGGACCGACTTCATAGAAAATACTGTTTTACAACGCTCGACCTAGCTTCTGGTTCTAATCAAGTTCCCATGGCTAACGAGTCCCAAACTAAGACCGCTTTTGTGAAAGTAGACGGACATTACAAGTTTTTGAAAATGCTGTTTGCTCTCACCAATGCTGCAGCGGTCTTCTAACGCATTATGAATGTTGTTCTCGGACCGTTACGATATGGTGTCTTCCTGGTGTATATAAACAACGTTCTTATCTTTTGCGGAGACTTTGATAAGGGTCTTGGTCATGTCGAGCAGGTCTTCAAGGTTCTGCGAGTTGCAAGCCTTATGGTTCCTGTTTTCAAATGCTCCTTCATGACCGACAGTCACGTATCTGAATTTCGAGATAGGAACAACGTCGAGGGTGACTGAAGTCCAACAGTTGTCTGGGTTGGTCAGTTACTTCAGACTGTTTGTCGAGCATTTGGCACTACTCGCTTAGCCCTTAACAAAGCTCCTCAAAAAAGACACACCTTGAGAGTGGAGCAGTGACCAGGACACGGTGTTTGATATCCTTAAACAGCGTTTACAAAACTTCCTGTATTGGTCCTCTACGACCACGAAGCCCCGACCGAAGTCCACGCCGATGCAAGCAAAAAGGGACTGGGGGGCATGCCCCCACATCACTATTTGATGATGATGTGAATAAAATTGATTGATTGATTGATTGATTGATTGATTTACAAAATCATGGAGACTTCTAGTCCCAAATCATTTAAGTCGCCAAACGTGAGAGGCAGAGCAGCGATACTATTCGTACGAGTTGGCACTCGCTGTGTACGGACATTGGAACAACTGCGGACGTACGTTCTGGGAATGGACTTCACCGCTGTCACAGTCTGCAGCGGTCTACGGGGAGCAATCAGCAAGCGTGATATACTGCCCTGAGTAGCACGCTGGTGGTTGCGGTTACAAGAATTCACCTTCACGGTTGTTCATTAAGAGGCAGCCTCTATACAACGTGTTGATGCATTAAGAAGGTCATCAACAGGACCAACAAAAAAAATGGAAGCGTGTGAAGGACTTCGTATTTACTCTACAGTGAAGACCGACGCGGACGACCGGTTGGTTGCTGCGCAAGAACTGAACGCCGAAGTGACACACATCAAAACATTTCTAGCGCGACTTTCGCTTTCGGTGGATGAACCACGTATCCACTCAGAAAATTAACTTCAAAGAAATGTTATCTTCCAAAACACCGACGGAAACTCGACAAGGCTATTCTGTTTTGTTCCAAACCTACAACGATGGCATGTAGTGTGGCGTTTTAATGATGAGCTCGGGGATGCTGGGACGAAGCAAACAATCAAACGGATCCAGGATAAATACTGGCTCTCGGGAATTAAGCGTTTTGTGCGGAGTTACGTGACATCGTGCGCGGAGTGTCTCGGCAACAAGAGTCCTACGGGAAAACACAAAGCATGCTGCATCCCATCGACCATATCCCGTTCCATACTCTCCATCTAGATCGCTTGGGACCGTTTCTAAGGTCAAGGCGCGGGAACGCATATCTTATTACTGCAGTGGACGGTTTCATGAAGTTTGTGTTGCTAACTCCTGCTAGGAACACAGAAGCCCAAGCGACTACACGATGTTTACGACACATCGTTGAACTTTTTGGGCCATTGAACCGAGTTATCACGGACAGAGGGGTGGCTTATACAAGCTTGATAGTTGAGAAGTGCTGTGATGAGTGTGACATCACTCACGTATTGACTTCAACGGCCACACCGCGAGCTAAGGGCCAAGTCGAATGTTTTAATAGGGTGATCACACCGGCAATTGCCACCCTAACGCGAGGCAAGACTGGTAAAAAATCTGGGATGAAGTTAGTCACCTTAACCTGTGGAGTCTGAACAACACGTATCACGAGGCAATTTAAAGCACACCGTGAGACTGCTGTTCAGCTACAAATCAAGAAGCATGAGGGGATAATCTCGAAGAAGCTTTGCGTGATGTGTCCAACATAACAAAAGACGGCATCTCAAGTCAAAGGGCGGCAGCTATTTAAGTCATCTGCCTCTATCAAGAAAGGCAAAGACGCCACTACAGCCGAAAGCGACGTCAAACGCCCACGTTTGAGCCAGGCGATATATTCATGGTTCAGCGAGAACCGACGTCAGCGGAAAAAACGCGCAAGTTGGAAAAAAAAAAAAGTTCGCAACTTTCAAGACCTATAGGGGGCGCACTGGTACCTATCAAAATGGTTGTCTTCTGGATGGTCGTCGTAGAACAGCGGTACGAGGCTGGGTCTGCGACGCGTAAGTGATTCTAGTTTTGCTACATACGCGCAGTATTAGAGCCTTACGCTATTTTTTCACGCCAGGAAGGTAGGTGTAGGCAAGCCCATTTATTATGAGGCCAATCACCCAGGAGCTAGGGAGCGCGATTCTTCCACAGCGGTATCACCATCGCTGAAAGCTACGAATAGAAAGTGCCGTATGTAGTCACGACGCGTCTTTCTAGGGTCACATATCGCAACGAGGATATGCCTGGCCATCAGTGGACTCAACGTTTCTACAAGTCGACAGCTCTCGTCGACAAGCTGAAACAGCCAACACATTTTATGTTTACATTTAAGAAACATCAAGTGCGGAAACTTGGATTTTAGGATGGTCAAGTGTTGGCGCCGTCGCAAAAGAAGACAAACACCCAAACACAAGCGATCGCTCGCGTTATGCACCGTTCTTTTTTTTTCTAAACAGGCGCACGCGCCAGATGTATATTAAACGCCCCTTTTAAACTTTCACCGGTTCCCGTTCTCTATGTCGAAGCTCGAACACGAAACCTTTAGAACATGGTAAACAACCTCATCGGTAAGTCAAAAAATAGCATTTATGACTGATGCCAGACGACCAAGGTCAATGACGTCATGATTTCGCGTGATATCATAGCGTCACAATGTCGCGTGATAAAATACCATCACGGTACCTCGTGCATAACGTCATACAACTCAATTACGTGATACAATGGCGTCACAGAGCCACCTGAATTCATGCAGTCACGTGACCTAAAGACGTCACTGAGCCACGTGACGATTCGTGGTGCCTGTTCTTCATAATGCATCTTCCCGACGGGTTTCGTCATATACTTGGTTTGATAAGACATAATTTCTTCTAGTAATAAAAAAAACAATTCAGAGTTCTTTCAACATATTTATACCGACTTCAATTGGGTGCGAATCCAGAATTGCGGTCAAAAAGTTTATCAGTCATTGGGCGAACTTGTTTTTTGATGCAGCGTTAGTGCATGATCCGTGTTCAACCAGCATAATATGATTAACTTAATAATTATAAGTTCGATGCGTCATGTTTTCATTGCACTATCAGCGGCAGTAACGTTTAGAGGCAAGACATACTGAGACGTTAACCATTCAGGTGCCAACTGGAACACGCCATCTTACCAATAAAACAAAACTATTCTAAATACCTATTCGACCTAGCGTTTCCCCCACTGATGTTCCCACGAAGAGGTACTCTGAACTAATTTTAACTGAGGACATTTGTAAGCACCTCTAATTCAGAATTTAATTTACCCCCATGCATCTTGAACTCACATACTGTTACTACCGTTTAGTTTTATGCCGCCTCATGTTCTAACGGGAATCCTGGATTTCCCCCGCCAACCAACACCCTCCCATCTACGTTCTTAATCTCGACATACCCCAACCGACATTACCCATTCGAGTGCGAACCTGAACACACTAAACTGAATGGGCTGTGGCACTAACCTTTTTACCGATAAAACCCGCGCGCAAAGCACCCAACGCCCCAAGTCGAAGCCACCGGAGGCAAGAACCGTGGTGGAACTCCGCGTCGTCGACGCCGTAAAAGCCACAATTTACTACCTCGACGTCGAAAGAAAATTAGTCCTAAGGTCGAGTCGTCCGCACGGCCAAAGGACTGCGATGGCCGGCAGGGTGGGTACGTGTCGCCTCCCCGTTCTCGTATTGCCCTTGTCGGCTTGTTGTTTGGGCGAGCGCGTCAGACGGCTCGTAAAGTGAACGCATCGCACTGCCTTTATTTGACGCCTGCAGCGGCGGAAGATTTACACCTGGCACGGGTTCCACTACAAAGGCGGTGTTGTCCGACTCCCACTCGAAGGGGCGCCGGTTAGCCACGAACCATAAACGGAGGGCGGCTGCCAGATAAATTCCCTCTTTTGGTCGCATCCCTATTGAGGCTTGCCCGCCCGGTGCTAAATTCTCCCCGTTTTCATTTTTCACGGTTGATCTTTTACGGCAGTTGTAGGGTGCCTGTGTGCTTCCTTTTTCTTTTGGTAGCCCTAAGGCGCCAGCACAGAGTAGGATTGGGCGGCTTGAAGTTCCCGGAAGCTCGTGCCATGACATGTTAAAGCCACTTGAAACGGTCCGCAGTTAAAAGTGAAATGGTATCTATTGGTGGAGACATTCGTGGGACGAACGGTGGTTGGGGTGGTGCGTCTTGACTTGTTTGGTTTGTATTGTGATGGTGTTGCAAAAAATTGCCTTCTTTTGGAGTGGAAATGGCTTTCGTTCTATGGGTTTGAAAATTGCTGGAAGAATCGAGGCTGGAACGTATGGCGCAACGTGTCCTGTTGTCAAGTGTAGTACGTGGACACTGAAACGATCTTTTGTGTCTAGAATAACAAACAAAAAATGGTGTAAAACTGCAAGAGTTGCGAGCGATCTGCTATTAACGCTTTTGCACTGACAAGTTTAAATATTGTCTTACATTTTTTTTATTTGGTGATTGCATGGAATTTTGTTCAGTTACATACAAGCGTTATAAAACATTTAGATGAAAGTGCGGGACGAACAAGACAGTCTGAAGAGTTGCCTACTAGCTACCAACGGAAAAATATGCCTTAACTTACACTGTATTCATTAAATTATTATTAGGTACTTCAGGCTGAATCAAAATAATAAAATATCTCTACTTGCAATGTTCTTATTGTTTATCTTTATGACAAAATTCCTCTTAGGCATGCATCGTTAATGTGATATTGTGTGTATCATGTAATACAACTGAAATGTATAGAAACTAATTAGACAATTAAGAATAGCGGCATCGCCACAGCATGTACATTCGAAGCCCCCCGCACGAAATGATTGTTCTGAATTCCGTTTCAATGCAAAAGCACTAACTGTCCAAGTAAGCGAAGCCACCGTTGTCTGTAACAGTCTGTAGCAGCGAAACGGCAGTTAAATTGCCATTGGCCAAAATCACAGCAACGCAGATGCTTCGTCACGCAAGCCGGCGGGGCGCTTGAGATCAAAGTGAACGCGCCTCAGAAATATAACACAAAGAAAAGCAGAGCAACGCAGATGCATCGTCACGCAAGCCGTGGAGCCGGCGTGGTTTGCCGCGCCTGCATAGTGGGGGAGCGTGATATCACCGTCGGAGGGCCGTGTGAAAAATGTAAAGGTTGCGCGCTCTTGTAGGAATACGCTGCGTGTAGGAATGATTTCGCATTCCTGCTCGTAAGTAGTCTTAAGTGTCTTTAGCGTACGCTATACTTTTTTCCCCTCCGGCTACAAATGAATGGAATATGCAACCGGATGCCACTGCTTCATCAGCGTCACAGTGTTCATTTATTGAAAATATTGAAAAGATTGTTGGGTGAACTACTCATTAAATTTGCCATATTTAACTTTAATTAGTAATACATTAACTCCTCATCATGTGCCCCGTTTGTTTTTCGCTGATCTTTCCGTCCGATGCATTTAGAGACTAGTTCTTGTAAACGTTTTTTTTTTGTTCTTACAAGCAACTTGTTAGTTTATCTAGCGATCTGTATTTTCTTCATTATGTATGCTTCCACCCTACAATAGCTCTTAAAGGGCTGACAGAAATATTGAATGAATTAAAATTAATAATGGGCGACACGCTACACCATTCATTTTAATTGACCAATCACCTAGTTCAGCTAATCAAAGAGAACGAACAATAAAAACAAGATGAGCTATAAGGAACAAAAAAATTGTACCGGGTTACCTTGCAGCACCATTTATGATGCAGTAGGTGCCGTGCAGCCAAAAACACAGCAAATTAAAACAAGCGTAAAACTCAACACAGCACATTGACTCTGGTTGTGAATAAAAATTAAACTTCCAGATTTTTTTTCCCAGATGTGTTAGGGAAGGAGTGGTCGAACCATCATCAAAGTCTGATAGGGAGCAACACAATGGCAAGAGAGAACCATTATTCAAAATAGCCAAGCGTGCTCAACGATCAGAAACCAAACATTTACAGAGAAAAAGTGACAAACACAGGAAAACACAAGAAACATTCTATAAATTAGAATCTCCCCGTGCTCTCTTTTCTTAAAAGGGGGCAAACAGCTCGCAAAACACAGGAACAAAGTAGAAAAGGTGCATACAGGGCAAGCGCTGACTTTCAATTGAATTTTAATGAAAACAAAATTAGCCACACCGTACACATATCGGGGTGGTCAGTCAACACGTATCACAACAGGCAATTTTTTGGCTGTGTGAATGCAGCGACGTCTGGTTGACGTAGTCTGTACGTCAGTCAGACGTCGTTGTATTTACACAGCAAATAATTTGCCTTTTTAGATACGTGTTGATTCACCAACCCGTGATGTGTTCTGTATCGCTGGTTTTGTTTTTAGTGAAGTTTAGTTGAGAGTCAGCGCTTGTCCTGTGTGCACTTCTATTTTGTCCTTGCTTCCTGCGCGCTGTTTGTCATTTTTTCATCACCAACTCGATTCTCCCGTCTCTTAATAGCATCGATGCAATCACGACACAACCGTGGGACATTCGTTTCTCTTTTTTTTTTTCCCCAAGGGCTCCAAGATCAAAATGAATGTCCCTCCCTTGAAACCAAGAGTACGTGTCGCAGATCAACCTATGGTCACTTCCTTCGTTTTTCTTGCCCTTTTTCTCTTACAAGTTGCCATTCTCACTACTCTCCTCTCTCAGCCCATTTCGGAAGAAATCGGCACTCACTCGAACGCCAGTCCCCTGAGAAGTCACGAGCCAAGCTTGTAGCCGCCTCATCGCACTCTGAGTAGAAGGGCGCTTCGCTTTCATTTTCTTCCGGCTTCTCGACGCAGATCTGCCTCACTGTTCGTCGGCAGAAATTTTCTCATTGCGACTTGTATTGCACACTTACCTTTGATTGTGGCTTTCTGGATGAAAACACCCATACCACGAAGAGCGAGGAAAAGGATCACGATGGCATTCGGATGGGGCCAATCGAGCTTTTAAGCGTCCCCATCCGTTCATGAAGTTCTAAAATTGTCGTAAATGTTCTGGCTACTCGAAAGCTGCAATTTGAAAACTAAGAGTGAGGTTTGGTTTAGTAACATACAACAAGAATTATTTTAAGCTTTCAGGAACCCCAGCCGCTGCTACTTGCCATAGAAGAAAACCGTGAAACTTATTTGATGTCTGCAGTATCTTCCATATAAATTAGAATACCTTGCTATTAAAGGTAGCAAAAAAAAAAAATCTTGGCTATCGTTGTGTGTAGAAAGACTGCCGCATTCGGCTCATTTTTAAATATGTTACCTTTTATGTCCGTGGTTTGTGCAACCGCATTTACTTTGAACGATCTTGGTTGGGTTTGGACGGAACTGGACTTAAGGGAGCCGGTTTCGTGATGCCGAGGCGCGCTGCGCGGTTCCTGCCGTGATCTTTCCTTCTGCTCGCTCGCTCGTTGGGCCCACTTTCCATCAAGAGACTTCTGGCATGCTTCCAGTGACTCGTCGTTGGAGCGGGAGACGGCGGGAGATGTGGTGGCTGCATGCGAAAGCACTGACGCCCGGGAGAACAGACCGGCACTCCGAACACATCAATAGGCGAACCGTTGTGAAGTATAAATTCCCATCCTTCGCTGAGTCAAAACCTTCGCACTAAATCCTAAAGCATCTCGTCGAGAATCAACGTAACGACAACAACGATTTTAGAATCATACCTTTTTTAAAAAAAACAAAACATTAATACAAACTTTTTTAAAAACGCAAAAAAAACATAGCCAACATTAAAATAACAATTCCCAACGAAATACATAGGTTAAGCATTAGAATTGACACAGAAAATAAAACAAGATATTTCTTTTATACCGCCTAGAATTATGTGCCACACCCTCGTAGTACGTATAACATTTGCTTGAAAAGCGTTGTTAATTCAGTTAAAAAGTTTTTGTTTTGCTATTGTTTTTTTTAACGCCCCACGCAGTTTTGAGATGTTGGGCAGATTATAAACTCGACCAAACCCGTTGCGGCCTTGTATGCCTAACAGGGCGCCAAGAAACACGTTTCCGCGTGACTCGGATGCGGCGTTCCACGTCCCAACCTTCCGACACTGCGGGTATACAAGACGCGCGAGCGGAGTATCTTTTCTGCCGCGTCGCTGCACGCGCACAACTCCGAAACACTTCTTTGTTCCAAAGCGTAAATAAACAACCGGGATGAGAATTCAGCCCCGCTTTCTTGGCAACCTCTTCTCGAGAGCGGAAAATGCAAGAGTCGTTAACTGCACTCTCCCACTCCACTCTTCCACTCACACCCTTTCAATCTCTTCGCTGCAAACGGGGTTACAGTCGCTGCTCTTTGCAAATTTCATGCGCCCGTTGCCCCCCTTCCCCTTTTCTTGACAGTGCCATTTCCGCTGGTAAGCCCATTTCTTCGAAACGAGCAAAAAATGCACAAATACACACAAAAGAAAAACCAAAGCACGCGGCCGGTTTTGAAAAACACGGAGCTTCAGAGAAGAGACAAGCATATTTACAAGGAGGGCGCTTCTAGCCAATAAGGCTAAGCAGGCAACGAGAGCACTTTTTCAGATGCGATCAGAGCTAAGTGCTTCGACTAGGAAGAAGCATTCCGGGTGTCTCGTTGCCTTTTCTTCTTTTTTTTTTGTTTGATTGTTTGTTGTCGGTTTGTATTTATACATCGTGTCCGCGTCGCTAAAAGGGTCCTCAAACTCGAATCGTGTTCGCGTTGTTTACGCGCACTTCGAGGACAACGAGGTACAACGGATATGGTATGATAAAGCGTAAGCGAGGATAAAGTGCCACTCGGAAGGACCTTAGTGCAATCACCGGCGCAGCACTCACATATCTATATATATATATATATATATGGCCTCGATGCAGACTGAGGCATCGCCGAGTGTGAGCATATTAATGCCGTGTTTAACATTATAAGTTTGCGACAAGAGATTTTAAAACTAAAAGCTGCTGCTAAAAAAATGTTGCGCAAAAGAACACTACCACTGCAAAAGAATGCTCTTGCCAAACATAATCTCCGGGGATGACGAATTTCTTGGCTTATTTTTGAGGTATTTTAGCGTGCAATCAAAACCGAAAAGTAATGAAAGGAGGCTTTAAGTACCTATCATATATATAGGGTGTCACGAAAAAAATTTACATGGTTTTTCTTTTTCACCGCAAAAATAAACTACGCATCGCCGAATGCTCATTTTCCGCCCAAAGGTAGGTTTAGAGGCCTCAACCAAATGCTAAAGTTTCAGCCCGATTCGATAGTTTAATCAAATGTTATAAGTGATTTTCTGAAAATTTCAACGGGAAAATGGAGCCCATTTTTGCCCCTTTTCGGTGTCTGGTGCCATAGAGCCTAATGTATTCGAAACCTCTGTCGGCCGCCATTTTCCCACTGAAATTTTCAAAAAAATAACTTATAGCTTTTGATTAAGTTACCGGATCGGGCTGAAACTTTTGCATCTGATTGTGACCCCTAGTGCTACCTTTGGGCGGAGAATGAGCGTTCGGCGATGCCTAATTTATTCTTTCAGTAAAAAAATGCCTTGTAATTTTTTTTTTTGTGACACCCTACACATGTGAAATTCTGAATGATAGACAACATCAATTTTGAGATACTGTCCTGAAAGGCTCGATATCTCGCAGCAGGAAATCTGATCCTACTATGAGATATTTTTAGACTTGTCTTTCTTCTGTTTATTTTGTAATCCTAGGTACGTCTATCATCAAGGCTATATTGACTAAAGTTTAGAAGTTTACACGATTGTTGAAAAGTTTACCATAGGGTTTTGAACCAAGAAATCGTCGGTGTATTTAATGTCATATCTTTTTTGGAGTAAGTAATGAGACAATTTTTTTCTGTTGTTCTAGAGCTCGATTCTACTCACGTTAGTCTTATTCAATAAATGTTATATTGTGTGAATTGTGTGAAGAAAAAGTGGCCAAAATTGAGAGAAAATAGGCGTTTCTGGTTAAGCTTCAAAGGTAAAGCCCATCAAAAGATTATCGATGTTTTTGTAGAATATCAATCAGAAAATATAAAAAGGTCCCGATGGTAATAATGTCGTATCGAAGAATTGAGGAAGGCTATTCATATAAGAAAGAAAAATACCCATACAGTATCTCCCGCCAGCAGATAGCAAAAAAATCCGAAAGACTAAAGTCTTTGTGTCCGAAAATCGTCTGAAATCACAGTCACTTGATCGACATCTTGCAGGCAGACTAAATATAAGGAAATGTATTCGAACCACTGAGTAGGCTTGTGCTTTATTCCTTTGATATAATAAATTGCAATTGTACAAATAACCCAATTACTGCTTCAAGCGAAAATTATGCGTAGTTGTATATTTAAGTAATAATACAAAACACCATCGGGTAAACAGAGTGTAATGGAGTCGAGGCAATGCGTAAAATACAAGTAGCCACTTCCTCGCTTATCAGACGAAGTGATATTAAAAAGCAAACAATTTGTATTCGCTTTTATATTTTGTCAAAATTCCCGTCATATTATGTTCAAATTAAAACCTTTTTTTCTATCTCAGCGATTAGAATGCCTTCTAAATAAATAACCTTCATGTCATTATTACAAGTTGTGATCATTGTTTGCGACGGTTTACAAACGTTTTACTCAAGCTAAAAAAATAGTTCGCATTGTATTTGTAGCATTGAGTAACTCGAAATGTTTGGTTTTACCTTAAGTATTTTTTGTCTTGTTTTGGGCTGACTACTGCGTTAATATCGTTTCGACAGAATGTGTAGTTGTTTTGTATGCCTTACACGAGGGAAGAACGTCACAATCAGTAGAATATTTAAGCAAAACTCGTTAGTTAACCTTTTATTTATTGGTTTAATGCATCATATTGCAATTGAAGTTTTAACTGCATTATCAATGATACAAATATGTTGAACCATTTGCAAAAATGCGAAGTGTTTTGATATATTCATTAATTTATTTTCGAACTTTTCTTTGCAATTTCAATACTGAAAGTAGAAAGAGTACCGAAAATCCGGCCCACAATGACTCTTAGAAGAATGATTTAGTCGTTTGTCACATTATCACTTTCTTGCAGCGCGCCCTTGGTGCTTTTACCGGTGGCACACTGCCGAAATTTTGACGAGGTGACAATAACATGTACGTCAATCCTCAACGCGTGGTTGTGAAAAGGGTTCACGCAGACTTTTTTTCCTTGATCTTCGAAATAAGGTGGCACATACCGTAATATTTAATAATAACAAATTCGTTTATTTTCACTCCAAATGAGTGTGGAGAGCAGGGAAAAAAGCTGCAGCTTCAGCTTGACAGGCCCCTGCCCCCCAGCACTTGACATAGAGTACACAATGAAATTCAAACTAAATAATCACTCAAAGCATAGCACAACATTTAAAGTCTAACCGACGAAGAGGTGGAGTGACAATAATACAGACATAAACGCACAAAAATATATACCTGGTCAAGTAATAACCGAATAATGATAACGCAAATATTATAACTGGTGAATCTGCATAAATAACAAACTGTATATGCAACACGCCATACATACACACATACACACATCACATACATGCCTACATACCTAGTCAAGTAAAACATAAGGAGATGAAATTGCAGACATCCTGATGCACACAAAAAGGACCATACGTACATACTACACAACAAGGTCACATAAGAAAAACACTACAACGAGAAATTATATAAGCATAAACAAAAAATCGAAAACGTCGCATCAGTAAAATATGAAATGGGACTTCAGGGATTGTTTTGTTGATGTTTCGGGTGTAATGTTTTGTTTTGCCAGGTTGTTAAGGAGAACAGGCAAGGTATGAAGTATAGATTGATGTCCATTCGAGGTTCTGACGGTTGGTATTTTCCTTATTTCTGGCTGTCTTATATTATACGATGGTATATGTTTGATTAGATTACCTAATTGTAGCAGTGGTGCGTTGTTTATTGTTATTGCATTTTTGTAAAGAGAATCTAGTCTGAAATCATGCATTTTTAACACATTTATAACGTTTAATTTATTAAAATACTTACGAGTTGAAGTAAACCATGGAACGTTAGTTATAATACGTAGAGCCCTTTTTTGTTCAACGAGTAACTTGAACATGGTTTGATTTGTAGTTGCTCCCCATATGACATGACAGTAAGTGAGAGTCGGCAGAAACAAAGGATTATATAAAAGTATTTTGTGTTTGTGTCAAAATATGTCTATGTTTATTGTTTGTTTATAGATGAATGTCTCAAAATCCTTCGTCTTTTTCCAAAATATTTCAGTAGAATTAGCATATAATTATGGTCTCCATCAATGCTGCAATTTATTAATGACCCCTGAAACCATAAATTAAAATACAATTAACAATTTTTAGTTCATAAATGTGCTGTTTGAAAGGGTTATCCTGCCATCCAATGTACGCGAAACCTTGTACACGTGCAGAAAAGCTTGTGTATATTCAATCTCTGAAGAAAATCAAGCAGTCTGTCTGGTTGAAAACTGAGTCTTAGGAGGTCCTTGTCAACAATGTTGAGTTGCACGTGAGTTTTTACTTATATCAGTGTGTTTCGCGAAATTACTGTACACAATGTTGTCTAAACACTTGCAATACAATGAATATAAACTTCTGAAAAACTTTCAAACTCAAAACGGGTTTTATATTTGTAAAACAAACATTGGAAACAAATTTTAGACGTTCGCTAATAGAAAGAGCTGAGACAGGTACCCCAAAACGCTTTCAAATTGAGATACATTTATCGTGAATATACTTTTTTTTTATCAGACATTGAAATTGAAGTAATTCTATCTTCTGTGCTTGGTTGCATGAAGCATAATGTCTTAGTTTTATTAGTATTTACGGTTTGTGCACCGCTCCTAACTATATTTTTGTCTGATAAGCTAGTTTAGCAAGCAGGCCAAGCGACTGAACTGGCCAAGGTCCTATTTCTATTGGGTGTATTACAAAGTTAAGGCCATTAAAGAGCAAGGAAATTGATACCTAATTAATTTCAGGCAAATAGTAAATGGCAGGTTTTTTTATATGAGGGCTTTTCATTGGTAATGAGCAATTGCTTAGCGCTATGGTAGCATAACACAATCTGACACTAACCCAACTTTTCAAGTCGCGTATCGTTTTAAGTAAAAATAATTTCTGACATCGATTTAAGATACATTTACGGAATTGCTCCCACCGAACTCATGATACAACATTCTTGATTATAAAAAGGTCAGTGACCCTTACTTCAGAGAAGTTCATATGACCCCGCAGTGTCGCCGGATTTATGATACTACCGTCTTGATTAAGGAAAGGTCAATGATATTTACTTCAAAGAACTTCATTTTACCTTGCAATCTCGCTTTAAAAAAAAGAAAACCTTCAGAGTTCTTCACCGTATATGCAGCTTTACACTGGGTTTATGAAAGACAAAACAAGTGGCTGTGGAAACACGATTCATGTTATTATAATCAACGCCTGCAAATGTAAACACCATTAGCGGCGGAAGGAACTAAGTATAGAACACGTGCGGCTGCCACCTTCAATCCATAACTCCTCGTAAGCTACTGCAACCTCCTTTTTTGTTTTATGTAAACGTCAAATTTCTCCCATACTCAGCCTTGTTTCTTCGAGAGGTGTGTGTTTTTACTAGACAGCGAAATGTTTATATAGACAGCGTATATATTATATGTTGTTCAATCTTAGAACATTGTTTTTAAAGTGGTATAAACATCCAAGACGTTGCCTTATTTTCTTGAATTTATGTTCATTTAATTTTTGTATATACAGACAAATATGGTCGCGACAGGTCAACTGGAACACTGCATATATAGGGGCTGCCTTTTCTTTTGTAGCAATTATTATGATATAGAGATTTCAAAACCTCACTATATTTCGCTTTGGAATAACATCTGAGGTCGTTTGACGAAAGTGAAAATACTGACTTCTCAATGTACTACTAAACTTGCAAAAAAATTATTTTGTACGATGATGCTGGTACGCTTCTGTCGCAAAAGCGCATATAACCAGTGAGGTAACCTATAGTAGCATAAAATTACAAATGGGCACAAGCATGGCCTGAGAATCCTTTACTAACTGAGAAAACCAAATGCTCTACAATTCGTCCTCCACCTTTTGACAGTGGTTAATCACGATGTTTAAAACCCGAGACTGCCGTGTGGGAAAAAATAGGAAAATTTAAAGTCGAAAAAAAAAGGTCACAGAAATGTCTTCAAACATCTTCTGTGCCTTATTCTTCGACTTGAAATTTTCCATTCTTTTCAACTTACCACAGTCATGTGTTTTAAACATCATGATTAACTACCACCAACTCGCTGACGCTCGCAGCCTTTTCATTATCTTGACAGTGGTGTTCTGAGGAAAAGTTCTCTTCTTGTGCAATACGTTGAATTTTTTTTTACGGGTGCTTACTGTTCGTGACATGAATTAAACATCCTTGCTGTCCCTGTTACCTACGACAACATAATATATCTTATATATCTATATATTTTGAAACTCTTTTTCATACGTGACGTGATAAAATAATGTACAGTCATGTACGATTCTTATGAATTATAAGGCGACTCTAGCATGCAGCATTGTTTTTAATGCTTCTGCTGATATACCTAATAATTTGTTTACGCAGTATTCGATGTTTTTCTGTGGATGCAACGGTTAAGGTAATATCTTTTCACACCGCATTACGAAGAACTCAAATATATTTTTCAGACTGACCAAAAAAAAAATTAGAATATTTATTCGAAGCGTGAGGGACAATGTCTAGACAATTTATAAATATTTATGTAATACAATATTACGCACAAAACTTTGTACATTGTCAAGTTGAAATAAAAACGCCAGAATCCATACCTAACTTTTTTTAACAATTCCAGTGAGGCTAGAATAAAGCTAACGGGGAAAAAATCCCAAGCTTATTATCAGAAAGAAAGAAAAAAAAGAAAAAGAGAAGAGCAGGCTCGAGTTCGAGCGCATAGGAAGCAGCACTCGCGGTTCTCTAGGTCTCGGGTTCGTGAGTTCCATGGCAAGGGGTGCATCGAGCGAAGCCGCAATTTCGCCCGCGGAATGTTAATGGGGAATGGCACGAGAGAGTGCGCTCTGGGAATCTTAAACTCCGTCATGGTGCACAAGAGAAACAAAAGAAGTTCGCCGAAGGCGACATCGCGAGAGAGAGAGATAGAGGTAAAGGAGAGAAGGAGCTGATGATAGAACACAGCAGAAGCTAGGGGTTCTAACCAGCCAAAGCAGCGTCAGCAGTGTGCCTACCCAACTCGGAAAACTGCCTGAGCTTCCGGTCTGGTTTGTTGCGTCCCACTGATGAGCGAGCGCTTTAGTTCAATTGTAGACGTGCCTTGAGGGCAGGAGCCGTGCCTCCAGCATAGTTATGACAATTGAGAAGCAGATCTCATTCAGTAGGCGGCCCGCACACACCGCTGTAACGAGAGGCATAATATTGAGGCCCTAACCAAATAAAAAAAAACCTGCATTTATTTTTACAGGTTTTACCTACTCAGTTACATTTAACTCAATCAAATTAAATAAAATGGCGTTATATATTAATACTGTAATTTTACCGTACAATGTAGTCTTGTGTCCTATGGGCCAACAATGTCCGTCGTTAAAGGTTCTGAAACAGACAAGACACGCTAGCATTAAACTGATTACTCGTCATTTTAAAAATTACTTCAGAACGGAACAACTTCGACATCTTTTAAGGTTCTAAATCTGTCACCTACGCTTGGCATATATACTGCGATTTTTTTTCCTCCGATCTCATCATCTTTGCTTAAAGTACAGATTAACGACATATATCGGTTACGTTTTGTGAAAACAGGTTTCGGTAGCAGTTATTTTAATTACGGTATGCGACAGCGCTTCGCCACAACTTGGCAAAAACAAAAGGCAAAAACAAAAGAATTGCCTTTTGTTTTTGCCAAGTTGTGGCGAAGCGCTGTCGCATACCGTAATTAAAATAACTGCTACCGAAACCTGTTTTCACAAAACGTAACCGACATATGTCGTTAATCTGTACTTTAAGCAAAGATGATGAGATCGGAGGAAAAAAAATCGCAGTATATATGCCAAGCGTAGGTGGCACATTTGATTGACGGAGTGAGTTACGTGGCAGAGTTTAATGAAAGGAGTGAATTCAAACGGTACATGGTTGCATGTATCTCCCTGATAATATGATTGGCTCTCCGCGACCGTAGCTCTCACTGTTTTCATGCTATGTTAATAACATGTATAAACAGGCCTCTTCGGGTCAAGTACTGTACATATCAGATAGGTTTGCGAGAGGTTCCCAAAATGTAGGTAAACAGATACTTTCAAACCGTTTCAAACCTTTTTCCAACTGTTCTAAAATACCTTGCCTACTTTTAACGCTCAAAGAATGAAGAAAAATACCTGAAAAGAGAAAATATTCTACGGTTAATATTTTCAAAATATTATGCTCCTAGCGTAATTTGATGTAATTGAATGAAGTGTCAGTTTCGCAGACTAGACAGAGTCAGAGTGGTTTTATGGTAAAGTTAATTTATCTGTATGCAATATATAAAACAACGCGAAGAACTGCGCTCGTTATATGCAGCTCTCCCGTCCTTGATGTTTTTCCTCTTGTTTCATATATTGAATGATTTAGACAGAAGCCTACTTTAATTACTTTATCTATGTTTTCTCTACAAAGCGGAAACAAAATAAACATAAGGGCGTGCTGACATTCTTTGTTTTTCAGTTGTGTACCCTACATAATGGTTTTATGAACTACTAAAACGCACACGTAACGTAAAAATTCAAGTAAACAGATCCATGATTTAGATTAGGGTTATAAACTTGAAACTTGAACTCAGTAGTTAAACCTTTTATTGGCTGCCTGACTCGACCCAAAGAACTCTGCCAGTATTTCACGTCTTATGTGAAATATTGTGAGGACAGTCGTAGTTTCTTTTTTAAGCTGTATAATATTCTAAGTTAACTCTACACTACCCTCAACCATGATATGTGCTTTTTTTATTATTTTTTTATTATTATTGAACAAACCAATATCTAATATATTTTTGTGATGAATAAAAGGTTTCTTATTCTCGCTGGCTTCATGGATACCTCTATTAAAATATTTTATACAGTACCTGAGCACACTTACAACAACAGTAGGCATAATTAAATAAAAACAATCTACAAAATTATACACCATTCAATATGCTTATTCGAAAGAATTAAGAACAAAGGCGTCTTCACTTCTACGGTTCTAGGGTTCTAATTAGATCTTTCTGAGCGCCAGGTAATATCACCTGAATCATGAATTTTCAGAAACGTTTTGAGCGCGTGAGGTGCGCAGTAGTGCGCTGAAGACACCACTCTGGCGGGAGGTAAAAAGCTGGGCCTAGATAAGAGACGGAAAAATCGCGCGTGCGCCTTATCGCACTGGTAGCTTTGCTCCTGCCGCACAAACGGTAACTTTAGTGCACTACTGTGCTTTTCATGCGCTCAAAGTTTTTCTGAAAATTCATAATTTAGTCGTTTATATTACACTCAGCAAGTTTCGAATTGAAAAAAAAACAATGTGTATTTGCACGAATCGAAAAATTTTGTTAAGGAATTTCGGTTAATTGCTCAACAGATATGTTGGTTGTGCGCCCCTGGAATTTCCGCCTAGCTCAGGAAGTATATTGTGAAGACGGCAATCATTTAGCAGTGAAAATACCTTTATTAAAATAGTTTTAGAATAAAAATATCAGGTATATTTAAAAAAATATAGCTTAGGACCTGACAAAAAAATGCCCATAAAATTGTTTTTTTTCACAAAGAATAGTTTTTTGTCTGCAGTGCCAGCGCCATAACTGTTTCGCTTTTACGTACGCATTATGCTATATTTTGAAGTGAAAAATTACTTTCAACACGCTTTCTTTTGAAGCGCACATTCCGTAATTACTTGTATTGGATATTGCTACACGTAAAAATAATAGGAATAACCACATTTCGACAGCAATCAGATAGAAGAGGCCACCAAAAGTCTGAAAGAACGTGATTTCGAAATCAGACTGTTCCGTCGATCGAAGTCATCATCACTGCTGAGGATTTGGTTTAGTTTGTCTTAAAACCGGAAGTCACATTTACCGAAGAGCACAACCAATATTGTCAAGTACGATGTACAAAAAACGCCCAAGGAAAAAAAAAAACAAACTTACAATACAGGAGCTTTAAAGCATGGAGGTTTCCTAAACCTACAAGTCGATTGCGCTTTTGCCGGAGCCATTGAATCAATAATCCTTTGAATCAGCGACTACCCATGGCAGCGCAAACACTGACGTTAAGAAAATCGAAAAAAAAAATTAATAAACGGGAGCAAAAAAAAAAGGCCTCGTTCCGCTCATTTTCGGTTTCGGCTTTCAGGATCGCTCTGAGGACGCTCGTGTTCGCCAGTGTTCTTGCAAAGAAAAATTGTTTCGCCCGTCTCTGGGCCCGGTTGGGCTCGGCTTGGCTTGGCCGGCAGCAGCACTGCTGAAGGAAACGCGGCTTCGATTTCAAGTAATCTTCGAGGCTCGTCGGGGTGGGTGTTTCCGTTGCAGCGCTTCTTCGCCCCATCTCTCTTTCTCTTTCACGTTCACTCACTCGTTCTTTCTCTCTCTCTCTCTCTCTATCTCTCATGTTTTCTCCTCCCTCGGTTCAACGTTTCCTTTCTTTCGTCTGACATACTTTTCTTCTTTTCTTCGGCACGGAAGTGAGTGTTTGCGTCCTAACTTCCGAAAACAGACCAACGTAGCTTGTAGACAAAAATAATAAAACAAGAAACGACAAAATAAAAAAAAAATTACGAAGGATAACATGCGAGCAAAACTTTGCACGGAAAAGAACATTTAAGCAAAAAACGTAGCGACAGCATGAGAAGAACGGCTAAAACGACAAATCAAAAATAGAAGGAAGTGATGGACATTAAGTGATTACGAAAGAGGACGGGATGGCGAGAGGGAGGCAGATTTTGATGAACGGATTAAAATTGCAGTACGAGGAAGATGCCTTAAATATACATTAGCCGCACCCAAATACAGAAAGAAAAAAATACGCACGGAAGATTTTTATATTAATAAGACAAAAATACACATCAAATATCTTTTTAGGTCTTCGTGCTAATATTGTAGCGCGGAAGATGCTATGTTAATAAACAAAACAAAATGCGGGGGCGGAAAAGAGACTAAAATAAAACACTGGGGAATTAAGTATCGAAGTAGCTAAAAAACTATGGTAAAATGTATTTGAAATTCAATTAAATGTTCCGATTCTTAAAGGTTCATGCATTTAATGTACTTAACAAATTAAAAGGAAAAAAGTTATAGCTAAACGTGCATACGAATTTAAGAAGATATTTTAAAAAGTGGTTATCAAAAGATAGAAAAAATTAAACACATTAAAATTATCGAGACAAGAATAAGTAAAAATAAACTGCAGAATAAAAAATGCCAAGATATACTTTATAAAATATCCCTCGGTATGGTGGTGTAGTGAGGTCTGGCAACAATGAATAAGCAGGATACGTATAAGAGAGTTGCTAAAGATGCGAAGCTATAGTGAGTACAATGTAAGAATATAATGTCAGAGTCAAAATATAAAAAAAAAACGGCGAAAGAAAACACCCCCCATTGGACAAGCAGAAATGTGCTCCAGGGTTTAATGCAAAGTAACAAAAAAGAAAGAAAAAAAAAAGTTGAGGATCTGCGATTGTTTACGGAAAGGTATCAATCGATATTGCAAAAAAGCCCTCTCCAACGAGTATTGCGGTGTGGAGATCCAAAATAAATTGAATACTGAGGAGTTTAAAACGTCTTAAATAACGATCGTCTGGTGCGTAGATCAAAAAAAAAAGACGCCCCCAAATCGTCAAACAAACAGGTCGTATCACTAGAGTGAGAACAGAACGCGAAATTCTTTCAAAATGCCCCAAAGGCTTGCATAAGCCATGCATGGCAACAAAAAATTAAAAAGCTGTACTTTTGCGATAAGGAAACGCCAAACGCTGTGTATCAGTAAACAGACAACAAAACAGAAGTCGCAAAAGAATGTAATAAAACAAAATTCACGCATAGACGGAATTGACTGCTCACATCTCCCCAAATCGCTTTGCGATCAACAAAAAGTGACTCATAAAAGTTCGAAATGCCAAAGAAATAATCTAGCCACATGCTATAAAAACAAAAATCATGAGAGCGTAGTGGCAAGGGGTTCGATTTCAGGGATCACCGTAGGCTACGTCAGTTCGATAAGCGTACTTAAAATGACGGTAGCGCCCGAAGGGAGAAAAAAAGAAAATGGAATCTAAGAAACATACCATGAGGTTCGTGAACACCGTTATTTGGTCTCCCAATTTCGATGGCGATTTGGTGCCTCTCTTCCCGTCCTCGATGTGTTTTGACGTTCGCGCGCAATGCCTCGGAAGCTGACGACAATCTTCGATTTCTTCCCGAGCCTCCAGCCAGCGCTGCTTGTTTAGCTTGTACCCCCCCCCTGCCCCCCCCCCCCCCCCCCCACTCCACGCACTTCCATCCCCCCCCCCTCCAAGCTCTCTGAAGGCTGATGCTTTAGCTCAGAACCCCGAAAGCCACGCGTGGACCAAATTAGGGCTGTTACGACGACCTTATCATTTGGTAATATGAACCACTGCTTCATCATCGCCGTTATCATGCCATTTATTTTGATGGCGCTCCTATTTTCGGGAACGGAAACAACATTAACGAAGTCATATGAAGACCAGTAATATACTGAAAGTTACATTCCATCGCTTCCCTTCTTTTTTATTACAACTTTATATGTGACTGCATATCGTGACTAGTATTGATTGCACTATTTTTAAGGAATAAAAGTCACTGTATAAGCGCATTTAGGCGGAAGTGCATGGGCACAGCCATAAACGACACTTACGGTTTAGTTCAGTTATTTTTTGTTGTGGTTGCTCTTCCTCAAAATAACCCCACTACAGGCAAATTCTTTTCGAGAAAATGCAGTTTTCTTATCACTAACGCAATATTTACATGAAATAATTTTGTTTTGCTTTTATTTTGAGTGAACCACCAACAGCTTAACGCCTCCTTAGTGGTGCACTTAACAATAAACCAATTAGTAATAAAATTTTGAACAGGATAAAAACGAAATGTTAGGACAAAAACAATATTCGCAACGCACTTTCGAAATTTTCGCTCTTCATCAAAAATATCAAGATTAACATTCCCACAAATCTGTTCTAAGTGGTTTTACGACAGTTGTAGGCGGGTCGTGGATGCAGCATGGTAAAATTCAGTAGGGCAAAACAAAGTATAAAATCTACTAGACCTATGAGGAACGTGCAAGTAGATGTGACTGAGTAGATCTGATGAATCAATTATACCATTTACAATCCTAAACAAACATGTCACTCCACGAATTGTTCTCCTGTTCGCCGGTTTTATTGTCATGGTATATCAATAAATAAAGAAAAAGGTCAGTTATGATAGAGCGTAAACTGGCTCACGCTGAAAGCTTCTTTATGACAGGATTTTCTGATAGAGAAACCGCACTATTCGAAGGCACTAGAAACACGACGCAAGAAACGTCAAAGATGATCTCCACGTTGGCCTCAAAAACTACCATGCCAATTTAGGGTGAACTGACATGCACACGCGCCCGGCGTATGGCAGTTAGATTAAGACATAATTTACGATCTTTTATCCCCAACTATGTACCAAAGTAGCGAGGGTGTTCGTTCTAACGTATATTATGAAAACCCACTACAGAGAAGCGAGTCGGTGTTGAAAAATGTCCGCTTAGCTCACTGACAGGCGGCGAAAGCTTTGCAAAACAGCAGCAAACGAGCAACCAGTACTGAAACTACAGAAAAACATAGTGGAAAAGCAGAAATTGAGCCATCAAAGACCGAACTATTTTAAGGTCCAAGCGCGCTTTCACGTATTACGCCACCCGAAGCACGGAACCGCACTGCGCGCGGGCGCGCGCTTAGTCTAAACAAGAGCCGAGGCTGACAAATTGTTTCGCCCGCCAGCTCGAAAATACGCAGTGGGCAAAGCTGAAACCTTTCAATACCGTGAAAGCGGCGCGGAGGGCTTGCCGACGCGCTTCGGCCAGTTTTCGATCCAATACCTGAGAATGCAGAGGGGCCCTTCGCGTGGCGTTGTTGACAACATATGTCTTTCCGAAAGCCAAAGCCTCCGCTGACTGCGCGATTGTTGCAACGTGAGGAAACAACAACAAAACAAAAAGCTGGCTGCTTCGGGGAGGTTTTTTTCAACGGGCATCATCCCAACAAAAGCCCCCGAATGCGTATCCCCTATATTGAAGTCCCATAACTTTGGCGGCTCTATTCCCATGAGCACTCTTCTATCGGGACACCCAGTCAAGAAAGCTTTTCTATTTTTGTTTTGTTTGTCTAGGCATGCACGCACAGAGTTTTGCGTCCACTCCTTTTATCGCGCGTAGCCTGGACATACGGGCACGAGTTGCAAAGAATTGGTTAGCCCTATTTTATTGTGTTAACCCATTACCTAAACGCACCGCCTCTTTCGAGTTTGTTTAGGTTTTGTTACTTGAAGCTTTCGGCGTAGAGAGTGCAGGGATGCGGGAAAGACACTTGTTGAAGACGCTAGTACCAAAGGATAGGAAATGTCTAAGACTGGTTTATGTTGGGGCTGTGAAAAAAAAAAAGGACTTCTACAGGCTCACTCGGTTATCTTGGAGCATAAACTGGTCCATGCGGGTAGTCTCAGAAGGGAGAACGGCTCGCTGCAATCTACACCTACATCAAACAAAGCTTACAATCGCAGTGATAAAGTGTCGACAGACCATGTTATGCCTCGGGGAATAAGGCTCGATGTTTACTTCTTCAAATACTTGAGAAAAAAAAAAGATGATATGAACGCTTCCCTACAAATATCAATCATTTTACAGAAAAAAAAAATGCAATTTATTGCTTTCTCGTTAGCGAAAAGATGGATTATAAGATGTCTCCAAAATGTACGGCTGATAAATTGAATAGGGTGTTGTTTCTTTTTTCTCTCGCAATCAATTTCTTTTTTTTTAATTTCGAAAGCCTTCATGTCAGGAAACACCATCAGCAATCCGAAAGGCTTTGTTCATTCTGGATCATGTTTAAAATATTGTGGGACATATATTTTGTTTGGAGTACAAAAAGACAATGTTTCACGAGCAGACTATTTAGAGGCACGCTCAAGCATGTCCGAGCAGTTCCAAGAAGGAAAGTGAACCTCTTGAAAGCGATCTAGGTCTGAATCGGAAGGTATCTATGGCAAGAAACGACCCCACAGGTTCCGAATGCATAATTTTTTTTTTTTTTACAATATTTGCAGAATTATGTTTAAATTATATTGTATATCTTGGTTCTTGAGAAATATTATTGTAAGTCGTCCTACAAAAAGAAAAAAAAAACATTTAGAAGCGAATCTAATGAGATATTATGCAACTCCAAACCGTTTTCCCATTACAGTGAAATCCTGGGAACTTGTCGGAGCGTGCAAAAGCTGACGAAAACGTCAAGCTTTTCTTGCGCGGGGTTGTGACGTCATCTCAGCACTGGAGGGAGGGAGGAAGGGATGTTCGGGTGACACAAACAATGCCGGTTTGGCGGCAGATTAGCGCGCACTTAAAGCTAGACGAAGCCGGCACTACGAGTTCAAAGAAACAACCGAGCGACGTCAAAAGCGAAAGTCACTATGCCTTTTATGCTCATGATTGGTTCAGCGATGATGGAACACGTACACAAGCATGACGAACACCACGATGGTGCCCTTTCGACGCTGTCATACCGGTCCTATCAGCTCGTGGCGTCGGCAGCGTTTGATCGAACCTAAGGTGAAAAGAAGTATATAGCGTCCGGGGGCTCTAAAATCGTCAAACACAAAGTTGTAGCCGAAAGTTCGCGAAGCGCGGCGATTGGAAGCCGGCGACAAAAGTGCGAAGTCATCGACATGATAGTCTAATAGGTGCGCTTCGTGAACTTTTACCCCAACTTTGTGCATGACGAGTTTAGAGCCCGAGATCGGGACTTGATTCACCGACTCATCACCCGAGTTAATTTTGTCTGCCTTCACATCTGCGTGTAAAGCATAATTGTAAACTTAACTGTCCCTTCATTTTTTTTATCTTTCTAAAACAATACATTGCGCAAAAAAGAAAGGGCCCAGTAGATACGAATAGTTTGGAACCAGCAAAAACGAGCGCCTCCGAGATCCAACAAAAATACTCACGAGGCAGCCTAAACAAGCAAAGCAAAAGCACGGCAATAAATCTTCCCAAAACACGTCTGACAAGAAATTAACGAACGTAGAAACACAAAACACACTACGCCCCCCCCCCCCCCCCCCTCCCCCAATAAACCCCGAAGAACTTCGGAAACGGCGCGGACAACAAGACAAGTTCCACACGCCAGAGACTTCCGACCAATCCCACCGGAACACGTACTTTCATCCCCCGACCAAATCCGGAGGCATGAGCGCACTAAACCACAACGCAGCTAACAAGCCGGGCTTCATCCCCATCCTTAGGCGTTCATCACACTCCCGACGCATGCTTCGAACACCGAGCTCTCGCGCCTTCATTTCTAATAATCAAGTTAGAGCTTTCGCAGATCGTATTTCAGCGGCGCCTAAGGAGATTCCCCCTCCCGTCTATGGGTCTCCTCTTGCCTCCCCTCATCCGTTTTCTCGTCGTCTTGGGTCTTCCGAGCCAAATGATGCAGCTAAACCGGACGAGGGAACGCAAGGCTACGGGGTTGGCGGCCGACGCTACTCAGTACGCTGGGTACCCGCCTCAGGCCCGGTATCACTAACCCCCGAAAAGTCTGCTGCCGCCCGCCCACCTTCGCAACGGGTCATCAATCAGCGAGAGCGTCCATCAAAGCGGCCAACACAGGGCTGTCCGCAAACAAGCGGCCGCGTCCATTTGTCCGATCGCTGGCTCGTCCATCACGCGGCTCCAATCTCGGCTCTATACGATGACTCCGCTGCATCTCGTATGCGGAGGCTTCGGCGGTGGCGACTTGTTTTTCATCGGGAATCCGTCGAGTCGGCGCTCGTATTGCATGCGTCGGAGTTCGGCTTTTGGGGCGAGGGCACCGGACGCTGGTATACAGGCAATAGGACTAACTTGTGACGTTCAGAGTTTGGCGGGGTGTAAGTGTACGAACCTGGGGTGTATTTGG
This sequence comes from Ixodes scapularis, assembly GCF_016920785.2. NCBI lineage: Eukaryota > Metazoa > Arthropoda > Arachnida > Ixodida > Ixodidae > Ixodes > Ixodes scapularis. The sequence continues at coordinate 18,152,307 of NW_024609837.1, read as the reverse complement.
GGACTTTAGGCAACGTTAACGAGGCTCGGAAGCAATCCCATACGTACGATTGCGAAAACAAAACGAATCCGAAAGCTAATGTGTAATTTTTCAAACAAATAATTGCGCGGACAATCCCGCTACATGATGCAAAAGGATAGTCGTCAGCCGGTGCGACATTTCGATGATATTCCGTCGTGATTAGTGGGTTTTCGTTTAATGGTTTTCGCCGTCCCGCACCACTCTCCGCGACCCGCTACGGTACCCGGAACTCTACAGTCAAGGCCATCGGCGCGCAGGCGCAGTCGCAGCTCATTCGTTGTGCAGGGCTTAGCGGAGGGGGAAACGCGGTCTGCAAAAACTCCCTATTGACTGGAAATTCCGGCAATGTTTCGTAGCGCGCGGTGCCTCGCGTAAACCAGAACCGATCACACGCTGAACAGCTGGTCCCAAGTACGCTCTCGCGGTGACGCTGCACAAATTACTTGGTCGCATCAGCATGTCCATTCTACGCTCGGTAACGTTCCCTTTCATGTGCCGTTTCACGTTCACGCACAACATGATCCTGACGTCGAACGCGTTCCATCGTAACACACAGGGTGTGACCGTCGGCGCCTACACGTCGACGACGTTCTCTCTCACGAACACGTTTACGACGTCGAGCAGTCGCTGCCTGCTCCGGCGTATTCTTCGGACGCCCTACTCTTGCGCGCGAGGGGTTAGAGCGCCCAAGGGAACGGGCGGCCGAAGGCAAGAAAGAGCAGGTGGCGGGGAGCGCGATAACACGATCCCCGGCGCAATCGCGATACGCAGAACGCGCTGCGCCTGAACCGATCAACCGCGGCAACTATTATCAGCAAAGGGACGAGGATATCACTACTGTACTCGCCCTCCTCCTTGCAGCGTATATTTGTAACGCTGCGTCTAGCGTTACGTTCGTACGGAGCACTGAAACGCGTGTACCTAAACCTCCCCCCCCCCCCCCGCCCCCCTCTCCCTCCCCCGTGAACCTAGGGAAGGCGGAGAATCGGACGTAACTTGGGTTCCGTCGGACGTAACTCTAGACACTTCGTATTTGTAAACGGTAAGCGACACTCGGAATGGCAATGGCGCTCGCGCCGGATTCGCCGCTCTGAACTGCGGCTCGCGAGCCGCACTTTGGCCACCCCTTTCATCTGGGATGGCCCGTCGAGTTCGTGTTGTGGCGGTGCGCCTTCGGGTGGCTAGAATCCCCATCCCGCAACGAATATGCAGCCACCGGCGATAACCGGTCCCGGATCGTCTCGGTGTCTCTGACTTATGCTGCCCTAATCTGGACACTCGGCGAGAAGGTCGGCGAGAAATCCGGTGGCGGTGATTGGCCAATGCCGCACTTGACCTCTGCGCCGACCAATCAGAGCAGCGAGACTTCTCGCCGACTTTTTCGCCAAGAGTCTAAATTAGGGCCCCAACTAAGCTTGCTGTGATTGGATTGCTGGTGTATTCGTGCAGATGCGACGGAGAACATGTGGTCATCCCGGCGCGCCGATATGAAATGTGCCTCAGTGACTACTGCCGTAGACTGCACCCGGTCGTATATCCGACAAATGACAAGAAGTCAAAATTTGGAGTTTTACGTGTAACACCAACGTAGGGCATCCGGCATGCCCTAGGGAACGGCTGAGGACAAATTCCTACCACCCGGGGATATTCTTACGTGCAACCGAAATCTCGGTTATACGACTGCTTCTTCGTAATACTACGCAATCAATTTCACCTTATCACAACGCTCTCGGGTTCGACATAAAACTTAAACCTACTATGTTACCACTGGCACATAACAATACGGAAAAAAAAATCCACCGAAAGAAATACAGTCTGCGGATCTTTCCAAAGAACGAACGCGCCCTGATGCCGATAGATGAAAACTTGTATTTGCTATTAAGCGATATGGTGGAACGTATTCACACATAATACAAAAAGCAACGAAGAAAATACTGCAAGAAGTACTTTTATATGATACCGGAGCGAATATCGCGGAATTTTACGAATTTCAAACAAAGAACGTCTTTGAGAATATTTGAAATGATCAGCTTCCGCTAATAAAGAAAAAGTGCATAGAGGAAGAAAAGAACACACACATACAGCGGCGCGTGGCACAAAACAGCAGAGCGGAAAAGTGCTCTGCATTCAGTCTGCCAGATTATCTATTAAACCCAGCGACCGGGTCCTATTGTGAGTGGGGCCATTCATAATGACGGGGCCCCATTGGAGCGCAGCATTTTGGAAACGGCTGGCTCCTTTGAAGAGCAGAGCACACCAAGATACCCAAGAGGGGCTTCGTAGCTCCGCTCCGCTGCATCGAGGGTTGCCATTGAAAGCGACCCACGTGATCCATTAAAATCATACCGTGGTCCGGACAGGCAAAGGATATCCGAACCCCGCGAAAACTGTACGAACCTAAAATATTTTATTTTTATTTTTTTATAGGCATTATTATTATTATTAATATTTTATAGAGATGAAGCTCAGACCGGAAGTTGAAGTTTGAAACCGTCAGAAAAAAAAAAGAAAAAAAACAGGAAGCGAGACAGGCTGTGCGACACAAGGCATTGTGCCATGTAGTCTTTCTCAATCCTTGTCTTTTTTAGAGCTAAGTTCTTAGGCGCCCGTTTCCGGCTTCAGTGGCTTCGTCGGCGTCGGTAAGACCGCGCGTTGCATTATGGGATGTTTTCCATAAGGACGTTACACGTGACGCCACGTGTGACGTCACAAGTGTTACCCTCTTAAGGGTTACGAGGCTCACCCTCATGAGGGTCACGAGGGTAACGTCACGACATTACCCACGTGACGTCACATGTTACGTCAATATAGGAAACACGTGACGTCACGTGACGTCATGCCCATTTAGAATTGCCAATATTCCGCTAAGTTTAGCAGGGATCATTTTCGGCTAAATTTGGTGACATGTCATATGACGACATGTCATATCTGACGTGTGACGTCACGTGTGACATCACGAGGTTAAAATGTTTGCACTAAATTTAGCGAAAAATTTTCAACGCTAAATCCAGCGGTAAAGGAAGAGAAGATAACAGTCCCCTCCGCACCCTCTCCTCCTCAAGAGCTGCGCCCTAATTCGCGGTTGCCGAAAATTGTACATAACTTTGTTTTTTCTTTCTGTGTTTTTTGTTTTATATGTGAAAATTTACCAGCAGGCCGAGCCAATTACTTTGATGAAGAAAAATCTTTATTGCGATTGAGAGGAACGGGATATACCGCGACCCCCATAAAAAGAAAACGCAATTTATTTCGTTGATCAATAAGAACGTCGACTGGGTTTGTTAGGCCACGCGATGTCACGTTAGAGTCTAAAGAATAAATAAATGCATATATACTTGAGGCCAGTTGATGACGAACATGCGTCATTGAAGTTACCCACGAAGTAAATTTGCAATGCCCTCAAACATTGTGTTGAATGTGTGTGTGTCCGCCCGGTACTTTGTTTTCCCTCAAGTCCGAGTGCAGTCGAAGCCCCAGAAGACCGCGCTCGGACTTTTACACTCCAAGAGTAAAAGCATTTAAATTCACGTCACATGGTCTGCGCTTGCTTCTTCGATTATCGGGCAGTTGAGGGCGTGCAGAAAGACGGCGAACGCCGTGACGCCACATTCTTTAAAAATCCCTATTAGGGAGTTTTAGGGAACCGTTTTTGCACATACGATGTGGTACGATGGGCCTTCCGGTACGAAATGCGCATGTTCGAGCCTTCTGCGGTCTTACCGTAATGAGTCTTTCGAACCTTAAGGCACGACCGATGGCCGACATTGAGAGTGTTTTTCGTTAATAAAACAGCTATTTCGCTGTCGGAGGGAGCGTGCCGGGGCTTCATAAATTAATAAAATAACCCAAAATAGTGTCTCACAGAAGAGCCATAGGTGATATAAAGTGTATCGAGATTTAATGAGCAAATAAGAAATAAAGTTCAGAATGAAACGCGATATAACTTCCACCTAAGAGTTATTTAGTGTTTCCTAAAGGCCGGAATGCCTGCGCAGTAGCTCACTTTGTTAAGGACGCCAGTTTCGGGTTCGTAGGAAAGCGAAGTTGGAGAGCTTGAATCCGACTCACCTACTGAGTACGTTTTTACTTTTGTTATTTTTTTTATGCAAACAATGAGATGTGCATTTTGGGCATTTATTATCTGTTACTTGAGCTCCCATTGTGGCTATGAGGGTTATCTGTAGTGGCAATAGAGGGAGAGAAAGTCTTTTGCATAAAGATTCTCGATACTCACTTTAGAAATGTACAAGTTAAAACTTTGTTTACTAATGCTAATTACATATATCACATAAAACGAACCCTCTAAATATTGGATGATAATTTTTTTTTTTAAAGTCGACAGCAGTAAAGTCGCAGACAGTTTTTCTTTCGTTTAGCTTCGTGGTCGTACCGTACACGGCGTGACACTGGTTTAGCAGGCGTACGACCGTGATCGTCTACTTGCTGTTCCGTAGGCGATCGCCAGAGCAACATGAGCGCCGATGCGGTTCCGGTAGGCCAGCCTCCTCAGCCGTATTGCAAGGGCCTCGCCCCATGGCACCCGGACCCAGCCGATGGCTGTCATCATCTGCGGGGTGCGCAGCGCCGAACAATTGAAGTTGACATTCCAGCTAAGGCTACGAAGCACCTCCTGTGTCTTCCCTTGCACAATACTCTGGGTCAATAGCGCCGATCGGATATAAGGCCCTATCTCGGCACACCTCACTCCTGAGGGCCCCCACTCTCCCTCACTCCACCTCACCCTCCCTAAACTTCACAGGTGAGGTGAGGTGGAATGAGTCTCTGAACCACGAAAATTCATGAGTGTGAAGGTGAGTGAGGATAGTGAGGTTGTGAGGGCCTAACGGCTGTAAGGGCTATGAGGACTGCGAGTGCGTGAAGGGCATGAGTCCACGAGGGGCGTGAGGGCGGTGAGAGCGTGAGGGGCATGAGTGCTTGAGGGCCTTGATGGGTGTGGGGACCGTGAGCGCGCGAGAGGTATGGGTGTGTGAGGGGCGTGAGGGCAGTGAGAGGAGTGAGGGCGGTGAGTGAACGAGGGTTATGGGTGAGTGAGGACCGTGAGTGCGTGAGGGGTATAACGGCCGTGATGGCGGTGAGGGGCATCAGTTCTTGACGGAACTGAGGTGAAACGAAGCGCTTGCGTTTCCTTGTGGGGCTTGTGCGAGACAATGAGCTCTCTGTGAAGCCCGATTTTGTTTGAAGCCGAAGAAAACTTGTGAAGGGACGCAGCAGGTATTGTGACCTCTTTCGGCACCTCCCGGGAAATGGGGTCGACGGTAGCCCCGCAACAATTTTGCCGCGCGGGCGCTTGGTGCGTTGTGATTGTTGGGTAACACGTGAGAAAGAAGTTTGTGCGAACTAAGGCTCTCTGCTTGGTGCTCTTTGATAGCGCGGCTTGGGCAACTAGCGTTGAGTTTGCCCTTCTCTTCGTTACGCTTGAGAGACAGAAGGAAGCTTGGTCGGAATGGTCGGGAGCTCGCTCGCTCGCCGCTCCAGACAGACAGGCGTCGCTGAACGGGCGGTGTTTTGCTCGTTCGCGGCATACCTCAGCCAACCTCACTCATGAGTGCCCTCACTCACCCTCACTCACCCTCATCTTCACATGTTAGGTGAGGGTGAGTGAGTTTCTGAACTCAGAAAGTTTATGAGTGCGAGTGAGGCCGTGAGGACCGTGAAAGGCGTGAGGGCTTCACGGCGTGAGGGCCGTGAGGGCTGTGAGTGCGTGGTAGGTATCAGTACGTGAGGGCCGTGAGGGCGGTGAGTGCGTGAAGAGCGTGAGGGCCATGAGTGCTTGAAGGTGAGTGAATGGCTGAAGGTGAGTGTAGCGGTGAGGGTGAGGGGCTGACGTGAGTGTTGCTGTGAAGGTGAGGGTGAGTAAGGGCGACCAAAAATGCCGACCTCTGAATGGGGCAGATCCTCCTTCGTGAACCTGAACTGCCATACAACATCCCCTTCGTCCATCGACGCCAGGTCGAACGTCCCATGCCTAGCCGCCAACAAGCGCCTTCTCTTGGTGCACAGACAGTTTTTCAAAATAACGTTTTCTTAATTGTTTTCGCCAAATAGAGCCGACTCCAAGTCGCCGTCAAAAAAATCGCACACCAGTGTCGTCAGAAAGCTCACCTACTCTTTTAGCAGACGAACTTCGCAGTGCCAGTGGCGACACGCCGTGGGGCACCAGGTTTTGTGTCATGAAAGCGCATTCATTTCAGCAAAAAAAACGGCACGAACTATGAGTAGGTATGCAAAGTTAGTGTTTCGATATTTTCGAGATGCGAATTTTATTCACTTTAAATTCTGCGATTCGTAAACTTCCCCATACACACACACACACGCAAATCTGTGTTTTCTCAATGAGGCAGATGCAGGCTTCCGTTGCCTGGGGGCGCGGCCTGTACAGATCGTCTGCCACGGCTGCGTATTTTCGGCACCGATTTAAAGTGCAGGGGGGGGGGGGGGGGGCTAATGACGTCACGGACGTCAAAATAAACGCTTTTATTTTGTCATTTTAGTTATTTTGACGACAACAACACGTTTTCTTTGGATGCCGCTGACTTCGTTTTGAAATGTCGGTCGCTCGGCGCGTTTGTGGTCCGGTGTTTGGCGGCTCGGCGGTGTCCGCGCTAATGTTGCCGCCTGTACTCGTCGAGTTCTCAGGAACATCAAAATAAGCGTTGTTCATTTTCAAACTTCTCCCGGTGCCGTCCGTCACTCCTGTTGCAAATGAAGATTACGTGTACCGGAGGCGACAGGGCCCAGCCGCAGTAATTTTGTACGGCCCCACATCTGCCCGTTTCGATCTAGATGAGCATCGTACCGGTGTGCGGTCGTGTATAACTACTGCGTGATGCACGTTAAAGACCCCAGGCTAGCGGTTGTGCAGCACTGGCTAAATTTCTCATCAACAGCTGGAAGACTCGTCGCCCGTTGAGACAGACCAAGTTCTAGGCTGTATTAACATACACACAACCCAATTATTATTAATTTTGTACACCTTTTTCTGTAGCTGTACTTGTGTGCAATACGACGGATTACCACCCTTGCACAGAATAGCTGCGAAGGCCGTGCAAGCGGCGAGCGAGTAGCCTTGACAGGCATAACTGCACCCGCTGCAGGAGTGCTCGTGCCGCGCGATCCAAAGCATCTAGCTTGCGCTGTTAGCACTGTCATCGACAGCGTTCTTTTTTTTTCAGTGTTAAGCGTCGTAAATATTGCCAAATGCACCGACAAAACAAATTATTCGAGAAAGAAAAAGAAGAAAAGTAAGCCTCCACTGCGGATCGAGCCCACGACCGCTTGCGTACGAGGCAGAGATTTCAACCGCTAAGCCACGCTACTGCTTCGGAAATCACGTTTGGACAATTCATTTTATAAGAGTCTTTCGGACGGCACTTAACGTGGAGTACCGTTGGTGGAGTGCCGTCAGTACCGTCGGACGGCGCTTGAACGCTCTGCAAAAGTGCCGTCGGACGGTACTGTAGTCACTACGAATCTTCTTTTGCAACAGGAGTGACCGACGTCACCGGGCGAACGAAATTGGAAAAAAAGAATGTTTCTGGATACGCGACGAGCACAGGCGGCACGTCGACATACACCAGCGAGTACACCACCGAGCCGCCGAGTACCAGACCACGCGCAGACACTCGCCGACCAACCGACATTTCAAAATGCAGTCGGCGGCATCCAAAATAAAACGTGTTTACATCAAAAAACACCAAATAGAATCTGGACCGTCACTGTCCGCGCCCCCTGAACTTCAAATCGGTGCCGAAAATACTTTTAGGGAACCATTTAGCACATCCGATATGGTTCGATAGGCCCTCTGATTTGAACTGCGTATGCACAGCCACAGAGGACACACATATGCGTAGTGCATACCGGAGTGCCCATCGTATTGGATCGGGTGGGCGAAAAACGGTTCTTTAAAACTCTCTAGTGTCTGGAACGTGTTTCTTTCTTGTATAAATATCCTGTCCCATTAACCGTGGAAAAAAATTACTACGGGCATGTTTGAAGAATATATTCCTTATTCTTCATTAATTTTTGCATTAAAGGGAAGGTTACGATATGTTCGCAAAGGCAAAAGGCAAAAAAAAAAAAAAGTTGTCAGCATTTGTGGCACAAAACTTAAGTTCTTCGAGCGCATTCCAGTCCGTGACAGTTTTAAGGAACAAACAAAATACATCTACCGAGTCTCCGTCCTTGTCCTGTATCGAAAACATCTTGCGCGTATAATCTTTTTCGACAAGGGAAAAAAAGTTATTTGTTAAAAAAATGAGCCATAATAACTGTGGTTTTATGGTAAATACAGTATCAAAAATTTTCAGGTTCTTGCGCCGAAAACTTAAATTCACTAGTAAATGTTTATGGTAGTGACACTTTTATATTGGTCGTAGCTGTCCAGGACAAAGCGAGCGACACGCTTTGTATTCTTGTTTTCTTCCAAAACATCGGTGTTCTTATAAGGATCCCAAACAGGGCAGGCTTAAAATAGGCCTTACGTAGGCAAGGTAGGCAATTATTTTTTTTTTTCTGTGGAGCATTTTGCAGCGGTAGTTTGTTACGGGCTTTTCTCCCCCTTTCCCCTCCCCCCTTTCTCAACGGTGTGAGCGTAAATGATTCAGTTTCCTTCATTAAATTGAGCTGAACAATTTACATCACGTGACCTATCCACCAATTCTGTTTCATCGCTAAATTAGGCGGAAAAAATTTTGCGACGGCAAAGAACGTCAATGAAGATAAACAAAAAATAAAAAGCTGCCGCTATTAAAACGCATCACGCCGTATGATACCATCCCCCAAATATTTCATTTCAGCCTACGCTGAACGATGCTTGATGAACCTGCAGATGTCTTAAAAATCCTCATCGCATATTCTATACAATTGTAAACAATATAATCATCCGCAAAGAATCTCAGATGGGAAGGTACATCTGCACGAATGTCGTTTATAAATGTGTACGAAGCAAACATGCCTCAATCTTGCTTAGGGCATGTCCACCGATGGTCATGAAATTTTGTCTACAGAGAACGTAGTGTTTTTTATTTTATGTACGAGTAGTGCGACTGGGGCTTACTATTTAAATGTCTAAATGGCGGTTGGCGATTTCTCGATGCGTTAAATATAAGTAAACGTGTTACTTTTTGTCGGACTTTACCAGATTGGCTGTCCAAATATATTCTTCGCGACTATTCTACTCTCCCATATTAACGGCGTTTTCGTGGACTTTATAATTTGGTTAGCCGTAACTTCAGAGCGTGCCAAAAACAATGATCGCCTTTCGTGTCACTCTTATCAGCTGCAGTTTACAATTGTATTTCGTCCCGACTTGTAGACTTGCACCACTAACCCAAACTCTTCCACGTAGCAATCAAATACCGAAGGAGATAAACGTATCTCCTACCACGCCATCGAAGAAATGAATCGTTATTCAGATAAGAAGTGTAATATTTAAAATATAGTTTTTTTTTTTCGCCTTTTAGACACGGCAGAAACTACGTGCCAAAGCAGGCATTGAACATTGAGAGATAAGCGAATACAGTGCGCGCCGTACAGTGCTGAACAAAACAAAGTAGAGTAATGGTTATCATAGGCGGAATAACACAAGAGCATGAATCGCTAGAGTAACTGTGCGAGTCCACGCACTCGACTGGTCCATCGCGTTTGGTTGGGAGCTGGAGAAGGTTTCAGTACTTTCTTTTCGTTTCGAGAGAACTATTTTCTGTTGTGCATAGATCATCACACAAAGTCCGCCGAAATACCTCATATATCCCCTGTAAAAAGGCGTTCGAGGAAAGCACTAGAGGTGTAAACTCTAATATGCAAAATATAAACCATTTATTTAAACCTTTCCGGGTGTTAGGCGAATTCACTAAAGGTTCTCCTTTAGACTGCTAACCAATAACACCAGGGAAAATTTAATAAAATCATGGTGTGCACCTATATATCTGCCAGAGCATTATAAATATAAAAATAGAGGTCGTCGTAAGATAATGGAGGGAAAACACACACTCAAAAAAAAGGATTAAGTTTAAATTACGGACATCTGTATTCAAAACACGTTAACCCAAGATGACAGGTACAAAACGACAACACCGAGAACACTACTGTCACGATAGAGCCAACAACAAATGTATTACCGACAAACAATTGAAAGGGACGTGTCTACGACTAATGCAAACGAACTACCCCCAAAAATAGAGACAACGAATAAAAAGACCGACACCAAGGGACAGAACGTTATCTGCTCTTATCGCAGGCCGGAGCTCGCGCTCGGGCCTGTCGTTTCGAAAAGAGGGACAATTTTTCATCTCAGCTTTGACCAAAAGAAAAAAAACAACAATGCAGAAAGAAGACGAAATCAGCAAGAACAACAACACCTCGAAAGCTGAGCAAAAAGGGTTGCGGCGTAGGAGCGGAGATAGAACAATATCAGCGCAAACGGAAACCTCGCATTTGAAAAAGGGACAACGTTCGTTCAGAACGGGCACCGTCGTTTGTATCTGTCACTGGGTCGCCGCCGGTCTGCTTGCCCCCGCCGCAGCGACTGCCGCTAGGGGCGCGCGTGCCGCCGCCGACGCCGCCGCCACGTTGGCACGTTCATAACGATATGCGCGTCACTCTGTCGTAAATAACAATAATCAGAAGCGCATAAACTACTGCTTCCCCCCCACCGAAGAGTGGAAGGGAGTTCTAGTTTTCGGTTCCGAAGCAAAAATAAAATAAAAATAGAGATGGAAAACAATACGCGTAGGGAGAATTTGGTGATGCATAAAGGTGAATATTCTCGTAAAAAGGATCGGAGACACTAAGACTGGCGTAAACAAACGAGGAGAGCGGGGGGAAGCGGGGGTAGGGGGGGGGGTAAAAGATGAATCACGTTTTCTTTTTTGTTTCTGTTTCTCATCACAGAGGAGTATCGAAGGTGCAACGCTAAAATTCGCCGAAATGATAATGCGTGCGCCACACCAGAACGTGTGGTAATCACTGCGCGGTGGAAGTCCGCAGATGCCTTTCTAAAATCCGGTGTCAGAGGCGTATTTTCGGGAGACCGCGGGGAGGCCCTAGTGAAAGATACCACAATCGCATCTGATAAATCGTCTGGCAGAGTATACGTAGGCCAATCAGGTCGTTGTATAAACGATAGGCTCAGGGAACATGCAGTGTCAGTAATATCGCCACCGTCGGAGAAATCTGGCTGTGCACTGTTACAGATGTGGGTGAGTATACCGAGGTTTGACAACACCATTATCTTAGCCCGAAACCGAAACAAAATGACTAGGAAGATATCCGAAGCGTTCTTCATACCGGAGTCTGTTGAAGGCACGTGTGTCAGCGCTCCATCGATAGCCCCGTTTAGCTCTAAGGTGGAATTTTTTTTTAAATCTTTTGTAAAGTAGATAGCAGACAGATAAGCCTTGATTTGATGATGTAGCATTTCTGTGATAACATGTGCTGATTTCGCGGTGTATTATATACGTATGTCTTCCCGTGAGGGCAAACTTCAGTTGTAAGTAGTGCTCTGTGTTTTTCGTCTCTTTCAATTGCCCGTTATTTTTAGCACTTTTACCCCCAGAAATATGAATCGCCAACTTGCCTAAGTGCATACCCTTTTACGTAAACATCGCGCACCACATCGGTGTCTTTACTTAATTTCGATTTCCCTCGAAGTTAAACGAAACCCATTGTCCTCGTCACAAACGCTGTAGGCCGCCCCACGTTTCAAACTCAAAAAAATATTTTTTTTTCTTTAGAAACGGGTTGTAAAAGGACCTTGATTTAGCGTGCTTTTTTCGCATACATTTAACAATTTGTCTTGTGTACTTCTGCGATCTTCCCCAAAACATCAAGCATTTGCGCGGTCGTTGCGACATTTCACTGCAGTAAGTTGAAAATGTGCTTCCCTTCTCGGCAGCACAAGCGAGCGATTTATTTCTTTTCAGAAATATACGAGGCACAGCTTTTTTTGTTACATACCGAGTTCATTTTTTTTCCTTTGTAAAATTAATAGTGATACCTTTTTATTTTTTTTGTCATTTTAAATGACCAGTGAAAGCCAACTTAACAATAATGAAGTTACCAGGAAACACTAAAAAACAAAAACACCTTTTGACGACTTCATGCATGAAAGCGGGCGCCCTGGGAAACCGCGGGGGTGTGAAGATTTTTTTTTTTTTTTTTTTTGAATGTCGTTTTGGGAACACCGGGCACTCGTAACTCGCTGGACCATTCACCGCAGCTCCACCGCCATCTCGGGATCAAACGACGCCCACCGTTTTCGCTCATAAAACTGGCGGCCCCGCCCACTCTTCTTTCGGTACCTCGGGCAGGAATCTGAAGGAACGGGTTATACTTATAGTGCCACGTGTCATTACTCGGTAATGACTCGCTATTATCATTAGCCGAAGAAAGAGCCATCATGGAAGAAGTCGGCGGTGCGCCGTAAACGCGCAACGAAAAAGAAAACTGTAAAAAAAAAAGTGTGACACAAAGGTATTTCTTTTTTTTGTGGGTTCATCTTTTCGAGCGTTTGGGTGTTTCTTGTTCACATTCTCGATGGCTGTTCATTGTTTCCGCACTGATTCAAAAGAATTAAAAGCATCCGACAAAGGAGAGTCTTTGGGGGGCACCGGTAAAAATTAAAAAAAAAAAATAGACGCACGAAAACGTTCCTGTCACCGCAAAAGGAAATTATATTACTTAATCCCAGATGGCTAGACTTAGGACGAACAAAGAGCTGTAGCGAGAGTAATAGCGCAAGAAAAAAGTATGTCAGGTATGCAAATTGTTTTTCTGATAAAGAACGCAATCTTCGCGAGAAATGCGAAGTAAATGTTTGATACAAGAAATGAAAGCCCTACAAACACACAACCTGGAGCGCTTAATGTCTTACTTTAATTCTTAACACATAACAACGTGTATTTTAAATACAAATAGCCGTTATATACATTCCGTACACGTGTTTATAATACCTTTCTAAATTTATACGGTAAATCTGAAGCAAAATGCAGACATGCGGAAATGCCGGTTCTCATTTCTCACGATTCGATTCGCCCCGCTTTATTTTTGTTAAAAACTTACGTGAACTTCCGCTCCTATAAATACGTTTATTAGATTCAGTAAATTTTTTTTTTTATGATATGTTCTTTGCATTATGCAATGCTGAACGCAAGTTCCTCTGCTTCGTGCGAAGGGGTTGCGATGATGTCAGAACGTCCAGCTCTCATTCGGTGAATGAAATAAAGAAACAAATAGTCGGTAGATTGGAAGGCATGTAGCATTGAGGTTTACCCACTATCATTTCAATCGAAAGTCAGTCAGACCTCGGCATCGTTCTGACGTGACCGAAACTCCTCCGCATGAAATCCGACGATTTTCTCTCCGAAGAGATTTTTGTGTTTCGATAGCCACGTTTATTTGACGCTTCATAATGGTGGCGTCACCGCAACACGATCCAAGTCACTAAATAACATGTAGAATTATTTTTTTTTAAATTTTCTGTAGAGAATATAATACTACTCGATACTGTCCTCAAATGTAAAGAAAAAGTTACATCCACATCCGAATTTACAATTTGCAGGACGAATGTAGAGAGCAACGCTGAACGTATAGAACGGAAACAGCGTAATTTCTTTTGGTCATATTAAGGCGTGTATGTTTTATTCTAAACTCCTAGCAAAAAAGATCGGCACTCAAAACCTGAGTCAGCTTTACTTCGTAGTTCAACCCGCTTAACGCTGCGTCATTCTCGGCTCCAACGGGCAACGGATGCGAAAGCGAAATCATCGTGCGTCTTTCTGTGTTTGCTAGTCACCATGCACTAGCCGTTCCGTCCCGCCCCGTAAAATGGTCATAGCAAAAAAACAATTAGATGAGAGGAACCGCCGGCATGACCAGGCGTCGAAACCCCAAATTCAAGAGCACATTCTTTGAACAATTCAAGAACGAATATTTTTTTTTATTTCGTTTTTTTTGCCCCTGGTTATGCGCTAACAAGTTAATGATTGTATATTGCAATATGATGTATATTTTATATTATTGTATTATATAATATTTTATATTATACTAAATTTTAACCATGTTGAACTAACCCGAGACTGGGGTAGAGAAGAAACGTCGAAACGTAGGAGAGACAGAAAATAGACAGGACGACGTCTCAAAATGGCGTCATCCTGTCTATTTTCTGTCTCTTTTACGTTGTGATCTCTTCCCTTTCGTCCTAAACATAGGTTCATTTATTAAAGACAAACACGCCATGTAGAGCTCATGGATCATACCAAGAATTCTAAATAACGCTGAGTCTTTTTTCTTTTTTGTGAACTCTGCGGTGCTTTCAATTTAAACTCCGGACTTGGCAAGAGCAAATGTATCTTGTTCTGAAACAAATTACGGCATTGAGGTGCTGCTCAGTGACCTTCAAAAATTACCACTGAACAAATTTGTGTAATATGTTTTATTTAATTGCAAGCTGTAGGACCGAATTAACAATACATCAAGTTTATACTTTGCCGAATATTGTTTTTTTCCCAATTTTTTCCAAATGCAGACCTGGGAATGGCCTGAATTGAAATGTGCGTTCGTAATATGGGTTCTGTAGTCAAATTTCAATATATTCCTTTAATTTGCTTGGTCGTTGTTATTCGCTAGTTGTTCAAACAAAACATTTCACCATTTCTTTATGTCTCGTGCTTGGTGCAAACATGAAACAAGAATAATTTAATGACTTTTGGTTGGATATAGCAATTGACTGTACATGCGAATCTAGAACACAATGAGAAATATTGCTGTGCTTATAGAGCCGGAGTAACTAAAGGATATATCGTGTCAATCTTTGAATTTTCGTGACTATACCATGATATTTAGCAGAAACACCATGCACATGCACTTTGTAGTGATGCCCATCTCACACTGAAAGGCTCTGGCCCGACATGTAGGTGACGCGTTACTGGTAACGAGTTCCCTCTATTTAGTTAGTTTTTCAGTAGAGAGTAACTTATTTAGTACTTTTTTCTGTAGAAAAGGAACGAGTAACGTACTTAATTACTTTTGAGGCGTAACGATTACTATCGGGGAAAAAGTAAATACGAACAGAAAAGCGCGTCGCTCGCTGTACAGGCTGCACCGCCTCAAAGTGAGCCTAGGGTCTAGTGTGCGTGGCCTACACCGATGTGTTTACGCCATTCGCTCGGCACTTTCCAAATTTCGGTATTGCGCCTCTCGGCGCGCTGAAAGCTATCACCACTATCGTTGCTCACTCGACTCGTGCGGCGCGACGAAGCTCGCCGTTTTACTCCGTTTCACGATAACTTAGCGAACTGTAGAGGCTGACAAAGCCTGGCAGATCGTCACGAGAAGCGGCCGCCGAAATGGGAAAGATGGAGCGGCAGCCAACGGATGAGTGGAGAGTCACGTGCCTGGCGCCCCGCTGCGGCTAGACACCGAAACACACTTCTCCCGAGCGGACAAGTGTGTTTCGGATCCTCGCCGCTGCAAAAGTTGAGCGCTGACATCCAGGGTCACCGACAAATGGCTTCTTGATGCTCTGTGTCACCAGGTCCTCGCACTCTAAATCTGCTGCCGGACACACTATGACTCCGACTTTGAACTGGCCTGTTTAATATTAGCAGCCCAGTGCATAAAAACACTCTGGGTTCATATGACAAGATCCTCCTATGATTTCTTGATGAACTATTTTATCTGGCGTGCAAATGACTAAGTCAAGATCAATTCGAACTTTTTTCGGAAGTTTTATTGAAAAGGGCAAAGGAAGAGGCTTCGGCGGGGAACCTATGCCCGGTCCGTGGTGGTTGCGGGAAGGGTCCTGGGGCGAGTACTGGGCCTGGGGAGCCATTGCGGCTTCCAAACGCCTCTTCCTGCCGCCCCCTTTGCCGCAGGATTCTGGCAGCCACTTTACCACCATTTTTTTATCTGCCGATTCTTCAATCTTTAGTTTCGAACTAATAGCATCTATAAAAAGATCCAAAGGTCAAAGATCGACGCTTTAAAACCCACATTGGTCTTAGTAAAGCACATTTCAATGCAGCACGTTTTGAATGGGCCAAGGCTCTGCATAAGTTTACTCGTTTATGTAGCATCGCGATGTTCTGAAGTGCTTGGCTCATAATAGGCAAGAAGTTCTTCCGTAACCTCAAACAAGTCATCGTGAAGTCAAGGATGACTGGCCACCATTAGCTCTTTCTGAACTTTGCAACTGAATATATCACGCACAAGCAAATGAACAGGCGCGATCAAGCCACGAAAGGCAGGGCTGTCTCACTTGCTCTAGCTGAAGCATAGCCGCGGCATTCCCGTTGCTGACCAATGCTTGTTCAAGTGAATCGCTCTCAAGCAAGCACCTGGCACCCTGGCGAATTATTCGTTTACACTATATAGGTACCGCCTGGAAGATATCTCAGACTTATTTAAGACGTCTTGAAATGAATTAACCTATTTAAAACATAAAGGAAACCCGTTAAGAAATTTTACTCGCACAGGTGTTTGTAAACAGGGAGGAAAGCATTGGCGGTGGCAATCAGTTTATCAAACGACGTTTCATTGACATATCGTTTTATTTACACGCTGTTTCAGCGGCAGATTATTTTACAGACAAATATGAGTAGCTTTTGTTTTGTAACAACTCATTGGAGATTGTTGCCGCAAATGGCAAGTGCGGTGGGACACGCGGGTTAGCATACTTGTAATCAGCCGTCGCAGAATGTCGCCGCGAAGCTGCGTGGACGGGTCTGCCGGCCACTGACACAGCCGCGAGACGACTTTCCTGCAGCGTGCGATTCTCGTAACGAGTGTCGGTGATATGTTAGTGTCGACCGAACGTGTCCATGAAGCATATATTCATGAAAAGTTGACGATCAGACGTGTTTCCACGAACAGCCGGGAGAACAAGTAAGTCAGCATTCTACCGGCAGTTGTCGCATAATATCAGACAGCTAATGGAGGCGAGTGCCGGTAGATTTTCGAAGAAATTAATGTCCCGACTGCCAGGAGGGTAGACACTGCCTAATATTATAAATAATTTGGAACAGTACTCGTAGAACAACGGTCACTGGTTGCAAACAAGCAGGCTGCAGTGCACTTACCATAAAGTTGCGGACTTGAAACATGTGTTCTGATATATATGTCGATAAAGGCGCTGCACAACAACTACGAAAACACAAAAACGAGATGGAAGGGCTTCAAGAAGATTCAACACGATGCGTTACAAGCCGCAAATGGCCAAACCAAACCACACCAGGAGAATTTCTGTGACTTCTATGAAGAAATCGCTTGTTGCCAAAACAGAGGCTTCCAGGCAGCTGCAGTGTGCATGGGCGCCGCCATAACGGAACTTATGTTTTTGTTTCCCTTTATTCCGTTCACTTCACTTCATCATTACCACAACAGGACAAGTTATTGCCATTTTAGGTGCTACTGCGTCCTTCTCAGCATAGGTCTGTCTGGAGGCTCGCCAAACCCCCGTTTCAGTGGCTCGGCATCTCGGTAAGACAAGAGAAGGTCGGCAATGGTTGCTCAATCTGGTGCATGTTTAAAGCCTCTATACACGTAAAACCTTTCGAACAGTGACCCACACAAGCCGCATCTAAGAGTTCAGGGCCAAGGAAAGGAACTTTGGGGAGGAGAAAGCAGATGGCTGATAGAGAGGTGAGAAGGAAACATTCCCCTCGCTACAGCATTTCCCCTGCATCCTGCTTCTTCAAGGTCTGCAGGGGGTACCCCCGCAAGATGCTTATCTTCAATTGGCAACCCAACAATGAACACAGCGGGAGGATTTGTCAGTGGATACATTTCAGTGTTCATCCCAAAGTTGATGCTGCCATGGATACTATGCGAGTGGTCTACCAAGTAGCGTCCTTCAGGCAGGTGCCGTGCTAAACGTTATGACCCGCTTAAAGACTATAGTCACGTGACCGTAACCGGAGACGCGATTGGCCTAAAATACGCATAGCGCCTACTCTGCCGTCAATACCTAGTGAACGGGACAGCAGCACGAAGGCTAGTTTTTGGAGTCCCACCAAAACGGGAGGTATGAGGATCCTAGGTTTTACGCCCTATAACCGACATTCTAAATTGAAATGCAAAAATAACCGCCTATTTTGTCTCTGCACGATGTCCACAATTAAACTGAAATTACAAAGAAAAAAAAACATTACTCAGAAATAAGCAGTGCCGTAGATTTTGCAACACGCTAATAGCAGATTTTTTTTTTTTACGAAAGTTGTGTACATGTAACAAAAACTGTACCATTTCTTAAACCATGTAATTATAAATGCAACAAAGATGCAAAGATTCTCAAAGCTGAATTCGAAAAGCGCGAATCTAGAAAAACGATGACAACGCGCAGGGAGGGGTTTTGGGCTCGAAGGAGCTAACGTCTTTAATATCTCGAAATAATAAAAAAGAAAAAAAAACTATCAGCAACAGCACTTGCTTATTTGAGGAATTCGCGGAACAATGAGGTAATAGGACGTCCCTAATGTGGCGCGCAATTCACGATTAAGTAATTAAACATTTCCTTCCGGTGTCGAAAAGTGTTTTTAATATACATTTCGTCGTTCTCGACGTGGACATCGACCGATATAACGCCGTTGTTTACGCCCCTGTCCAGGTGAGTACTACTGTTGACACATTGTAACGACACCATATCGCGCTATAGACTCGTCTCTTTGGCCCGCATGCAATCTCGGGAGAGCTGTTTCGAATGTTGGTGCTAGACAGTTATAGAGAAAGCAACGATGTAGCAACCGCGACACGAGAGCCGACTGCTCGTCGATCTGGCCGACCGCGCTCGATCTGCTGAAATGTGTGCGTGGGACGTTCAGGCACCGTTAGCTCGCTGATGTTGCAACATGCTATTTTGTCGTTGCGAGCTTACAAACGCCTGCGGACCCGTTCCAAGCTCGGCGCACCTATCGCACAGCACCGCAACGTTTCTGGCGCTTGATACGCCAAGAGAGCCCGTAAGGTGTGGTGCGGTTAATTCTAAATGGAAGCGGAGTAGCCGCGAAGTAGATGAACCGGTGCGACGATGCGTGTTGTCGAAGAATAAACAGAGAAAAACTATCTCGCAGGGTTTTCCAGTTTGAGATGGTGCGATTTGATACATGAAGGCTGAAAATGGTATGGAGGGATCAATTTGTGGTAATTATTATTGCGTTCATTCCGCTCGGTCTATACCCTAATGAATCGTCTCCGTATATTATGATTTTCGAGATTTGCGTTTTGTCTAAAGAACTTCGTGACAACGCCAGTCGTTCCTTGGCGCACTGAATCTTGCAAAGCAAGTAAACTACGCCCAAAACCACTCCGTAGCAGCTCTGTGGAATCGTGGGGCCAGTGAATACAGTGAAGTGCCACAAAATCCTTAAATGTTGGTGGCCGCCTGTCTATTCTGGTCGGCATTGACCAAGAAAATACAAGGAACGCCAAGAAAATCACTCCCCCGGCAGTTCCACAGAACCCTGGTCCAATGACTTCTCTTCAGAAAGTTACTTTCTTCTCAGCCGTCCTGCTGAGAACATCGCCGTCTGAAAGTGCGCCTGAGTCTCTCTTATGGAAAAGAGCATTGCATTAGTTTATTCCAAAATAACGCTAAACAAACTAGTAATTTTTTTTACTGCCTTTTGTGATTGCATTTACTACGACTGATTTTGAATAAACATGCGTGTGTGGTGTTTATGTGCAGAGTTCTCATTTGTCTGGTGCGCGACCAGGAGTGCCACCGTGATATTTAACACGCGCAGAGCTAACAAAGCATAGTTTCACCTGGAATCCGAACGCAGCGGACGCTACGCGTTGATTTGACCAATGAAATAGCGTCAAAACGCTCAAGTCCTTCGGCCTTCCTGTATATGGTTCGCGCAGCGATAATATAACATGTACAGAAGCATAACGAACGTTATGTTGGTGGAGTTGTTACGCCGTTTGGTTGGCCCCATCACCTCTTTGGCTGTGTCCTGACTTACGGAGAAGCGAAATATAGCCCCCTGAATAGAGAGTTTGGTAATAACGTAAGCAATTTTAGTGCCCTCTAACGCTAAATTAGCGCTTGAGCTAGTGCACGCGAAGCAAGAGAGTTTCAGAATAGCGTTTCTCCGCAGCGACGGAAAAGCCCAAGCACTCGCGCTGGCAACGCCACTAAGGTACAGTCACACTATTTATTTTACACACGAAATGCTGTAGCGTGATAAAAAACAAGTTTTTTGGTCAAGAGTAACATTTTAGGCTTGTCTAAATTTTAGTGCCCTCTAACGCTAAATTAGCGCTTGAGCTAGCGCACGCGAAGCAAGAGAGTTTCAGAATAGCGTTTCTCCGCAGCGACGCAAAACCCCAAGCACTCGCGCTTCCAACGCCACTAAGGTACAGTCAAAATATTTATTTTACACACGAAATGTTGTAGCGTGATAAAAAAAAACAAGTTTTTTGGTCAAGAGTAACATTTTAGACTTGTCTAAACATTAGAATGCGACGTGAGCGGTCGACCGGTGGCGTCCGCTTGCGTCTCCTCGGCAAGAGGGGTCTCGTGTACTGACCTTAGCACACCGTACCTTCGCCGAGAATAGTTCGCGCGTCGCGAGCATTAAGTTGCCGGTGAACGTTGCCAAACTTATTGGGTTTTCTAAACCGAATGCAATGACATCCCGTATTGAAATTCTCAGTCGCGAGGATGGCGCCGACGTCGCGCTCATGACGCCGCCAAAGCGGCCGCAGCCATGGTCCTGGGAGCCGCCATTTTTTAACTGTGCTCGTTTTGGGTTTAGCCAACTTTTCATTACGAATCCTCCTTGAAGGAGCGCAAAAACACTTTGAGTACAGACGGAATTTCAGAAAAATTGCGTACGCTAAAATAGCGCGCTCAAAGCTCAAAACATGTTTAGCGTGCGGCGCATGCGTGATGGCGACGACACTATTCTTTGCATACGCAAAGCTTTAACATGTGCTATTCTAAAACTCGCTAATATGTAGCTTACTTCTGGCGGTGAAAATAAACGCCAATTCGGAAAGTTGTTCACTTAATTTTGTTTAATACCACGGGTTGAAGTTCTTCAGATATTTATTCAAAATCATTATCACATTTGTCCTGAAGTCGCGGGTCAAAAGCACAATGAAGACACCAACTTGACACCAAATCCTCCTTGCGTTGAAAACGTCTCGAGTGTGAGTGCTCGTTCAACGAAAGCACATCTGAAAAGGGCCATCCCGTGTCCGTAGCCTTCGCTGCCCTGTAAATGTGAAGGCTGGAGTAACAAATGCGGCACAAATTAAGTTGCAGTTGGTAAGCGCTTTAAGAGGCACACATTGGAAGCCTCAAAGCGGTAGCCGCCTCAGTAGCTCCGAGGCAAAAAGCCGGCCTACAGATCCCCAGGTGGCGAGTTTGAATCTCTAGAGGTGCCTGCAATATGACGGGGGGCAGATCGGGGAGAGGGTGCTGTGTAACCGATGTTATATTTTCACGCGACAGCATTAAAGGAATGGTAGACCGAAATTTGGATTAAAAAAAACGCAGGAGATGTAGGCGGGACGCTACAATCCCTACAACATTACTCCTAAGGCGATAACTGGAATGGACGGCCGTATTTATGAAAAAAATAGGTCAAGATTGAACCAGGCCGACGAGGCGCGTGACGTAGAGATATCTCGCTTCTTCCTCTCTTCGCTTCGCTCCCTCGAGGCGGCAAGCCGGACAACACGCGAGGCCGTTCCCTCTCCTTCCCAGAGAAACATGCCATAAACATTTCTCTCAAATGCGCCTCTTTTTCCATCAAAAATACGGTCATCCGTTGGAGATATCGCTGTGTGAGTGATGCTTCGGTGTTTGCAGCATCCCGTTGCACGCTTTTGCCGCGTGTTTTGTGGAATCTAGATTTCGGTTTAGCATCACTTTAAGGAGCTTGTGTCGCTGAAGAGACAGGGTCGGTGCGATGGGAAAATCCTGATCGGTCGACAGGGTCGTGACGTCACAGGACATGACCTCGAGCGGGAATTTAAAACAACCCAGAAAGCTTATGTGACTTGTGACGTCACGCGTGGAATGAAACCCAATGGAAAACGATTGTTTACCGGAATTTTATTTCAAGTAAATAATATATTTTACTTGATTATGGGACACTTTTCAATTCCGGTAAACTCGGAAGTTACCGGAAGTCACGGGATTTGTCTGAATTTGCCGCAATTCACCGGAACTTACCGTGTTCTTTTTTTCTTTTTTTTTTCGGACGTCAACTAAAGGCATTTAGAAAGAAGCCTGTGAACCACGGGTGGTATATGTTTATCATCTGCTGGACGATTCGGTGACGATTAGAACGGTTAGTTCATATAGTCTTGAAAGTTATGTCCTTACTTCACAGGGTCGATACCAGTGAAATAATTTGGACAGCTGTAGAATAAAGCAGTCAGACCAAATAGGAACAACCAAGTTCTTTGTCGCAAAAAAATATATTTTAAGGTACTCACATGCCGCTGGGTAAATTTCTAGGTGTACTGTAGTTCAACTAAAAAAACCGAGCAGGTGCACCACACGGACGCAAACGCACACTGTCAGAAGCACGTTTAGCAAAAACCACGAACGCGCTCCCAACATCTGCCGCCGTTGTGATATCATGGGTACAATCACCGTGTAGTACCTGATGCCGCCGACGCGGGTGCACCGCGCGGACAGCTACACATTGGTAGCACGCTTAGCAAAAACCACGAGCGCGCTCCCAACGTCTGCCGCCGTTGTGATATCATGGGCACAATCACCATATAGTACCTGATGCCATCGCCACGGGTGCACCACGCGGACAGCTACACACTAATAGCACGCTTAGCAAAAACAACGAACCCGCGGAACGAACATCGCCGCCGTCGAAAAATCTTGGGCAGATTCACGGTGTCGTCGCTGATGACGTCACAGAGGCATCTACGCACTCTTTTTCGCTCGCTGGATGCTTCCGAAGCCGGACGGACGAAGAGGCGTAAGAAACAGATCATTGAAAGATATTTTCTTTTTATCGGCACACCTAGCTGCTCTGGAAGATACAGGTCACTCACATGGGACGAGAAGTCGACAGTGAACCTACGTTCGTGGCCATTGCTGGTTGACAAACAAACAACAACAAAAAAACGCTGTTTAAAAAAAAAAGTAAAGAAACCTTTTTATATTTTCCCATGAACCCAGTGCGGGGCAGAGAGAGAGTGCGCGGGGACTTGTCCAGCTTCCCCCTCCCCTCACGGAGGCTTCCAGAGAAGTTCGGTAAACGGTTAAACGAGTCGCTCGTTTCCGGTAATATTTCCACCAAAACCGTGTCGTCTGGTAAACGAAAGTGGCTGCGGGTAAAATTCCAGCGAAATCTGATAACCGAGAGTGGCTTCCGGCAAATGTTCTAGAAAAGACTGCTAAACTACGCTGGTTTCGGTTGAAAACGAGTAAAACTTGACCAGTTTTCGTCGGATGTCACTGGTTTTTGCCCGATTTTTCAATAAGGAAGTGAATAAAACACGACATGTAATGCGAACTAAAGGTCGCCTCAGACCCCAAATGATTTCACTTTAGAAATTAATTCATTTGGCCTAAAAAAAGCTAACGAACTTTAGGCGGGACTCGAGCCCGCAACCCTCTGCTTTCGAGCCAGAAACACTACTTTCTAGGTGACGCAGACTTTTCTTTTCTTTATTTTAGGCCACGCAGACACAACACTAGCACGGCTTGAGAACGAACGGGAGTTTCTATGTTTAGCAAACGCGTTCCACTTTTAAAAGCAAAGCTTAAGTTTCCTCCTGTAATTATATAAAACTAAATGTGCGCAAGACATCTTTCTGTTTTAATTTGCGATAATTCAATCTTTGTGAATGCTTGATTTCTTTTTTTTTTAAATGTAGGTTGCTGAATGTTTGGTAATTTCAAGCCTGGGCCTCCTGGAAGGCGACGAGCGTGGCCCGGATGAAAAACAGACACGGCATCTGTGCTGCCTTTTTTGCGGCTTATTGGAGCATGGAATGTGCACGCACCACGCGGGCTCGATTGTGCAAGTGGGGAAGAACGATTAAATGAAGAAGGGGCGTTCGAAACGTGGGACCATGTCGGAAGCAGCAGAGTGCGGAAGTGAGAGGCCATCGGACTACGGGCCCCAGTGCTTTTCGATGCTCCAATTTCAATGTCAGTACTCTCGTCTAGAACTACTACATGCCATTTATCGTGATATATCCGGCATAAACAAAGATATATACTTACTTCTACCGCATAAAATCTCTTTTAGACGTGATCACTCAAAGAGGATTAGAACTCTGCCATCTAAAAGTGTTATATTCAAGTATTCTATTTTCCCATGAACTACTCAGCGATGGAGTGAAGTCCCAGAACTTGCCTTAATAATAAAAAAGCATTTGATCTTAATTTTTGTTTTGTTTACTGTTAACCAGATGCTGTATATTTTGCGTGTCAGTGCTTTTGCGTATATTTATGAGTTGGAATGGTCTCCCTCTGTGTTCTTTTTGTACACTGGCTACTCCAGGAAGCACCTGTCTTTTTTCTATGTAGCGAGGTGGTATGTCATTTTTGTCCCTCGCCCTACTAAATGATCTCGCGGGCATTGAATATAAATAAACCGACTCCCACCTGGTCTGACCTCCGGCTCCAGCCAAGCTGAGAACTCCGCCTAAAACTGGTGTGGCTTTTCCAGGCACTCGCAAGGTCACGGAGACGCTCCAAGTCGCGGCGCGTAGCAACCCATCACTCGAGCAGCCAAGCCACACAGAATGCTCCAAAACTACGGAACACGACGTTCAAGGTCGTCGACGGGGGTACACCCCTCAACGACCAAGTTGGCAAGGTCACCACTGACAATTGGATTAATGCTGTGAGGAAAGTTATTGACGTCGAAGAAACGTTCTGACGAGGCGGTTCCACAATTGCCCAAGTCCAGCCCATCAACATCCAGCTGGGTGGAGAGGACACACCATCCGAGAGTGACCTGTCTGGTGTCGAGTTCTTTGACGAAGCTTAACGCCAACATTAAGGAGAAGGCGTGCAACATCTTGGAACAAAAAATGGTCATTTTAAGGACCACTCATATGCTGTAAAATCGGATTCTCGTTCTTGTCCCCGACTGACATTCCGCGTCTCATGTTGTCATGCTTCTCTGTTTTGTTGCTGTTTAGCATTGTTCGTGGCTTTTGATATGGCAACCACCAGACAAAATTTTCTTTTGGTTGCGATCATGTCTAAACTGGTCTATACATTGCACTTCGTCCTGAATCACCGATATAAGTTTAACTTCGCCAAAAAAAAAAAAAAGAAAAAGGTTGCATCTTATTTCCGGCAGGGAGATCAGTTGCCATATTTGCTTCCCGCTGTCTAGATATACTCACTACGCAACAAATTGAATTTCGATTGCAAATAAGTTTTTTATTGTGTGTGTGTGTGTCTAAGAAAAACGGCACCACAGGTCATTGGCACTTCTCCGCTTCAGAGCATAAATCTGTGTGGCCATTCACACGACTGAGGGAGCTCTGGGAATAACAATACCGTTTGCTAGCAAAGCGGAGAGCAAAATACCAGTACCATTGCTCTGTTTCGAAGTCTAAAGGGGACGCCTGTGGCCATTCACAGGACTAAGGCAACTTTGACAATAACAATAACGTGCGTCAGCACTGTGGCCAGTGAGCTCTCACTGCCAGTGATCTGTTACGAAGCCTAAACGGAACTTCTGTGGCCATTCACACGACTGAAGCTATTTTGAAAATCACGATAACCTGTGTCAGCACTGTGGGCAGCAAGTTCTTACTTTCAGTGATTTGGTTCGAAGCATAAAAAGAACCTCTGTTGGCATTCACACAGTTAAGGAAACGCTGAGAATATCAGTAATGTGTGGATGCACAGTGGACAGCAAAATCTTAGTTCCAGTCATCTGTTTCGAAGCATAAACGCGACGCCTGTGGCCACACGCACAACAGGCCACTGTAGAAATCACAATAACGTGTGTTAGCACTGTGGAGACCAAAATACTATAGTGCAAGTGCTCCGTTTCGAAGTATGAACTGGACGTCTGTGGTTATTTACACGGCCGAGACCACCCTGAGAATCACAACAATGTGTGTCAGCACTGCGGGCAGCGAACTCTCACTGCCAGTGAACTGGTCTGAAGCATAAATGGGACGTCTGTGTCCATTCAGACGCCCATTTAGAGAAGATATGATAATTTCATAAAATGTTGAGGGGCGTTTCTTTTTCAGAAAAATACCAAAAAAATTGAAAAAAAGATGATTGCGCACGGTGCTATGTAAAACCCGATCATTTGTTTCGTTAACACTGAAAAGAATTTAATAGTTACATTACAGCACCAAAAAGTCGCAGGCTCCAGCAGAGCTTCCGGTTTCTATATCTAGGTACGATTTCACGTCAATGCATTGATTTCACATCAAAGCGTCAAGACTGACATTAATGATTAATATCAATCCGTGTCCAATAATTCCGTTTCATTTACGCTTACCGCGTCACTGCTTTGCTGTGCAGCGGACGAAGCCTTCCGGATATTCAGGTTGGAATGCACGTACACAAGTTTTTGCACGCGATCCCCTGCGAGCCTTTCGCGTAGCTTGATGTGCACATTTCGAAACGCGGACCAGATTCTTTCACATGACGCAGAAGAAGGGGGAATCTGCAGTACGCGAGAGGCGGGGGACTCAAGAGTTGGTTGAAGCAAAGTCCTCTCCACCACGTGGATGAATCCAGGTGCTTCGCAGACTCCCAAACTCCTTCTTTGAACCAAATTCCCTTGTAGGTTCTGTATTCTGCGACGTTAGACAGAAGTTTTCCGAAACTCCGCAATAGGTGGACGTCGCCGCGGCCAGTGCGCGGCATCGTCTCACAATTTGCAAGCTCTCTTTGTTTTTTTTATGTTTTTTTTTTCTTTTCTTTTTTCAATTTTACCTTGGTTGGAAAAAATGAACAAGAACGTGTTTTTTCCTAAATTTCCAATGTTTTTTTTTTGTTTTCTTTTACCGCTTACATCTCTACGTCTGAGGCCACTCTGAGAATCCCAATAACCTTAACACTTTCAGTAGTAACCTCTCACTGCCAGTGATCTGTTTCAAAGCATAAACGGAACGTCTGTCGGCATACTCATGACTGAAGACATGCCCGAACAGGATACTTACAAAATCGTGAGGCGATACGACTCCGACGTAAAATAAACAGCACTCAACTTCCGGCTGTTTTTTTTTTTTTTTTTGCAAAAAGGGAGTGGAGTTTTTTTGTTTCGGTTTTAAGCCTCGCCCGTGTCCTCCACGTGGGCCTAGAATATGCTGACTACCTGGGTTCGGACAGCCACTCACAAGCTCTTTTGGCTGTCGGTCAATCGATCAAGGCCTACATTGCTTTTCAGGTCCCAAAAACGGGAAAGGGAATTTGCTGTGTTCTGAATCTTACCCAAATAGTTTTGTGGTGCTCTCCGGCAGGTCGTGCCACGTGATAACACAAATACAACGATGCTGGAAGCGGGTAGATGTTCGAATGCAATGGTTCAAAACCCTTACACTGGAGTACGTTCTAGTAAATCTTAAAACGCGAGGAAGGAAATGATGGCTCAGCAGAAGAGAGACAGCATTGGCAGGTGGCTTTTGACGTCAAGTCTGATGAGCACCGAGGCCACCAGGGAGCAAAGAGGAAAGTCGCGATAATAACTTGGTTCTGTTCAAAGAGACATCGTATTGCCGGACTGCCGGACGCTTCAACTTTCACGATTTTTGACGGAGTCGCGTCGCCACACGATTTCTGAAGTGTACTGTTTATACAGGCCTTGAGGCTTCTCTGAGAATCACAGTAGCATATGTCACAACTCTGAGCAGCGAGCTCTCACTGTCAGTGTTTTTTTCAAAGCATAAACGAAATGTCTGTGGCTGAGAATGAAAATAACGCGTGTCAACACTGTGAACAGCGACCTCTCACTGGCAGTGATCCGTTCTGAAGCATAAATGGGACGCATGTGGCTACTCACACGACTGAGGCCACCCTGGGAAAAAAAGACTATAGGTTGTGTTTGCACAGTGGAGAATTAAATCCCAGCGCTAGCGCTCTGTTCCGAAGCATAAAGGCCGGTTCACACATACAGCGAAGCGCTAAGTTAGCGTTACGTGAGCGCTCGAAGGAGCGCTCATGTGGCGCTTCCTAGCGCGTGATGTAGCGCTCTGTTAGCGCTTCAGAAGCGCTTTGTTAGCGCGCTGTTAGCGCTACAGAAGCGCTTTGTTAGCAAGCGCTTTGTTAGCGCTCTCAGGCTCCTTGTGCCGTGCTTGCTGCTGTGGAATAGCGCGTGCACGGCGATTCCTTTGTCGTTTTTCCTTTGGCATTGAAAGAAGAGGAAGAAAAATAGCCGCTCTCCAAGCAAAGGGTCGGGCAGGCGATCCAGAGTCATGGAGTTTGAGCGACTAATTGATTGGGTACGACCTCATCGCTTTCTATTCGATACGCGTGACCCTGGTTTCAAAGACACGCAGTTAAAAATAATCGCCTTCGAAAGAGCTCTGTGTCTCGGTCCCTCAGCTTGGGAACAAAGTTCGCCGGGTACCCGTCGGTATCTTGGTGGCGAAAGATTTCGCGCACCCAGAAGGCTCTTCTGGGCGTTAAGCCGTCCACACACATAAGCACTAATCGCGTATCTAAGAGCCACTCGTCGCATTTCTATTTCAGCATCCCACATGTCCGCCATGGTGCTGCTGATGCACACCCAACTACAGGAACCGGAACCGCGGTGCGGACGCGAATCCGCAGTACCGAGGTACAAGAAGCGCTACTGAAGCGCTAACACGGCGCTACTGAAGCGCTAACACGGCGCTACTGAAGCGCTAACAAAGCGCTACTGGAGCGCTAACAAGGCGCTACTAGAGCGCTAACAAGGCGCTACAGAAGCGCTAATCGCCCGCTATGTTAGAACTAAGTCACACGCTAGGAAGCGCCACATGACCGCTCCTTGGAGCGCTCACGTAGCGCTAACTTAGCGCTCCGGTGTATGTGTCAACAGGCCTGAGGGACGTCGAAAGCTCCCTTGAAGTCGAAGGCCATTTTGACCCTTGGGCCGCACTTCGTTGAGTTCGCTAACACCTCGTGGTGTATGAGGAGCAGGCCTGTTCACAGGCCTGCACCTCATACACCAGCAGGCACACAGGCCTGCTCCTCCACCTACACCTCGGCCTGTGTGCCGAGGTGTAGTCTGGAGAAGTGTGGCATAGATTTCCTGAATTTTAGAGGTGCCATTGTACTCGCTCGAAACACATCGTAAAAGCAGCACTAATTGCTTGACGTGAGGGAAAGTCTGCTGCTACAGCATTGATGCAGGGTGGGTGAGAGGACTGGGATCTGGGGAATGCCAATGCCGTTAACTGGGCCTAGTTCAGTCCGACTCAAGCTTGATATCGTCAGTTTTGCGGGAACGGTGTGATGAAGTGAAGCGGTCTTCCATAGAGACCTCGATTTTCAGCCCCACGGACTAGTGCAATGTTGATGACTAAATCGAACCATTTTGGAGCCGATAACAGCCACAATGCACAAATTGCTGCCAGTCTTGTTGCCGAGAACAGTGTTGGTATGTAATGAAAGGCCGTTTTTGAGTGCCTGAATGGCTTTTGAAACTGGTTTAGAACGAATGGGATGTTTTACGGTTTTGTGATGCTGTGGTCTGTAACAGACGTAATCTTTTTTTCTGTTGGTGCTGCTCTAGTGCCCCCGTCAGCTTGCCTAGAGGTTAAATAGGTGTAGGTCACGATTTGGTTATTTTTTTTCTCGCAGCAGGATCAAGTGGGTCGCCTAATGGAAGGTCTGGTGATGTATTGTTGGAGCGGAATCGTAGGATCTCTCTAATGGGCTGCTGAGTGGTTATCCCATAAGACAAATCAGGCAGAACCCTTTGAGGGCTGAAGTCGTAAGGCTTGCAACAAGATGAAATAGGTAGTTGGTCGCTTCCCACTGTCGCTATACGCTTGCCATAACCCTCGGCTTAGAAAGCCCCATTTTACTCCCTTAACTCTCAGGCCCCTTTCCAAGTTTTCTTTTTTTCCTTTTTATTTAAGGTAAGCAGCGCACGGCATCCGATATCTGACCTGAACAAATCCGATTTTGATCGCCCTGGCCGGTGCGCGAAACTTGAGAGCAACGTGTCTATTCCCTCGTTTTTAATTCATCTCACAAATGTCTGCTGTAAAGACAGAGGCATAGGCAAGTGAGCCTAGCGTAGCAGTAAGCTATTTTTGTAACACTTCTGGATAAAATATACTTTCTAAAGCCACACGGGTGTGCCCAGGACTTTATCCTTACGGCAGACGCTTGTGAGCTGGAGTATCAACATCGTGGGGTGCCTTCATGTTCGCTTTGTTGAGGGTGATGACATCACCCTCAACCCTAAAGCCCCTTACCCTAAAACCATGGGCCCTAAAAGTTTTGTTCAGAATTTTTTTTTTTTCTGAAGCGCGTGAAAGAGCGTGGTCATGCACGCGCTCGGGGCACTTACAGTGCTATGGCGACATTTTGTTTTTGAACATTTTTTTGCATTTTTTTTTCTGTTAGCGCGTGAAGTCGGCAATGGGTGCTAGTGAAGGACACTGAAGGCCGGTTCAGACACTTGCGCTTGAGTGCGTTTGACTGCGTTGCGTCGAGAACCGAAAGCGAGTCACCGGCACATCTGTGCTTCGAATGAAGCGTGGAATCTAATTCAAGGAATCATCCTGGCACGCGAAATAAGCCGCAGTGATGAAAATTAAACCTAACTTATTTTGGAGTTGTGGTTCACGTAACACAAGTGTAGACCTGCCGACGCTTGTGTCGCCGCCGTCGTCGTCGGGAACGGCGAAGGGGGAGGTTTTCTTCTCCTTCTTTCTCGCAGAAACGTACCCCATTGTGCATCCGGGAACAAAGTATTGCCGTTTTGCTAACGCGGCAGTCTGGACGCATGGCGCATTCTTCCCTGAAAAAGCACCACAATCGAGCGCTTCTAGCGACGCAAACAAGCCTTTCCTGTCGCGGCGTCTGCAATCGGCATCTCCGAGTCGATGAGCAAGAATGAAAGCGGCGTTAAGGGCACAGGGTAAGGTAAAATTGAAAAAAAAATCGATTTTAGTTTTTTTCGCAATTTGAAAAGTTTAGTTCTTTCTGCACATTTTCCATTGTCCCAGTGTTTTTAGAAAGCTATATTTTGGGCTGAAAATCACTTCTTCCGAAAGCAAGTAGCAGGTGACCATGCCTCCTTTTGGGATACACTCCCTGTTTAGCGATGAATTCTCCAACAAAACAAAATCAACACAAGACCTAAAAGCTTGTCCAGTAACAGATAATCTAAAAAAAAATATTTCGCAACTATTGCATAGCTTTTTTTCAACCAAGACAATCACGAGACGCTGTGCACGTTTTTCCCAGATGTGTACCGTGTGTAAATTCAAGCGTTTGTGTTTTCGTAACGACAAAATGGTGTCATTGGATGCTGTTCCTTTATTCAATGGTGGCAGCACTGCAGAAGCCAATGTTTTGAAGTTTTGTGGATGGAACCATGTGTGGAAAACCATCAAGTGGCTGAGGGAAGTTGACGTCACTCTAATATACTTTACGGACCAAGCGACATGGCACGTCACAAAAGAGGCCCGGCAAGCAAGGCGTAAGCCTAAAGGCGAAGACATGACTTTAGCAATGCCTTTCAAGCTGGCGGCTATTGAAAAAATGACTCTGAGGCTGTTGGTGCCAATAGAAATTCGTTATTCACCAGTTTTTTTACTTTAAACTCAATTATCTCAACACAGTGTTTTTTTGTACATAGGTACCATTTTTTCCTTAACGTGACATTATAGAGGGTTGATTTTTTATTCCTACCACATACATGGGTGTTCTAAAATACTGAACTAAAATTAAAAATGTGCGCCTAGCAGTTTTTGAGTTACAAAGTTTTTAATAGATGAAAAGAACTAAAATTTCAGTACTAGAATAAAAAATATATAAAAAAAACTTATTTTAGATTGGTTCAAATAATTCTAGTTCAGTGGATAAAACACAATATTTCGAACAAAATGATATATACATGACAGGAATACTCCTATTAGTCACAGAGAAAAATGTTCCTCAACATGGCCTCAAATGCATGGGGAGTATAGGACGTACCCTGTGCCCTTAAAGCGTCGTCGTGATACACTAGCGCGGCGTCGCACCGCACCGCAACGAGGCGCTTCGAATTTTGGAATAAGTGTGTTGCTTGTTCTCCAGACCCACGGTACACCATCAAAATTGTTTTTCTTTTCGTCAATAAGCTGCTTCAGCCACAGCTACGTCGACGACATCCGCAAAAGCACGCCAAAAATATGCTTTTCGCATTTAGTTTTAAATCACGACAGCTCAATCATTTTCTCTCGGCCTTGTGCAAATGCCAACATGGATTGTCAAAAACATTTGTTTTAACGAGGCAGAATTTTTTTTTAGAATTTCACTTCAAATTGTAATCACCTAGCAGCATTTTAGTGCTAAACCGCAGCGGACAGTTTAAATTTGATTGTCAGTGTTAAGG
Source organism: Ixodes scapularis (assembly GCF_016920785.2). Taxonomy (NCBI): domain Eukaryota; kingdom Metazoa; phylum Arthropoda; class Arachnida; order Ixodida; family Ixodidae; genus Ixodes; species Ixodes scapularis. The sequence goes on along the minus strand of NW_024609837.1, from coordinate 18,119,761 downwards.
GCCGCCCACACTAGCGAGAAAACGCGCGTGGCACGCCGATCGCGGCAAGTAACAAAATGTCGCCGAAGCACAGTCAGCGCCACGAGCGCGTGCAGAGACACGCCCTTTATCTTCCCGCTTAACCGATTTATCGGCGCGCCGGGCGCGTTTTCTCGCTAGTGTGGGTGGCCCTCATAGCGGCTTTCACATGCAGCGATTTTGGCCCTAAAGCCGCGCGATTTCTGCCGTCGCGGCGCTCGTGCCGCAGAATTGCTGGTGCTGGCCAGAGCGCCGCGACGGCAGAAATCGCACCGCTCTAGGGCCAAAACCGCTGCATGTGAACTAGGCTTTAGTGTACATGTTCTATTCTTTATTTCTCTTTTGTTTGTGATTTACGAACCCTTCTCTTTTCTGTGACTGTGTCGGTAAAAAAAGAAGAAGAACAATTAGTAATTTTTCAGAATTGCGAGCACCATAAAACGAACCGCGCGAGGGGCGCTCTGCCGTCTGTTGTCACGAACGTCAAAAATCGAATGCCATCTTCTCCATCACTGCACCAGAGGTTTCGGGTATCTTCTTTTGAGGACTTGCTGCCCATGTTCAGCCGTTTCTTGTATTACAAGGTAGGTAACAACAATATATATTTTGTGCTTACGTAATTTATCAATTTCTTGCGCGACAGATTTGAGCCGATTAAACTAAACTTCCGCCCCCTCTCCCTCTTCAATTACCCATCACTAAACTAGGTAATTAGCAATATGCATAAACAGCAATGTGAACGTCAGTTATGTTTTTTTTTTCATGCACAGCTGCTGAAATGCGCCTCTACGACTCCAGCTGAAACTATTTGCACCACGATCGCACCGTTTCTAGGGCATTGGCGCTGCTGTGAAAATAGAGTGCACTTAAACTAGGGAAGTTTCTTGGCCTCTGAAAGGATAAGCTTAAGAACGGCAGGGTGGAGCTTCCGTTGCTCCGCTTTCATCAAGAACCTATCACCTTCGATAGCGCTTCGGCATGTCATAAGCCTAGATCGTGTAGTGAACAACTAATGGGAATTCGCAAGTGCAAGAGAACGAACGCTTGAGAGAGACGACCCGCCGTTCTTATTTTATCTAGCGGCGAGATGTTTTGGTGCGCCTTTCTAATGTTTCCTTTCGTAAGGTAAATTACCTTACAAACCGCAAGTTCAATAGTGTTTGTAATGATCATAAAGGAAGCTTGAAATCCTAGCGCTCTGAAACCAACACTGCCAGCGCCCTCGAAATTGAAGTCCTGACATTCCTCTTATTTCCGTTAATGAGAAATCCTTTGCTGACGTCATATTCGGCATTCGGCCAACCGTGGAAGGCCGAACATAGCGACGCTTTTTACCCCGCACGTCGCCAATAGACCATTTGCTAAATTACCCAACCATCAAGGATAAGGCAGGCATTGGTGTTCCACGCGCCACACGCGCACTCCTTTTCCGTATAAAATATTCGAAGTAAATAACCACAATAAAGCGCTGACGAACGCACGTGCAAGATGCCATTTGTTTTAGGTATTTGTATTAGAAAAGTTAACACTGCTGAGGCTAGCACGTGCGGCGCGTGGAACATTCTCCTTGATGCTTGGGTAATTTAGCAATAGGTCTCGAGTGAGTATTCGCTGGACGCCATAGCTGTTGCGCGACTGCTGAGCGCGTGCTGATATCAGCACGCGCTCAGCAGTAACTGTGGAAGCTCGCGCTCAATAATGTTTATTGAGCTCAAGCTCATACAGAATGCATACTGCGAAAAATTATTTTAAATTATTTTTGCGACATCCATTTAACATCGTCAAGATTGCACGTCTTAGCAGCCTATTAATGTGAGCTCGTTCGTAGTATACGCTCTAAGGAGCACCTTCAAATATGGCGTCTGATAATAGCCGCTATTAACGGCGAGATGTTTTTGTGGCGCCCTCCTTTGGTTCCCTCTTGTGACGGCATTACCTTGCAAACAAGAAGTTCGACGGTATTTGTCATGAGCATGGTGGAAGCTTGAAATTATTGCACTCTGAAACCAACGCTGCCAAAACCGCAAACATTGAAGGTTTGCACTGGTACGCTTTAAAACGGAGAAATCTTTCTATGAGGATAAAGCTTTATAGATGTTACTAGGGCGATATGTTGGCAACGTTTTGGAAGTTCAACGGTCATTCTTACTGAACCCGATCCGGTGCTTTGAATTACGAGTACCCCTACAATCGTTAGTAGACCAACTGCTAAATTGCCCGAGCATCAAGGAGAATGCAGGGATTGGTGTTCCACGCGCCACATGCGCACGTCTTCCTCTCTATGAAAGATTCGAAGTAACTAACCAAAATAAAGCGTTGACGAGTGAGCGTACAAGACGCAATTTGTTTTAGGCGTTTGCATTAAAAACGTACTGCTCAGGCCAGCACGTGCGGCACGTGGAACACCAATCCCTGCATTCTCTTTGATGCTTGGGTAATTTAGCAATATATCTAATCAGCTTTATGTCTTTGCTTGCGTTTGGAACCGGCCACTGGTGTGGCCGTTATTCAGCACTATCTGCTTGAGAGCATAGATTTAAGAGAGAGAGAGAGAGAAAGAAATAGGGGGCAACTCAAACCATGGAGAGCGTTTGCAATATAATGGCCGACGCCTCCTGCTCGGAGTAGTAATAAGTGCACATGCGCTGTCCCGGGGCGTGGAGGAATCCGGACAGGGAGGCGTAGACGTTTGCAAATGTTCAACGCTTTTGGCTTTCCTCGCAGCTTGTAATGCAAACGCCTCCCATAAACTACGTAAACCCAGTCGTCCAGTTGGAAACTCTGCGTAATTTAGTCACTGTTGACATCACTGGAGGCAGTGACCATTTCGACGTCCTTTCAAAATTTTTCTGAGTATCATTTTGATGCTTGGGAGAAGAGCGTGTTGGTTTAAGTCATGGATGAAGAAAGAATAAAACAATCAAAACAGGGACAACACAACCACATCTTTTATTGAGAGATGTGGTTGTGTTGTCCCTGTTTTAATTGTTTTATTCTTTCTTCATCCATGACATATCATTTTGACATTCGTAACGCTACTTCCTAAAGACGTGAACATAGTTTTAAAATTATTTGTGCGTTTCCCGCAAACATTTGTCTATAAAGTATTATGACGTCTCGAACTTAAAACATCGAACAGCCTCGGAGTTTCGAAATCCGGACTGGAATGTAGTCGATAGTTTTGTTCAAGAAGTATCATTTTGCTTAATGTCTGTTATTCGGTGGAACACGTGTTTTTCTAAAACAAATGTCGTGCAGCTGATACGCATGCGCTTGCCTATTTGTGCTAAATATGATCAAATGCAGCACCGCTGCGTTTCATATCTTTAATGGATGTGTTTTGTATGAAAAAAAACAAAAACAAGCTGAACCTTGTGTCAAAACATTTGCATATGATTGGACGACATGGTGTTCTCGAGAAAGGCGTGCATCCCGTACAACCGCGGCGCACACTGCAATATACTTTTTTCTTCGGTGCATCGGAACGTTGCTGCTCGTTCGCACAGGTAAAAAAAAAAAGAGAATAAAAAAAAACAGTGTTTAGTTTTATGATTTTTTTTTTCATTTTAGATTTTGGTTGTTTTGAAACCAACCCACTTGTTATACAGGAAAAAAAAAAGGAGAAACCCACGACACCCAGTTAAAAGAGGGCGGAAACCAAGATGCGAAGTGAGAATTTGCAATCATATATGAAGACGCGCTCGCACGGTAGCGGAGACGGGGAGGTGCGTAGTGCATACAGTGTACATACTTCAATGTGTTACCTGCCGTCAAGATATAGCAATACCCAGCTCGCCTTTGTTCTGGATTTAATTTTTTAAGTTGGACGCGGGCCGAAATAGCGTGCGAACACAGTAATAGTAATGTGGAGATTTGAGCTAGTTGGTATGATGATACCCAATTAAAACAGCACACAAGCAGAGGGGAAAAGAAGGAAAGAGAACGCAAAGCGCTGACTCCCAACCGATGTTTGTGGAAGAAAAAATGCCTCGTCATCATCTTCCTTCCAACCAGCTAGGAGTCAGAGCTCTGTGCTCCTGTTTCTTGTCTACCTCCCTGCTTGTGCTCCCTCTTCACGAGAGCTTTAAACCTTGCCGCCGGGTGTGTCTTGTCTGAAAGGATGAACTGTCGAGCCAGTGGAGCAGACAGACGCTGAAAAAAGACAGTTCCAGTGCCAACTAGGACGGAAACTTCTTGGTCTTGCGAGACAGTGACACATGACTCTGCCAACACAACGCCGTCAGAAACTAAACTCAACGAAACCAGGAAACGGCTACCACTGTGGCGGCTGCATTGACGGGGGACGTTGAAAAAATAAAGCCACTGTGTTTACATTTTAGGGAAGTAAAGTCATAGACGACAACATAATTTTGTTTGGCGCTTTGACGGTGGGCGTAGAAATAGTAACTGTCACAACTTGACGTGACAAAATGAAGGAAACTAAATACACATAAAAAGAAGGGTCAACGCACAATACTATTGTATGTTCGGAGACGTCGTGCGTTGTTTCTTTTTTATGATACTTACTTTCTTTTTCTTTTGCCAGGGTAAGCTATGTCAACGTTTTACCCTGTTTACCTTTGCGTTCACTCTTCTTTTAATGTATGCGCACTACTCTGGGGCTTTGGAGGGACGCGGAGTTGTTTTACACACAAAAGCGTTCTGTAGGACCAATTTATTCCCCTTCTTCGTTCTCAGGCTCTCTTAACATCGAATACCTGTTCCAGATATTTTGAAGAATGTCAACACCATTGATGAGAGAAAACCCAGAGCAGTCGACCGCACAAGTTCATTCTCCCACCGCCAAAGGCGAAAACGAGGCTCTTCAAAGTTCGATCGATCTTCCGCCTCGTGGAGCTCATCCCTTTGAGCTGGAGAGAGCCGCCTCTAATCCTTTCATCGACCCGGAAGGTCACGACTCCGATGCGAGAGGAGCAAGCAACCAAAAGGCGAGTCCTCTCTGTGTTTTCCAAATACTTAATTAGTTTTAGTACTGTCTTCCGAAGACAAATGGAAACATAGCAGACAAAAGAGGCTTCGATAAACAGGACGTGTCGACACTAGAAACAAAAATATGTTTACTACTTTCTCCCTTAGCTACTGACATTTATAGATGCTTACTGAAGCACCCGAAAAGGCGTTCAGAAAGCTTTTTTGTGCATTTATATGGCATGCGAAAACACCAAATGTTATTACCTTAGAGTTGAAGTTTCTCCTTAGAAGTTACACCTAGCGGCAAGCTACGAATACCGCTTGGAAATAAACAATCGCAAGATATCAAAGTCGAAATTTTCGTTAACAGCCCTGCATATCAATACTCACGATTACACTATTTTGGCGAGAGAAATCCCAGCCTCATCGTCCAAGGGAGAAAAGCAGCTACTGCGCACGCGCCCTGGCTTGGAACTACCGTCACGAGTTTCGGCTTATTGTCGTCCAGAAAAGTGACTGATAAACCAGTTGTGTACACATCCGTATTGAAACATATTTTTTACCGTAATTTCATTTCCAGTAAAAATATTTTACACGATTATATGCCTCTTTTCACTTCCGGTAAAGCCGGAGTTCACTGGAAGTCACCGGATTTGCCGCAAATCAGCGTAACTTACCGCGTTTTTTTTTTTTTTCTTTTTTCGGACGTCGACAGTAGGCACATAAGAAGAAGCCTGTGAACCGCGGGTGGTGTATGCTTACCAGATGCGAGACGATTCGGTAACAATTAAAACGCGGTTAGACAATACAGGCCTGAAAGTTCGATGTCCCTATTTCACAGGGTTGATACCAGTGAAGCAATCTGCACAGCTGTAGACAAAAGAAATCAAACCAAATAAGAACAACCAAGTGCTTTGTCGCAAAAAAAAATATCTTTCAAGGTACTCAGATTGCCGCTGGGTAAATTCCTAGATGTACGGTAGTTTGACTAATAAAACTGAGCAGGTGCACCACACGGACAAACACACACATGTGTTTGTCGTGTATATACACGACAAACACATGTGTTTGTCGTGTATGTATGTTAGCGAAAACCACGAACGCGCACCAACATCCGCCGCCGTTGAGAACAAATCATGGGCACAGCCATGGTGTGGTCACTGATCCCGCCGCCGTGGGTGCACCACGTGAACACAGAAACACTGCCAGTAGCATGGTTGTGAGCAAAGCCCCCTACACCCGTATGGGCATTTAAGCGACGCGTGTTCTTTTCGTTTTGTCACTCACCCGTGAACAAGAAACCGAACTGGTCCCGAAATTTGGGTTAAATGTTTATGAAATTTTTGTTTAGAGTCCCTATTTTTCGCTTCATGTCTATTCCTAACCAGGCAGAGGGCCGCCGAACGTTTACCTTCAAGTAGCATGCTTAGCGAAAACCACGAACACGCTGGATGAACATCCGCCGCCGTTGAGAAATCACGGGCACAGTCAGGGCGTCTCCGGCGTCTTTTTCGTTTACTGGATGCTTCTGAAGCCGGACGGACAAAAAGGCGTAAGGAACAGGTCACTGAAAGATTCTTTATAACCGCACACCCAACTGCTCTGGAAGATACAGGTCGCACACATGGAGCGGGAAGCCTACACTGAGCATCAGTTCGAGGCTGCTGCTCGTTCACGGAAAAAGAAACCGGTTTTCTTCAAAAGAGCAAAAAGACCCCTTTTCATTTTCCCCATGAACCCAATGCGAGGGAGAAAGGGTGCGTGTGGACTCAGTCTTGGTGCGTTCTAGGGACCATAATTACACAACCAGTCCCCGGCTCGTCTCGGCTTCCCCCTCCCCTCGCGTCGGCTTTCAGTGAAGTTCGGTAAACGGGGAAACGGATTCACTCGTTTCCGGTTGCATTTCCAGTAAAAGCAGGTAGTCTGGGAAAAGATAGTGGCTGCCGGTGACATTCCAGCAAAATCTGGAAGTTTTAGTGAAATCTCTTTGCCAGCAAATACTCCAGCAAAGACTGGTAAACTACGCTGGTGCGGGTGAAAACGGGTGAAACTTGACCAGTTTTCAACGGATGTCACTGGAAAGTTTTGCGGATCTTTCAATCGGGATCCCATAAGCAATAGAATGGAGCGTGGTAACGTAACTCTCCACCACCATTGTTTAGAAATTTACCGTCGTAGAACAGTGGTGCGCTCCACTGGTGTAGTCAGAACATTTATTCAGGGGGTGTTTTTTTCTCATATCGTTTAAAACGTTAAAAAAGAGAGGAAAAAAATTTCGCAATCCCAATTTTGTTACTATTTTTGGTATGTTAGAAGACAAAAACTCAAACTTCTTTGCCACATCTTGTTCGTTCAATCTTTAACGAGGAAACATTTTGTGGGGAACAGCGAAAAAACGGAATCATAAGATATAATAATGGGCTTTGAAGAAAACGTCTAAACAAGCCCACCCAATATTCCGGTGCGTACACTTCTCTGCGGAAAACTCGGGTATTCAATTAATAAAAAAACTACGGAAGAGTGCCAGAGAATAGTGACGTTTAAAATACAATTAAGCAAAAAAGTGAAAGCCGTTTACAACTCCCTGTAACGCCGAATTGGAGCGCAGCTCTTGAGGAGGAGGAGGGAAGGGTACTGAGGGCCACGTGACCCCCCCCCCCCCCCGAGGGCACATGACCTCGGTGGGGTGACGTGGGGGCAGTCACGTGCCCTCCCTCAGAGGTCACGTGACCTGGGGGGGGGGGGGTCACGCGAAATCGGGGTGTCACGTGACTCCCCAGGTCACGGGACCCCCCGGTCACGTGACCGAAATTTCCCCGCTAGACTTAGCGGGGAAATTTTTCCGCTAGATTTAGCGGGGACATTTTTTTCGCTAGACTTAGCGGGGAAATATTTCCCCCTAGATTTAGCGGGGAAATATTTTCCGCTAGATTTAGCGGGGAAATATTTTCCGCTAGATTTAGCGGGGAAATATTATCCGCTAGATCTAGCGGGGAAAGTTTTCCGCTAGATTTAGCGGGGAAATATTTTCCGCTAGATTTAGCGGGGAAATATTATCCGCTAGATCTAGCGGGGAAATTTTTTCCGCTAGATTTAGTGGGGAAATTTTTTCCGCTAGATTTAGCGGGGAAATTTTTGCGCTAGATTTAGCGGGGAAAGTTTTTCCGCTAGAATTAGCGGGGAAATATTTTCCGCTAGATTTAGCGGGGAAATATTTCCCCCTAGATTTAGCGGGGAAATATTTTCCGCTAGATTTAGCGGAGCAAATTTCCCGCTAGATCTAGCGGGAAATTTTTCCGCTAAATTTAGCGGGTAAATTGTTCCGCTAGATTTAGCGGGGAAATTTTTTTGCTATTTAGCGGGGAAACTTTCCCGCTAGATTTAGAGGGAAATTTACCCATAATGCACCGCGTGGTTATGCCGACGCCGACGGCGACGGCGACGCCGCTCAAGCCGGAAACGGGCGCCTAAGAGCTGCGCTCTAAAAACTGCAGTGCAAACTGGGGCAATGAGCAAGTGAAGCGTCACGCTCATTGATTCTGCGCGGATAACATTTCTCAAACATTATCGTGCTATGGTCACGCTTTGGGTTCTTTCCATTCTTCGATGTCGTTTTACGAGGAAGGTGCAGAGAAAATTACCAGTTTCTACCATTTTGTGGGGTATGAACATTTACTGGGAGAGGCCGTCAGTTGATAGAAAGAAGAGAGAGGACAGTTTCTGGGCTGACTTAGATGTTCCGGTGAATGCTCAGAAGCGCAACCCCTAGCAAGCGCCCTGGGAAGTTAAAGCTCTTAGGTACGACTTGAGTTTTCGGAGTCTCGAAAACGAACGTTCCCTTTTAGCGGTGCTAACGAGCGTGGTGGCCATCATTTGCAGCAGGCGGTTTACATTATTATAGAAGGCCTCCGGGTAAAGACAAGTGGCCTGTACTGCTGAGACACGCTAAATGGTACGGTCATTTCACGTCTGTGAACCAGAACTTCCATGGGCAGTTTATTCAACAAACCGAATGCTCAGCACGAACTAGATGTTTGCTCGAAGTCGAGGCTTGCGGCGTGGAGACCGACGTCGTTGGCCACAACATCGCTCTCGCCTTGGGAGAACGATGCTGCCAGACGTGAATGTGCCGACTCCGTTGCAGGCCTTGATGACACGCTTGAAGTTATAGGTCAATAATCCTTCTTGCGAAAAACGTCAAGCGACAGCTTGGCTACTGAACTTATTACTTTCATAACTTACGTGCTGAATGGAAGATTACAAACATTACCCATTGCACTGACTAAAGAAGTTAACTAGGTACGCTTTCAAGCCAAGTGGAAATGAGCATTTCGAAGTTGCTTCCACGGTGCATATTCTGCCCCTTTTTCCCTCTCGCTTTTTTAGAGCGGAGCTGTTAGGCGCCCGTTTCGGGCTTGAGCGGCGTCGGTGTCGGCGTAACCGGGAGCTCCCCCCCCCCCCCCCCCCAAGGACCTCGGGAGGACCTCGGGGACGGGGGGTCACGTGAACCACGCCCTCCACCGAGGCCACGTGACCCCCCCCCCCTCAGTACCCTTCCCTCCTCCTTCTCAAGAGCTGCGCTCTAATTCGGCGTTACGGGGAGTTGTAAACGGCTTTCGCTTTTTTTTTTTCTTTTTATTAAGGGGGAGGTTTTTTTTGCATTTTGGTTGGCGTATTACTGAAAATAAAAGACAACAGGCTGGTAAACTTTAAAAAAGGTGGAGACGCGACAGAAAACAAGAAAACGAAAAACGCTAAGCTGTTTGTCATTGCGTGGTCCCGCTTTTATTATAGGGTTTGCCGCCCTGAAATTGTGCTCGAGTCCTTGAGACGCAAAGGACGGGGGAACTTTAGTCAGGCCGCCTGCATTCTCCGAGGAGAGGCCAGCATCCATCGAGATCAGGATTTCGCGGCTTTCGTGACGTCGAGAGCTGAGCCATTCGCACCGGCGATCGTGAAGAAAGGCTTCGGTTACACAGCCGAGTTTGGCGAGAGCTCTTTATAGTGCCGGAGGCGGACTTGCGTTTTTCACGCAGTCCACGGACAGTGTCGCCACCTTGGTGACGACACTCGGTGGACAGTTTTTACGCAATCCGACACCGGAGCCGGACTGCGTGAAAAATGAAAGTCTGGCTCCGGCACTCCAAAGACATTTTATTCAGTATGTTCGACGTTAAACGAGCCCCAAAAATGTCTATAATCCGGCAAAGCTGCTTTTGTTTTTAAAATAAACCTTCTGCTTGTTTTGAATCACGTTTCAAAAGTGCGTCGTCGATGCGGTAAGAAGAGAATGTGATTACAAATAAACGACAACTCTGCCAGTTGTGTTTCAGAAACCATCCTTAACAGCTGTTCGCAGATTCTTCTCTCAGACTACCTTCGTTTCTCGCGTTCTTTGCTAAAAGTATGCATTATTTGCGATTGCGCAACCCGAACTAAAGATTGCAGCAGTGACGGCTATGTCAACTTGAACTTGACAGGAGCGGTGTTCAAACGGAGATTTAAGAGAACATTTAGCACTAGCTTGAAAAAGTGAATTTTATTTAAGATATTGCTTAACTAAAATTAATTTACTTTCATATTTAAATAAATACTGGAAGGTCGATTTTGTTGTTTTTTTATTTAGAAGTTCTAGACATTCATCTTTGGTATCAAAACAAATCAACGAAAGTTGGAGATGAAGTGAATGCAAACAAAGGCACTTCATTGTAACAAGGTGGCGTATGAACCTTTAAAAAAGCTTTTGTTTAGTTATTATAAAAATTAGCGATCGAAAATGCGTGACTTATTTGCTGCGGTCCCGTTCTTGCCGCCTGGCATCATGTAAAATTAGAAGGGAATTAGACAGTCTTGAAGGCTAACTTCCGCAAGTAGCCGAGAATTGACTGTAACATTGCTTTAATGTGGTGCAGTGGTCCCGTAGGGTGAGTCCATGCGCGCTGACTTATGGGTCTTTTCTGGCTCAACCGACGTGGTGACCGGATGCTCTTGTAGTGCCGGGCATTCCCAAACAAAGTGCCTATGGTTTGTAGTTGAATACTCAAGTCCTTCTGAAGTTTCAGACGGAGCGCAGCAACCCTCTTCGAATTTCGCCTTGAAGTGTGCTCGTTTGGCTGGAGTGACTGCTTCGCCAGACCGTGTCCTCCCGATTCAAACGGCCGCCCACCGGTTGTAGTTGGCAGCCGTTTGTGCTTTGAAATTTTGTATCCTTTCTTTTATCTTTTTTAACATCATAGTGCGGTCGTCGCGAATGAAGACTTCCACAACCCGTTTTTTTAAACATGTAGGGAAAATTGCTTGCTGAGTACTTAGCCAAAAAACTCATCAGGTAGCTTGTCTAGCATTACAACATATCAGGTTAAATCACTTAAATAAAAATTGGATGAAGAAAATTGTTCCTATATAATATGTATTATGGCGGTGTCACAAACGCCTGTTTTGCGACCCGGCTCCCACAAAGCGACATAACTACACAAATCTTAAAATAAAATTTAAAAAAAAGAATATATTTATACAACAAGATGAAGTTCAAAAACATACATGCATCCGGGTGGATGATCTAATGCCGCGGAACTCTCATAAAACAGAATGTATAAATCCAGTTGATAATACGGTAATAAACTTCAACGTAAAACTTGTGAATTGTTGTGAACTTAACTTATAAACTAACTTGCGAAAGGAATCCTTAATTTGTATAGTACTCATAGAAATCTACTATCTTGTTGTTGTTTTTCCTTTTTCTTTCTTATAGGAAGGAGCATTGAATTACGACGTAGTTTACCAAACTGGCTTTGATGGAATTTTGCAAAAAAAGCCAAATCGCTTTGGCCAGTCAACATCCCCTGAATTTACATCAACCACGCCAGGTATGAAAGTGTAATTTTCTTATTTATTTTTACAAAACTTGTAAAAATATGTTTCCCAAACATCGAGATCGGATACGCACTGAAAAGACAAGAAAAATTGATAATGATTCACTGAGTTTCAAAAACTTCAGAATTGTATTAATCAAATCAGTAACCCCAAATGTTTTTGCATAATGTAAACAGCCCTCAAAAGGCCCCTGAAAAGGAAAAAAAATATACATTTTTTTAACCAGCCTGATTGGGACACGCGCGTTGTAAAATAAATTTTACTACAAAAAAGTGAAAGCCATTTACAACTCCCTGTAACGCCGAATTAGAGCGCAGCTCTTGAGGAGGACGGAAGGGTACTGGGGGGGGGGGGGGGTCAACTGACCGGGGGGGGGGGGGGGTCGCGTGACCTTGGGGGTCACGTGACTGGGGGGTCACGTGACGATGAAAATGCCGATGATGTCATCAGTGACGATGCGGATACCGATGACGCCATTAGTGACGTCACTGATGACGTCACCAGTGATGATGACGATGACGATGCGGATGCCGGTGACGTCATCAGTGACGTCACTGATGCCGTCATCAGTGATGAGGATGATGACAATGCGGTTGCCAGTGACGTCATCAGTGACAATGACGTCATCAGTGATGATGACGATGCGGATGCCGGTGACGTCATCAGGGATGATGACTCACCGGGGGGTCACGTGACCTCCGGGGAGTCACGTGACTTTGGGGGTCACGTGACCTTGGGGAGCGGGGTCATGTGACCTCGGGGGGAGTCACGTGAACTCCGGGGAGTCACGTGACCTCTGGGGGTCAAGTGACCTTGGGGGTCACGTGGCCTTGGGGGGTCACATGACCTGGAAGGTCACGTGACCTTGGGGGTCACGTGACCTTGGGGTGACCTTGGTTACGCGGACGGCGACGGCGACGCCGCTCAAGCCGGAAACGGGCGCTTAAGAGCTGCGCTCTAAAAACAAAAATGAGCGCAATATTGACGGCTCGAGACGCGATTTAGTCGGAACTCACCCTTTCCTCTGTCGGCACTTTGGGCGCGTTGAGGAGGATCACCACCAAGATAGTCATTCCCGAATGACCAGTGAATTCCTATGCATATATATATATATATATATATATATATATATATATATATATATATATATATAGATATATAAAACTGAGAAGAAAAAAAACCCTTGGTGAAAAACAGCAACAACGGACGATTTAATCTTCGACGTTTCGGCCGGACTCCGGCCTTCCTGATATATATATATATATATATATATATATATATGAGGCGTATATGAGGTCCCCGACACTGCGGTGGGCACAATAGGTCATAAACGCACGGCACAGGCTCTTGAAGGGCATCTTCAGTACTAATTGCACGTAAGGCAACGCCGACGTGGGCGTCCGCTCTCCCGCGACGGTCACCCCGCCTCCCCTCAGGTGCCGCACGCCGCGGAAGAAAGGGGGGCAAGGAGCGGATCGCGGGGCAGGGGGTCGGGGGGGAGGGGGGGGGGGAGTGAATTGCCACCGAAGAGTTGCCAAGATGTCGTCGTAGCGGACAGTGAATTAAAAAACAAAAGTTTAAGCCAGAATAAAAAAACAAATACAGATTCCTAGGGTCAAGACCGAGGAACTTTGCGTGCAGCAGGACAGAATGGTGCGGCAGGCACAGATTTGCATCGCATTTCAATGAACAAAATAATATTACCGGACCCCGGATATGAATGGGTAAAATGAGGGAAAAGGCGAAGCAGTGGGTACAGAAGCGCGTGTGAAAAACTCACTGTTTCATACACACACACACCAAAAAAATCATGGTTTAATTTTAATTGCAGATACAGCGCCACTTGGTCAGGGTGAGTAATGATGTTTCCTGTTTATTGTTAATTCTTAGACGTTTTAATCGCTGCAAGTGTTCCTGGATTTTTATTTATTCCTTTATCAATCGTATTGAATCTGTATATGAGATTCGATTTGTGCTGCTTCCGTTCGCGGTCTGACCTAAATCCGTTTTCAAGGATCGTTACCGATAGTTTATCAAACGAGTGATGTGGGATGCTGAGGTGTTTTGAAAGAGGTAGGCTTGGGAGCAATTTTCAATGAAATTCATGATTATTAAAGCGTGTCCTGAATGCTTTCTTCGTTTGCCTTATATATTGCATTATGCAGACACTGCACTCAAGTAAATAAACCATATATGAAGAGTCACGCGTCAGGTTCCCTTGAATGTTTAAGGAGTATGGCGATTGCGTGCTGCTAGCGCTGCTAGTATGTTGCATTTGTTTGCAGACCAGACATCCCGGTTTCGTACACGGCCGGCATTCGCCATTTGACAATGACCAATTCAGTCGAGAGTTTACAAGTGCGTATCTTAGGTTACGTGATCGTCTGTAGACTAACCGGGGGAGGACGGAACTCATAATTAAGACGTTCGCTTTGTTCTAGAATATTATACTGCCGTTTAAAGGGATACTTCAACGAAATTTGAAATAATACCGTCGTGTTCGAAGATAGGTTGAATATGATCCACAATATCCGTAAATGACAATCGCACGTTTGTATTTTGAGCCCGGTGGCTCTATTTTTCGTTATAAACGGCCCACTCTGGCAAGCGTTTGCAGAACAGCCAGCGGAGAGCGTGTGACATCCAACGCAATCGTGACGTAGGTCGCCTCGGGACGAGCAAAGCTACGGTCAGGCTGACGTCGAGAGGATGGCCTAGTCGTTCCAGCCACCGAAGCGGCTGCTTTTTCTAGGAATTTTGAGTGAAGGGTTAATCTTCTATAATCTTGTAGGGGGACAATAGCGACTTCTGGGACACACAAAGGCTTTCTCGGGAAGAGGGGAGTTCTTCCTCCCCATCTTCCATAGTCGTGGCCGGACGTGACACACTCACCGTCACTAGCTGTCAAGGTTCCTAGACGGGCATTACAAACGAGGCGTTAGCGACATCCACCAGGTGCTCAGCCCCGGCGGAAACGCGTCCCGTGGAAAGATCGTGCAACCAACCTCTGCTGCGCTGTCATCGAGCGACACAGCAGAGGCTGGTTGCGCTATCTCTCCACGGGGCGCGGTGCCGCCGGGGCTGAGGTGCGCTCCGATAGCAAACCGAAACTTAAAAACCCGTCAATTTTGAGCGGTTTTTCAGAAAGCCATAGAATGCTTCGCGCGCCTTCCATCGTTCTGCAATTTGTAGATTTAGTGTTTTTCGATAGTGCTGAGCAATTTTCTAATTTAAACCATGCATTTAAACACAATATTCAAAAGTTAATTACGAAAAATAACTAAAAACTTCATTATTCCGGACTTTAATTTTTTACCTAAATGGACCCCTATCCCAGGATCAAAACGCCAAGAGCATTTTTTCTTTGCGAGTAGTAGTTTTCGCAGGAGCGATTTTGCCTGCGTTCTCTGAAACACCCTGTATATATCGTGAACGAAGAGTGAAGAAGGTGATTATTGCATTTATTGAATTAAAGCTGTCTTTCCCGTTCCCTTTTCCTAACTTTATTTCAAGAAATTGAATAATCACTTTCTCCCCTCTTCGTTCACGATATTAATAGGGATGCACTTGTCATTCTTCACTCATTCCCATTATATATATATATATATATATATACATATATATATATATATATATTGTAATGGAGAAACGCTTTAACGTCTTTTTACTTATAAGTTTGTTTTGTGCGTTTCTAAAGTTCCTCGTTTGTCGATTCTTGAGTTCCTCGCATTGGAACGTGATGACAAATAATGCGGCCCTATATATTACTCATAGATAGCCAGCCATACATTTCAACAAACAGAGTTCTAGCAGCCCCTGCGTATTATGTACCGATGCATCCGGCTTGATTTCCCCGTCTTCATCTCCTATTCATGTTGTTCATGTCTCCTTTTCTTTCTCAGCCAACACTGAAAATCCATCAGCGACGCAACTCCACGATCGGACGGCCTTCTCAGGACAGTCGTGCATTTGCGACGAAAGACCAACATGGCTAGAGATGTTTTTTGGAAGGGGCTACGCATCAAAAAAGAAGAACCCAGGGGAAGCCAAATGTGAGTTAAAACTCTCCGGTTCGTGTTCTTTGTATCATCGATACAGCTAAATCCTTAAGAGCCATTCACATAGAAGGGTTTGCTTACGTTTTTTACGCTACATTATAAGTCACTGAATCATCCGCGCTGCAAATGTCTCGGGCAAAGCCTGCGCGTCAAGTGATTTTAAGACAAGCCTGCAAGCGAGGCGGTTAAGAACGTTTTTTTTTATTTTTTAAGTTAATCCCGGAGAGTGGTGTCCTGTGTTTTTTTTTTTTTTTGTTCTATGTTAAAGAAATATTATCCACGAACCAACTAGCCCATCAAAGCACACTGCTCAAACATTATCCTTAAACTAGTTTTACAGACATAAGTATTAGGGCGCAGGCTAGCTGGTAAACGTTCATACTTAAAAGCTCCAAAACATCAGAAAAAGAAAAGACAAACAAAACAAAGTCTCAAAACGAAGCTCCAAAACCTTTTATCATAAGAACGGCCTCATATATAGGCGGTGCTCCCCTAAAACCCTAAAACGACATCGGTCAAACCCTCAAAGAAGAAAATGAGGAGCAACTCATAACTCCGAAATGATGGCCGAGCGAAACGAAAAATAACAATTAACTTTATACATATAGGAATTTGTACCCGTTTTGAAAACGACATCCGTCCACTGTCAACCGGTTGCTGCGCTCCATACAAAGCAGGGACGTTCCGGTGACTCTGGACATAAACAGACAGACGTTTACATAACATAACGCATCATAAGTAAACCATGCGCCGCGGACAAACCTTTAATCTGAAAATTTTGATCACGCCAATCCAACACTGCAAGAATTACATCGTGCTACTCAGACAAAAAAATAATAATAATCGCCGGCCAGGTTGGACAGAAATGCTGCCACCGCGACGTTTGCCGCACAACTCGTCGGTTTCGAGCTAGGCGAGAATCGCTTGTTAGCGTTTTCTCTTTTTGATTTACAGTCTTTCAAATTCAGAGAATAGCTAGAAAGGAGTACTCTTTCGTTACTTTTTTTCCCCGTGCAGCTGTATCATGCATTTGACAACTGGCTTGACCTTACAATAAACGATGTTGAAGAAAGCAACAAAACCACATTGTTGTCACTCCAGGACCAGATAGTGGCAATTTTCTTGGCAGGCAAAAATGAAAAAAGAAAAAAAAAGCTACAGCTCGGTGTTTGGTCAGTCACAAATCAACCAACCGTAGTACGAAAGCCACTAAAAGCAAGCCCATGCGTACAGTTATATATAAAGTTTGCACCGCTTGCCAAACATTTTGACCGTTACTACTTCTGAAAAAAAAATTTAACAAACGTAGGACCACTTTATAACTGTAAACGCTGACGCATAAAAAATAAATTAAAAAACGGACAAAGCAACAGATATTGATTATGTTGTGTCATGTTGTCCCTTCCTTCGTTTTCCAAGTAACAACTGTAGGAAATAGCGGAAAAGTGAACTCACTCACACTGTTTGTCCTTTTGTCATGTTTGTTCCCCTTCTCGAAGGATTATTATTGCCCAAGCATCCATTCTAACAAGTAAATAAACTCACAGTTATGACGTTTGCCAACCTGCGTATATTCACACGCTCTCTTCTTGAAATAAGTAGAAATATAGCATGTTCCCATTGTTGAAGTTCTTCATATTGTTGAGCTCAACAAAGGAACAAAGACATTTTGTTGCACGGCAATAATAATCTGTGGAGAAGGGAAGCAAATGGGACACAGGACGAACACAAACACTCACCAGTCACCTATAGCTGTGTTTGGAGATTTGTGTTGGTCCTTTGCCCCCTTTGTACCCCTTCCCCAGAGATCATTAGTGCCATTCTTTTCCAGCTCGCTTTCACGTTTGCATTAATTGCATCTTAATCATAGCTTCTTCTTTTCTTGACGTTTTCAGTGTATTTACCTAAATCACCAAAACGTCGCTTAGTACCTGTCGTTTCTTTCCTAAGGCTTCCTTTATGGTGACAGCAAAATATCCATAGAAGCGAGACAAAAGCTTCATGAGAGTGACGCAAGAAACAGAACAAACAAAAAGTTGCGTGGGCTGCTCCCTAGGTTGCATTCACACGACGACAGCTTCAACGAAGACAGCGTTGTCAGTCAGAGAACGTAAGATTACCACATTAATATTTTGTCTGTTTTTCAAAGTTCAAGTTCTAATAGAAGTCGCGAAATGCGTTGTGAATGTGCCGCTGACGATGTGTTAAAAAAACAAAGAAAAAACATCGCAGGTACAATTGAAAATTCTTGACGAAACTTTGCCTGAATAAACCTTGTCGCATGTCGTCTTTTCCGCAGGAGGTGGACATTGATCGGCAACTCGCTGTTCTTTCTTTTCTTTGCCATTTTGGTGGTCCTCTTCAGCATCTGGTACGTTGACCGCACAGTCACTGTAACGACACGAAAGGGCCGCTACGTGGGCAACAAGCTACACGTAGGAGCTGGTGTTGTGTACGAGTTTTTGGCTGTCCCGTATGCTGGCGACGTCGTCAAGGAGCGTCGCTTCCGCAGGTAAGGTCTCACGTGCTTTTCTGAATGTATAGACCGACACGCGGCGCGGCTCTGTTTACCAACATGGCCGGAAAGCCGTGCATGCTTAGAAGATATGTGGGCAAAAGCGGCCAGGCTATCCTACACTCTTCGAAAAAAGGGTCAGTATAGTCCTCCCTAAATGGAGGAACGCTCTTGACACACATGTTCCTTTAAAAAGGGAGAAACTTTCGTCCCTAAAGCAGGGGAGCAAAAGTTCCACCGTCGCCTGCATCCCATTATGGCGGCCACGAATCGAGCTCAATAAAGCTTAACGACAACACTAAGTCTATCGTACGGAGCGAGAGTAGCAGCAAATAAAAAATTTATTCCCGGAGCCGGCTTCCCCCTCCAGGCAAAGAAACTTACGTTTCGAAAGCATGCAGTCACTCAGTCTTCTCATCGTCAGCACTGCGATGTTAAACGGCGACAACCGGCACCCAGTTCCCGCACTATAAGTCTTACCTTTTCTATTCCTCGTGCCAAAATTCCTTCGTCAACCGTTGCGTCAACCGCACATCACGGAGGAGGGGTAAGGTAAACCATTCGCCCGCAAAACCAAAAGCCGCTCTCAAAAAAAGCAAATACGAAGCAGCCTCTTGGCTCATCTCAGCACGGTAGCACGAAATTATGGCCTAGCCGCGGAGAGTAAAAGGAGGTTAAATCGCTTGCCACCAATGGCAGGGTCAAGCGGGGTAGTTGCAAGTAGCTAGGCGGCGCTAGATACCGCCCAATTCATGTTCTACAAAAAACATTTTTATTTTCTCGCGCCACCATTGCGCTTCGGGAACCTCTATCATACACATATGTAGACACATTACGCATACTACAAGCATCAGCTGAACATGCATACACATGCATCTCATACATAAACATCAATACAACAGCACATTAACCCGATCACTAACCCCGAGCTCTGCGTTTCCGTCGTTTATACTGGTGGTTTTTAACGTACGGAAAATCTCGGTGACTCCCTAAACAATAAAAAATATTCCCACCTTGTTGATTTGTTTCCAGCAGTGTCATATATCTGAGAGTATTTATAATGGCTCAAGGGATGAATCTCTTATTGAAAAGAAAACGCTCGATCATGCCGTAATCATTTGAAAGCCAATAAATCGAGCCGCTCCAATGCGATTCTCAGCTACAAGTTTGTTTCCCCGCAAGGCACTTCGTGGCCAGTATTTCTATTGTAGTGTTTGTTTTTCTATTTGTGCTGTTCGCGCACGGCTGAATTAATCTCTGTAGAGCGGATATTTACTCAGCTAGAAGTGATGCTTCATGGGCAGAGAAATCGCTTTTCGATCAACTTGAGTAGTCAAAGCCGCGACTTGCGGCAGGTGTTAAGTGTACGGAGCTACACCGTGGCGAGCTCGAAACGTCTTGCGCTCATCTCAGCGCGCCACTTGGAAGGCAGTTTCTCCAGGTACTGTAGTATATTTAAACAGAAAAATAAAGGATAGCTTTTTTCGATTTTACCTTTTTTTAACGCTAAAATTCCACTGTAAATATACATACCTTTCGTCATAGTTTCGTACTGTTCAGTGTTTTCCCCAGAGTGCAATCGCTCTCGGGGACCGACAGTCACACTGGCCACGGTCCGATAGGAGCTTACCATTCAGACCAGCGTTCCAACATGACTATCCGCACGTCGATCGACTGCACCTAATTCCTCAAGTGGTCAAAATCTTAAATGTAAAGCGGAATGTCAACCTGCGACACCCCGCCCCCTCCGATCACGGCCCGACCAGCGGAAACAATGCCCGACAGTTTACGTAATCTAATCTTGTTGTTACACCACTAATACGCGAACACACGGTCACATCGGCGATAATTCCAGCCTTCTGTTCACTACGCAAAACACTTCCATCACGATGTTGCTGACGCGCAGAAATACAGAACCACGTTGAACGCCGGTTGGCACTCGGCACGGGAAAACAGAACCGAACTCAGCGCGAAAGGCACCCAGGCAGCCCGCAGAAAAACCTCTCTGTCTTGGACGCAGTTCCTGAGATTTCCACAACGTCGAAAACGTCGACACAGTTGCCGCGTGGTTCCGGTACTGTAATTCCGCTACTTTAGTTCTGCGTCGGTCCCGCCTGTCCCGCCACAATCCAGAGACGGCCATCTTACCCTGCGCACGTAGCGCTGCTGGTACTGCTCCGAAACTTCGCTCTTTCTAGCGGCTTCGTCTGCTCGTTTGATAAAATTAGTGGTAAAAACGTCAATGCAAACGAAATGTTTCTTCTTCGCCAATTTTTTCGCCAAGCCAGTTCACGGCCGACACGGTGCAGGCGTACAAGTCACTCGAGGCCTACGTACGATTACTTCGAGCCGGTTTATGCGCTGTAGGCAGGATCAGCAGACTGTGGGTCTGCGAAAGTGTATTTATTAATTGATTAAATACACACACCGTGCTTCGAGTCAAGATATGATATTTTTCCTACCCTCTTGACCACAAGACACAACAAGCGGTAGTGCTTTGTTCGTCTTGCCGCCGCTCTTTCTTTTGGTAGCACGGGCGTAGCAAGTCACCGACGAGCGCTTGGCCATTGCTTTTATGCGCGAACGCCGTGGGAACACAATCTGGGTGGTCTCAATCAGACGACCATTTTCCTGCACATAAGCAAGCCTCGGGACCGAGATTTAAATGGAAAGGCCAGACTTGCCAACAAGAAAGTGCTTGCCGCAAAAACGGTCGTCCTCGCGAGGCAACCATTATTTTCGATCCACGGATATTCTCCAACTTCTGCGCCTTTCAGCGTCCGTCGGGAACTTGGGGAATCTTATCCCGCTAGTTTTTCTGTATCTTTTAGTGCAATTAACGGATGCACAGCTTTGCGGCATGCTGAAATCTTATGACGTCCATGCGAAACGTGCGCCCTTCTCCCCACCCCACCCGGCTCCGGCGCGATCGCAGCGCCACCGCAGCTCAGTGACGTCACGCCCGCGTGTCGGTCTATAAGTAAACCATTATAAACCTCTGAACACAGATGAAACACGTGTTACGGTTGTTTACAATTTTCTCTCATTTTTTTATGTCGTGTTGTGATGTGAACAACCACTCCTATATAAATTATGATCTTTAAAACTTAATTGCATTTGTTAGATGTGTTTTATTTTGTTTCTAGAGAACAAGTTCAGTGGTGGTACCAAAAATTTGGTATTACGCGCAATAATAAGCCCGCTGTTATTTTCCCTTGTTAAACGAAGCTTCTCCAATGTTACAAACTTTGTTATGTAAAATTGCACCGCACATTGGATTTAAAAAGTAATGGTAGCGTATCTTGCAGCGACCTGCATTATTAAAGTCAGAGCAAATTGACTGTCTGCGATGATACCCCTGCATGAATCTAGATGCAGTATATTCGCGACTCCAGCAAAATGGACGCCACCAAGCGGGAAAACCGGGAACCAGCCGGACCGGGTCGCTCCGCGCTCCTCGGCGTCTCTGGTGGCTTTCACGTACACGTGTTGTCGGCGCAGTGGCGAACAACGTAATTTCACGAATGAGTTTGCCTGAGTGTTCATTTGTGGTGAAGCCTCAGTAGATTGTTTCCTTTCATCACGTGTTTGAAAGCGCGTTTGCTTCACAACACACGGACGCGCACATGCTTTCGATTTCTTGGATGGAGAGGAATCACGGAAAAACGTTTTGATTGCTTGTCTGTCTCGAATCACATTCAGGGTGACGACTACTTGGTAACTGATAAGTGGTTTCTTTATAAGGTTGTAGAACAGTGGACTGAGGACGAGAGACACGGTGTTTCACTGGAGGGAACACCAATGTTGCAGTCAAGTGATTGGGAAGCTAAAGTTGAGGCTTGGATAAGTTGGTGCATACTTCGGAATTAAAAACAGAGCAAAAAGACAAGGACCAGGCAAAGAAGTGACACGGACGTAGCTCTAAACACAGGCAAGTTTTGAGCCGCCGGTCCGAAGACAGATCTCCTGAGGGGGGAGTACGACTGACCATGGAAGTCGACACGGGCTCTCCTGTTTGTGTTATCCCCCGAGTAGTGTACAATGAGCACAAGGACCATTGGCCGGCGCTGTCGGCAACCAAGCTGAGTCCCCGATGCTGCTTGGAACAGCTGCCCATCCTCGGGGAGCTACACATGAGGGCGACCGTCCATGACGTCATGGTGCCGGCTTCGCTCGTGGTTGTGAACTACCCCGGACCAAGCCTGTGTGGTCGAGATGTAATCGGCAAACTGAACTAACTGGACCCTCTGGTGTCAAGCGTGGTTGCAGGCTCAATGAGAAAAGTGGAAGACTTGCTGTTGCAGTTTCAGGACCTGTTTGAGCCAGGACTGGGGACCATCAAGGGGCCACTGGTACGTTTTCATCTGAGGAAGGGAGCGGTGCCGAAGTTTATGAAGGCAAGACCTGTTCCATACACGCTTTGCGAAAAAGTGTCAGAGGAGCTGGAGCGGTTGGTAGAGGCCGGAGTTCTCTCACCTGTAAGCCATTCGGAGTGGGCAGCACCGATTGTACCGGTGCAAAAAAAGAACGGCTCGATACGCCTGTGCGGCGATTTTAAGCTGACAGCGAACATGGCGTGCAACACAGAGCAGTATCCGCCACCTAACATAGCTCATATGTTTGCGTCGTTGCGGGGCAGTTCTTTATTTAGCACCTTAGACCTTAGGGATGCATACAGCCAGATGGCATTGGACGAAGAGTCGAAGGAATTAACAGTCATCAAAACCCATCGTGGCCTTTACAGCTTCAATCGCCTTCCGTTTGGAGTTGCTTCCGCGCCGACGATTGTTCAGAAGATGGAGAGCATGCTCGCGGATCTGGAGGGTGTGCAAATGTACCTGGACGACGTCCTGGTAGCGGAAAAACCATTAACCGATAACCTGAGCAGGGTGCTGCAACGCTTCTGGGACATGGGTATCAAACTTCGTCGATCAAAATGTCAATTTAGGAAGCCGGATATCACTTACCTGGGGCACCAGATCGACAAGGAAGGAGTCTATCCAATCGAAAAGAACGTGGAGGCTATCCGAGATGCACCGACGCCGTCAAATGTAAGCGAACTTCGCTTCTTCCTTGGGCTTCTGACGTATTATCACCGATTCTTGCCCAATATCCCATCCCATCCTTGTCACCACTGTTACGTCTTTGCTGTCATCCGCCGTTCGGCCCAGGCGCGACGCGATTATGACACGCTCCGGTGGTAGCCAGTACGGGAAAAACGCCCCCTTTATTGCTTCAAACACAGATATATAGAGAACGCCACGACTGGTGACGTCAACAGGGAAACTGCTATCGGCTTGATAACGGCGGATAGACGGATGTAAACAATGACAATGCAACATTTCTTTCTCTCATAATACTGCAAAGGATCGATCGGTTTCCGTGTCCGCGTTGAACGTCGTAAGGCTGGTTGGTTTTGACCGTCGGGGCCTGGCACGTCTTGCTCCCTCGGTGGCTCCTGGCTGTCCGGCTGTCCTAGTGTCACTTGCGGTCCGACGTTCCCCGAATCGTCTTTAGGGCCACCCAGACTCTCAGTCGGACCTTGTCTGCCGCGAACCTGGTCCATGTGTCGAAGGACTGTTCCCTCCGGAGTCTCGATGACCAGCAACCTTGACCCGAGCTTGTTCTGGACGGTCCCCGGTGACGATCTTTCACCTTGGCCGAAGCTGCGAACCCACAATGGCGCTCCGAGGTCCCAGGAGTCTCCCTGAACCTGCACATTGTCCGACAATAACGCAGGCCGGAATGGTACACTCATGTCCAGGCGCGAACGAATGCGGTACCCGAGAAGTATTTCCCCTGGGGACTTGCCACACGCTAAAGGCGTCCGACGATAATTGATCAGAAGCTGCGCCAACCTTCTTCCCAAATCTCCCCAGTTAACTTAGCGAGGCCGAACTTGATCGTCCTGACTGCACGTTCAGCCAACCCGTTAGACTGAGGATGATAGGGCGCACAGCGGAGGTGACACACATTGTTTCTTTTCACAAATTCTTCGAAATGCTCACAAATTAACTGAGGTCCATTATCAGAAACGATTTTCCTGGGCAGACCGAACCTGCTGAACAGTTCTCGGAGCTGATTCACCGTCGCCTCTGCCGTCGTTGATCGCATGATGCAAGCTTGAATTCATTTGGAATGGAAATCAACGACTAGTAGCAACATCCCCCCAACTGGTCCTGCATGATCGATGTGCACTATCGACCATCTTTCTTTTGTTTCTGGCCAATTCACCGGTGAGCACGCGGGCGGCATTGGAGCGGCTTGTACGCACTCGCTACAATTTCCGCTCAGTTGTTCCACCTCCCCGTCCAGTCCCGGCCACCAAAACAACGACCCCGCATTTCTCTTCGTGGCTGATACCCCTGGTAAGATTCGTGCAGCAGCTTCAAGATGTCCGGGCGGGCCCGTGTGGGAATCACGAGGCGCCGGCTCCAGTAAAGTAACCCACGACACGTATACAACTCGAGCTTCCGGGAAAAATAAGAATGTACCCGTCCGACTCTTCAGAAGACTAGCAGGCCAGCCGTTCTGCACGTACTTGAAGACCTGTAACAACGTATCGTCTGTTTTCATCAAGTCTTTTAGCCGCTGCGCGGACATGAATGCTTCGTCTACACAGTGCAACGTCAGCACAAATTCTGGAAGGTCCTCTTCCACTGGTGGTCCTTGCCGTTGAAGTGGCAATCGACTCAGCGCGTCCGCGTTTCTGTTTTGTTTTCCTGGTCCAAATTCTATTTTGTACCGAAAATCGCTGAGTAGCAAAGCCCACCTTTGAATCCATCCAGACGCCAGTAGCGGGACAAGCCGGTCTTCTCGTAACAGACTCACAAGTGGTTGATGGTCCGTGACTAATACGAATTGGCGCCCCAGTAAATAATCACGGAACTTGATTACGCCAAAGATCAACGCAAGTGCCTCCTTTTCTAGTTGCGAATAGTCTTTTTCGGCAGAGGTCAATGTTCTTGACCGAAAAGCTTTCGGCGTATCGACGCCCCGGATCTTGTGCGATAGGACGGCGCCCACTCTTGTTGGGGACGCGTCACATTCCAGTCGCAGTGGCTTCTCAGGGTCAAAAAATGTCAGGACCGGTGATGTCAGCAACGCGACCTTGGCCTGTTTGGCGGCCTTATCTTGCCTTGGCTCTCAATTCTACCTTTGATCCTTGCCGAGCAGCTCGTACAACGGTGCTAACAGGGTCGACATATTGGGCAAGAATCGGGGATAATACGTCAAAAAGTGACACGGACGTAGCAGCGCTACGTCCGTGTCACTTCTTTGTCTGGTCCTCGTCTTTTCGCGCTGTCTTTTATTCCGATGAATGGGAAGGTTCGATAGTTGCTTTTCTTGAGTTTCGTTGTGTTCGATTGGCTTCAAGTTCGAGCGGCCCACGCCGGTGGGTGCGTTGGCTATTCATCTTGGCTGCTTTTCGCCGAAAAAACCTCTGGACCACACTGAAGGAGTTGGGCTGATTTCGCAATTACTTGGTTCAAGAAAACCTGCTTGCTGCATATGATGAATGAGGGAAATTATCTGTTTTCAAAAGGTGGGGGACGCGTCTCGCAATAGAAGCTGTCACGGCATTATGATCTATCGGGCCTCCAATATTTATATTATACCAGTCGCAGCCAGCAGCAATATACGTCTACATTGCTCAGGTTGACCGGCCACAAGAAATACTCATTTTCTCCGTTCAGGTTTTGAAGTCAAGTTCAATGCAGAGGGGTTCTGCGTGAATATCCGATGAAGAGTCTCTTCAGTTTGTCCGCATTGGTCTCCGTGCTACCGGCTAGAACCATTTGGCTACGTTTAAGTAGTATCTCTCTGCCTGCCAAATATACTTTTATTCATCAGTTCACCTAATAGCTAGTCAACTAAACTCATATTTCAACCCCAAGAATATACTAATATCGCTTTAGTGGGACATACTACGTCAAAATGATTTATGGATTGCTACTAAAACCTGAATTTGAAATGCGAGTATCAGCTGCTTAGTGGGGCGCCAGCGGGTTAACATGCTCCTTAGCTCAAGAAGCGCTTGCTTAATTGTCGTAATTTTCCTGCAGCCTCTGTTGTTGACCAGGCAGACAACTGGACCTGTTTCTTAACGCACAGAAGCTCGATTTCGCGGACAGATAAGTAGCATGGTCGAGGCATGCGAGTTAGCTGAAAATTACTTTCGGTGGAATAATTCTGTAGTCATCGCCGCTTTCCTTAGATGATCAAAATTGATTAGAGTCTATTACCGTCTCCAGAGCCCATAGTTTCGGTTTTGAACGAAATCTCACAATAGAAAGTTTGACATGAAAAGAACAATGAACACCGGGAAAACAAAACTATGCTCTGCAAGTTTATGTGCACCGGCTGCACTTAACCGTCTCAGTTCAAATACCAATAAAACTAAGCATTAAACAAAAATAAAATCTGTTAAATTGAAAGCGCCACCCGTTCAGGCGGCCCGGCCGAGCCGACGCGACCTGGACCCAGCCGCCATGTTTGTTTAGTGGTGGCGCCCCCTATAGGTCGCTGGAGTCACGAATATGTAGGGTGTTGAGTTGAGCATTATATATTTTATGAGCCTTTATGTTCAAGGTCCAGGATTGCCACGGATACCAAGGTCATGGCTCACACAGCCACCGGCAAGAAACCATCCTGCGTGCAGGGAGAAGACAAAGCAATCAGTGAGGTTGTTGTGGAGACCGACGAGGATTGTCTCCACCTTAACATCTGGACGCCCTTTCTTCCTAAGTTGTGCTACGACAATTGTCGTCTAAGGTGATTGATTAGCACTATTACCACGTCTGCAGGCAAAGCGAAAACAAAATCTGAATATTTAGTCTTTTAACTTGTTTATAAGAATGAAATAAGTATCATTGGCTATTTTATTTGTGTAAAGTTCGTCCACGTACTGAAATTACATCTGCGTAGTTATCCCAGCTGTTTGTTCCGCAAGTGTTACCCAGATGATACACCTACAAGATTAAGCCGCCATAAACTCGCAGATCTTCAATAGGATGACTTTATAGTAATATGCGTTTAGCCTTCTTGAGAGACATTAAACCATGACTTGGTTCTGTGTTTTATATCTTGGTCTAAATTAACGCAAGCTCTTCTAGTTATGCCACTTCGAAATTTTATTGTTCGGTCACAATTGAAATGCTGACTAGTTGCTGGCATAAAACGCAAATATGCGTGGAATCAATCTTGGGTGTGCATGCGTAGTACGTATAGACTAAAAAAACTATAAAAGTGGTCCCACATCTATAGATCTCCCCTAAAATTATCGACATGTACCACAAAAAACGTCGCCTTGTTTGTAAGGTACGGCACACAAGGGGTCCTCGCAAGGCCCCTATACTTGCTCAAGGACGACAGCTGAAAAAAGACCCCAAGAAGACTGTATACATCTCGCAGAGGACTTACATGCAGAGTGTTACTGAGAAGGCGATCCGCTCTCTAGAGATATTCTGGGCCTACGTAAAACATCAAAGGAAGTCTTCTTCTACCCCTGAGTTCACGGAGAATCGCTGTCTTATTACGCCTGTACAGGCCATTGGTGATCTTTTCAGTTGTCACATTTTATCTATATGGCAAGCTCCCCAACCGTCCGACGTAGAGCTGACATTAGAGTCACTGAAATACCTCAAAAGAACATTAGGGAGCACTACAAAGGCCGTCACACGCACACACTGCTAAAAGAAAGCGGGCCCAGATGGTGTTTATTCCATCCTACTTCTCGTCGGTGCATCCAGGCTGGCCCCTGTACTAACTTGAATGCTTAATAACTTTCTAGCTCCTGGCACTGTCCCTAGACACTAGAGATCGGCTATTATCACAACTGTACACAAAGGACACAGAGCACCCGTTTCATCTGTGACTGCATATCGGCCTATATCTTCTACGTCCATTATATTTCGTGCAATATAACAAATCATCAACAAACGGCTCCTGCGGCACTTTGAGATGAACGTGCTTTTCGCACCGCATAGTATGCTTCCCGAGCTCGGTGTAGCTGTGAACTTACACTAGCCACTGTTATTCGTGCGCTCAGCAACCACGTAGATAACCGGCAAATTTGTGAGTTTGTGGAATTCGATTTTAAACAAGCTTTTGATAGAGTAAGCCAGATATCCACCTTCACAAGCTGTGAAACATGGGAATCAGAGGCCATGTTCATCAATGGCTGTTTAGCTTCCCACATCATTGCAAGCAGCGAGCTGTGTTTTGTAATGACTTCGTGTCTTCATTGAACTCTACACCACTTTTTATGCCAAGGAGGTAACGCTGTTACAGCCTGCGTTAAGTCCCAGGAACTATCAAGAAGTGCAAGAGAATATAGACCATATCCAGCAGTGGCCGCTGGCAAGCCACCTAGCTTTCGACTCATTAAAATGCTCCGTCATGCTGGTAAGACACAATTAGGCTGCCCACGCCCCACCGATGCTGAGCTTGGCCAATGACGCCCCTCACCGTTGTCAGCTGACCAAACGTCTTGGTGTTGTACTAGACCATCGACTTCAGTTCACTGACCAAGTCCATGAACTGACATCCAAGGCCTCACGAATGCTTGGCTTCATCACTCGGACCTCCGAGGGTATGGGAACTGACACACTCAGGAGCCTTTTCACAGCTTTTGTTTTACCCCAACTGGAGGGACAGTATGGGACCCCCTACAAGCACGCATATGTGCCTCGCTAGAAATTATGCAACGTCGTGCCGCATCCACAGTCCTCGGCCAAGGTGCTTGTCGACGCCCCTCCTCGATACAACGACATTCGGACAACCCAGCTCTTAAAGGCTATGATTGGGTATACTTTGGCTCTCCGACTGAAAGTGACAATTATTCGGCCGTTTTCCAGTAGATCCCGCCCTGATCACTATCCCCATCAAAATTTTTACGCCCTAAGACATACGCGGGTTGTAGGGCTCCAGCCCTTATTTGCCACAACAGTACGCCATAGCCAGTCCCTTCTTATTAGAACTGTTGAGCTGTGGCGCTAGCTACCGAACGAGAGACCGCTAGTGTCTCAGAAGGTGACATGAGCCCCAAGGTGCTATGCAAAGGTGCTGTGCGCAAATTCTGAAGTACCTTAACCCCCACCCCCCTTTTTCCAATCTTATTTTTTTCATCGTTATTATTCTTTTGCAGTGTCTCTACTCATTATGTTTCATCGTTTCCTTTCGTATTCGCGTACATTTGGGCATGTATTAATGAGATAGCGTTAACGAGCTCACGTCACAAAATCTTCGGCGTCGGTGTCGGCGTCGGTGAGACCGGAAAATCCTGTGCATGGTAACCCCGAATCGAGGGCAGAATAAGGGATGGACAGACACGAAAGTGATGGACAAACACGAGTCGTGTGTTTCTCTCCGTCCCTTGTTTTCACCTCGATTTAGGGTTACAATGTCTGTAGTTAACCAGCTCACCTGCCTATTTTTATAAGGAAAGTTCTGGTTGGCCGGTGGGATCAACACGTCACAGCTACGTGTGACATCGCACGGGGCTGTGACGTCATGATTAAGTTATCATAACGCTTCGCCGAATTTTGCAGGAAAATTTTCCACTATATTTGGAGGAAAAGGTTTGCGCCCAATTACGTGGAAAAGTTTTTCCGCCAAATTAGGTGGGTCGATAAGGTCATGACATCTGAGCCACGTGTGACGTCACAAGCGGCATGTGATTGTTATGACGTCAAGTGTGACGTCACACGCGAAGCACACATGTTTGCACGGCTTGGAAATGAGCGCGTGCTTATAGACCATTTCATTTCAGTAGTTGGCTGACCGTCAGGTAGAGGACGCTGGTGCACTCGCCACCATTAGGTTGCTTCAATTTGGTTGGTTTCGGTTTCAACGCGCACGCTGTTATGTTGCCGTTTCACACCGTTTTCGCCTAATTTTGTGATAAAAATTTCTTTCTTGTGGCACACAACGAATGTCACGATGGTGCTGAGTCACGTGGACAACGAAGGTGGTTTCGGGCCTAAATTGCGAGCACTTTCACGGACACCAGATGCGTCTGATTACGTCCAATCGTCAATTTCGGCCAGGTTCGGTTGTGAAACAGCTGGTCCGATGCAAAGAGAGGATCACCATCGCCCACGGCCGTACCTGCAAACACTAATTGCTAGAAAAAAAAAGTAAAAAAGGTCAAGAGTAGTTTTGTCCCCAGCACGCACTTTTTACCTGCCGCCGGGCTTTGGCTGCGCGTGCGCCGAGCGGTATGGAAGGGCTCGCGCTCAAGTCAGAGATTCGGCTGCTCCTCTTATATTATAATAGACTATTATTGATGTGCGCGGCCAAAAGCGTCGTTGTGGTCAGCTTTCCACGATTGGCCAAACCATGGGCATATGAGCATTGTCAGATTGTCAACTTTGACGGTGTTAGTTTCGGATTGCGATGGCTCCTAGCTTCTACTATGCTTTTTAAACACACCTTCGAACTCGTCGTTGCACCAGATGGTAAGTAGCCAGATTAACAACTGGTTACGTCACGGTGAGGAAAATTCAAGTTGTGACGTCACGGAGGGGAACCATAAGAGGGCGCCACCGAAACATCTCGGCGCTAATAATGCATGAGCGCTTAGTGAAAAAGTAGGTTCACAACAGGATTAACAATGATCTGAATCACAAAGAACACATGAAGTGACAAGCTTACTGTTCAAGTTTCGTAGACCAACTTCTTGTGAACTTCGCAGTCTGAAGATGTCCCCTATAATGACGTAGATAATATAAAAAAGTGTTGTTTCCTCGGAATGTCTTATTCAAATAAATTAGGTTCTCGAGAAATATTTTCATACACTAACCAAGATCAACTTGAAAATTTGTTTAACTAAAGTACTCATTAACAAGATTTCACAATATTGGCCTTATGAAATAGACTATGAAGGTATGCTTGCAACGGTGCTCAATGTATGAGATACGTGACAAGCATCTCAATTGAAGTATGACATCAATCTCCCATAAAATTTGCTAGATGAAACTAGAAGCCGCAAAAGAAGTCATCTCCGGTAACTTTGGCTGAAGTAGAGCGCCAGTCACCTCACCATGAACCTGTGTAGAAAGCTCTTTACTGGTTTGAACCGACGGGCTTTGTAGATTTTGGCTTCGCCAGTTACCAAAAGTAAATCCCTATTCCCCGTCGACAACGCTGCACTAGCGCGATTTTCATGCAGACGGATTCTTCTCGGCATCAGAAATTGTGGATCCCACGCACTCTCAAGCTGTCTCTGACAGTTTCTTACGCAGAAAGGCAAAACCTTCGTGCTGCAATGACTTAACTGAATTGAATTGGTTACCTTAAGAAAATCATTTAACAATTAAAAGGATGTAGAAATCGGACTAATTAGGTACGGCATACAATTTCTCCGAATTCATAATTAAACCGATCCAGCGAATGTTTACATGGCAAAAACGATTAAGAACGTCAAGCAGATGTAGGTGTGATATTGTAAACAAACAAATTGCCTGATGTTGACGTACCATTATTTCTAGCATCAGATAAAAAAAAATTTAAAATTAAACCTCTGTTGCATATTTTGTCCACGAGTTCACCTATATAATCAAAAGCCACTGTTTTCGATCTGTTATAAAAACAAAACACGATGCTTTCAGGAAAGACACCTGGTTATTTACAGTGAGCATTTTGTCGCCTTCCTTGAGATCTTAAATGCATGATCATATTCCGGGTGTTCTTTTTTTTTGTTTTAATTCTTACAGATTTGTTTAAAAAAAAAAATCAGTGAAAGCTACACTTCTGTGGTTTGGGCGAGTGAGTTATACGCCCAGGGGGACATTATGTGGGCAACTAATGTTTGCGATAAGTCGGCTAAATAATTAAAATTTACTAATCAACTTTTAATTACTGAAAATAGACATATTGTTCCAATAAGAATCTGGCTGAGCGTCGTCCAAAACCCCTAAACCAGTCATCTTTAAAAGGAATTTGAGCGCGTGAGAAGCGCAGTAGTGTGCTGAAGTTATCACTCGTGGAGTAGGTACAAAGCTGAAGGTAGATCAGAGACGGAAAAATTGCGCGGGCGCCTTACCGAAACCGCTAGCATTGTACCTGCTTCACGAGTGGGAACTTTAGTGCGCTACTACTCTTCTCACGCGCTCAAAGTATTTCTGAAAATGACTGATTTAAGGGTTTTGGACGACGCTCAGCAAGTTTTTATATGGAACCATATGTCTATTTTCACTAATTAAAAATTTAATTAGTGAATTTTAAATAATTAGCCGACTTATTGCAAACATTAGCCACCCCAATAATGTCCCCCTGGGCATATAACTCACTCGCACAAACCGCATAAGTGTACCGTTCGGGGATTTCTTTAAAACATAAAGAATAAAAGAATAAAAAAAAAAAAAACACGCTGTATATATATTTACATCGTGCTTCCTATTGCGAATATTCCGCCACTATTAGTATGCAAACCTGAGTTCTCATAAGTTATTCATCCTTGAACCCTCCCGCTCTCTTAGAGTCACATATGTGCTCAATGTGAGCGAGCGTTAACGCTGATTCATGTGCTCATATAGCCTAGCCGGCACATCGGCGGTAAAAATAGTCAAAACGTGTTACAAAATTAAGTGCAGAAATTGTGAGCATAATGATAAAATGCGATAGCATGGTATATATATATATGTATATAAGTATCGGGCGACACCTTCCGGAGTGAGGTAAGAAACACGGTGAAACGCGACGAGAAACGCGAATTTAATGCATCCGCCAAGGCGCGTAGTGGCTCGGAGGGGAGAGCGAAGCGACGAGTTGAAGCCACCTAATGGCGGCCGCATCACGTGACTCCAAGATGGCAGCGCCGATGCGGCGGAGGGTGAAAAGGTCTATATAGGCAGGCTTTCGAACAGGGCCCGATAACGCTACCGCGTTCCTCTCTTAAAGGCGAAGCTTAAGTGTTCTTAAAGATATTTTGTGTTCTGCTTTGTATTGCTGTAATTTACCGTTAGAAGAAGGTGTCGCAAACCTTCTGGTACAGGCCATTGCCTGTACCACTAAAATAAAGAATATGAATACGAATATAAGGTATAAGACTATAATTAAACGCTAAACAAAAGGGTCAAACACTGATTGCATCGGTTAACATGAATTACAGACTCAATACTATTAAACCTCAAATTTCACAACCCTTACTCTCCCTCCTACGTTGCCACGAGTTAGTGACCCGAAGGAATGAATTTGCACGAGTATTTATTTGTAATATACCATAGTTTTGTCGCAGTGCCTAAATATTTCATTTGGTGAATGATTTATGTAAAA
The DNA here is from genome assembly GCF_016920785.2 of Ixodes scapularis. Taxonomy (NCBI): domain Eukaryota; kingdom Metazoa; phylum Arthropoda; class Arachnida; order Ixodida; family Ixodidae; genus Ixodes; species Ixodes scapularis. Next base: position 18,086,086 of record NW_024609837.1, on the reverse strand, counting down.
GAAAAGTTTCAAGAGATAAATAATCCGCCTCATATTCTTAAAAACGATATGGCGCATTCAACATTCCCGGGATCAAGCTCATTGCTCAATAGTTAGCCTGTGAACCTATTTTTATTTATCTACAGGATAACCGAAATATTCGACGTATTTGTATGTGCTTATTAGCCAGAGTTCTGTGTCAAGTGCCCTGGCATGAGCCGAACACAACGCACCGTTTATTATGTGAGAATTACGGTGGAAGCACGTGTTCAGCACACCACCAGAACTACCGCTCAAAGTTACAATACCCAACAAGTTCATGGCTTGCATGTAACGTCATTTGCCCGTGTTGTTGGTCATTTTGGGTCATTCTACTTGTTCTTACCGAAAAAAACAGATTCGGCGGTGGGAAATTTGTGCTGCAAAATTAAGCCCATGGCAGCAAGGCCACCATCGTGGCGGCAGATATGACGTCAGTACACGCCATGCATACGGTGTGTTATGTTATGTTGTGTTTCCGAAGGAGCTGCAGCGCGTTTTTGTTTTATTCAGGCACGTGGTTGTGGCGTTTGTGGGCCGCGACTTTGAATTCGGCGGGAACGGCCACGAGATGTACGAGGGTCAGTACCTGGCAGGCTACGGAGACATCGTCGTCGTGGTTCCCAACTTCCGGCTGGGCGTGTTCGGCTTTCTCAAGGCCAACTCCAGCAAAACATCTGGAAATATGGGACTCTATGACCAAAGGGTGGCACTGGACTGGGTCAGAGAAAACATTGAGTTTTTTGGAGGAAATACCACTGAGGCAAGTGCAACATACCCCCTAGGATTGATGCGTAACGTGGTGCTACTTAACATGACATAACGTATCATGGCCTAATAACACAGGACATTGCTCAAGTATGTAACTTGACTTAGTCTTACTCAGGGATATGATGTACCGTTGTTTAAGAAAACGTTCAGCAACACGACATGGCATGAGGTAGTGTGAACTTGAAGAACAAGATTTGGAACTACGCTATAATTGGAAACGTGAAGTCACATTGATGTGGGATCAAGAGAGTTCATGACCACATGTCTTGATGTGACATGGCGCAATTATTGTGCCGTGCCGAGAGAGAAAATACTAAATATGGGGAATAGTGTATTTTAAAACTTAAAAAGCACTAGCTCAATAAAATGCAGTTTATAAAGTTATTGACTCAGTAATATTACATATTACAGCTTAATCTCGCCGGTATCTACCCAAAAGATTACGAACGCGGAAGCCTCATGGAGTTCAATAGTTGAAAAGCGCTTTATGTATATTTTATTCAAAATAGTTGCCGTAATAAAATAACAAAAGGCTAGTAAATACGGAATTTTATAATTATATTATTAATATGTGTACGATATCCGTTGTTCACGGCTACCAACCATCAACGCGACCTTGCAAGTTTTCAATGCAAATATATTTCCTTTGACTAAAGTGTCGGGAAATAAAACATGCAGCGGTGCTTTCTCAGTCGCAATGTAGTGGAGTCAAATTCCAGAACGAATATAGCGCTGGGTTACTCAACTGTGAATTTATTTATTTATTTTCAATACTACTAACCCTTTTCGGGGTTGTTGTAGGGTGGTACAGTTTGAAATAGTACAAGCAAAAACAATATTCAACGCACGATTTCCAGATCAGTATTCAGCATAAATATAGAAGTCAAGGATGAAAAAAATATTAAATAACTTTAATACAATAGTTACATTGCCCTTTTAGAAACGGCATATACTATTAGTTTACCATAAAATGAGGGCATCTAAGTAATCGAGAAAGATCTCAATAGAAGAGAAATTAACTAGATTTTAAAGCCGGAAGTTTCATTTGTTGATGGTTCGGGGAAAAAAAGATAATTTAAAGCAGTTGTTATGAGCGACGTCTTTCTCATAAAGCTTGACATGGTTGTACCGTGTTAATCGTTTGTTTGTGTGGATGAGATAATTGTCTTTTGGTAGGTTAAAATGATCGCTGGAGAATTCGTGTAGAAATTTAAGTCCAGCCATTTTCGCTCTTATTTCTACGGAAGAGAGACCTAGTTGCCTGTAAAGTTCAGAGGGAGAGACGTGCCTACTATATTTATTGCAAACAAACCTCGCTGCAATTCTTCGAACTCTTTCTACCTTATTGGTGCCGGAGACTCTGTGGGGGAATCAGACAAGGTTGGCGTAATCGAGTGTAGGATGTAATGAAGTTTTGTGAACTAGTAATTTAGTGGCAGGAGATCCGAATTTTAAAACTCGTTTAAGGAAACTCAGTTTGTTTAAAGCTTTATTAGTTGTGGAGTGAATGTGAGAGTCCCAATGCAAATTTTGACTTATGTTGAGGCCGAGGTATTTGTACTCACAGACATGTTCCAAGAGGTTGTTGCCTGTCTGGTAAGGAAGGAGTATTGTTGTCTTTTATCGGTTATGGTCATAAATACAGTTGTATTCGTATTTATTTCCATCTGCCAATCATGGCACCAATTTATGATGTGTTGAAGCGCATTATTTAGGATAATCTGGTCGTTTTGCAGCTGCGTCTTTGCTTGTCCCCTTTATATTATCAGTGGCCTATTGGGCAGGAGATCCAACTATAGGGGACACATTATCAAGCTTGTTGTCCACAGAGTTCGGTGTTTAAAAACACGGCATAACAAAGCAATTGAACCTCGCCTATCGCAGTCTGGGCACGAGCCTTTCGCTTTGACCAGTAATTTGGTCGCACGAGAAGTGGCCTTTGAACCCTCATCTTTGATTTCTCTGATGAAAACAAAGAAGAAAATTCGGTTTCTGGCTCTCACAGTTGCAGCGTTCCGCTACAGGCGTGACTGTTCGATCTTTTCCCCAATACACTCAAACGAACATCGTTAATATGTTTCATCTTTTTTTTTTTTTTTTTTGAAGCAAGTGCGCACAAGGGCGCTCACGGTCGGACACACACAAGTTCGCTAGCATACTAGAGGGCTCTTTGAGCGTATACGAAACGCGGGAAGCTTTTCATCCTATTGATGAGCTCGCGGTAGCGACACCACCTAGAATGACCAAAGCCTCTCAACGGCCTTGCCTAACTCCACGTAGCATCATCGCACTCGGGTGGCGCCAACTGAGTAGATGGGCCCGCTTCCGATACCAAGCGTCCTTTTACGCATTTATTGCGCCCGAGGTTGCGGCCAAACGCTGAAGCATCCCTCCTCTGCCTCGATCTCCTCGTAAATTTAAACGCGCGGATGCTTACGCAGGTGCATCGATTCTTGTCGGTGGTCTTGGCGGCAGCCGAATTAGCGGCTGCGTGACATAGCACTCAGTGGAATGACCCGAAAATTGTCCAAGAATGTGCGCCCTGAGCTAACATGCACTAACTTCGTTTTGAGCCATGCAGATTGTGCCCTTTGGTCACGACACCGGCGCTGTGTCCCTGGGATACCACCTGCTGAGTCCCGAGCGCCACTGGGTCCAAGACGCGAAGAAATTCATCTTTCACACGTCGTCGCCCCTCAGGCGCTTTGCAGACAACAGCAGGGCTGCCATCAGCAACGCGCAGATCCTTACCAGGACCGCTGAATGCCTAGATGTTGTCAAACACGGATCGTGGCTGCGGTGTCTCCGGACTCTACATGCGGAAGCGCTAATTCGGGCCGTTTTCAAAGTGCAACGCGGCTGGCCGCTCTTTGTGCCAAGCTTCAATACCACACTGTTACCGGAGGTAAGGGACGTTTTCTAGAAAACAACTCTGCATATGCGCGAGCTGTAAGCTAAAACCCACTTGAAATGGACCGGTTGTGTTTGGTAGTAAACGGGGACAGGAGAAACAGCAGACGAGACTGAACCGGTTGACGAACGTGTCTTGCACACGTGCGAGTAGATCGCACGTGCGAAGATCTTGCGTCGTCTGTATCGGCATCTGCAATGACTCAATATAGAGCACAACTAAATTAGTAAGTTTTCAAAGACTCGAAGCATATGGGAGAGCAGGTGCGTTCAAGGTGCCAGTCGTACGATTGACGCATGACTGTCGGTGCGAAAGACTTGGATGTTAAGATTTAAGTACCTCGGCCTAGATTAACTACGGTCTTGAAACCCTTTTTTTAATTTGCCAAACGGATTATCGAGGTTTTATAAAACACTGTTAACGGCACTAATAGCTAAAAAGCTCTAAGCGCGAAAACACGCTAACTATATTTGCAAAAAATTTGTAGACAAATATGCCCGCACAAACTTACAACGCACATATTCACCAAAATCGCAGCAACAAAGGCAAGCAAACCGTTTGCAAAAGCAGATATTAGCGGTTGAAGCAATCGGCCGCAAATAAGAAATGACTTCTACTTGCTGGAACACGGTGTTGCATAGCCGCTAACCCAGTGCTTGCACGACACTGAAGGCGCCCTGGACCATGAAATCCTGGGACCGACCATGGCTACGCAACAAACAGTTCCTTGTGGGGAGCGTCAAGGACGAAGGCACAGTGGAGATGAACATGGTTCTCACCAGACTCCAAGGAGCCGAAAGCGCACAGATCAACGCCAATTTCGTAGCAGAGATGCATACTTTGCTTACGGCCTATAACCTCTCCGAGATTTCAGAGGTAAACATAGCGATTTTATCTATCGATTGCGAGATGCATGATGCTGCGAAGATTCTAACTGTGTCAAAGACCACGCCGGAACGCTTGGCATTCGATATATGTGCTACCCAGGGAGACTGCTGATTGAAATAGGAACTTCGAGTTTGCACTTACTCTAATGCGCACAACAAATACTTTAGTAGAAAATACATCGTATTTTGCGAATACTAAATGGCTTTGTCACCGAACGCTTTGCGCATGAGAAACGACTGGACGAGCGCAGCCTCGTGGCTGTCATCTTTGAATGGGGAGGGGTGGCTGCTACAATCAATCGACTTGGACAACGATCAAGACAGTGAAGGCAACCGTCTCTGCTGTCTTGGCAGTTCCGGTATTTCGGTGTGTCGGTTGCTGACGACTCTATCAGCGCGGCCCAAAAGGCCCCCCCCCCCGCCCTCCCCTCCCCCCCCCCCAAAAAAAAAAGAAAAAAGAAAAAAAAATGAAGTCAACTTTTGCGTTTTTCATGCTAATCCAAAGAAGGGCATCGGGCACGCCCCAGCAGAGGATTGAGGATTCATTTCGACCACATAGGGATAATTTAACGTGCAACCAAAATATTGACTACACCGTACCTTTACCGCAATAGGCCTTCGTCAAATCGCGGGCACATCGGCTGGGAGACGAAGTCGCCATCTGGAGACCAGGGGGCCGGCGATTTGCCTCCAAGCCACCTGAGCGGCTGAAAGCGCGACTGAGTGGACAGCGTAATGAGCATGCGCTCCCTCAAAAGCGAGCCGTTGCCACAGCTAGGGGAAAGGTTGGTGCTGAAGGCGCACTGTCTATACAAACGAGCGGAGTAGAAGGCCTTTTTTTATTTAGAAAATATTTCAGCACACTCAGACGGCACCCTTCTCCACTCCACTGAAGGTTCAAGCGAGCTGGTGAACTTGCAACATTGTAATTGTCCCCTTTTTTGCTCTCCTTTTTGCCTTACGTCTCGGGTTTTACTTAATCTATTGTTCCATGTATCGAAGGCCACACATTCCGGTGTTCGGGTATCATTCCGTGCCAATAGATTGCACGACAGAGTTGATTTAAGTAAGACTCTGGGTCTTTTTGGCGTTCTGTTTTGGCAGGATATTACATAGCACAGCATTGCGCTGGCCACGTTCCAATTGAGGACGAGCTGGCTTAATCTTACTGGTTGACATTATTTTTTTTTTGAGTCCCTCAGTTTTGACCAAAGGACATAAATAAAAAGAAGACGGTCGCTTTTCTGCGCAAACAGAACGTCACATTTTCTAATTTTTTATTGAATGTCTGTATCGATCTTCAGTATCAGTAAGTAATACACCCTTATCCTCATGCTTACAGATCGAAAAAATATACAATGGCACCGAAGATTCTCGGGAGTTCTGGCAAACCGTTCTGGGAGACATCCTCTACATTTGCCCCATCAACTACCTGACGGAGTCATTATCATCCAAAGGCAATGCAGTACGACCGAAGCGAGATTCGTTTTTAAACATTACAAAAGTACGCGACATAAAATAGCATAATACATGTTCGATTTTGCACACGGAGTTAGGGCCTTTCAGAGAACAAATTCTTGAAATGTACCCTGTCCATTACTGATATCAACTTCAAATTTAACCTCCGGTTCGCCTTCCCTTAGCATGAAATGTCACCGCACTAGAGCGAACCACACTGTTTTTTTGCTGCCCCTGGCAAGAAACACAAAATATGTCTTTCAATTTTGACTTTCATTGTATATATTCTGCGTCATTGGTAGGTTTGATATAATATTACTGCAGAGCAACATATATAATATGAAAAACACATGTAAGAACTTGATAGAAATAACGATGGAATTTGTACACCCTTGATCAAAGTTAACGGCGTTTGGCCAAGAAAAAACAGAAAGCAGTTATGCATAGAGTGTGAAAACAGCGAAGTGTGAGCCTGCAATTGAATATATCGACACTGGTTCTTGCCGTATATGACAAATTTAGGCAGTTCATTAATACTTCTAACCTTCAAGCTCTAGTCTACAACGACTCTACGACGGCACTATTTTCATGCAGATAAAAAAGGGCTGGAATAAGACTCGATGCCAAAAATAATTCCCAAGCCTTACAGTAGATAGAGAGACGGCCTCTTTCATCTTCGTGAAGTTTGTACGGAGAGGAAACAACTCCCATTGACTTTCGTTCGCTTCGTGCGAGCATATGGCAGAGAGCATGCGGAGGAGTCCTTGATTGACCACTGCTGTTTTTGGTCCAATTTAGGGTCAATTAGTATCCAGTTACGACTAGTAGAACATTATTGGTTTTCGCAGAAGCCTCATAAACTTCACATTTTGGGCGGCTAGGTTGCGCACTAACGAAAGAAATTTGACACGCCCATTACAGAAAATTACTGACTATTTTAAGGTTTAACCTATAATTTTCTTTTTATTACACGGACACTACATCGAAATTTGATCATTCTCTCAGGTTCAGTCACTAGGGCGTGATTCTAAATACTGTAATTAGGTGTAACTGAAGTTTCGGTGGTAGTTTGCCGGAAAGTGTCAGGTGTCTCTGATTGCATTATTATTATTGTTTTACTAACTGCGGCTTTAAACTTTCACAAAGTAAGGCAAAGAGAGGATAAATAATGAACTCAAAAGAAATGTTTATTCGGCGAACTTGAGATAAACAAAATAAAGACGAGCATTGAGACAGCAGAAAAGCGGGCGGCGATTTGCGGCGTAACAGGAAGCGAAAGCAAGACTTAACTCAACAAGCTCCCGCGCAGCCCCTCCTTATCTAGTGTGCCTCGCAATCTCGAAGATTCAACCCAAAAGGTTCGAGCGTCGCGTGTTCGGGTTGGAATGAACGGGCACTTTCGAGAACAAAAAAAGAGGATAAAATGATAAAAGTTGCGTTCCGACTAAGAATAAATCTGAACATTTTAGAAGTCCGTGACCGAACGTTGCTTCCCCGGCTCTGGGCGCGGCAATATATCACGAAGTGCTGGCAGAAGCCTTTACCAAACAAATTTCTTTTTCAGTCAGTTTCATAGACCCGTCAGCCAGCCAACTTTATTTAATTCAATGTCGACCCGGTAACCTTTTCAAAAACTCCTTAGCAGAAAACCGGGGCTTCCACGCTTCGGCATGAAAGCTTAGCATCATCGCTTTCTTGTTAGCATAGCGCAAAGTGGAGTGGGGTGTTCAAAATCAGATACAACTGATAGTTGGTCTAAATTTCTTGGCTTGCTGGTAAGATAATTTGGCAAATGTTTGGTGTCTTGGTTAGTTTTCTTAAAGGGGTTGTGCAACGATATTGAGTAGGGATATTTCTTACTTTACACCAGCTTCCTGGCACTAGTGGGACCCAAGAATACTCGAACGCAACATTACTGACCAAGAGGCACCTTCGTCCCGGCGCAATTCACAAGACGAAAGCGTATCTTTTCTTTCAGTCTCTCCTTCCAAAGCCGCGTTTTGCTTCTTCGCGAAATTTGATGACGGAGCTGTGGGGACAATGGCAACAGTACTATCCCCGGGAATCCGCCATCGAGCTTTGCGGTGACGATATTCTAATGATGCTCACACAGTGGACGCGAAGACTGCGTACGCCTTCAATCTGAGCTCGTGAAAATCGATGTCTCGACATGCATTCGGGTAGTCGGCCGTGTCGAATCGCTGCAACGACAACAAAAACCGAGCCTTAACAATTTCTGGAACTCAGCGCGCGTCCTGTGTTTTGCCAACCCCAGCGCGTGGCTATGATCAACATTGGTGGCATGTAATCGGCTCCAGATCACGTAGCCGCTTGTTATGGCTGAAGTTGAGGGGTGAACGGTGCTCGTTTTTCTTCATTTTTTTCTGGAACTTCTATTGGCGTGGGGGAAAAACGAACGCGTGTTTCGTAGGTCACTAACGTCACGGATCCGTTTTAAGCGGTATTTGTGCAAAGTACAAAAATTGTTGCATCGCCCCTTTAAAAATGTGTCTAAGCATTAGAAGATGGTCTTAACAAATATAAATTTACAAAAAAAAAAAAAAAAGATTTGCCATCTTGTGTGTATAGAGTACAATGTGTCCGAAGAAGTTTGTTTATAGCATGCGGATCCGCCTACACAAATTTGCGGTCTAGAATGACGGAAGTGCCGCTTGCCAGTTGATTCCAAAACTTAATATGTCGTGTAACTCGAGCTAGTTGCCACGTTACTGGTCATCAATACAGGGAGCTTTCACAGCTCAATTTCGTAAATTCGATAAAAGTTTATAACAACAATGAACTCGTTGCATAACCACTTACCTAAACGAATACAGCTGTGAAAGCTTCCGTTTAATATACTATATTTATCATCACAAAGCATTGTAATTACAATGACCCAACATTCTGCGTGGTGCATTTTTTGCCTGTCTAAGCTCGAAACAAATGTGTCTGCAGTGTTCAAGCTGATTACGGTTTTCATAGGAATCGCGAGGGTTGATAAACCCAATCTTCATTACCGATTCTCTCGCAACCTGTTCTCAAATTTTTAAACACACAGTGTCTACAGTTCAGTCAGTCACCAAAAGTCGGCGCATGTGTAAATTGTCCCGAATAAAAATATCAGCTTGAATAATAAAAGTTAATATAAATGTTTAATGCGGCGGAATTGTGCCGAGAACCATAACGTAACAAAGACATGTCTTTGACGGTGACACGGAAGGACGGCTGCCTCAAGCAGCCAAACGAAGCTCGTTTTGTAAGCGGGTGGGTATCTAGAAGTCTCCGAGCTCGAACAAACGACAAGATATTTGTGTCATCTGGAATATTCTAGTCATGCAAACAAAATAAATAAGGACAAGGGCAAGCGCTAGGCAGGGACCGAACCCCAGCCAGCACCGTTGGAATCAAGCACGCTGCTGACTCAGCTATTCGTAAACGGCATTACTCCCCCCTTAAAAAACGCATCGTCCCGATGCAACACAAAATAAGATTGACAACCAACTCAAATCGAGAGAAGGGAAAAATACAGAGTAGGGTAAAACACAGCTTTTCGCAGTCGTATCCAGCTTAGTTCGAGTTGGACGACGTGAATCACCTTCGTGTCGCAGAGGGCTGCGTGAGAATGTTCATGCTCTGTCGGTGAACGGCTTGCAGTTTAGATCTCTCAGGTAACAAATAACCTTGAGGCCAAACAACCACATTAGCGGTTCCTCGCTGCTACCATGAGCTGGTGCTTAGATTTACACGTGGTAGCCGGGCTGGAATTGGGTGTCGTGGTAACAAGGAGTGTACCGGCCACCTTCAGCAAGTTGTGCGGCTTGGAGAAACATGCAGTCGAGCTGGCGGACTTCCTCCGCTCGTTGAATGATTAACCGAGCGTCGTCGTTCTGTCCTTCGTTGTGGTCGACATCACACTCGTCGTTGGTATCGTCATCGAGTTCATCATCAATGGAGTCCGCCAGGTTATAGTTGTAGTTGAAGTCATCGTCCGGGTCGTCCTTGCGTCGCCGTCAAAGTCGTCGTGAGGGTTGCCGTCGTAGTCGCAGTCGGGATCGTCGTCGATGTCGTCGCTCAAGTCGTCACATGTTTCATCGCCTGTGTCATCGTCAATGTTGTCGTCAGTCTCGTCGTCAAGGCCGAAGACACTATGTACTCAAGGCCGCAGTCGGGTTGGCTGTTGATGCTGTAGGCGGGGTTTGTCTTTGGAGTCGTTGTTTGCTTCGTCGTCGGTGTCGTCGTGGAAGTCGTAATCATGTAATTGTCGAAGTCGTAGCAAGAGGTTTTGTCGAGTTCATAGTCTGGGTCGTTTTCGAGGCCATAGTTGCGGTCGTCGTTGATGTCAAAGTTGGAGTCATCCTCTGATGCTTTCGGGGACGTCGCCTTCACGGTCGTCGTCTTCGGAGTTATCGTGCTCACTGGTAGTTATCGAGCGAATAAATTGCGTTATCATTGAGTTATCGTGCGAATAGATTGCGTTACCCTGCACCTCTACCATAATTTCACTAATAAAAACATAAGCTTGATTAATAAAACTTAAAATGAAGGTTTAAAGCGGCAAACTTATGCCGAGAAGCTTAAGTTAAAAAAGACCGTCTTTGACGGTGACGGAAGGACGACTGCCTCAAGCTGCCATGCGAAGTTTCTTTGTGTTCTTGTGCGTGAATCAAGCACTGGGCGAGTCGCGCAAGGGGCTTCGGCATCACGCTCCTGACATGGGCTGGGTTTGTCACGTGCATGATGCATTATCGTTTTCGGAAGCTCTAATTAAGAGCGGGCTGCACGTCATAAATGTTCTGGTTTGAATCGTCGTGCTTCGGCGTGATTATTGCACTGGCGATGAGAAGGGAATTCTGATGAAGACGTCTATCTTGATTATGTCAGCGTACCAGTACACTTCTAAATAGGGCAAGGGCACTGAAACAGAAGCGGCTGATGCCTTGTCTAGGCTACTTGTCTATTTGACGTCCAGAGAATAGGCAGCTGAATGTCTCACTTTTTGAGTGCTCTTCCCTGACATCTCGAGATGTGGTCAAAGCCACGGCACGAGATGTCACACTTTGGAAAGTTCATGAGCACACTAGAACTGCCTGGCCAGGAGACGTCGCAGGCGAACTGCAACCGTGCTACGCCTGCTGTCTCGACTTTTCAATTGAGCAGAGCTGTCTCACTTGGGATCGCCTGGTAAAGTACCCAAGATCCTGAGACAAGCGGTTCGGGCGTTGCCTCTTGAGTACCATCCACGCACCAAACGAATGATGATGTTAGCTATAAGCTTTATTTGGTGGCCCGGACTAGACACAGCAGTCGAGCAGTACTTAAAGCAAAGCGAAGTGTATCACGTCGTACAGCCGTCGGCTCAGCGTACACCATTGTACCATTGGCCATACCCTTCAAGGTGTTGGCAGAGAGTCCATAGTGATTTGATGGCACAGGTTCCACGTAACTTGCAGGTTTTAGTGGACACGTAATGCCAATGAGTGTAGGATTGGCTGATGAACACTACCACTGCTACTCAAACAATCACCAAACTTCGCAGTGCCTTTTTATTCCTTCTGCTTTTCCGAAGAAATTATGAGTGATAACGGGCCACTGTTTGTATCTTAGGATCTGTAACTTTTCTTGACCAAAAATAACATTACATATACAAATACTCCATTTGAAGGACTTCAAATGGGGCTGCCCAAAGTTCTGTGCGGAGCACAAAGCGGTTACTGCTAAAGAAAGTGTTGTCTCACGATGAGTTGGTGAAGAAATAATCAGTGCAAGCAGAGCTAAACAGTTTCTTGATGAGTTACAAAAACACCCTTCATTCGGTGACTGGAAAGACTCCAGCTAAACTCTTCTTCAAACGAAAACCAAGAGTGAAGTTCTCTTTCATCAAGCCCGACTTCGTAATAAACATGATGGACACAGAGCTGAACATAAAACAGCAATGCGATAAGCACAGGGGCGCGGACCGCGCATTTGATATGAAGAAAAATTTCGTTAAAGTGTGTAGGTGAAAGCGTTTCCTGGGAGGACGATGAAGTTAAACAAATTGTGTGTCCGGTGATATATTGTGTGCGTGTGGCCGGTCAAACATGATTTGTGCATTATGGCCACTTGCGCCGTTCTTCGACACGACCTGATGAAGTTTCATCCTTGCTTCCACGACACGATGAATCGGACCCAACTCAGCAGCACGAACAACCACCTGTGATGACGAGAGCACATGAACCAGACAACGAACCGATGCCCGATATCTCGACATGTGCAACACCTTCAAGGACTGATTCGGTAACGTCTTCGTCTGATCCAACACCGCCTGCAGGCTCGTCAACGTCAGCAGAAAATCAAGACCAGCCGGACGTTGAGTTAAGACGGAGTGCGCGTGTGGGTCATTTCCCCGACCGGTTCAAACATTCAAATTTTAGAAAGTAGTCAGCAGGACGGCGGATTAAGTGGGAAGATTTTTGTAGCCTGTGAACCAAGCGTGACATGGGCTGCGTTCGTCACGCGCATGGGACATTATCCTTTTTAAAAGCTCTAACAGCGAGCTAGACGCCATAAATACTCTTCTGATTTGAATTATCGTGCTTCTGCATGGTTATTACACTTTCTATCTAGATGTATCCGAGCTCGAACAAACGACAAGTTGCTCGAGTCATCTGGAATATTCCAGTGATGCAAACATTAGAAAGATAAAGAGGACAAGCGCTAGGCAGGAATCAAACCCCAGCCAGCAGCGTGGGAGGCAAGCATGCTGGTGACTCAGCTATTCACATGCGGCAATATCACACTCACACGTGTTCATATAAGAATCAATCACGACTGCGAATTTCTGCATTGGGCGAAGTGAAACCTTCCTTGAGTGTACTTTTTGCGTTGTTTTATCAGCATTAGATGTGTACTTTACTTCAGACACACTGTCTGCCGCGAGGCTATTGTAGGTAGAAGGCATGCTAAAATTGGCAGGACCTCATAAAATAAAAAAAAAAGAAAAACAGAAACTGCCAGCGACGTCTATCTTGAAAGTATTATAATGCATGAAACTCATTGTAGGAGTCTGGTGAGGGAATCGGTGTCACGGGACATATATTTTCCCGTGACACCATGACTAAACCTTCCGGCTAATTTTAGCGGGGAAACTAGATTTGTGTTTAGGTCACAAGACGTAAATTTGCCCGCTAAATTTAGCGGGTAACTGAATTGTTGCATAGGTCACGTCAATTTGCCGCTAAATTTAGATGGGACACTTAATTTATATTTTGGCTCCAAGACAGGAATTGTCCCTCTAAATTTAGCGGAAAAACTAATTTGACGTCTAGGTCACGTGCCGTCAATTTTCGCAGGCTGTATAAGGCTTGTGACGTCATTTTACACCACTTTACTCGCTAAAATTAGCGGAAAATGCTCGGACGGACGCATGGAAGGGCTGAAGGGCGGACGGATGGACAAAATTTTGAGATTGATAGGTAGCGTTAACAAGCATTTCATGCTCTAGTAATATCAACGAAAAAGGTAGACACATGTGCACTCTACACAATATTTTTCGATGGACAGTTCTACTTCTTAATATATTTTACAAAAAAATTAGCTTGTGAAAAGTCTGCGTTAAAGCGATGAGGCATAATAGCATTGCACTTTAGCCGGTCAAAGGTTAATTACCCGCAGGATGTTCCGCCTCTAGCATGTGTTCCCTGCCAACCGCCGGTGTTTGCCTGTGCGTGCTACGAATGGTTACCAAAGGCAAAAAGCACGCGTTCAAGACGGAGCGTCATGTAGGTTCTTAACTTTTCACCGACTACAGTGTCAGTATCAGGGTCTGAGAACCTAACTTATTTTCGAATATCAATACGGTAAATATCTTCATTACCTTATTGAAGGCAAGTGGGCTATATTTACTGATTTAGCGGTGCACCGGGTTTCCGCTGAGATGAGATTACGCGCGAGCACAGCGACAGCAAAGTTAGAAGCGTTCAATATAACTTTATTTGACAGTTAGCGCTTGTCCTCTGTGTTTCGACGTCTTTTTTTCCTGCCTTTTTTGCTCTATTTTTAACATGAATGTTGATTACCAACTTGCGAATTACCAACAACAAGCGAATGAAAAAGTAATTTGAGCCGAGTCAAGAATACTTGCAATGGCAAAACTTTTCCAGCTGCCCTATACTTCTAGTTTTGCATTAATTTATCGTCGTCTTCGCCCAGGTCTACTCGTTCGTGTTTGCTCAGCGGCCGTCTTGGAAAGGAGCTGGCCTAGCGACTCGCTACGACGACATCCACTTCCTTTTCGGCTCGCCACTGCGATCTTCCTCTGCAAGCAGCGAGGTCGACAAGGAGTTCAGCATGACCGTCATCGATGACTGGTCGCGATTCGTCAAAAACATGCGAGTCTAACGCTTACACATAATATAATTCTTGCAAAAGTGCAGGTGAGCTGGACAAAATAAAGAAGGTAAATTTGTGGAAAAGGGGAACAAGGGGAACAAAGTACAAACACAAGCCTCCAAACGCAGCTAGGTGACTGGTGAGCGACCGAAACAAAATCCAGCTATTCCTGGTATCGAAACAGGGCTCACCCTATTTCCAGTGGAGCGCTCCATCAACTAAGCTAACCAGGATTTTTTTTTTTTTTTATATTACATGAGTTAACCCGGAGTTGGATGTCAGTAGAGAGAACGGGTTTTATCAGCTGCCACCAGCCTAAGACCAACAAGGGTGAACGGCCTGCAGCTGGCAGAGCGCTCCACTTGAAATGGAGAGATCCCAGGTTAAATACCAGGAACGGGCCGATTTTTTTGGTTGCGGAAGAATCACCTAGTTGGGTTTGGAGTTTTGTGTTTGTACTTTGTCCCCCCTTTTTCCCCTTCTCCAGATAGTATTATCGTTTATTCTGTCTAGCTTGCCTGTACCTTTGCACTAATTACATCATAAACTTGAAAATGCAGGCGGTTCACCTTTGTTGGTGTTAGACTGGTGGAAGTGATAAAACCCGTTTGCTCTACTGACATCCAGCTCATGGATAGCTTAGTTAGTAGAGCACTCCACTGAAAATAGATAGGTCCCCGGTTCGATACCAGAGGCAGGCGGAATTTTTTGGTCCTGCACCGGTCCCATAGTTGTGTTTGGAGATTTGTGTTTGTCTCTTGTCCCGTTGTTACCCTTCTCCAGGGATTATTATCGTTTAAACATTTCGTATCCTAATTTTTGAAGATTGGGAGTATGTAGCGTAAAGCCATTTCTTAATTGCCGGGGTCCAGCGGTGGTTTCTTTAAAATATATGCGTACTACCTTCTTAAGTTATCTGAAGGCGATGTTTTCTTTTTCGTTTAGTTACAGTAGGTAGTGAACACTAAATTATGTCTCACGATAACTTCGCAAACGGCGACAAATGCTATGCCCGCAGAAAGCCAATTAGAATATAGGAGTGGAGTGCATGAACGCGTAGCATCCTAACGCACTCAACCCGTAAAAATTTGTCATGTATAATTTTCTCGTCCGTTTGCTTCTTGACAAGTTACGCCGCAACAATGTATATTAGATTCGTGCTTGCTTTTAACCGGATGCTTCGCGCCATGCCAAATTTATGACGACCGCCGACATTGCTTGTCCCTGTGTGGTGGAGGGTCTATGCTAAAGAGAAGTGACATTCATCGAAGATTTGCTCTTTTACACGCTAAATCCATAAAAGAAGGCAGCTGTTTGAGACTTAGATTTACAAAAAGTTTATTATATCACACTAGTAAATATATTCTAAGGTCTTCGAAATAACTAGATGACAAACTTTAACAAGTTATTTTTTTTTAATAGAAATGTATAAGCGAAGAAAGATTATCCGTCTAGAGGAGTTTTCTTTGTACGGCAATTTAATCAGTTGCTCTGGTCGTTGAGAAAATGAGATTCCTTTTTGAACAGCAATATCGCCCCCGTCGGCGTCTGCTTAAATAGTTGATGCATGTAGTAAGAGTAAATGCGGTTAAACATGTTTTTTGTATTTTTGTTTTCAGGACGCTCCCAGTGCTTTCAACGGGGCAGCCGTGGGCCCCTTTCAGCGCTGACGCCCCCAACACTGTGTTTGTGCGCTCTAAAGGCTACCAGATTTCAAACACGGGGTTTAGAAAGCGCCAGTGCGATTTACTTAAGAGGCACCTTGTTTCTGCCGCTATTAACTAGGCCTTTGCAATCAGAGAGTACGAAGGCAAAATACAAGTACAATACGTCACTACTTTATCCATACGCGCTGAAAAAGTTCCGCAACAACATTAACCATTTGCGTTGTTATTGAAGATTGCCTCTATTCGGGAAGAATATGGGGTTTCTATATGCAATCATTAAACAAAATGAAAATGCATTGACATCACTTTCATTGCCAGACTTAACCCAGCAGTGAAAAACACAGGCTTGCTTCTATATACGAGAAAATTGAATTTCCTTTGCTCCTTTGCATCTTATATATATATAATTTGAACGTATGCACGACCAAGAAATATAAAAATAAATCATAATATTGGCTACATTTTGTGAAGTGTTTATTGACTGGCTGAGTAACATTGCCGACTCAGTAGAATGCAAAATTATCACAGCTGTTACTGATTACTTTACCTGAAGCTGTATAAACGACTGCTGTGAAAGTGTTGTATGTCAATTACCCAGCTGAGTATATGTTTTATTGCAAACGCTATAATCAGACACAATTGTTAAGAATCTGACAGAAGCTCCGTCCACACCCTCATTACCGCCAGGCAGTGTTCCTCTGCAATGAACAAATAGTCCACTGACCATGCACTTGTCGTGCTTACGTTGCCAAAGACACAAAAAAACACCGTACACTTTTCAGCAGCTGTGCATGGGCGCCGCCATGACCGATCTTCAATTTTCGTTTCCTTTTATTACGTTCACTGCTCTTCATCATGGCCATATCAGTGCAGGTTCGCGCCATTTTAGATTCTACCGTGTCCTTCTCCCCCAGCATTGACCTTTGTGGACAATCAGGAGCGCCCGCTCTACTGGACACACATGCGGGTAAGACAAGAGAAGGTCAGCAATGGCGGCTGTAATGTGTCACGTGCGCAAAGCGTCTTTACTCGCAATCAACATTTTCCGGCATTTTAAAAGTGAAAAGTGCGCGTGAGCAGCATCACTTGGCGCTCATGGTGTGTGAGCGCACGGACACCGTTTTCAGCGATTATCATGTAGACGAGAAATGCTGAGTCGCTGGGCTGTGAACACATGCTTGGCGCCTCACATTTCGTGGAAGAGAGCTATTGCGCACGCGCAGGACGCGTTCTACGGCCCGGTAGACAAAGATGTCAGCGCGAATAAGGCGATCATTGGAAAGGTTTATGCGGATAGCAAGTTCGTCTTCTTCTTCCACAAGGGTTGGCGATGATGTCAGAACGCTGAGTTTTTATTGGCTGATTGAATCATATAGTGGGTAGACCTCAAGGAATCTGGCATCAAGGTCTATCCACTATCCTTTCAATCGAAGCCAATCAGAGCTCTGTGTCGTTCTGGCGTCAACGAAACTCCTGTGCAAGGAGCATACGACTTGCTTTCCGTATAACTTTGGCTTCATCGCCACCTAAGGTTGCCCTAAGTACTACAAAAACGGTCCGCGGGATGTTTTTTTTTTTTCTTATTTTTGGCATGAACGATAATTATAATATCGCGAGAAAAGAAAAATATGTTCCACAAAATAAGAATTGCTTTACATAATTCAGCGAATTTCCTTTGAAATACTAAAGATGCGCGTCGGTGACCGATGAAGATTTCTTCTTCTACACAAGAAGCTGCATCGTCACACCCGATTTCACTTTTATATTTCTTTTCAATGTATTATTCGGTGAAGCCACTTAATCCACCAAAGGCAAGTGCGCGGGCTATGGACGCCGAAAGTATCATCTTTCATGGAAAGAAGAAATTGGTGCCGACTTAAATCCCAACTCCCGATTCAGCGACACGGTCGGCTCTTCCGAACAAGACTGCGTCACAAACCGAACAAGAGAAAGAATTCTGCAGCCGTTCGACTTTTCTCGCACGGCTACAAAAGAAAGTGGTAACAAAAAAAACGTAAATAAAAAAAAAAACGTAGATTAACACGAACAGAGGAGAGACTACTGGCTGCGTTTCTACGAGATGATTTATCTCCAGAATCGGGGGTTCGCCTGTCAAATTATACCGTCTCGGGATAAAGGAAAAAATCTTCCCGAGGAATTCCATCGGGGGAAGGGCGCCATATTTGAAAGGAGATAGTTTCGGCGTAGCCAGGTTTCAGCCTGCTTAACCGTGAACGCCCAATGAGGAGTATAGTGCTGAGTACCGGCCACGCTTCTTCCTTACTCTCTTGGTTTTAGCCTTTTTTTTTTCTCTCTCTCTCTCTCTCGCTCTCGTTTGTATCAAATTCCAAAAGGGCAGCGAGCGGTTTCGTCTCTCGCGATTTCAGAGAGAGCTGTTTCGTCTCAAAAAGGAGCAAAAATAACTAAACGGACCGTAACGAATTTTCTTTCTTATGGGAATCATTAGTCATCCAAGTGTTTTTGTAGGACAGCTTCGCATTTGTTTCACTAGCTCTATTTCTTTTTTTGGTGTAGAAATCACGCACTAAGGTTTGTGGTGAAGCACTATTTCTTTCGAGAAATCGAGGCCGCTCAAACAACCTCGCGGAGTTATTTTTTAATTTATATTTTTGGATAATTTTATTGAATCACTATGCTTTTTCTAACTCAGACGATAGAAGCACACCAAGGCGTCTGGAGACGACGGAAAATTAATTATAGTTCCGTTTTATTCCCAGAGCAGAGGCTCAAAAGTCTATCGCACGATAGGCACGTAATAGTCTTTTGGCGTCTGAAGTAAAAATAAAACCGTTGTTATTATCTGCGAGTTTTTTTTTTTTTTAATCCGAAATAGAATAGAGGGGATATTTATTGTCTTAAAAGCTACCATTTCTTTGTGAACGAGTTTCTTCTACGCAACCAAGTGAGCCGTAAGGTGCTCAGCGTTTATTAAACGTTTAACGATCATGTGGTGGGCTAGTTCGTTGATCATTATGTGTGGAATTAACAGCGCAAATACGGCGAGGAAGGATAGCCAAGGGAGACAGGATACAGCGCTGAACTGACAACTGATGTTTGATGAAAAAGAGAAAGAGGAAAAAACCTAAAAACATTCTTTTAAATTATGCATAAAGAAACCCCGCAAAAACATATGCTATAGCTAGATTACTCGCATATACTGTCTGAAAATGTATTGCTAAGGATACTAAAATTAAGCTGGTCGCTTAAAATACTTTTTGAAAACGATTGTGTTCAAGGGCGACGTGCATAGAAACTTCGGTAGAAAAAACAAAGAGGAAGTTTATGACTAAAATATTCACAGATGCTAAGGATCGTTAAAAATTGCGACTTAATAATACTGCCTGCGTAAGCGCACTGTCCGTGGCCTTGTCGCCAAAATAACTTTATTTTTTAAGTCGCGATCTTTAACAATCCTTAGCATCTGTGAATATTTTAGTCGTAAACTTTTTTTCTTTTTTCTACCGGAGTTTCTATGCACGTCGTCCCAGGATTCAATCGTTTTCAAAAGGTATTTTAAGCGAGCAGCTTAAAGCTTAGTATCCTTAGCTATTCATTTTCAGGCAGTGGATCTGAGTAATCTAGCTATAGCATATGTTTTTGCGGGTTTTCATTATGCATAATTTAAAACTATTCATAGATTCTTCTTCCTCTTTCTCTTTTTTTATTAAACGTCAGTTGTTAGTTCAGCGTTTTATCTTGTTTCCGGGGGGATCGGTGGCCGAGTGGGCTTTCGCTCCACGCGCGTGGAGCGAAAGCTCGCGCTGCAGAACCCAGGGATCCTGGGTTCGAGCCCCACCCCTGCCCGTTTCGATCTGGATGAGCATCGTACCGGCGTGCGGTCGTGTATCACTACTGCGTGGTGCACGTTAAAGACCCCAGGCTAGCGGTTGTACCGCACTGGCTAAATTGCTCATCTACAGTGGGTAACAATGTCGCCATGTTCTGGCAGACTAAACTCCTGCTGTATAAACAACTAACGACTATATTGTTTTGTTTTTTTATCTTGTTTCCCTTGTCTATCCTTTCTTGTCGTATTTGAGCTGTTAATTCCACTATATTAAACGTTATTTTTAAAGATTAAAATTTGGTTTCGAGCTTTTATGTAACGTCGAGACGGAGCTTTTTTGGATATTATAAGACTTGAGTAATGAAATTGTTGTAGAAATTAATTTGATCGATATTTAACAATGCTTGATAATTCCTCCAAGGGGAAATCGTGGGATACTTTAGGATAGTCACTAAATGTCAAGCATTGCTACGATGAGATTATTTTTCGTTTTACCCGGTTATAAAACAAATTTAACGGAATGTGCGGTACTAGTAACCACCAACACACACATTTTACCTGCGTTATCCCCTTCGACTAATAAAGTGTTGTACTTAGCAATAGAGATATGAAAAACTAAAAATGGAGAGGTTATGAATAGAAAACTGTTTTTTTTTAATATGCACGTGTTAATGCGAACGATATAAAACAATATAAAAAACTTGTCATGTCGATTATAAAGCAAGGCTGAGATTCAACTTTTTGGGATCAATTAGGGTTAAGGCACCTGGCTATTTTAATATGGACAGATATGGTACCGAGGTGGGGTTGTACATTTGTAATAATATCTGCTTCCAACATGGTATCAGGGATCTTGGTGCTCATATTCATAATGTACTGATTTTCAATGAACACGAGTTCATGACCGTTAAAGGGGCAATGCAAACAATTTTGTACTTTGCGCAAATACCGCTTAAAACGGATCCCAGACGTTATTGACCTATGAAACACGCGTCCATTTTTCACGCCACGCAATAGAAGTTCCAGAAAAAATATTAAAGAAAAACGAGCACCCTTCATCCCCTCAACTCGCAGCCAGAGCAAGCGACCACGTGATCTGGAGCCGATTATATGCCGCCAATGTTGATTATAGCCACGCGCAGGGGTTAGCAAAGCACAGGACACGCGCTGAGTTCCAGACATTGGTATGGCAATGCTATTGTCGTTGCAGCGATTGGACGCGGGCCACTATCCGAATGCATGTCGAAGCATCGATTGTCACAAACCCAAATCGAATGCGTATGCAGTCTCTGCGTCCACTATGTGATCAGCCTTTGAATATCGTCACCGCAAAGCAACATGACGCATTCCCGGGGATCGTACTGTTGCCATTGTCCCCACAGCTCCGTCGTCAAATTTCCCGAAGGAGCAAAAGGCGGCTTTGGAAGGAGAGACAGAAAGAAAAGCTCGGCTTTCATCCTTTGAATTCCGCCGCGACGAAGACGCTTCTTGGTCAGCGGTGTTGCGTTCGAGTATTCTTGGGTCCCACTAGTGCCAGGAAGCTTTTGTAAAGTAAGAAATATTCCTACCCAATGTTGTTGCACAGCCCTTTCAATGATGCGTTTAGAGTGCTAGGCGTAATTTCTTAATTATGTCACAAATTTGCATCGCTATTTTGTTTGTTGGAATTGTTTAAGTCACTAGTTAGATCACGGTTGGAATTCGGCTGGGTCACCATGAATTCTTTATCTACATCACAAGCAACTGCAACCGAAAACATACAAAAACGAAGGATAAGAATAGTATAGGACCGCTATATCGAAAGACAGTATTCTTATCATTATGAAACGTTACTTAGACAATTCTGGTTACATACGCTTGCCATGAGGAGGCAGTTTAGAGATTTTATATTTCTTTACGAAGTTGTTTACGGCCACGGTAATTCGATGGAAATATTGCGATTCATTTACTTTAAGGCCACGGTCCCACTGAATGTGGCAGTTTAGGTACTTTTTGGCAGGTCATTACTCATCTCCTTATAAATACTGTTTTGTGGGATTGATGTCATTCGAAAGGTAATGCAATCCTCTTTCATTTAATATTATGTATGTGTTGGATTTTACTGTTCATGCGCGTTTGTAGCGTTGCGAATATGATGGCGCGGACCCTCACTTGCTCCGCTAGTTCATGTTTTATGAACGATCCGTTAAAGATAGCACGGTTCCAATATAGCAGTTTTGTTAAGATGATGTCGGAGCAAAATGTAACGATACACTTTTTTGGTATTAGCACTACTTTGTTTTTTTCATCCCTCCAAATATTGTCCTAAAATTGACATTTTTCAGCACAAATATGTTTTTACTGGCAAGCACTAGGGCAATTAAATTAGCTACATATCTAGTGCTTATAATTGGTAATATGCAGAAAAAAATTTAATGTTGTGTAAAAATTTTTTGTTTAGATATTTTATTTCAAACGTAGCACTTTTTTGTGCTTTGAGTCATCGTACTTCAAATGCCACTGAGGAAATATTTAAACTATGATAAAATATTTTATAACATTTAGAGCTGCAATGGTTGCCCAAGAGGTGGACGATGGCGTTTTTTCATTTTCAAAGTCATAACGCTCTAGGAGCCCTTCAAACTTACCTGTTTTTGACGCATATTTTTTTGGACATCAAACAGATTTATTGGCATCTAATAACATTTATTGTTTGGAATAGGCATACATTGCGATGTATTAAATTTTCACAATGATCTTGCTTTGGTTTCATAATAGGTGTAGAGCTTAGCTAATTTTAAAAACAATTAAAAACTGTTTGGGTGTTTTGTTGCGCTACCTGGCGGATGGCAGACAAAGTGCTGATTTCTAGTGTTCGAAAAATTTCCGAGGGCGGCGTTGGCGTCTGTATCATCATCAATCGCCGTGGCTTTTTACCTTCACATTTAAAAATATATTGGGAGATTTACTATCGATAAATGAATGGTTTAAGTACTGGGTCAGGTTAATAAATCTACGACAAATAATTACACACGCGTAGCGTGATATAATGTGTTAATTATTCGATATGATTGAAATCAATAAACAATAAAGACGAAGAGGAAAATAATACACCCGAGTTCACTTCATGCCTAGAGTCACTGAATGAGCTTTAAAGTTTCGGCACTCCGTTCCCCAAAATTGTTTTGGGCGCCGCCATTTTGGGTCCTGTTCAGTGCAAACGCAACTGCCGATCGTCATGATCCAACAGCACGACTTCCTCACTATTAGATGCGGTGCTAGGAAGCTGATGCAATATTGCAATGCTCTGTCGCGGGTAGTTTAAACATTTGTGGGGGACGGAAAAGCGTTTCCTGTGATTTTAAATAAAGCTTCAGGTAACTGGCAACCATGGTTTTAAGCCACAATATGGCCAAGTGTCGTTACTCTAAACCGTAGCTAATTTACTGGCACAAGCGGGAACAATGAAGAAGAGGCAGGTGTCAAAAGGTAGTGGCTTGTGGTATCCACGGGGCTTACGTCTTGGCCCCTCCAGGTATTAGAAGCCTCTTGAACAAGAGCATGAATAGTGTCATTAAATAAGCTACGCGTCAGAGTAGCGACACTTGGCCATCTTGTGGCTTAAAATCATGGTTGCCAGTTATTTGAAGCTTTATCTGAAATCACAAGAAACGCTTTTCCGTCTTCCACTTTAAACAGTGTGCGACAAAGCGAAGCAACATTACATGAGCTTCCTAACACCGAATCTAATGCTGAGGATGTTGCACTTTTGAATCATGACGATCGGCTGTTGCGCCTGCTCTGCACAAGAGGAGGAAGCGGCCAGGTAGAAGAAACCCGGGTTTTATGTGCGACCGTTCTAACCGTCTCAAAAGAGAAAACGCGCGAGCTTGCGCTGGTTTAAAAAAAAGGGCATCCAAAGAAAAGAGGCGGCACGCTGTGCTCTTTGTTATTATGCGTCTAATTGCAAATTGTTGTGTGTATGTTTATACAGCCGGGAGTTAGTCCGCCTCAGTGGACGTCTGACTCTCAGCTGTAGACAAGCAATTTAGCCAGTGCGGTACAACCGCAAACCTGGTGTCTTTAACGTGCACCACGCAGTAGTGATACACGACCACACGCCAGTAGGATGCTCTTCCAGATCGAAACGGGCAGGGGCGGGGTGGCTTCTGCAGCGCGAGCTTTCGCTCCAAGTGCTCCGAGCTGGTGTGCGCTAGACCATGCAATCGGCCACCGACCCCGCCCCCCCCCCCCCCCCCCCTTGTGCGTCTAATGTATATACAGGTATAAGTATTTTCAGATCGACGATGGACGTCGATCGTCTCGAGGTAATGTAACGTAATAACATTATATAAATAATAAACTTGTTGAAGGAGTCAACGACTCAATTTTTTAATTCTTGGATTGTAATATGGCCGTAGCCTATTGTACTTGCTGCTGATAAGGAGCAATATGAGGTGACGAGGTAATGATTAAATGATGAGGCTCTATAAGGACGACGACATTAGAGAGTGTCGAACCACATCGTACAGTGCCATACTTGTTTCAAGTATCGTGTACCCAAAGAGTTTCTTCTCCCGCAACAGTATATGGTAGAATCAATGAGGATGCTACTTTACAACTGTACGTGGAACAGGAAAACTGCACTGTGCAGAAGTGCGCCTTATTCTTTAATAAGAGGGACGGATTTCTAGCAGCATTCCCTGATTGATTATTTGGAACAAATGGCCTCATTGACGTAAAGTGTCCCCGTTACAAAAGATTCTTGAAGCATACTTAAACCGCAAAGGAGTATGAGGCGAAAAATAATAAAAAGGAGCCTGGTGGGAAAGGTCCAAATCACCGACCATGGCTTCTACTATCAAATACAAGGGCAGTTACACCATACACAAAGAGAGTTTTGTGATTTAGTTATATTTACACTCAAGGACGTTGATATCCAACGTATACAGAGAGATGACACCTTCTGGTCAACCAACATAGAGCCTTTTCTACTCAAGTTTTACAAGGAAGGCCCGACTTCCGCTGAAATTCCTTACGTAGACGAGTTGTCCGACCGAATAAACTGCAATTACTCCCGATCTGGGAATCTCTCGATCTTCGTTTGTAAGCCATAGTATCATGAGATCGAGGGGTGTAGCTCTTCGTCCACCGAATATTTCTTCGGCGGGTGTTTTTACCGTGTAAGAGGAGACCGTCGCGTGCTGCTGGAACAACAACCTGGCGATTCTTCACTGAACTGCTTCTTCCGTAAGCTTCGAAAGGGCTTTTTTTGTTTCGCACACCATCTGTTCTGCATGCCCGTTAGTTGCAGGATGGTATGGTGCACTAATGTGATGCCTGATGCCGGTTTTTTTCTTCTAAAACTTGTTTATTTTGTTTGAAGCAAGATTTGGCGCGTTATCAGAGAAAAGTATTTTCGGTAGGGCAAAAGTAGGTAAAAGAGACTGTAGAACGTCAATGACATGTTTGGACGTCGTGGCAGGCATCGTGTAAACTTCCAGCCACTTAGAGTACGCATTGCCCATGACTCTGCAGATGCGGATACGTTTCGCCACCCACCGATTGAATAGTGGATCGTTTTCAGTTACTGTTCATGATGACGTTATACTCAAGGAAGACTTCGAGTCTTTCCAGAAAGTTAGCCTAGGTGCCAGGACTTTTGTCGAAAGCGGTAAGTGTTCGAAACGTCGACAACGTCGGTAGCCACGTGTTGTGCTTGACACTGGACACTTACCATTCGTTGAGACGAAACTTGCTTGTTCGTCTGCCACGAGTCGTCTGTTATCAGGTCATCACCGCAACACCATCTCCCGACAAAAACGCATGTCCATAGTTAGCAATCACGTGAATTTATAAATTCCCGGACGCTCATAACTTGCCGTCGCTAAACGCCATTCATTCATAGCGTCATCATTGCAAATAAACGCCTCCCTATTTCTTCTGATGGTTTTCATCATATTCCTCCTAAGCTGTACTTACAACATTATGTGTGTCGGTACTTCCGAACATATTGCAAGGGCGTTTGCTTTCTGAACCCCCCCCCCCCCCCCCCCTGTAATGTAACAACCTTTACAACATCTTCCGAATCCCATGAAACACAATATATCGTGACGTTATTTTAGTCGTCATTAAAATGGTGAGGTAAGTACCGTAAATCGCGAAGCCGTTCACTAGACGTCCGCTTCCACTGATGTCTTGGAAGATTGAGTCTACTGAGCGTGCATTCCTGCAGAAGAAATTTTCATTGATAGAATATTGACACGTCAATCAACATTTGATTCCTTCTTGGTAAGATTTATTGCGAAAGCCCGTTACAACCGCCGAACCGCATCTTCCTATATCAGAGTACAATTTATACCCAGCCTGACATTATCGGATACATCCGTTTGATAGGCCACGCTACTTGAGCTAGCTGAGCACAGCTGGCAGCGGCGCGAGCAAGGCCACGAGGGGAACGTGATGGTGCTCGAGCCATCCCACTGTTAACCAATGCTTCGGCCACCCCACGGGTACGTGTCGCCATCTATTGGTTGAACTAACGCCTTGTTCAAGATGGCTGCCGTGGGACCGCAGCCTTAATGTTCTGTCAAGGGTAAGTCGACATTTATCAAATTTTTATCCATGTTGAATGTCCCCTATATCCCCTTTTTCACCGATTCAATTAGCCTTCAATAAAAACATCATCTGTATGTTTTCATGTGCTTTAAGGATTTTGAAATATTTGTTCGCGAATAGATGTCTATAGCCTAAATATGGCAAGATTTGTGTTATGTTGTGTTTCAGCAATCTGTTGCTGTTACTATATTACGTGTACCACTGTGAAGCCTGAAATTTTGTTTCTGGGAACTGAAAAACAATTGTATTATTATTACTAGTATTAACATTATTATTATTATTAATAGTCCTAGCAGTCCTAGTCTAGTCCTAGCAAGGAAGAGGTTAGGCCTGACGAGGCGACCGGCTCTTCTGCTCCCAGATGCTCCTCCGCCGGCTCCATGCCTTTGCCCGGCGCCTCTTCCTTTGCGACACTTCACGAGCTGCTAGCCGACGCGCTGCAGGGAATCCTTCTTGACCGACGAAATGGCGGCCCTAAAAAAGAAAACGCACCACTTCGTACCGCACTTGTAAGTGCATGTCTGATTTGCTCTTGCTGCTTTTATTGACCACAAAGACTTCTGCGCTGCATCCAGTGCCAACTTCGCGCGCATGCGAAATGCGTATACCTTCCGAAGACCGAACGCTCATGTCTTTAGAGTGAGGTGAGCTCATTTGTCTGCCAGAGCTGCGACAAGAGCAATTGTGGAGCTAGGCCTAACTTCAGTGGCGTAGTCTCCGGTGACCCCGGCGATCTGTTCACCAGCTATCCTTTGCCGTCGGCCTCCCTTACTCGTCCGGTGAAGCTGCCAGCCTCCTCTCCCGATCACCTCGACGCACGTGGGGCCCTCAGCCTTCAGTTCCTTCGGTACCTTCTCCTCGACGTTCTGGAAAGAATGGACCTTTTCCGAGAAGCGTTCTGCGCACGCGCGAGCGCCCGATGCCAAGCGGTGGAAGTCGGAACGAAAAATCGAGAAAATTCGGAACGAGGCTGTAGATCGGCGAATAGAACACGTAATTGCAGCATATATATAATTGTGTTACACAAAAAAAGAAAGTGGACGGAAAGAAAAACACGACGTTTGGGTGGACGCTACGGATTTCCCTCTTTAAAGTCTTGTTGGGCACGCGACGCAGCTCGGAGAGCGAAGCAACTGGTAGCGTAGCTCCCAATATCGATTGGTAGCGCAGGTAGGTCACTTCCTCGATTTTAAGTTCGTGCAACCACGGCCTGGTGCCGTCGGTATTTCGAAAAGGTCCATTACGTTCCTCACCGAGGAGGTTGCTACCCTCGGTGAGGACAACACGCGTCTCCGCCATGAGCAGAGACATCAGGCGTTACTCCGTTCAGGCTCCATCGCCCTCCTGCGGACGGAAGTTTGCAGTTTACGCGACGCGCTTGGCAAGCGTGCACGAATTGATGCTGAAGCTCAGGCAGGACCCTGTGGGGGGAAAACATTTGCTGCGGCCCTGCGCTTCCCTCCGGCTTTGTCTCTCTCTGCAAAGTCTCCATGTGCACCAGTGAACATGGCGGCGAACGATGATGCGCTGCCTGTTAAGACGAACCCCATGAGCCCGAGGGCACGGGTCTCTGCGCTGGTGAGCATGGCGTTGAAATTTGTTTCGCGTGGTTTCAAATTTGTTAAAATTTGTTGGGCCAAACCGGACCAGCCCGAAGACTCGAATTCCTGCGCAAGCCGGAGCGTCCGTGGCATGTAAACTGAGCGTTGCCCCTCATCTTCCCGTCGGAGAGTGTTGTTTGTGACCAAGATGGATCGGGTCACCACGTCTGCTTAAATTGTTGGGTATCTGCGTTCACTTGATGTGGAAAACTTGAAGTGCCACCAGATGAAGACTCGCTATATTCCTTGCGCCTCCTTTCACGTCTCTGTATCTGCCGGAGACTTCCAAAAACTCTCTGACCCTGCTTTGTGGCCGAAGGATTGTCTTTTTAAACCTTTAAGAAGCACACTTCGTCAAGAACTCCTCCCCTCGTCTGAAGAAGCCCGCAAGCCCAGCAGTAAGTACTAAAATGAGTAACATCGATTTATTTTATCAGAATGCCCATGGCCTGCGGACAAAAGCTGCATGTTTCTTCGCCAACATTACTCTCCTTGATTACTCAATTATTTTCTGAACGGAAACTTGGTTATGTCCTAGTGCTAGTTCCTCCGACTACTTTTCGCCCGGTTTTGGCGTCTACCGTCACCATCGTGATATATCTCCCCGGGGCCGAGTAAGAGGCAGTGTATTGGTCGCAGTTAACAGACAATATAGATCACAACGACGTGAGAATTCGGATAGATTTCCCGAGTCTCTGTGGGTGAAAGTTGAGTGTTCAAGGAGAGAATGGATTTTAATAGGTCTGTTTTAGCTGCCTTCCCAGACGACACCAGATGATTTCCAAAAATGTCTCGCTGACATTGAAAATACAATGAATGTTTCACAGGGAAGCAAAATCTTAATCTTGGGGGATTTTAACGCTCCAGGTATTAACTGGACACAACTCGATGTCCCTACTGACAACGTTTATTGTAAACAAAAATGCAACTATCTCCTCAACTTCTTTTTTAGAACTTAGCATCATAACATTCTAAACGACCAAGGTAATGCTTTAGATTTATGCTTTTCAAACACGGACGGTGTACTGTTACGTTCCACCCCTCGGTGAGGCCATACTCCATCTAGGACACACTTACAGGGACGGTTCGCCACACCTTCGCTCAGCAGAGACTCTATCGAAGACCCGGAATCAAGGCTTTCGAACATCAGCTGAAGTAACCAACATCAACGGGTCTTCGTCTTCATCTTTATTCAACATCAAGAGAAGCTGCTGCTTCCGCAACAAAAACCTCTGGGTCAATGAGAGTGGCTGTTGGACGTCATCTTCATCGCAGCCAGCAGCCACCACCACCAATCGCACCAGGATCTCGCCGGTGACGCAACATCGTGTCGTCACCGGGGCTATAAAAGGGGGACCCACGGACACGCGCGGCGGAGACGGAATGGGATTTACCACCGGACGCTACAATCATCTCATGTCCCATTAAACCATAGTCATCCTATAGCTCTAACCCGGTTTCAAACCTGTCCGTCCCCCAGCCCTTAAAAGTACGCGTGGCTCGAAGTGAACATCCTATGGTTTCTGAGGATAGATATCACCCTGATCTTGATATACTTCTTTCTGTTTTTGATTTTCCGGTCCTCAGTTTATCTAATGGTCCTTCCCCACACACATCGTATAAGTATTCAGCGGGGCACTACACTAGAATGTATCACCATCTGTCGGGTGTTGACTGGGCTTCTATCTTGGAGTCGACTGATGTCAACGACCAAGTATATCTCCTCACAAGTCTTGTTCAGGAGGCCATGCACATATATATCCCACTCAAACATATAAAAAAATATCGCTTCCCTAACTGGTTCTCTCCTGAACTCAGGAAGCTTTTAAAACGGAAAGATATTTTGCAGAGGGTATTTCAGAAAAGTGGTCTTGCATAGTGGGAATTTGAATTTAACATTTGGAGAAAGCGATGTAAGTAAATTTCAAACCGTGATCGCCAGGCGCATTGGGACTCGGTAAACTCAGAGCTCGTTAAAAATCGCAAGAAAGTTTGGAGGTACGCTAAATCGCGCTTGGGGAAAACTATTGTGTCCGAAATCATCTTGAATCAGCGTAGCGATAGTTCGAAGGGCTTGTCTGAGTTGTTTGACGATCACTTTGCGTCAGTCTACAATAATATTAATAACTGCTCCTTAAGCCAGTGTTGGAACTAACGCGTTACCAGTAATGACGTTACTGGTAACGCGTTACTTTTTTCAGTAACGTACTAACCTACTCGTTATAATCCCGAATGACTAAAGAGTAAAGTAACGTCGTTATTATTTTTAAGGTATCGCCTTTCAAACTTCGTTACCCGTCACTCGTTACTTTTGATTACAACTGGCCGCACAATTGTTTCAAAACAGAATAATTTTCACCATGTACACTACGTAAAAGTGGCTAAGAGACCCTAACAAATTATGTATAAGCGGAGTCACTTCAAAATCTTTCGGAAAACACTTTTAACGTTTCCATGACCGGGCCCAAAAGGCGCGAGATTTTTGCCACGCGAACTCCTAAGCGTCCTTGGTGCAGTCTGTGTATAAAAGCTGCTAAGATCACCGTCGCCATACCCTGAGCAGCCGTCTCGCTGGAAAGAGACATCCGCTCAGAATGCAGCACTCTGCCGCCGCCCGAGGGATTTTTCCTCGCGTCCCTAGCTACTCCAGCTGGTCACATCCTTCTCTTCAAAAAGAATAAATTCTCGTTCTGTCAACAACAGAAATAATTCACTCTAAGTTGTGAAGCGGTCACGTTCCCACGCTTTGAACCAAAGTAGGTGTGTCAGCATAGCCGAGTACTGACGTGTCGTTAATTGGAAATGCGACGTTGGTTTTTGAAGAAATAAATAACGCTTATTTTACAGGATTAACTTTGACTACACGAATAAGTCTATATTGCGTCCGTCACTTCGTGTGCATCCGGTCGTTCTTTTCAGAGCGGTTTATTCTTCCGAGTCAGGTGATATGTGCAAGATTCATATCTCTGAATCGCGCTCACGAAGCGTCACGTATCCGAAGATGTAGATTACATATCCTGCCCAGGCCAGACAAACAAGCTCGGCTAGCTAAACATGTTCAGGACATACATTACAGTTGTGCGAATCGTGCTCTCGAAGCGTCACGTGTTCGGGGATATACATTACACAAACAAGATGGCCCAGATACCAAGTGGCAATGTAATCGCAGCATTGAACGCCGACCGTCACCCCCAGAGAGACGTCACCATCGTTTAGAATCCCTGCCGCTATGGTTCTGTTTGTGTGAGCTTCCCATGCTTAAATGTGACCTGACCCCACTCCTCTGCTGTAATTCTTTGGCACTGCAGAGTACAAATAAATAAATAATCGCTTTGAACAAGTGTATTGTTCTTGAAGTTTATAGAGGCGGTTTATTATAAATAGCTATCATATACTAACAGTGAAACAGAAAGTAACGATAACGGAACGTAAATGTGACGTTCGTTAGTAATGGCACATAGCGACAACGGTACTTCGTTACATTTACAAAATGGTAATGGAGTTCTGTAACGCCTTTTTTCCGATGTAACGTGTAACGCTATTTCGTTACTTATTTTCGGTAACGGGCACAACACTCTCCTCAACTGCATTGCCTCACTGGGACGGGTTTGGTGACTCATTTGGTTCTGTAGTTTTCGATGAGTAATGTGAAAATAAGACCCACATGTCTGCAGGTCGTGACAGGATACCTGCTGCCATTGGTAAGGGTTATCATGAAATATTTATGCCTATTTTGTACACGATTTTTAATAACTCCTTGACGACAGGAATATTCCCTGACGACTGAAAAGTGGCAGTGGGTGTTCCGGTCCTAAATACTGGAAATAGTGGTGACGCTTTTAATTACGGACCAATTTCACCTCTCTCTTCTTTTTCCAAACTTTTTGAAATGGTAATCTATCAATTCCTCTTCGGCAAGTTTTGTAGTATAATCGTTCCTAATTAGCATGGCTTTATGTCTGGCGGATCGACATCTACAAATCTTGTATATTTTACGTCTGCTGCATCTGAAGTAGTTTGTGATAGAGGTCAGCTTGAAGTTTTTTTTTTTTTTTTTTTTTTCGACGTGAGTAAGGCCTTCAACTGAGTCAACAACAATATCCTCTTATACAAGCTTTTCTCGTACGGAGTATGTGGTTCGGTATGCAATTTGTCTGCATGATAGGCAAGCCTACGTCAGCGTCAACTATACTATCCTGTCCTTGTACAAGGGAAGTTCTGGAGTGCCTCAGGGATCTGTCTTGGGCCCACTTCTTTTTAATATGTTTTTTGTAAATGATGTCTCTCAAGTT